>NW_024884744.1:10461928-10532084 GCF_019232065.1 Centrocercus urophasianus | reverse complement strand
AACTAAATGTGGGGTTTCTGTTGCCTTTTGTATTCTTTTAAAAAATACCCCCAACAAAAAAAAAAAAAAAAAAAAAAAAAAACCCAAAAAAACAACAAAAAAAAACCAACGAGGTCCTCTTGGGGTTTTGATGCTACAAAAGTAGCAGTGATGCACTGCCTCCCCAGGGAGATGGTGGAGTCACCATCCCCAGAGGTGCTCAAGAGCCATGGAGAAGTGGCACTGAGGGATGTTGTTAGCAGGCATGGGAGGGGTGGGTTGGGCTGGGTGATCTTACAGGTCTTTTCCAACCTTAATGATTCTATGATTCTGTAACGACTCTTAGCATATGCAGATCTGCAAGTTGTTCTCTCAGTAAGAAAGGCTGCCATGACAAAACCTTGTAGACCTGAGGAGAGGTGGGATGACCTTCCTGGGCAGCATCGGGAGAGGGCTCTCCATACCCCCTCTCAGCTGTGTAGCTCACTCCTCTAAAGGTGCTGTCATTTCTGACTAATGACCACTGTGGTTATGTTTATCAGAAAGGGAGTTTTGACTTTAAAAAAGTGATTCAAATCTATACAAGCATATTCTCCTTCTCCTGGTTATGAATTAGGGTAGTGCTTCCAACATTCTAATTTTGGCTGTTACAAGCCTCAACATATCTGGCAAGAATGAATAAAGGGTTTGACTGGAGCATATGTTAATACACAGAAGACAATGACACTTAAAATAAATGCCCCCAAAGTGCCATATTTGGCAGCGACTGCAGGAGATGTGTAGTAAATGATGCAGTGCTGCCACTGCACTTATGAGGGACAGCGGCAGCTTCAGGCTGGGTCAAAGCTTTAATTTCGCTGAGCTCCAGCAGCCGTGTGGGCAGTGACCTGCAGTGAGTGCCCTGCAGCCGTGTGGGCTTTAGCCACTGATTTGAGCTGCGAGGTTTGGTGCTAGCTGCAAATTCTCTTGCAAAAGGGGATGCAAGGCACCTCCAACACAGCTGCAGGTGCTTTGGAGCTCTGCTGGCTAAGTGGATTTCAAATCCGGACTGGGAGGGGCTTCTGGGCTTCACAGGAATCCCTTATCTGCCTGTTCCACAAGCCCGTCTACCAAAAGGTGTCCACATGTCTCTGTTAGCATTGTGTAGCTTGTATCATTAGGGTAGAAGAGCAAGGTACTGTTTGCACTATGGCACAACTTCTTCAGGTATGTGTGCTTGTACCACGAGCAGAGATATTTAAGTGCAGCAAACAACACTTTGGCAAGATTGCTCTTTTTCCACTCATGTCTTCTGCCTTAAGCTATAAAAAACTTGTAGTTGTGACTCGCAAGAGTTTTGGTAGGCACGATGTGATGCCCCTGGAAAGGCAGTGGTAACAAAATCTGAAGGGGGTTGGGGGGCTGTGTGCTTTTTGACTAATAAAAAGCTCATTTCTCACCCATGGGTGCAAAAACTTAGTTGCACATCAGACAAAATTCCTTAATCTGCTTAAAGCCAACAAACTTTGCTATAGTAAGCACATCTGAGAAGGTGTGTGTATGTGTGTGCCCACACAGTGCTGCCCGGGCACCTCCATGGTGTTGAAGTGGCTTCCACTCACCCTGGGATGTGGTGTATAGCACAGTGTGCTGTTGGATGCCCTGCATGCAGGGAGCCACATCTGGGCTGGAGGCCATCACTGGTGGAGAAGTAAACGCTGCAGCCTGGGTGTATTCAGGCTGTGTGCAGGGCACGTGTGGCAATGCTGAAAGTCAGCCCCTTCTCTCAAGCAAGCATATTCAAATCCCAAGGCAAAATGAATGGCAAAATTTCATTGTTTCCTGACAAAGCAGGGCTGTCAGGTGCCACAGAGAAGATCCATGTCAAGTAGCTTGCAGCATGCCCCTTGCTAGTGCTGGGAGAGAGCTGTGAAGAGTTGTGCACAGGTGTGCTAGGAAGCCCTCCTACAGGTGTTGGTGATTTTTTATTTTTTTTTTTTAAACCAGAAATGACTGCAGGTATAAATTAATACAGGTGTAGAAAACATTTGTCTTCCTACCTTAGGGAACTGCTATGCTGATGTTACCGTGGGAATTTAGGATACTGTGAATAATAGAAAAATAAAATTCTAGATGGTAGAGGGGCTTTTGGCCCCAGATGCTGGTTGGATGTCCTTGTGCCATGTTTCTTGCAGACCTCTACTCTGGGAAGACTAACTAGACCAGGTGACTTGTGCTGCCAGGTCAGATCTTCCTGGGGTTAAAGCCAAGAGTTGTGATGGCAGTGACAAACCTTGCAGACCTGAACTGGCCTCCAGAGCAATCCGAGGATGCTGCTTTTGGCACATCTCTCTAAGCAGACCTCAGTAGCAACTTAAGTGTTTAAAAGTTATTGCTGAGAATTACCGTTCATTGTATTATTTGACAAAGCTGTTTGACTCCTGCTGTTATTCCATCGAGCCCAGGCTGCATGAGAAGGCAATAAATGTCAGTACCTTCTCTAGGACAGTGGGACTTTGTGAGCTTGCAGTTGAACTGAGACATCCCTTGGGATTGCCTTACAGGCAGAAAAAGTCCTACAGACTGCATATTAAACTTCCTATTTTTAACTTTATGTCAGCTTTAGAGAGCATAGCAAGACGATTTGATTTTCCCCCGAGGATTCAATAGAAATATCAGTCTGTCATTTCGCTTCACTGCTTGGGGATAATTAATTACCGCTGAGGACAATTAATCATTTTAAATAATTTTTGTTTCTTGAAGGGGCAGGGACAAAAATACAAGGCAAGTCTGCAGTTGACCCAACATGAGAGGAAGCTGGGTGCTGCGATGTGTTAAATGTGACAGTTATTTTCTGCCTTAGGCCTTGGTGATGGGGCAGCTCTGGTGTTTGGGTTCCTTGGCTCTGTTTTTGATGGGTGAGACCGCAGCCCAGTTGGGATGGACAATTCCTGGCCAGTTTGCTCAGATTGTTCCTATTTTGGGTGACTTTGTTACATACTGTGGACTCATTTAGGCTGAAAGTGCTGTGCATCTGGAGTGTTGAGGACAAATGAACACGTTTATGCGTGCAGCTGTTGTACTTCTGGTCTGTTACCGCATTGCCTTTCTGTATCCTGCAAAGGCTGCTGGTGTGCTGAGCACAGGGGCTGCTTTTCGCCAGTCCTGGGCAAAATCTAGAGGGATATAGCAGCTCTTAGCTCTGCAGCATCACTAGCTCATAAACTGAGAAAATTGTTCAGTTTGTTCTCATGGCTGGTTGGCTGCATTTCCCAGTGCAGTGGCACTGTTGATCTTGCAGCATGCAAAACTACTGCCTATTCTTACAGACTCCTAAATCTAGCACAAAGGAAATGGAGTCGTGCAATTTTGAACGTAACATCCTTGACCACAAGTGATCTGAGAATGGATGGCACAAAGAAAGGACTTCCTGTGTGCTAAGATCCCACTGTGAGGATCTGGTGTTTGAGGTGGCTGTGGACATCCTGGAAAATGTGGTGACCAGGATTTAGGCCTGCTGGACTTTGGTACAGCTGAGCACTGGTCTGATACAGTATCTGCATCCGCAGCATTTCTGTGCATGGCCTAGCCCATTGCTCCCAAGCATCTGTGTTGTGAGTTCATCCTAGATCTGGTGAAACTAGTATCATATCCCTCAGGTGGTAAAAACTGGGTCCTGTTGCTGCTTACCCTACAGGCTCTGTCATGGCCATGACGGAATCCTTTTCCTCTTTGGGCTGTGGTGCAAGTGTCAATGTAAATGTACGAGTCTGAGTGTGATAATAGGATTTCTGTAGGTATGAGCAGGGTAATTATGGGTATTGATTTCCAATAAACAGATATTTAAGAGCTAAGTGAAACGTATTTTGGAAACAAGCCGGATTAAGTATGCTTTATAAATAAATGATAACTCTGATATGTGGTATGAAATGATTTTATGAATGTCAGATTGTCTGGGATCAAGCATGCTTTCCTTAGGTCATTAAAAAAAATAAGTCAGTTCTCCATCTATATGCATCTCATCCAGGAAAATGGGAGAGACTGTGGGAAAAAGCATGAGCAAGATGCTAATAGCAAGGGAAGGGGATAATATTGTCTTGGTTTTCTTCAGAGAAATTTCTTTGTGGACTTAACGAGCAGTACTTCAGTTTCTCAACCAAGTCCCACAGGCTGAGCCAGTGATCAAATAAACTTCTCTGTTTGCTCTGTCCCTGGTTAACCCAGCTGTGTCCCAGCCTGGCTTCTCCTAGGGAAAATCAGGATGCAGCAGACTGTTTCGAGTGTTCCCCCAAATGTGGTCTATGCAGCAATGTAGATTGCAGTGGATATTTAGGAATTTGAGATCCAGGTTTTTGGAATTGTTTGGTGAGGAAGTGCAGAGAATAAACGTAGCGTGAAAGTGTGTCTCCAAGCAGAAGATCCTTCATCTCACAGGCACTTAAGTAGAAAATATAACAGCCTGTGTGCTTAGATGTCTGTCACGCACCATGCAGCTGGCATCGTGTCTCTCCTGGGGAGTTCTAGGGGGACTGAAGTGGTACTTTTGTATCTGACCTGGGTTAGAGGTGAAGTGCTCTGTGGCAGGGACAGTACTGTGGCTGGGTTTTGCTTCATTCATGCAGCAAAAGGCTGGTGCAGCTCCTCTTACTGCAGTGGACTTCCTTAGCTGTGGCGGTTTGCTGCTGGCTGCCTGAGCCTACAAATGCTGCTAGCTGATGCAGAGGCAATTTTTTTTCTTCTTTAAGCTGCATAGAGTTGAAGGCAGCTGAGCTTTTACGTAAGTGAAGTTTACTCCTACATGTGTGCATGCTGGCCCTGGTGCTGGCTCTTACTGGAAGCTGGCAGGTTTTGGCTCCAGCCTTCTGTTAATCAAATTTGTGAGCTCCTAATTTGTTCTTTCTGCTGTCAAACCTTTGTCGAACTGAGTGGGCATTTAGCAGGAAGAAGCCCCAAAAAGGAGCAGCTGTAATTATCTGAAGAAAAGCATCAATGTGACTTTACCTCTTTGGTATTTGTATTTTAAAACCAAAAATGTTTAGGTAGGTGCTGGCCCACAGATGGAAAACTGAAGCATACTTGGAGAGACAGGAGCTGCTAAAATCCCCTCCAGTGTAACAGCTTTCCATCATACTAGCAGAGGAGGCACAGAGACCTTGGCCTGTTGGCTTTCTTTACATTGCTCCCACTTCTCACAATGAGAACAACACATTCATGAACTTCAAATGCTCTCTTAAAAGCACTTTTTCTGCTTGGAAAGTGTTTCAGAGCCTCCCTGTGCCGATCAAACCTTCCCCATTTCCAAGTGATACGTGTTTTTGGCCATATTTTTTTGCACTGGCACCAGTGCTGAGGTTGTCCTATAAATACCTTTGGGATGATCATATTCCCTCTTGCATTTAGTTTTGCTAGGCTTAAACGGGCCAAGCTGCTTTAAGCTCGTCGCACGCGGCTCCACTCGGCGGCCGATCCTGCTGACCCCACGCTCTGCCTGCTCCAGATGGAATTCAGCTCCTTCACAAGCAAGCCATCTTCTTTAAATATAAAAGTCTTTCAGGTTGACAAGCTTAAAGATCAACATCTTGTCTGGCATAAGGCTGGAGTCTGCACATTCAGCATTTGGACTTAAATAGTTCTTCATTTTTCACACTTTTTTTAAAAATACAGCATACACACTAAACAGATGATGCTCAGCAGGGCACTGCGTAAGCTGCTTTCTGTTGTGCATTGCTCTCAGTGATGGATGAAATTAAGCTTCAAGAGTTACTGGCAACATTTCTTCTGGATGTTGTGTGTCCAGATCTATGGCAGAGACAGTTTTTTGTGATTTCATTTTCAGCCTCTTTTTGCCAGCACTTCTTAAAGTGCCTGCTTAGCTCTGCCAACCTCCAGAGAGGCTGAGGAATGCAGAAACATTTGGATCCAAATACCTTGAAGGGTTTATGACTTTCAGTTCCAGCTATGAGGCTGACAAGTGCCAACTAATGGAAGCGATCGCACTAGCTGAGATTTATGCTTGGTTTTGCCCATTGTTATTTCTCTGACAGCATCCAGCAGCCAGTGCTTCATAGAGACCTCTTGCAAAGCAGCAGCTGATCAGTGCTTCTGGAGGAAAGACGTCTTCCAACCTCCAGCTTTTGGCTTGTTCCCTAAAGCAGGAATAAAACGTGTCATCCAGTAAAATATAAAAATAGATGATCCTTTGCAGATTTGTGCCAGCCTCTTCCAAAATAAGATATTCTTACAGTGAGTTTCAGAGTTTGTTACAGCTGTATTGTGCAAAACCATAATATGGGGAATTTTGTAAATCATAGAATTGTTAAGGTTGGAAGGGACCACTGAGATCATCAAGTCCAACCCCAACCCATCCCCACCATGCCCTCTAATCATGGCTGTTGCCACATCTCCACAGTTCTTGAACACCTCCAGAGATGGTGACTCAACCACCTCCCTGGGCAGCCAATGCTACTACCTCACCCCTCCTTGTGACAAGAAAGTTTTCTTAATATCCAACCTGATGGGGTCCAGGTTACTAGTCAAGTTTCTTTACACTCACAAGTTTCACAGAAAGCTCAGAGCTGTTCAACGTATTCATTGAAGACTGACACTTAACAAGTTTTTCTGTTCTTTTAATGGAAAGAATTGCATGAATTCATTAAGGATAATATTAATATACTTAGTTCCACTTTGTTACTGGACCTTAAATTAAACTCAAGTAATGGAATAAAATATTACTAGTAACATGGGAATTAAATGATTTCTGATGCTTCCTTTTGGAAAGAGTGTAGATGTGAATGGAGCAGCAGTTGCTAGGTGGCTGATTCCTAAAGCTAGTGTAAGTATGTTGTTAATTAACATTTTTGCAGCTCTTTGAAAATGTAGATTGCTTCAGGAATGTTAAGTATCGTTATTATGGCAGTCTTGAAAAGTAAGAACTTAATCTATGAAATTAGGAGTTTGTTCTTCAGAATTACAGGTGTGACCAGAGCAGGCTGCATGTCATGACTGTGGGTTTTTAGTGGGGGCTGTTGGAGGTTGGCTTGTGGCTGATATGTGCTTAATGATAAGTGATCTCAGAAGGTAAAGATGATGAGGACAGATTGTTCTGAAAGTCATCACGTTGGTGAATTAGAAGCAGATCCCTGTTCCTGTCCATTATGGCTGTCCTTGTGGGTGCTGAAGAATTGCAGTGGCTACCTCAAAAGGGAGGACTGGGCACAAGGGGCTCCTGGCTGGTAACTGAGCATAGGCAAGTGCTGTCTGTCAGAAGGCATGCACAGAAATCTGGCAAAGTGGTAAGGCGGTTGTGCTTTCTCTGAAATGGGTGCTGGTGTGATCTTGTGTAAAATACCTGAGGCTATTTGTGATATTTGTCACTGAAATAAGGATACTGGAAAAAAGAAATCAGAATAGCACAAGAATGACGAGAAAATATGACTTATAACGAGAGGCCAGAGGAATGTGATTAACTCCATTTATCAAAAAATGATTTGATCTGCCTGGTATCCAGATAAGGAACAGCTCCTTAATATACAACATGATCCAGAGACTAGAAATGAAAGGTAGGTGTGTTTTGACCAGGAATAAATTGAAGTTTAACTATGGAGGTATTAGCCATGGAAGAAGTACATCTGATACTGAAGATTATGGTGAAATCTCCATAAGTAGAAATGTTAAAATCAGATTGACTTTTTCTGCTCCAACCTTTGTGGAAATTGATCCAAGTGTCTCAACTGTCAACTGTGTTATAGAGAATACTCAAATGAATTATATTTATTCATTCACTATGCAGCTTTGTGCAAGTTTAATGGGGACAGCCCAGTTTGCTGTTGTTGAGGTCCTGTCTCTAGTGGTGTTCAAAGGCAAAACTACAACTGAATTTGTCAGGACCAACAATTCTCCAACTCTGACTTTGAAGAGTGTTTAAAAATCCAAATTTTTAAATTTCAACTGGAGTTTGCTCAGCAGCTGTGAAAAATAGCATTTGCAGAGGAGCCATGTCTTCCCATTGTGCCTTTTTCTTGCTGAAAGGATGAGGTTAGCTTCCTGCAACACAGCAGTTCATATTGCCCACTTAGCTGCCAAGGAAATGTGTGAGAGGTCAGTGCAGTCAGAGCTGTCCCCCAGGTGTCTGACACAATGGTGGAACTGACCTGCTTGCTGGCTAGGAAACAGCTTCTGTCTTGCAATAAAAAGCTGAGATTTGGTGCACCTGGTCTGTATCTGAAACTTTTCTTGTGTAACCCTGCGTGATATTGTCATTACAGCCCAATAGAGAGACACAGCAGGAGAGCAAGTTGTTACCAGAAGATGAAACTATTAAGAAAAGAAAGTTAGTATTTGTGTACAAACTATCTAACCTGATAATAAGTGCATCTTGTCCTCATATATGGGAAGCGTAAGCATTCTTCGTACACGGGAAGCCTGGGCATGGGCAGTCACTCCATATGAGCAAGCATCAAAATTTGACCTATCCAAAGTCACACGTTGAAGCAGAAAGCAAAAGCCAGGAATAGATTCCGGGTCCTGAACTTCCCCAACCTCTAGAATGGGAGCCAAATTTCATCTCTCATTTGTAATTATGGTCAAAGCCTGGGCTGGAAATAAGCAGCGCTGATTTCTGTTTCTGCTCTGCAGTAGATATTCCGTCTGACCTTGGAGGAAAAGATGTGTCCTTCTGTGTCTCAGTTTACCTCTCCACTAATGGAGATAATTGTACTAGTATGTAGCAAGCTTTAATAGACTCTTCCTGTGCCTACTGATATTATTGGCTATTCTAGCTATAGAAGGAAGATCAGATGCACTATTTGTAGGGTATCTGGAGGAAAGGATGTTGCAAAGTTGGCAGATACTAATTGTTTTAACATACGAGCCCAGATAATAGGCACATATGCCTGTAAGTGGATCCCTTACTGGATGGTAAGGGATAATGATTCAACTCTAAGGACAACAGCTGCTTCACAACCCTCCTGGAGCTGTTTGCTTGCATGGTCTCACCTGGCATTGGAGCACTGGGAAGCCTGAGGTATTTTGTAGGAAATCCACGACCCAAATCTGGCCATAAGTTAGTGAGCCAGGTGAACACTACACCTGGATGATAGTAGGTGATTGTGGTGGACAAGTATATTACAAAGTCTCTGCCCTGTGTGTTGTTTTCCTCATTAGGAAATCCAGCACATGCACCCCTCCCAGCACGGGAGCTGGAGTTCTGCTAGTCCGTTAGCTATCCCAGAAGTGGGACATCTGTGTGGAAAGATGAAGCAGGCTGTGACTCACTGCAGTTCACAGAGCTGAGCTGGAAAAGTTAGCAGCTCCAGCACCATGGAAATGAGTGCAGCATCCCTTGTCCTTTTGCATTCCCTCCTGTGCACTGCAGTGGTCTCAGTGGCTCTTCCAAAAAATGAAGCTAATGTTGTGAAGAATATGGTGATTTGTTTCCTGGTAACTGGTGTGACTGTGTGGAATCCTCCTGGTAAGTGCTGTTTTTTTTTGTTTGTTTGTTTGTTTCTCTTCCGTTAGATGAGGTCTAAGTGTTACTATTAGTTTATACTTTTTGTGCTGATCTCTTGTTTCCAGTGCCAAGGGGAAATAAATCATCGTTTGATCTGCTGACCGTACAAAAGTCTGTTCAAGTAAATTATCCCACAAAGACTCTTTCTGTGTGTTTTACTTTGAAGATTTTCAGAACCTGATAAAGAAGTCCCTATTTTGAAGTATCTAGGTTGATCAGGTTTCAGTGTGTTAACACTTCCCCAGCACTAGCATTGAGGATCGCTGAAGCAATCACTTATGGATGAACACTTGGTTTCTTCACACAGTGTGAGACTGTGTTCTCCTGATGGAAGCATACACCTAAACCTGTTGTATTACTCTATTTCTCAGCAAGTGCAAAGGACTCTGGGTTTTAACTGTACAAAAGGCTGGAAAGAAGGCTGAAAGACAGCCTTCATTGCAGAAATGAACAATTTGAAGAAGACAAAGGAAACTCTAAGTTTCTAAAGTTTGTGACAGTTTGCACAGAAACGTTCTTCATCCTTCCCGTTGAGGGAGGAAGAACAGGGTCATTTGCTTGCTGTTATGATTATGAAGCTTTACGCATACACCTCCTTGCCTCTTTTTTTTCTATTCTAAAAAGATTTTCTCATAAAATTGCCCTTGATCTTCAGCCTGAGATTCTGATGCATATTTATAACCCTTCCTTTGTACTTTCTTGTCATTTGACTTGTCACTAAACCCCAGTCTTTTTCTGAGTCGATGACAATACAAAGCACAAACTGCAGCCCAAGTGCAGATGAAGCTGGAAGGGCTCTTGCCTTGCCTTTATTATGCTTTACTTTGTGCTCCAGACATGTAACAGTAAAGTATTTTGCTGCCTGCTAATGAAGGCACCCATTGGGATGGAACCCTCTGTTTAACCACATCCCCAACTCCAGTAGTCCTGGCACACTGGCAGTGCACAGGATAGCTGAAGTCCTCTGAGGGCATCAGAGAAGTGTCAAAATCCCCAAATCCTCTTGCCCCTCGATTGTGTCCAGAGTAATATCCCTATGATACTGCAAATACTCCGCAGATACTGTGAAGCCCACCTCTTAGCAGGTGCTAACTATGACAGCTCAGACACCAGGTACACAGCTTTCCTCTGAAAGGACTGAGGCCTCACTGCTCAGCAACAGCCAAGAGAAATCAGAATTTTTCAGAAAGTTCCCAATCCCTGGAGCCAGAGTGGGGAAATGGGTTGTCAGACATCTTCCATCTGAGCCATCTCTAGGGCAATGCTTGGATGCTGACAGCCTTGCAGCTGACTTGCTCTGCAAAGCTTCTATCTCCCTGAGAAGTAGGGCACAAAGTGGGATGGGATCACATCACTGAGCCCTCGTGGTTGTAATTCAGCTCACCATGCACTGTAATTCCTGGGACTATTAAGGTAGGGCAGCAGGCTGGGAGAGAATGTTAGGAAGAGCTGTGAAATGGCAGCGTGTTTTACGCTCTGTCCTTGGATATGAATCACAGAGATCTCCGTATGCTGAGGGCAATAAGCATTTGTATTCAGATGGCTTCTCAAACTGCATGTTGTTGAATGCTGGGGAAGAAAAAATGTTTACTGTTGTTTTACCAGGCAGGGACAAAGTGCAACGTGGTCTATTGAGCTGTTTTCTGAAAGCTGCTCTTAGAGATGTGTTTATTCTGCTCTCTTGCTTGCACTCTCCTTGTACAGAGACAGCCAGGGCTCTTGGATCTTCCTTTTACCTGCTGTTGGTGTGAGATGAAATATGAGTCCCTGCACAGATCTCAGCAAAAGGCCTACCTGTGGTTGGGCAAATGGGTTCCCTTCTGCTGCTCTTTGTTACCTGGATACTGCTGATGTATGCTAGATACAAAACATTCAGGCAGAGAAATACTACCTGACTTCAAGATTTTTTCCCTTCACTTTGTGGAGTTTTTGTTTTGTTTTGTTTTTTTTTGTTTTTTGTTTTGTTTTTAGTTGGATAATTTGCTGTACAAATTTGTTAAGAATTTGCTGTAGCCTAGAGAAGGGCAGTGGCTTGCACTCATCTAACAGGCCATCAGTGCCAGGACCCAGGCATCCTGTCTTCTAGACTGAAAGGAAATGTTGTTTCAGTGGACAGTGCTGCACTGCTGTCAGCCATGAGTCTCTGCAGAGGTGCCTTCTCTTCCTATTTTTTGTATGGTGGTCCAGCAGAGCTTCTCCTTCTGGTAAGCCTTCTGAAGAGATGCTGGCAGAGCAGGGGACTCTCTGAAGGCACAGAGGGCTCTCTGCCATAGACCTTATCCATTGATACAGTACATCTCTTGATGTAGTGGTAGTTCAGATGTGGTGCTGAATGGGACCCTCCAGTTGGTGCCATGGGCCAGCTGTTGGCTGCTACTGAGACACCACTGAGTTCACTGCGTCGGCTAAATGACATCTGTGCTCTTCATCAGAAGCTTTTTGAAAGCCACAGAAGACATCATCTCTGCTGGGATGACTGTTTCTGAGCTTCCCCTGTAGAGCAGGTGTAAATTTTTAAGAAGTGGGGTCATCTTCAGTTGAGTGCCCTCACCATCAATTAGTTACCAATATTTCAGCTCCCAACCCTCATACCTTTGGAGGCATCTGACATCCATCAAATAAAGCAGCCTCCAGATGGCCCTGACATATGCTCCATGTCTCGGAATAGCTGAAATCTAAATGCTTGCCTCCTTGGGAAGCTATGGCCCCTTGCTGAGTCTCGGCATCCAAGGGAGATGCCTGCTGCTTTAATCAATGTGTGTTCTGGTTTTTTTCTGCTTTGTCATAGTCATAATAATAAGCAAGTCTCACTTTGGCATCTCTAGCTGCGAGAACCTCTCTGTGCTTGAAATACTAAATGCCTGTCAGTCCCTTCCTTTCCTCTTGTCTTTTCCTTGTCTCTAGGACCTTCCTGATATTCCTTCTGACAACGCTAATTACCCTTTTATTCCCTCCCACTATTTTTGCCTTTCCTTCTTTCTTTTAATCTCTTATTTGTGTAAATTACCCAAGGTGAAGGGAGAGTAAATATCAATAAAGCCATTCAAACCACTCACAATGTTTGTAAGGGCTATCCAAGCTCCTGCTAGGGGAGCAGCAATTAGTGATGGCATTTATTGGTCTGTCCTGCTTTGGACCGGAATTGGTGTTGCTGTTATCTCTTTGTTCCTTTCTCCTCCTTCTGCTCACTACAGTTAAAGGGCAAAGAAATTTCTGGGCCTCCCAGGGTTATCCTCAAAACTTGCACTCCTTTAAGTCCTCTACCTATCATTGTTGCCATAGTCGTGCACCAATGTGCTGTGGGTAGGTGCTAGGAGATGGGCAGTGCCCAAGGAAAGGAAATCTAGCAACCTCTGTCACCATGTTTCTTCTTCCTCTTAAAACCCATCTGAGAGGGATGTTCCCAGAGAACAATGTGGCTGTGTAACTCCTGCTCCCCATCAAAGTTGCAGGCATTTAGAAATAAGAACTTTTACAAACAATTTAAATTATTGGAGCTGAATGGGAAATAGTGCCTCCATAGAAACTTCAGATGGAAACTTTCCATCGCTACGTTGTGTGAATTTACAATACAAAAATATGAAGACCTTTGAAAAAAAGGGAGATGTGACCAAGCACATGATTGTGTTGCCAGATTTAGGATAGGCGAGTAGCTATGATTCCTACCTATCTCCGCAAATACAAAAAAAACAACAAACCACTGTAAGAAGAAATTGTTACTGCAATAGTAGAGCCATCATTCTGCAAGGTTCATGAAGCTTATGAAGTTTGCCTTAGGAGTGATGTAACTTGGTGTTGTAGGTCTCTGGAGGTCAGGTCCCTGGTGGATTTAGGCACAGGAGCATCACTTCAGAGATGTATTCACGTGTCTTCTAGACTCGGAGATTGTCATTTGAATGCTACTATCTACCAATGTGGGATCTAACCTTGTGCATTCATCTGTGTAATGTGTAGCTCACTTAGCTTAGCCTGTGGCATCCACTCAGAAGACCATCACGTTTTATCTATCTTGGTCTGTAGTTTTCTGCCTTACTTGAAAAACATGGCAGATGCTCCTCCGACTGTAGCTTTTATTGCAAGCTTTTGAAGCTAGAGGTGAAAATGAGATTCTGCAACAAGGGATAGAGTCACTGGTGCAATAGTTATTCTTTTACTGATAAATAGAATACGGAAGTTGAGGCTTTTTGGTTTTGTTCTTTTTTTTTTTTCCTGTAGTTCTAAAAATAAGTATTTCACCTTCTTGTGTTCCCTTGGAGTGTTCCATCTGCTTTTGGAAATACTTGATATGAAAAATGCCAGACACTTCCTCATTTTAAAGGACTGAACCTCTTTAAATTAAGAAATGTCTTAAAATTCTTTTTTTTCCCTATAATTTTAAGGGGAGAAGAATGAGCCTAAATGTTATTTTTTACCTTTCTATTATTATGACAGACTGATCCTCACAGTTGAACCCAAAGAACAGTCTCACATTCTCCAGCCTAGGCCTACCATCACTATGAAGAGCTGTGGATTGACAGCCCAGGACCTGATGTCCCATCACAGCTGGTGATATCCAGTGCCCATCTCTTGGGATGAAGCCTTTCTCTTATCTTCTCTTTGCTGGCACTTGGCCTTTCTCTTGTGCCTGCCATTCCTGTCAGTGCCTACTGCAATGGCAGATTTGCTAGATTAAATCTGAGCTATCGAATTTATTGTACCTATGTCACTGAAGGATCGTTAAGCAGCAACAGCTTCTCAGTGTGTGCTTCAAACTGCCCCTTCCTTGTTGCTCCCTACCCCAGAGATAGCAGCATGCACACAGTTTTTACTCTCAAGCAGTACCTCAGTGTGCAGTGGCAGCATTTTGTCTCTTGGAAGTGATTTACATTGACTGAAGCCGATCAGGAAAGTGTCTGAATATGGGTAGGACCTGGGGTGTCCCTGCACCTGACCCTGTCCCCTTCCCCAGTCCCATTTTTTCCATTATGTAAATCCACCCTTACTTTCTTCTGCTGCTGAGAATCCAAAGTATCTCTGGGAGCACCAGTAAGGGCAGATCCCAAATTCTCTTCTCCTACAGCTCACTAATGCTTCTTTGCCCCACGCCTCGTTGCTAGTAGTTACCCAAATAGCTCCTTTAAAATGTGGTGGTGCCCTCCCATCAGTGAGCCCAGGGGAACAGCTGTAAGGGCAGGCAGACTACAGCCATCCTTACACCTCACTGTACTCATTTCAGTTCTGTTGCTGAAAGCAACAGAAGTTCTGTTGCCTTTTGCAGTTGATGCTGATAACAGCTGTAAGACGTTGCTTACAGGATGCGAGGTGGTATTTAGTGGAGGGAAAGAGAAACCTTTCTAGCCATATGGTTGTGTCAACACCAGTGCATTGCCAAGATTGGCTCATGGTTGGATTGGGATCTCATTCTGTCTGCTAGAGGAACAAAAGTTTGAGCTGGGACCATAAAATCATTACCATTTCTTTTCATAGTGTTATTTCTGCGTGCAACATAAAAGGCATTACTAGGTATGATATTTTGGTATTCTGGTTCTACTGTAGAACAAATCAATTTATTCTGTCCGCACTGAGAAGTAGAAAGAAAATCTGTGTGGCTGTCATGCTCTGCCAGCTTTCCTAATAACTCTGAATTCCTACTCCTGAGATTGCCATCCCCTCTCAGGCCAAATAACATACTTTGTTTCAAAGGTCACCCATGGTGTATGGATATAAGAGAGTACTCAGGAAGGTTACAAGGGTGGCAATTACCCTTGTACCTTGTACATTTCTGTGGTTACTCTCTGTACATTTATAGGTTGGTAGATGGATGTGAATAAAAGGTTGTAGTTTTTCACTGAAACCTTGTTGGGTCTATTAATGAGGATGATGCACTGAAAGTGAGTAGTTTTTGTTTCCTAAATACACCCTAGAATTTTTTGCCCCTACAACAAAAACAACATTTTGGAGTGACTTATTCATGTGGGTTTGGGGTCTGGGATTGAATGCCCTGTGAACAAGCTGAAGCAAGGAGCTGCTATTCTATAGGCACTCTGCACATCATATGGTATGTCACATCTAGCTCAGTGTTCCTGCATGAAGCTCTGTAACTTGGGTTTTCAGTGATATAAAGCCTTTTGCTGCCAATGCTGGGGGATGCTGGATGGTTTGAGACTGTGCTAAGCTGCCTACATGATGCAGCCAGTGTGTTTTATCAGCAAATTTTAGATGCAGATCTTTTTCCACCTAACTTCCTCTTTAAAATCTTAATTAACCGAACTTCCTATCATAGTTTTTGCTAGTTGCAAAGTTATGTTAAAATCAGCTAGAAAAAGAAGAAACTGAACTTTAATTGCAGAATGTTCTAGGGGTACCAATCAATTCATGGCAAACAGGTTTTAATGCTTTGGGAGAACATTTTTGCTGGTCCATCACAGCCTATGGCTTCTCTACTGCATTGTGTTCAGAATGCAGTGAGGGCTGCGCTGTAAGCATGCTCACAGAGCCACTGCACACTCAGCTTAATCCATAGATAGAACTGTGAATTGGGTGATTTTTTTTATGATGTTCTATATCTTCATTAAAAACGCATACATACCTACTAACCCTAAATGGCAAATATGTGAATCAGAAGCTTATAGAGATCCTATTTTGAGGCTACTCTATTTCTTATGCAGCGACTAATCTAAAATACTGTGAGAAAGTTGGTATTATCTGCTTCCTCGCTGAGAATTTGCAAGTAGGGCTTTGAACCAAAATAGAGCTTTAGTGGAGGCAAGTAGCAGTTCTCCAGGTAATCTGACAATCCTTTCCTGTTATGCCACATGCTCTGCAAATTCTATTTTCCCACATGTTTTTCTTAGTGGGGAACGTGAACTTTTTTTCCACTCAGCAAAACAACTCCACTTTTTAAAAACTGGAACAACAACAAAAAAATAGTTGCAATGTCATTCTTTTCTGGAAAGTGTCATTATCACAAAAAATTTTTTGCTTAGGGAGAAACATTCAGCCTGAACTTGTGTGCACATATGGCAGAATGCAGGCTGAACACGCATCCTTCTTCGTAGGTGTGCGCAGCACTGTCACACCCTGCAACTCCAGCCCTGAGATGAGGGCCGTGTTCATTTCTGTGTGGATACCAGCCAGGCCATGTTGGGAATGTGGGAATATTAGTGGTTATGGAAATTCTGTCTGAGAAACTGTATGTCAGGCATTGCAGGGTCCCTGTCAGCATTGTGCATACAGAACAAATGAGAGGTCTTTAGGGGAAATGCTGAATCCTGAGAAGT
Source organism: Centrocercus urophasianus (assembly GCF_019232065.1). NCBI lineage: Eukaryota > Metazoa > Chordata > Aves > Galliformes > Phasianidae > Centrocercus > Centrocercus urophasianus. Next base: position 10,515,359 of record NW_024884744.1, on the reverse strand, counting down.
TCCTGGTAGCAGTTACAGATCACAGAATCACAGAATCACACAGAATCACAGAATCACCCGGGTTGGAAGGGACCTCAAGGATCATGTAGTTCCAACCCCCCTGCCTAGCAGGGCCACCAAACACACACATTCAGATCAGGTTGCCCAGGACCCCGTCCAACCTGGCCTTAAACACATCCAAGGACGGGGCATCCACAACCTCCCTGGGCAGCCCGTTCCAGGGCCTAACCACTCTCCTTGTATAGAACTTCCCCCTAACATCCAACCTAAATCTTCCCTCCTTCAACTTGGATCCATTTCCCCTAGTCCTGCTGTTGTCAGCCCTTTTGAAGAGTTTACTCCCCTCGTGGGTGTAGGTTCCCTTCAGGTATTGATAGGCTGCAATGAGGTCACCCCGCAGCCTTCTCTTCTCCAGGCTGAACAAGCCCAACTCCCTCAGCCTGTCCTCATAGGGGAGGTGCAGTTATTCTACATCATCTCATTTGGCACATCCCTGACTCATTTCAGGGAAGATGTCAGGAGGGGTGGGGCAGAGAAGGGGTGACACATTTCTGAGGTGCTTAGGGCAGTTGGAAAGGCTCTTAGAGATGCCTGAGGCTGGGCTAGGAACAGATGTACCAATCTGCTGTTCATTCCTGATGCAGGGCTTTTAGCAGAAGCAGAAGCATTTGCTGGCAATTCTGCTCAAGTTGCGTCATCTGACTTAAGGTGAAAACAAGATTGTCTGGAAAGGCTTTTTGGGTGACGTTCATCTTCAGAGCGCCAGTACCTGGTGCCATTTCAGCCTCCCCAAGAAGTCTGAGTATCTGCAGCAGTGTGGGCTGACAACATGGGACTCACTGGAGCTGTGCAAATGAATGCAGGCAGGGTTCCCTGTCTGTCCTGTGGGGAAACACAGCTGGGCAGCTGGATGAAATAAGCAGAAATCCACAAGCTCTGGTTAGATGAGAGCAGGTTTTGGGGGAGTGCAGGGGCCCACATCTACACTGATTATACAGAAACCAGAGGAACCAAACAAGATGGGAACGCATGGCATTATCCAGTCCTTGGAAGCATTCACGAGGTTGCATTAGGTAGTCCCCAAAGCAGTGCATAAACACAAGAGATGAAAAACCTCTTGGGAGAGAAGGGCTCTTGCCCAGCCCCAGCTCCCACCTGATTGCTGCGCTGCAGCTCTGATAAGGGGATGAGAGTAAAGCCCCAGTTTACCTGGTAACTCTGGGGCCAAATTCCAAGTGAACTCAGTGAAAACTCACTGAAGCCGCATCAATTTTTTTCCTTGATGTATAACTGAGTCTGAACCATTGTTTTGTTGTCTTTGTTGAACTGAGTCTGAAATGATGTATGGGAATCAAAGCTGAATGTAGAACTGGGCTGAGCCTCACGAGTGAGGATGTTCACAGCTGGTGGTAAGAGTTTTACTTACTGATTTTTTGTTAGTACAGGGATGCAAAGGGGCAAAGATCATAAGCTCTTGTCCTGTTGCATTTTTGTTGTCATCTCCTTCCCTGGATGATTTCTGTTATAGTGAGATCTCAGTTTTGCAGGAGAGGACTTGTATCTTACAAACTGCTTACATTGCACAGCTGCAGCCCTCATGCCTCCATCTCAGGTTTTACTTCTGCATCACTTTTTCCAGGTTAGGGTCTAACAGCTGAATGGGGCAGAAGCAATAGGAAGTTTAGTCGATTGCATGTTTTAATAGCAGTCACTTTTTGTAGACAAAGGCTTCTCCTAAGCCCCTCTTACTTACATTCTCTTTGTTTAAAGTGTTGCAGTCTGAGCTACCTAGGCAGGCTCCACGTGAACATGTGTGATCTAACCACTGTTAGTAAGCTTTTGCTTTTATTAGCCTTAGGTCCAGATTTTGTATAGTTCTCACTTATTCAAATCTGAAAAAGAACGCAATTGTCTTCCCACAGCACTTCTGTGCTTCTTCTATGTAAACTTGGCTGTAACTCTTCTGTTGGTTTGATCATCCTTCTTCACGTTTCTCTGTCTATATTCACCTGCTGTTGAATCATCACTTCGACTGCAGAACTGAAAAAAGGCTCTCAGTGGATGGTTCCATGAGTGAGAAGACAATTAACTGTTTTTATTAGGGTGTCATACATATTCCAAGTAAGGGATATCTCTCAGCACCTCTGGAAAGCCAGTATGTCAAAGCTTGAGCTTAAATTGCCAGTCACTTCGCAACAGCACTCTCTTGATCCTCTATAGAAAGGGAGCGTTTGGCCAAGGGAGGGCATCTGCTGGGCAGGAAGAACTTACTAATATCCAAATATCTGCCGAGGTCTGGGCTTTCCACAGTGTTCTGCAGAAGTCAGAAGCAGCAAGGTTGGAGATAGGCTCTGGACCTCCTGATGGGGTTTTTTGTTCCTTGAGCTAATCGTCCATCAGGCTCCTTTCCATCGGTGTTTTGATTTTCTGTTTGTGCAGACATGCCAGTTTGAGGAAGATCGTTACCTAAACTGATGGTCTTTTATGTAACAAGGGAAAGCAATAAAGATCTCAGAAGTTTTAATTATGGCCCGATGTGCTGATATTGTCCTGGCCTTGGACATGTCTGTGGGTGTATTTCTGAAGAAGGTGGCTTTTGTTGCTCCAAGCTGATTTCTCCTCCCAAGAAGTCCTTCTCTCCACCAAGGTGACATTCAGGAATGGCAGTGCAACCCATTGCTGAGAAGAAGTGCTCAGCAGGGACCTGTGACTTTGATGTGCTGTTTTCTCTTTGCATCAGTGCCATTTCCCAAAGGGGATATTAGTATCCCTCTAGATTTTCACATTACATCATCTCCAATGGTTATCCACTTAGTTAGGAAGTGGCATTCTCCTCAGCCTCTCTGTGACTAACCAGAGAAATGGGTGATGTGTGCTTCTTATGTTGCAGATGTGTTTGCCTACCTGTGGTTCTCCAAGTCCAGTAGAACTGAACTACATGGGTACAGACCAGACTGCAAACAGGAGAGATGAGGGGCTGAGTATACATGTGCAGCCTAGTGCTTTGCTTAGCTAAGCTCTGTCTTTTTCCCCCTCACAAAACAGAGGTCTATATCACACTTACTGAAGATGCAAAGTAGTAATTGCATTTATCTTATCATATCTTATCATAGAATCGTAAATGGTTTGGGTTGGAAGAGACCTTTAAGATCACGTGGTTCCGCCTCCCACCCCGCCACAGGCACGATACCTGGTTGCTCAAAGCCCCATCCAGCCTGGCCTTGAATGCTTCCAAGAAAGTAGTTCCATCCATCTTGAACTCCCCACTCTATAATCTTACAAGTTGAGAGATTCTTCACTAAAGTTAAATAGAGCTGCTGTCTGTATTCACACAATAACTTTAACAGAGTTCTTCATAGGTTTGAAAGTAGAGGATTTAGACACGGGTTTAACCCTGTATGGGCAAGGCTAGTGCAGTGGCAAGACAGTAGCCAGATGAGGACTCTGAGGGCTGCCCATTGTACTCTTCACCAGTTTTTCAGAAAAGGAAATTTTTTCTTTGTACTTTTTGCAAGTTGGAGAAGGGAGAGAGCTGTCTTGTGAAGGTGTACTTAATTTGGTGTAGCAAAAGTTAAACAGGTTACGACATTCCAATGCATGGAGCAACCAGTGAGATCGAGAAAGTGCTTGTCATGCAATAGTAATGAAATACAGTCCTATTGTATTTAACAACAACACGTTTTATGGCTTGCTTTGCCAAATATTTGTTCTGTTTTGGCCATTGGCAACAGCTTTCTTTTATGTTGTAAATCACACAAAAATACTGGGGCCAAAATGATGAAAAGGAGAGGTTCTGTGTTTGAAAGTGCGCATAACAGTTTGAGGAGGGATCTGCTTTAGCTCACAGTCTTCTGTACAGGAAAATGAAGGCACTTTTAAATATTGAATACTTTATTTAAAAAGGCATTTAAATAGATCTTGCCCAGAGTGTGCTCTTGTGCTGAATGTGTGTTCTGCTTCTCCATTACATCTTCTGCATGAGTTAAAAATGTGGAGTGAGCTGCTGGACTGGATTTGGATGATGCAAGATGATGCACTACAAGAAGGTGGTGCTTCAGAGGTCTTTAGCTTGAATAAAGTGCCTGCTTAAGGGAGCTTGTGAGTAAATGCCCCAGTTCAACTACTGATGGGGCAAGGCTGACAGTCAAGTTTTCTACAAGGTAGTTTTTTTAGGCTAACACTGGAGGTCTGGGATAGTCTTTCCTCTGCCTCCACTGCTTCCCGACCTTGTGGCAAAGGACTGATCCTCAGATGTGGCACAGTACCTGGGCAGAGAAAGTCTGATGTTCCAGTTTGGAGTATAGTTTGCATAAAAACATATTTAATGACTTCTACCACCATAAAATACACTGAAAGCAGCTGCACCAAACAGATAGAGCCTGACAATTGATGCGGTGTGTCAGCTGCACTACAGTGTTAACCTACCAGGTGAGATACACCTGTATTTAATAAATAGGATGGACAAGGAAAGTTTAACTTGTCTGGCTTTTTGTTAGCAATGAAAGTAGAGGCTTGATGTATTCTTTGAACTTAGGTCTAAGTGAACGGAAATTTTCAACTCTGCAAATGCAGCTGGATGAATAATTTGTAGTGAATAATATAACTGATGGCTCTCACCACATTTGGGATTGACAGCAAACACATCACAATTTTAATTATTGGGAATGATTTGCTGAAATGTTCAGGAGCTATTTTTGGTTCCTGCAGACTGCATGGAAAAGTTAGCTATTTAAAAGACAGACTATTTTTTTTTTTTTTGCTGAGCTCCAGGCTGGTCTCTTTGCTTCATACAAACTTCTCCAAATGGGGTAACAGGGTTGCTTGCATTCTGACTTGAATAATCCTGCTGACAATTTCACACATGGGAGACTTTAATAATATTATTAATAATAATATTTTTTAAAAATAGGCTCGTGCAAGTCTTCCTACACAAATATTCAGAATAAAAGCTATGAGAGCATTCAGGACAGGGTTGGATTTTTGGCCCCACGGTGTGTTTGTGATGCTTAGGGGTTTTACATGCGACTAGAATGGGAATCTGCAAGGTGGAAGATGGAGGCTTTTGGAGAGGTGGGGAGAGCTTTATAAAAATGGCATGTTTCTCCTCGTCCTATACTTTTCACATATCTGAGAAAGTCAAAACCTCAAGACATTGCATGCTGCCCAGTGCTGCAGGGGAGAGTTGGCCTGGGAGGAGGTGATGCAGAGAGACATCAAGGGAAATTAGGGAAAGGCAAACATCTTCCTTAAGGGACAGGACAAGAATAACATGAAATATAAGTTTCCCTTCTCTTCCACTAAGCAATCAAGGCAGCATCTTTGAACAAGAAATGGATAGGGGTGAATAAAATCGTGATTTCTCCAAATAACTGAACTGGCAACTAGAACGTAAGGAGATCTCCAAGTACAGATCTGGCTGCTCGGTCTGGGCTCCTGTTAGATGCTCTCTAAAATGTTTTGCTACCCTCTGGTGGCTTTCTGAGGACTTGTGCGGTAGGGTGTTGTATTATTATTTTTTTTTTTTATCCTTGTACAGTCCCCTGCCAACTTTCTATATGAGATGCATTGAGAAAACCAGATCTGACGATGGAGATTTTTATTTTTGCTGATTCCAAAGCAGCAACACAACAGTACTGGCAAGGCAGCTTTGTTTTGTTTTTTCTTTATCCTTCTGTTTATATCCAGATTCCTTTACCCTGGCATTGGAACGGCAAAGACAGGGCTGGGGGTTAAAATGAATGGATAAGAACTTTGTACCTAAGGTGGCTGTGCCATGGGACTGCTCTGTGTTTGGGAGCAATGCTGGCTTCACAGCCCTGCAGAATGCAAAGCTGTGTCCTCTGCTCAGCTGCAGAGGACACAAACTGAGTACCAGCGAAGTCAATAATAGCAAAACTCCCATGATCTTCAGGAGCCCAGAATAGTTCCTATTCAGCCTGGTGGAGGGTAGTGCTCATACCTTCATCTTCCTGACACTGTGTCTCGATATTCATTATTCAGTAACTCCTGACTTTACTGTTTTGTATTTTTTTTCCCCTTTTCTAGCTTCTATACTCTCTGTGTTGTAGTCTCATGGCAGAGGAGTCATAGGTAGGGATCTAAAGGGCTGTGGTTTGACAGATTTTTACAAGAAACTCTTCCCAGGCATTAATTCCTAGGTTATTGGTTCAGAGAAGCTCCTGTGATCTTCTCAGTCTGACCTCCTGCAAGAGCAGTTCATAGGACTGCCCTCAATTGACTCCTGCTTGAAGTGCAGAATTGAATGCAGAAAACATCCCTTCTTGGTTTTAAATTTTCCAGTGATGGAAGATTCACCTCGTTAAATTGTTCCAGTGCTTTATTACCTTTGCTGTTTAATAATTCTATGCTTTTGGCTCCTGGTCTTCGGATTTCGGTTACTGTGTGGGATTGAAAAGATGTGTTGCCAAAATGATGTCCAAAGTGAAGTAGGGACTCATGGGCTTGATTGAGTTGTCAACCAGGTAGAGCTCAGAGAGGAACCTTGGTTGTGAAAAGCAAAGAGCTGTTCAGCTGAAAGGTTCTGGGCTGTAAGGCTGGCATGTAACAGCACAAAAGGCACAAAAAAGAGCAGTGTGAAGGCACTGCTGGAGAGCGTGCACTTCTCTCTAATGGGTAACTGCATTGGGTCTTTCCATAGTTCCCATACAAACAGAGACGATTTATAAGGGTTTTCGAATGAGATCCAATTGCAGGAGTATTGCAGAGATTGGGTCTGACAAGGGATGATGTGAAATACAAGAGCATTTGTTGTTTTTAGTGCTGTTTTTCTTTTTTCTTTTTTTTCTTTTTTTTTTTTTGTGAGTTGGCTGCGCTGAGGTCCTTTGGGATGCTGGTCTTTACATTCAGCAGAATGATTATTGGTAGCTTCTTACGCTGCTGCAAGTCACGGTACATTTTAAATCAGCTCCATCCATCTCACAACCTGGCAGAGGTCTGGAATGGAGAGCAGCCAGCGCCTGTTGTGCTGCTGTCAGGATCAGCCTACAGAACCCCTGAAAAGGGGGGAGGATCACAAGCTCGATGGGGTAGTAAGCACAACTGGAAGGCCACCTTAAAGGAAAAACAGTTTTTTGTAATTCCAGTAGGGGAAAGGGATGCAGGAGCTTTGGTTGCTGTGGTCACTGAATAGGCTGTGACAGCCAATGACCCAATTTTTGGCGGTTTGGCCATCCATCAGGCCAAACTTGCTGTTTTTAAGGCCATAGCATATCCCATGAGAGATGATGGAAAGGCAGTCAATATGGACAGATGGGATGTGCTTTTGGGTTTCAAAGTGCTTTTTCTTGGGAGGGTATCTGAGCCAAAACATGGAACCAAAAGCCCTGAGTTTCAAGGCCGTTTGTAATGTGATTCCTTTTATGGGCTTGGGCTGCTTACATGAGCTTCTAGTGCTGTCTGTATCAGTCCTACTGTAATACTTCTGCTTGGGAAGTAGAGACAGAAATGCCATCCTTAGCATCTCTGTAATGTGTACCATTAAGATTTGTTAACTGTGCTTAGCTCATGTGGGAACAGCTATGCTGCTGATGTCCAACATCCCCAATCTGTCTTCCAGAATTGCTGCTTTCCTTAAACCAAAGACATCTTCTGAGCTGGTGCCGTTGGTCATAGGTGTATGTTACACTATTTTTCGCAGGAAGATGCAAATTTATTTGGGCTGTGTTTTGGACTGGCTGGGCTTACTCTGGTTCAGCATTGCAGGCTGTGCAATTGGCTGGGTTTGTGAGCTGATGAAGTCTCCCAGCAGACCTAAACTAAGTGTGATGCTCCACATATGTGGTTATAAAGCTTTGGGACTGGAAACAGTTTAGATACTTCCCACTCAGGAAAACTTTTTTCCTGGATTTTTTTTTTTCCTGAGTTTTCCTGCATCTGGGCTGAGGTCAGTGACCACTGAGGTTCTTGGAAGTTGTTGAATTTCCATGCATTTCCAATGGAGACCCTTTTTGTGCAAGGAAACCTCTTCTCCAGCTTCCTGTATCAGAAATGGAGATCTGAAAAACCAGAGAAAATAGCATTGCATCACCTTTCACTGCCAAAAGGAGAAGGAAAAAGATGAAGAAAAGAAAAAGAGGCCTCTGTCCTCAACAGACTCTTCCATTAGGCTTAGAAACAAAATAGACAGTGGTTAGGAAAGAACAATCTCATCTAAAAGACTCACCAGTGGGGTTTAGTTCCTGAGGACTGAGGGGAAAAATACACTCCCGAAGCTACACTCCTCCCTGTTTTCCAGGGCAGTGCACCCTCAGATGACTTTCCCAAAGGCACTTGGGGGATGTAGCCTATATCTCTGGAAGGCGCTGAATGGGGAGCATGTCTCTGCTAATGAAAGCTGTAGCTAGAAATAAGAGTTCTGGAAGTCTAAAACTAGGTTAAAAGCAGCCAGAAACAGAAAGCAGCTGTAGATGGAGTGGGTTAAAGAGCTCTTGAGCATTAGACAGTGGACAGTTTTTTCCTCCCTCCAAGCTCCCAAGTAGTGCAGTCCTGGCACAGTGACAGGGCTTCTGGGGTGAGTTGTCACAAGGTGCTTCAGCTTGTTGGCTTTTTTCCCTTAGTTTTTTATTTTTAGATTTTCTTTTTCCTCCCACTTATCACACACTACAGTGACCCCTACTGCTGCCAGCAACAAAGGGCCCATCTCAGTGCAATTATTAAGCTATGGGAAAATATTCCCCGTAGTGTTATACACAGTATTGTTCATTCTGGGCAAGTCAGCATGTGCCCAACTCCATTGATTGCACTTGGTGTGTGTGTACCCTAGGGAGAAATGCTCACTGGCCTCAGCAAGGAATCCTGCATTCCTCAGTGAGAGTGGCACTAAAGAAGAGATAATAGGGTACCACAGGCAAGGACCTAAGTGGGGAAGTAAGCAGTGGAGATGGGAAGGGAGAGGCTTTAAAATGGGAGATTACCCAGGCACATCTGCCTCCATCCGTGGCAGACCAGTGCAGACTTTTCCCTATGATTTGTTCCCCAGGAATTACCCTGTTCTAGTTTTTGCTGCTCAGAGACCAGCCCACAGGCTGAAACAGACATCAGCTCAGAGATTGCTCTTGATGACTTATTTACTCTGTCTTAATGTAGGCCCATTATCAGGCACATCCATGACAGTGTGCAAGTAAAGCTGGCATCCGCTTTGCCTGTCATCAAAGGTTACTTTTTACCTGGAGACCAGGGGGCTGGCATCCTCTCTGTGCTTGTGGAACTGTATCCCCACTTCTTTGGGCCAAGATAAGAGAGTAGAGTGCAGCTTCGGTGCCCTTCTGCCACGGCCTGGGGATGCTCTCTGCCAGGCAAAGTGTAGCTGCTCAGAGGCTTAAGAACCCCTTTCAGGAACTTTTCCAAAAGATATCCTGGGCAATCTGACAAGAGGCTTATTGAGAACGATCCTTCTGCATTTGCTTTCCTCTACAAAACCAGCTGTTCGTGTAAACCATCTTGGACATTCGTGGTCTTCCCTGACAGCTTTATTTTACCAGGAGGGTGATTCAGGGAGCAGGGAGAAGAGCAAAGCTCTCTGCTGCTGTGCTTTGCTCTTGCTTGCTGCAGAAGTGAAACAAGTACAAATGGAAAGCCCAGTCTCTTGCTATTGGTCTCTTCCCTGCAGCTCTGCATGCAGTGCAGTCCAGCTCTGCAGAGCTGGACCAGAGCACTCTCATTCACTGCTGAGTGATGGTGGGTTGCTTACGGTTTCATTATGGCCTGATGCTGAGCACAGGAGAATAAAACCAGATGATGTGACAGTGCCACGTGCTGTAACTCAGCAGGGGAAAGGAAAGATCCCCCCTGGGAGCTGACCTTTCCATTCCTCATAGCCTCAAGCAAATGCAGTGTGCTGCCTAGCGGTGTGCCTGGCACTGCTCGGGAGTGCCTGGCTCTGACATCCTGGAAAACAAAGAACAAATCCTGTCTTATACAGCAAGCTGTTCCAGCAAGACTTAATCAGGGGTGACCTAGGCCAGAGGGAAAGTAGCAGGAGCTGTGGCTTGGGCAGGCTACAGGCCTGTTTTCCTTGCTAAGCAACCACTGCTTCCCCCTCTCTAGCCCAGCAGCCCCAATCCAGATCAGAGAGGACCTTCTGAAGATAAGTGTTTGCAGTACAGCCAGGGAGGAATTGAGCTGACATTTCCTAGGCCTGAGTCATCCTGTTGAAGCTATGCACAGCAGCTGGGTGAGGAGACGGGTGACAGGTGGAGATCTTCTATGGGACTCAGGATAGCAGAAAAGGAATCAAAATGGTGGGGAAGTCAAGCATCTGGATGCTGGGACTTGGATGTGGCCTTCCACATAATCAGGTGGAGCAAAGGGAGGCCTTGTGGCTCTTTACACTGAATGTTTCTTCCAATTTATGCTACAGAATTTGTAGGATGCAGTCTTTTTGGCATGGGGAGCAATGGCTGCAGTGCCCCTTGCTAACAGCAAGAAGTGAGCAGCACTGAGGATTTGGCATGACTGAGGTCTGCACTTGTCATTTTCTATTCTGCATGTGCTTTCTCATCTTAAGATTGCAAATCATTGGACAGACTTCCTAAAATTTATCAGTTGCTATTCTGTGGCACTTGTTTGGATGGTGTCTGTGACTCTCCTAATGCAAACAGGCACAAGGCTAATGCAGGGCTGGCTGGAGGTCGAACATGTCTTGCAGTAGGGCCAGTGCAGCTGCTCTGCCAATAACCTTAGCAGGTAATGAGCTGTGCTGACTTTTCTCAAGTGAGAAGAGAAGGTGCACTGGCCACATGCCATTCACAGGCAAAGGTGGGAATTAGGCAAGGTGTGTTTTGGTGACTCACAGGCAGACCAGCGTGCATGGATAGGGCAGCAGCTCAGCTTTGTCCTTTCAGATTTGAATCTTGAAAGTGACAAAAATAATTAAGTGCTTGAAATGTAAGAGCTCAATTCAGACCTAACAGAGCAGTATCAGTCTGTGTGAATCTGGCCCCCATCTCAGACGTTATCAGCAAATCCTCTGATATGACCTTTCCCCCTATGGCCCTTGGTCAGTTCTGCACCACAGTTACAGCTTTTGCTTCTGATGAGTTTTGTGGCATGCCAGGCCCATCACATGTGCCTTGTGCATGGCCCAAGGTTTGAATTTTACTCTCCAGAGGTGGACAACCAGCACAAGGATTCACCCTCATGGCTCTTGGCACCCCTTATCCATGTTTCCCTCTGTTAATGTAACATCTTGCTGATTTATCTGCTCATATACAGGATTATTTGTTTCCCATATATTATTTCTCCCTTGAAGTCCCACCCTCTCTCATTCACCTTTTGTAATTTCCTCTTTCTGGCCTCATGCCATAGTGATCTTCACAAGAGTGATGCTTCGTCTATCACTTGAATCCATTTTGCTCACATTTGGTCAGATTATGCACGTTTCGAGATGGAACTTGCTGGAATTTTTCTTCCAGCATAAGTCAGGTATTTCCAGCTGCCATGGAATGAAGGGTTCTTCCCATAAGTGAACAGGACTTCCCAAAGGCTGATAATCAGTGTAATCGTCTGTCTGGGCTGGCTCTTTCCTATGTGCAGTAGAAGCAGAGCAAGGCCATTACTGAGCATGTCGCAAGTCAGCAGAGATTCTATCCTTGGCAGCTGATGATGTTACCTGTCACTGGTGTGAATATTGCAAACTGGTGTTGCTAACTTTTAGAGGATTTGGGGGCCTTTCTTAAGTCCCCAAGCTGTTGCATAAGAATCACAACCTGACATATTTATTCTCTGATTCTTACTGCTACAGAGAGAAACTGACAATATAAACCTTAAAAGACCTTAGTCAAATGTAGGAGAGAACCCCAAACGATCGCACAGGGGCATTGCCTGGACTACAGCTGTTGTGTGCAGTGGTGTGGAATCTGTGTCCTAAGAGAATGGGACCCATGTTCTTCCCTGCTCTCACTAGTGCCAGCCAGCATGCATGGCTACCATGCAATTGTCACATTTAGTATGAGAAATGCTTCATTTTGATAAGGTCAGCACCTCTCCTTGAGACTTTATTTTCATCATATTGTCAAACAAAATACTTCAACGGGGTTGAAAGACTTTAGGAAATGTCATTTTAAGGAAAGTGTGCTGATTATTGGATCTATTTGGAGTATCCGTCCATAGCAAAAGTAACAATATTTCCTGAGAAAGTCTGAGGATCTTTTCTTTGATGCCAGTGAGGACTGTGCTCCAGGAGAGAGACATTTTCAGAAAAGAGCTTTTCCCAAACACAACACCAGACTGCAGGTGGGTGAGATAAGGTCCCTGTTGCTGTGTTGGTGTTGTGTTGGTGGCAGCTGCTTGCTGCAGAGGAGTGACCCTGCCCATGCAGTCTGCTTCCGGAGTATCTTTGTGTGCTCTTCAGAGGTCAGTTAATGAGCGAAGGTCTAAATTGTAGTGCCCTGGTAGTGACTTTGCTGTGATCTGAGCTGCTGTGAATTGAAGCAGAAAGCATTGCTTGTGCTGTTGCTCCCAAGGCAGGGAGCTAGGCAGGGAAGTGCTTGCTTGTCTAGATGAGGCTGTGGCAAATGTGTTATGTCACTATGCCCGAACAAAATGCTTCAGATCTGGATGACAGTAACAAGCCTTAAGTGCCCCTGGAAGTGGGGCAGACTGAGGTTGTAGTACCCAATCTCAGCTGCACTATTGAGCATCTCCCACATTTGCCCTCAGAAAATCTCCTTTCTTCAGCCTCTCAGCCTTCCTCTGGGAGATGGATAGATTAGTTGCACTCCTAAATGAGTTGAAGGGCCCACCAGTTGCTCACATTTCCTGCAGTGCATTGGGGGTAACCCAGCCCAAGAGCACATCCTGATTGAGCTTAGAAGATGCACCCATTCTGGCATTGGTTTCATCTCATCAGCCATCTGCTGAAGGCATGGGAGCCAAGGTGTCCCAAGGCATCCGGCGATGGGCTCATTCTGCTGAGATCACCCTCTGAGCCTCTTGGCACAATGAGGAGCTGTTGCCCTCTAAGCTTGGCTCGCATCTCAGGCAAAGCCATTGCTGCTTGCTGTGGATTAATAACCTCAATTACCGGGGCGCTGTGGGTCAGAACTTCCCATCACTGACCGCATTATGGCCCTTTAATCTGCTTTCCTCTCTCACAACCTCTGAGCCCAAAGAGATCAGCAGGCAGGAGGTGATCTCCTGCCTTCCTGTCAGTTTTTCTTTCTGAGAAGCTGAATACAAAGCAGCAAGCAGAGCTGGCAGAGGAATCACACCTGCAAGGAGGGCACCTTTACAGTGCTTTTTGCCATTCTCAAGTGTGAAAGGCAAAATGGCAATGTCTGGGGATTTGCACTGAAGTTCATTGGCCTGTGAAAAATTAGAGCTTATCACTCCATGGAGATCTGGAAGTCATCTCTGATGGTTTGGGGAAGGACAGCGGGGCTCTTACGGTGGGTCCTGCCTTCCTGATATGTTGGCATGCCCTAGGCATCGGGGTAGAGGTGATCAATCTGAAGTCATGGACTTGGATTTCTATAATGTTTCTCTGACTGGGAGTTTCCTCAATGTAAATGGGTCAAGCTTCCAGAGCGGGGAAACTACCAGCGGAGACAGAGCTGTGTGGTGCACCATGGTCCTAAATGATCTTGACGAGCAAGAGGAGATACGGTTTGCTGAGCAGAACAAAATCATTTGGAATAAGGGAAGCAGAAGTAGGCAGGAATGAGTTGTAGAAGGATCTCCTGATACTGAGCACCTGGTGAGCTAACAGCAGCGTAAACTGAGCTGTGCTGGAGAGTGTACCCATGGATTAAAAAAAAACAATAATCCATGGTCATTAATGATGAGGGGGGCTATTGGGGCCATTTTGTCTTTGGTAAAAGGCCTCAGAGATGCTGAGGGTATCTCTGAAAGTGCTAGCTCAGCAGAAACAAGCTAAAATTACTGGGAGAGGTACTGAGAGAAAATGGGAGCTAATGTTATACTATGCTAGGAATCTCTGGTGTATTCCTACCTTGAATGCTGTGTGCAGCCCCAGTTATTCTGTCTCAAAAAATGTCATAGAGCTAGCGAAGATGCAGGAAGCAGCAACAAGGTCAGTGGAGCATGCAGAATGGCTGCCGCTCAGGAAGAGATGAAACAGATCAGACATTTTCAATGCCTTCAGAAATGAAACAATTGAGAAAGGAAATATGATGGAGGCATATAAAGCCATGACTGTCATGGAGAACATGAAATTACCATTTCACAGTGTAACTCCTAAGGTGAGCATTAAATGGAACTTCCAAGAAGCAGTTTTAAAGTAATAAGAGCTTTTCCCGGTATGTGATTAACATGTAGAACTTCTTGCCAAAAGACAAGGAGGAAACTTACAGTATTACTGGCTTCCACAGCATATTATAAAAATTTGCTATGAAGAAATCAATCAAGGATTTTTAAATGCAGTGTGAGACATCCTGTGGGTGAGGGAATCACAAAGCTGCAGGGCACTGGAGGTGAGTGGACAGAGTGATGCACGGCTACCCTGCTCTTATTGTTTTCCAAAGCATCCATTCCAAGGCACTGGCACTAATACCAAAATATGTCTGTCAAAGTCTTAAAAGTTTCAGCTTCTGAGGAAGCATTACTGCGATGCAAAACATCCCGAACAACCACTTTCCACTAACTCTGGCTTGAGACATTTGATACTCAAAGTCTTCCTTAAAGACAACATTAAATTTCTTTGTCATCTCTGGAGATGAGACTGTTAAGAACTTACTACTGTGAGATTTTTGTATGCCTGATAAACCAATGAAATGATTGAGCCTGTGGACATCTTTTTTTCTGAACCTCCTTTCCAGCCAGGAGGAGGCTGAGATTTCAGCAAGTGTGTTCCTCCACCAAGAGGGGACAAAGTGGTTCCTGTTTCCATGTGTTCCTATGAGAGCACTGCTTTATGAGCACAGACTGGCAACTAAGAAATTGGTCTTTCTCATTTGATGTATAAAATGAAGTTGTCCTTTATTCCTTTCTCCTCTTCCACTTGCTGTTAGAAGGTGTGTGCTATACTTTTCCTATGTAGAATTTCAAACAGAAAAGCTGTTAGCTTGACCTTAAAATGGATGCAATTTTATATTGACGAGGAGGAGGCTAATCGTCGTGCTAAATCACCATAATGATACCTGATGGATGATTCCTTAGCCACAGATTTGTCAAATGACCTTCAGCAAACCCCTGAACTTTGTGCCAATTTCCCACTGGTGTGCTCTGCACCTCATGGAGCTGGATGCAGGAGCCATGTGTGGTTAGCATGGTTCTCAGGAAGCAGAGCTTGCCATCCCTCCTTAGTGGAGGACAGTGCTCTGCTGCACTACCACTAAGCAGAAATACTCAAAAATACTGTGATCACTGCGAGATAAGCACTTGCATTGGAAAGAGATGTAATTTTTTAGCCTGTTCCAGGGCAGGCTTTGCTCAAACAGCTCATACAGTGAAAGATGATGGTGGGAAGGAGTGGTTATCTGCTATTGCTGATCACAGATGGGTCCATGGAGTGAGTGTCAAGAAGTGAGTCCCATATACTCCCTGGAAGATGTGCAGAATTAGAGAGGAACAAGGGCCAAAGGCTGCATCAGTGCCAACTTGAACAGTGCTGTCAGGGCTAACGGGACATTTCTTACCACATCTGCCTGCACTTGGCCAGGAAATATAAAGAAGGCAAAGGCTCACAAAGAAAACAACCTGTGCTGGCTGCTTGTCTGTTTATCAGTCATAATGTTCAAAGGACCGCAGGTAGTGAAAACAGAAAGACAATGGACTCCTGCACCTTGGAAGATTATCACCTGCCTTTGCATGAATAGAAGGGAATGGCGTTGCCCAACCAGTCTCTTCTGTGAGCTTTTGTAGACTTTTTATTTTTGGTTTTAGTAACTGATAAACTCCTGCATATTATGCTATTTTAATACCTAGCAAAGAGCCTTGTCTGCTAAATCACCTTATTTTCTCTGATCAGAGCACAGTGTATTCCTCTTTTTAGTGCAAGGTATTAATTTAAATTCCATAATCCCAAACATATTCTCGTTTCTGTTCTGTGCTTCAGAAGGCCAATGGCATTTTAATTTAATAAGGGAGAAACACATGACACTGTGTTCCCTGCAACTGTCTTCTGACCTCAATGAGTCTTTCTCAGCTTTCTTTATGTTCCAGCAAATGCAATTGCTGCACTGTCGTTTCTAACACCCATGTTCAACTGATGGGCACAATTTAATTATCTGCAGCATTTTCACAGCAACTTTCTAGATGTCATTTGCATTATTATTTAATAATGTAAGCCCATCACTGGAGGCATGGCAAGGTTTATGTCCTGTTGTCTGGATGTATGCTGGCCTTTTGCAGAGAAATTTTATTTTGGTTTGTTTTGGTTTTGGATTAAAATGAGTTAACTCATCCAGTAATATCTTGATTTATCTCAGATCCCTTTATCTTCCCAAGTTTGGGAAGATAAGCTTTGTTTACTGCAATAAGATTTACCTAATTGGGTACACAATATTACTGAGAGTTTTGTGGCATGTACACGTTTGAGTCATGCATCTCCGTTCCTAAAGAATTATAATTTGCCTTTTTTGTTGTTCTATTCTGCTGTTTAAACTTACTTAAGCCCACTCAGTTTGAAAGAATGTGTGCTCGTTGCAGTCCTCATGCCCCTCTTTCAGAAATGTCAAGTAACACTTGCTCATTCTTCCCACTGGTTGGATTCTGCTCTCTTGTACTGTTGTAAATCAGGAATCGACCCCATTGAAGCCTTTCATGCACAGAAGTGCTGATAGATCAGCACCTATCAAGCCTGGCTCATCATGACTGTAGAAACCCAAAGAGAAATCGGGATTATTTTGTTAGCAGCTGTGTAGGGGTTTTCTGTTTGGTTTTTGTTTGTTTGTTTGTTTTCCCAAGAACTGCCTTTTTAATGAACAGACTTCTAATTTTTTCTTCTTGCAAACCTCTGTATCTTGCCTAATACATGTGTCCTCACGTGTCCAAGTGGTTATACCTACCTGTTCCTATGCTAGCTTAACACAGGTGACATCAGTGCACCTCTCTCCTGGTACCTGGTGCTGCACTTGAGCGTTGGCATCGCTAACTCAGAGCCCCCTCATCACAGCTACACGCTGACTGCAATGCATGGGGAGCATCTTGTCTTCAGATGGCTGTGCTGTCCCCAACCTGCCAGATCCACAACCATTCTCATCTCCCAGGATGGCTGTAGGCTTTCTGTAACTTGGTGAGTTTGCCAGATCCTGTGCAAAACAGTTTATTAATAACTAATCCTTGGGATCTATGCTACTTTGTATCCTTTTAATGGTCCTGAATTTGGTGCTACCGGCTTTGCTTCTAAGTGCTGTTTTCAGTGTTCTGAGTACAGCTGACTGGAAAATAAGAGCTTCCATTTCATGAAACATTCAGCAATTCCACCTTTTTTATTTTTTTAAATATATATATATATTATGGAGGAAAACTGAAACTGTGAAGTGTTTACTGAGGGCATGAAAGTCTCGTGTGCTCTCATCAATACTGATTTTGCCACAAATCCTCAATAGACTCTCACACTAGAACAACACTTATTTTGCTGTGCTCAGTTTATGTGCCTCAGTACTCTGATCTCCATGTAGCTCAGAGCTTTCTTTTTTCCATCCTAGTGGGATTCCTAGTGCTGCAGCCACATGCTGGCTATGCCTCTTTTGTTTTGTTATCAGTTGAGGGACATCCTACAAAGTATTAACAATAAAGCCTGTTCTGCACTTCCCCATCCATGTGAAATGTTGGCCAAAAGCTGGTTACATTTCTAGTGCAGCCTCTAGAAAATCTTCAGTCCCAACTGCTTTTTTTCCCGACTGATCTGCTTCTGTCGGGTGATGGGAGAAGCAAATGTAGAGGCTTTGAAAGCCAGTGCATGAATATGAAATTCTATGTAAGCACAAGGTAATCCAGATTGAAATTCACCTGGTGAATTTGTCCCTTTCAGTGGACTGTTGCAGTCTGCTCAGGCAAAAGAGTTCATCTTTTCTTTATATCCCCTGAGGGGCATTTCATGGATCTATGCAACCTATGTAGGGTGGCTTTTGCACTGAGAGGTTCCGTAAATCACCCAATAGGAAGAGAGGGAATGGCTTCAAGTTGTGCCAGGGGAGGTTCAGGTTGGATATCAGGAAAAATTTCTTCTCAAAGGGCAGTGGTGCAGTGGCACAGGCTGCCCAGGGAGGTGGTGTGGAGTCAAAGTCCCTGGAGGTGTTCAAGAAACATGGAGTTGTGGACCTGAGGGATATGATTAGTGGGCATTGATGGTAGTTAAGTGGACAGTTGGACTAGATGGTCTTAGAGGTCTTAGGAATTCTATGACAGCTCTTGGAGAAGCACCCTTCCCCATCTGTCCAGTTTGTGAACTGAGTCCAACTTTGTGCAGTGCAGAAATTGAGCGTGGAGTTAAGTCTGCAACGGTGTAACTGCCATGGTTTAAAACTGTGTAAGAGAGAATTGATCTTAATTTTCAGTGGCACGGCCTTACCGCAAAGCCGTCGCTTTAGGATCCCTGAGTGTAAACAAGGATTGTGTGAACTGCGAGCTTGCACACCCTTGCTTCCAGGCACACGCTCTTACTGGTGACTTAAGACGAGAGGTGTGTCCTGTTCCCAGCCACGTTGCAGGTCTCGTGGTTCGTGCCACGCAGGGAGCCCCGGAAAAGCCATATTCAGATCCTCCCGCACGTGGTGTGCTCCACTCCGCGCTGCGAGTCCCGCTGCCGGCGGGCGGCACTCGGGCAACTCGAGCGCGGCGGAGCCGTGCGGGGCGGCGGCGGCGGGAGGTGCCCGGAGGCGGCGGAGCGCAGCGGCCGAGGCTGCCGGCTGCGGGGGGGTCCCGGCGGGGGCTGTGCCGGCAGGGGGCAGGGCTGGGAACCGGCCGTTTGTGTTTCTAGGGCTTGACGTCCTTCCAGCCGGCCCGACCCCCTTCCCGGCAAAGCCTGTCCTCCCCCGGCGGAGAAGTCCGGAGAAGTGGCGGCGGGTTCCCCCCTCGAGGCGCGGCGGGGCCGGGGCGATGGGCCGGGAAGTTTGGCGGCGAGAAGGGCCGGTGCCCCGCCGCTGAAAGCCGGCCGCTCTGGGGCCGGTCCCTTTTCCGAGGAACGGGAGGGCGCCATAAAGTGAAATCCATGAGGATTCTCGGGCTTCTCCTGGAGAAAGGCTCGCATATGCTGCAGTGTCTCTGTGGAAGGCGCCTGAGATCAAGCAACAGCCCAGGTGGGGGGAGCGCGCGTCCTTGTCCCCGCCGCCCTCGCCTCCCCTCCCCGGGTGCCGCTCGGGCTGGGCTGGCCCCGTTTCCTGGCCTTCCTCCCCCTCCTCCTCTTTCATTCCCTTCTCCTCCCCGTCGGCCCTGCCGGCTCCGCGCACAGGTGGCCGGGCGCTGTCCACGGTGCTGACCCCAGCCGGCATCCCCGAGACACGGATCCTCATCCCCACACGGGTCCCTCACCCACGGTCCTTATCCTGGACCCCCATTAACCCGAGGTTTCACCCGAAACCCCTATGCCAGCCCCGTATTGTTATCTGGGGTACCACATAATACCTGCAGCCCCCACACTGCTGCACGGTTCTCCCTTATCCATGTGGAGCCCTCTCTTTGTGCATGGCCCTCGTGTGTTTCCCCCACCCCACCAGGGTTCCTCACCCTAACAGTGAGCCCCATGGTTGTTCAGAATAGCGGTGGGCTTCCCTAAGGTGCCACACAGCCACACAACTCTAGGTTTGGAGTTGAGCCTGCTGCGAGATATTCCCATACCCCATTTGTTTGTAGTTGCAACATTTTCTTGGAGGGTGTTAAATGTCTTCCTGTGTGAGGATGCCCTGATTTGACTATTCCTGGTGAGGAAGCTGGGAGTCTCTCAGCTTGTCTCATGCCTCCCATTCTGCTGGGGAGACAGTTCTGCTGGAGGCTGCTCCATGTCAGGGAGCACAGTGGGGTGAAGGGCTGAAACATGCTTATACTTGAGCTGTACCTAAACAGTACTGGAGAAGAGACTAGGAGTGGGAGTGCAAGTGCTTAATTTGGTATGGTACTGTGCCTGAGTTTTAGGGTGATCTTGATGAGGCCCTTTAAGTGGTATGTCTGCAGTTTCCTTTGTGCTGTACATGTTTTAGGAGTCTGACTTTCCCTTTCCACAACACTGAGTAAATGGTAATGGCAAGAGATCCTGTGTTATTAGTATTATTTAAGATTTGTGGAGGTTGTAGCACTAAAGCTGACACTTTGAGCTTGACTGGCTTTCAGTTCCGGACCATTACAATCTTTGGGCACTGGTTGTTTATAAGGCTGTCTTCATAGTACTTCTTTTTTAATGCTTATATTGTTTCCTTATGAGATCTTATTCTCATAAGAGAGAATTTTCCATGCCTCTTGCGTAAATACTTGCTGTTATCCATTGAAGAGAAGGATTGTGCTTGGGGAAATCTGTTGCTGAGGTAGCCTGGATTCCCTTCAGGCCTACCTAAGGAAATTTTCTTAATGGCAAGAACCACCTGTTTATGTGTCAGTATCCCCTTCCCTTCCACCAGACCCATGTGTGGGCAGGTTCTGGCTGTAACTAGGGAATAGGGGGCATGCTGGAAATCTGTAAGATGGCCAGCGTGGCTCCCTTGAAAGTATTTTCTTCCCTACTTTGAAGAAAAATTTGTTCAAACTAAACAGAACAAAGCTTAGTTTGAAAGTATCACAGGAATTTTTTCTTTAAGTGGAGAAAGACACATGAGGGTTTTTTTAGTGCTACTTGTGAATATTTGTGTTATGTCATTTGTGAACTTGGGACAGTAAAGTGGACAGTAACATACAGGTGAAAAATGGAGTAGTGCCTAAGCTATTAGGACAAGCTAGCTTATAACTATAGCAAACAAAAATCAAGTTGTAGTGTCATTATGGTTATCCTGTTGAGTTAGTTTGGCTTTTCTGATTGATCCTTTCCTAAGACCTGCTTGATGGATACACGATCTTTTATCATTTCTCTTGTCTTGAGTGATACTGAGCGCTGTGTGGTCTGCGTATTTCATGATGTTATGCTATAAGGAGGCAGTCCGTGGGACTGTCATTATCTCTGTCTGGCCTTATTTGCTAGTTACTAGCCTCATGCCACCACAAGACCATCAACAGACCACTCCAAGTGTGGTATTTCACTTTGAATCAGGGAGCTAAAATGTTTTCTTTTCCTGGCTGCCTTTGTTCCCTTTCTATAGAGATTGAACTTTATATTCTTAAAAAAATGTGCACAAAAATAAACAAAAGCTGCTCCTGATAAAAGGGGTCACTGTGGGCTGAGCCACAGTGGGTCCACAGGAAATTTTTCCTTTCCCACTTTCCTTGCCACTTCTTTAAAAGGTAATCACACCTCAGGAGATAGGTGCATACTTCTACAACAGATCTAACTGGTGTAGCATTTTGTCTAGCATGGCACCAGGGGGACTATGCCAGTCAGAGACGTAAAACAACAGAAGGATGATACACTGTAGAAGAATGACCATGGGAATGTATACTACAGCAAGGATATAAAGTGCTGTGAGTTAATTCTGTGCCCTTGATAATCTAATCTGAGGGGTTGTGCTGATGGTCAGAAGTCCATGCCAAACTATTTGTGCACTGCAGTTACCCATCAGATTGGACAAGTGCTTCAACCTTCTCCGTCTATGTTTCCTTTCATGAGAAAAGTTATAAGGATATAAACACATGCTTAAATTCACATTCATGCTTCTGTGTTGTGCTGACTCAGAGCTCTAGACCACTCCCGACTTTGACAGAAACCAATGCATAATACTTCAAAGAAAAACAAAGTAGTTTAATGGATCTATTAAGTGCCACAACAGTGCAAGTAATTCATAGTAGTACAAAATAAGAGATTTATTCTTTAATCCGTTGTGTATTATTTTCCAGTAATTTGGCACAGCAATATTCTATATCATCTTCCATGTACTTCACTTGTTATCTTAGTTTCAGAAGTCGTAAGCTGACTGATTATTTAGCATGTGCAGAGATATTTCCCTTCTGTGACCATAATTAATTTTGTTAAGTCTTTATTTCTAAGTTAATTTTGTCTGCTAACAATTTTTTCCCCTTTCCTTGGGATGCATGATCTGCTTTGGGATATGAAGGTTTTTGGTCTTCTAAGTCAACATAATGAAGTAGATTGCTACAGTGCTAACTTCAAGATAAACATCAGGCAGAATTGGAGATACAACTGTGTATGTGATTGTGAAAAAAAATTTCAGATTACCTATCTGGCTTGCAGCTACTTGAAGCAAAAGACCATGTACTAACTACGTTAGTAGCAGCGTGAAGATTTCCGCTAGCGAGCGTTTCAGTCCTCTGTAAAGAATTCTTATTTGGCTATTCAAGTGGTTCTGTCTCATACTTATTCTGTTCTTGGTTCCTGTATAGACTCTCCTGTCTGTTGATAAATCCACAGGTATTTCTCACATCACCTGATCAACTGGAATGAAAACATTCAGCAGCAACACATTTTCAGGTTTTTTGCAGGCTTTTTTTTTTTGTTTGTTTTTTGTATTTTTGGTAGTAGAGGCCTGGTTGAGTCCGGAGACTGATCTGCTCTCAAACATTTGGATCAAAGTTTAACTCCCTATCCTGAAAATCAATGCCTTCAATAGAAATTAAGGACATATTGAAAGTAAATTCTGAAACTGTCTTCACTGAGACTCTCAAACTGGTAAAATTTGGAGATGCTCCTGGAAATATGCCGATCAGTACTGGCTTTATGGCAGATTAAAATGATGTCTGGCACAGCAGGTCTTTATGTTTCTCCAAGCATCACAACACTAAGCCTGATATTTGGGGCAGTAGCGATGAGCATTCTGTCTAGGTAGGCAGGGGCAGACTGACTCTGTTATTAGCCTGTCTGTTACTGTCCATACACACTGTTGCATTTGTTCTGAGACTATCTGGGACACTGTAATAATGTGCCTGCACTTGCAGATGCAAAGGCAATTAAATATATATGATATACGGTTGTGTAGTCAAGATTAACATTTGGCTTATCAGCTGTGCCTTGTTTTGTTTGGGATTCCTTGCTTGGCTTACACAGTGATCTGTGCACCCATATGCACTTCACTTACAGTTCTGGAAGTTTTTCCCACTGTTTTTATTCAGGTAGACATCAGGATACAGTGTAGAGCATACGCTTTGCTGTCAGCTTCAAACAGGTAGAAATAATAGGTCTATGTATGCATGACCAATAGGAAAACTTAAGCCTGCTTGCTGAGTGGCAGCTGAGAGCATGATGTGCATGTGCATTGCTGGTGGGAGGCAGAAGGTGACTTACTGTCACTGAGCTGGAGGTGAGAGCTGGTCACAAGGCAGAGAGGCGATCATGTTGCACGGGGGGGATCATCAGCATCTTTCCATTCCTAAACCAGCTCCCCTTCTTTCTGACACTATTCAGAATGTGTCAGTTCCCTGCTTACATTTTGCTCAGGCTCCATCTTCCTGTTGCGTGTCCTTAGAAAACTAACATTTGCTGACCAGTGGAAATTAAGTACATGTGCTGTTCCACAATAATTCCTATTGTTGACACTCGTGTGCTGGCTGGAAGAAAACCTTTGTCTGATTTAGTTTAATTCACCTGGGAAATGAATTAAGCAAAACTGAAAATTCTTTTTTATTTTGTAATAGGAGCACTCCTCTTGGGTATTATTCAAGAATAGCTATAGCATTTTAAAACTACACTTTCCTTCATTCTGAAGTAACCTTCTCATGTAGACATACACTAAGTATCTCTCCTGGAAGCCTGTAATGCTTGTATGTCTCTTGTCTGTCTGAGCTAGAAATGATGGTCTTCACAGAGCTCTTACTTGCTGCAATTGCTTAAGTCCTGTCACGCAGAAGTTCAGAGGTACAGATTACAATGATCTTAAAGCTCATATGTAAAACTTTTTTGAAGTGTTCACATGCAGATTTATGTGGTTATGAGAAGGAAAGTCTTTGATTTCATGTAAGATGTTATGGTTCACTTTGCAATAAAATTTTTCAGTAATCTTTAAAAGCAGGCACGTGGCTGGGGACTTCCTGGGCGTTAGGTGGTTTGGTCAGTGCATGGCTGTCAGCTAGCTGTCTGGGCATACAGAGCAGGGGTCTGGAATGGCCAGATCTTCACCCAGCCTTCTGAGTCCTGAAACTTCCCTGAGTACTACTGGGGCACCACCGGTATTGAATAGTATTTATGAAATGCTTTTCTTTCAACAAACATGGGCAAAATAAACTTTATCTTAACAAGGACAAGAAAAAGTTCTCTGAAATAAAGGTTAGCTCAACTATGCCCTTGTTGTGAGGAAGTTTACAGAGTTTTGCAAAGGTATGATGTTCAGTTCCCTCCTCCTCCCGTACCAGACCAAGGAAAGAGACAGAATTTGTCTGAGTTTAAACACCAAATGCAATTTTGACACACTGTAAACTCCATGTTTGGGTGAGAAATGTTAACCAAGAATTTTATGAAAGACTTTTCCTGCTTTTCTGTTGGTTTTCCTGAACAACTGCATACACAAAATGCTGTCTTCTGTGTTATTGTTTTTCCAGTTTGAAAATGACAGAAGAATCCAGACTCGTAAACTGATACTTAAAGCTGATGAATCCTAGAGCAAATGCTTTCAGCTTAAGAGCTGTGTGAAGATCATTAGGTCACATCCTCTCAATGACCAAGGAGTTTTTCCGGAGGTTGGTCTCAGTTCAGCGAACTGTTGAAGTGCACATCTACACATGCACCTAATCCCATTTTAAGACAATCATGTGCTTAACAGAATCATTGTTTTAGACAACTGGCTTTCAGCCTTCTCTAACATTCAGCATCCCTAAAATTCCTCCTGTTTTTCCTATCTTGAGATCACTGCTGGTAGACTTGTCCATTTGATGTAGGCCCTTCTGGAGGTATTCACAGGTATCAGTTCTCAGCTGAAAAGCCCTGTTCATAAAAGAAACCAAGATCCCACTGTGTTATTTGTGAAAATGATCTACTCATTTACTAGATATCATTTCCAAACACTTATCTTCCCACAGCCCTTTCTGCTGGTTCCTAAAAGTAAACTACTCCTTCTGCTGTTCAAACTGATACTAGTAGCAGATGTTGTAAAGCCAGGTGGTACAGATATTATTAACAGTTCAGCAAGCTTTGAAAGCAAGAAGAGATTGGTTATGTGGTGGTAGTACACAAAGCTTTCAGCTGTATGAATAGATGTTTGCTTAAAGGCCTTTAAATAGATTCTTCTCCCTATAGGAAAAGAGATGTGCAACATTTAATAATAAAAATAGCATTTCTTCCCTTAGCCTGAAATGGCATGGAAAGAGGTAATCATGTTTTGTATGCTAAAGCATTTTTCTAAGTGGCGTGTTTATGCCTTTCTAGTATTGTAGCTGTGATTGGCTGCTGGGCCCATTTGCATGTGCTAAATTGCAGTCCTGGAGATCTGTGAAAACAACCCAGCAAAGTCAGTCTCAGCTGGGAGCATGGAAGCTGCTACTAATTTTGTGATGAGCCACCCACAGGCCCAGTGTGAGTCATTATCATTGTTTTGTTTTCCAGAATTCAGCACAGAATGCTTCCAGGATCCAAACTGAGGATTATCACTGGAATTGTACTTATTCCCTCACGGCTTTGTTTCAGATCAGAGGGAAAAATTCCATTCTAAAAAACTTAGCAATTGTTTCCTTAATAGTGTTCTGTTTCTGCTTTAATGTGCATTCACAACCATGTGTTCACTTGAAAACTCACTTGTGCATAGCACAGCCCTCTTGCTGTTCTGTCCTAATTAGGTTGTCATGTGAATTTGAGGGAATGGTGGGCAATGGCAAGAATAGAGTGACTTGACTGAAGCCATGGCTTGGCTCTGTCAGAGCTCTCTGTTCTTGCATGTGTCCCAATAGTAGTTCCCAGCAAATCTATTTATATAGTCACAGCTGTACATGGGACCAGCTGGGATATTGCATTTATTGTGGATCTTTCATCTGAGGAGTGCACTGGCCATAGGCCTGATTACTCACTTGCTGATGCTGCTGGTGATCCTGAAGATAGAAGAAAGGGTTGAGGGAAGTAGAAGATCCCCTGCCTAAATCCAGTAATTTTGGTCCTAGTTTTTTGACTGCTTCCTAGGCGATCTTCTCAGATTTCTTCAGTTGTGCCTGTGACCATGCAGGGAAAAAAGGGCAGGATACAGGGGAACACAGAAAGGTCCCAGAGCAGGAAAATTGAATATGTGGGCATTAAAAGCAGGGGAAGTGTTTTAAATGCAAAACTTTCTGAGTTCCTGTGACTTGTTACTAATCTTCTTCCGTGGTGTTTTTTTTTTTTTGCTGGTAGAGATGTGGGTAGAGAAGACATGGATAGTGTGGGAAGGATACATGAAGACAGAGTAAGGAACTGAAAACACCAAGGCAGAGAGATGGAGAAAGGGGGGCTTCTTATGAAACTGGCTCTAGAAATGTGTGGTGGGTAAAAGTGGTACTTTATGCTCTGCCTCAGTCTGGTGAATTTTCAGGTTTGGAAAATCTGCTGGAGGAACCTGGGGTGTGATAGAATGGAGGGACAAATCACAGCAGTCTTCCCTGTGGAGCTTGAGGTGGAGGTGGGCATGTTTAAATGAAACATTCAGACTGGGAAAGCAGAAGGATCAGATGCATCTGTGGTACTCCTACAGCAATGGTACTTAAGTGTCTTGATGATGTGCACATAGAAGTGGCCACTGGAAAGGTGTTGTCAAGTTCTCTATACTGCAAATTCCTTCTCCGTTCTGGATTTCCTGTTCTATCAAAATGTGTGGTGAAAATCAGACCAAATGGGGTGATCACAAGTATCCTAGTGGTGGGACTGGGCAGCACTGTTAGCGTTTGTCTGAATTCCTGTGACTTGCTGCTGCTCATCCTCTTCCACAGTGCTTTTTTTCACTGTTGGAGGCAGCAGTTTTCCCTTTAGTAGCACTGTAAGTGCATCTGACTGTACAAAGAATCACAGCGGTGAAATTCAGGTGCAGACCCTGACAGTTTGGGGACACGTCCCTATGCCCCTGTGCAGTGTGCTCTCCTTGCTCCCAGCTCTACTGCTTGCCACCTTCTTGGGGTTATTATTGCAGTCGGTTTATTGCTGAGACTGGAGGCACACACACATGCTGAAAGGCTGATTTCCCCACGTACTTTTGTTCTCTGTAAGCAGGGTAATTTGTAAATATTTGGTTGGTTGGTCAGACAAATATGTATGTAAATATTCAAGCATGGCTCAACTTCCTGCTGCTATGCTCAGGCATTCCTCTCAGATGACTGGGATTTACCTTTTATGGTTAAGACTGAAACTCAGTTTGCTTTTCTTCTATCTCTGAATGTGATGAGTCTGTTACTGTTGTTAGCCATAACCTAGAGCAGTTCTGGGGATAAAATTCATGTCTGTCATTCACTGGCAGGCTGCTCAGCAAGGGAAATGCTCCTTCCCTGCCTCTACCCAGCCCAGTAAATGCGACACACATCTCATCACATCTTCTGGGAGAACT
Source organism: Centrocercus urophasianus (assembly GCF_019232065.1). NCBI lineage: Eukaryota > Metazoa > Chordata > Aves > Galliformes > Phasianidae > Centrocercus > Centrocercus urophasianus. The sequence continues at coordinate 10,487,859 of NW_024884744.1, read as the reverse complement.
CTTCCTGCCCTGCAACTCATTCCCATCACCTCAGCCACAAGGTGAAAGGATTTGGTTTCTTTTTAGAGTTGGTATGTCAGTGAGTTGGTTTTTTGTTTTTTCTCTCGACGTTAAGAAAAATGAGTTAGAACAATCAGATTTCTTCAGATGGTTTGTCAAGCATGAAGAAAAAGTACAGTTAAGTGGACGCATGTTCTTTTCTGATGGAACATTTCTGTGAATGAATTTTGTTCTTGTTGGGCATTCCTAGCAAGCGGTGCTGTCTGCTGAGAGCTTCCTGCTGCACACACAACCATGTCCTTTGGGTCAATATCCTGTGTTAGTACACTGGCTGGCAAGCCCTCAGGGAGGGATCCTCCTGGAGGAGGTCAGGAAACATGGCTTTTAAATGATAGTTCTTGCTTCTCCATATAAGCATGTAGCACCACTAGCTGCCTAGGGAACGTCTTCTGTTGTAGCACTTTTATAATCTCTATTTAAGCCTCAAAACCAGGAGCAAGCATGTCTTACTCCCTGTTTCAGCTTTATCCGCAATAATGTTGTGTTATGGAGCCAGATCTTCAATGGATTTAATATAAACTGAAAAGCATTATTTGACACGCACAAACAAACAAACAAAAACACTATGTAAGCAGCATCAATTAATATGAAAGAAAAACATGAAAGCAGTTAAACCAGGCCAGAATAAAATGTCCATCTCACCCAGCATTCTTTTCTCCAGCTAGAGTAAGCAGATAGAATAAAGTAGGAAAATAGCACTAAGATATGTCCCCCAAATGCTCTCTTAGCTGCTAGCTATTTTCAGCTTAGGAAATGTTCTGAGCAAGACATGGTTCAATGTGTTTAGAGATTCTCTGGATTTCTTTTCTTTGTGCTTGACCAGTTTCCCCTTGAGCATCATTGCATCCTGTGGAAAGGATTTCCCTGGATCAGATATAGAAAGGTACACTCCCCTTCCTTTGTTTTGAATCTGATTCCAGACAGCTTGGTTTAATGCCTCCTGGAGACCTCTTTTGAGCTGATGAAAAGCTGTCCTTGTCCTCCTCCCTTGGCACTTGCAATTTCGTGGGCCTCAAGCTGTGTCTTGCAGTCTGAAGAGTTTTTGCTGGTTTTCTTTGAACCATTCCCAGTTCCAATGTTTGTTGCAATGAAAGGAACGCAGTAGCACATGTAAACCATAGCTTGAACATTGCAGACCTCCTCTTGCACTCCCCCTTGAATGGTTTTCTGATTCTTGTGTGTGGAGGCAAAATAAATCCTATGTAAATCCAAGTGGTAGCTGGGAGACTCAAACAGCACCCGAATGGGACATTGCAGAACTCCAAGGTTCAAAGTGATTTAATATTACTCTGAGTCTGGACACTGGAGCTGGGAAAATGGGCTTGGATTTTACATATTTAACAGAAAATGTACCATGAGGATATTAGAGTATGGATGAGATTACTCATTTGTGCTTTGAGAAGCATTTGAGACTCCCAGCCATTCAGTAAGCTCTCATTAAAAGCCCATTCATTATACATTTCTCACATAAAAGTATTTAAGGTACAATAGGAGTGCAGCTTACCAGGGAGAGCGTGTTGACTGCCTGCTTGGAGAAAACAGATGCAGGCAATTGCTTTGTATGGGCTAAGCACAACCTGTGAGCCAGTGCCTGCAGGGCTCCAAGGCTGGATGTGAGGAAATGCTTCTTCTCTGAAATAGTCATGGTTCATTGGCACAGGCTGCCCAGGGATGTGGTGGGATCACTGTCCCTTGGAGGTGTTCAAGAAACATGGAGTTGTGCCAGTGAAGGACATGGTTAGTGGGCATGGTGGAGATGGGCTGACAGATGGAATAGATGACCTTAGTGGTATTTTCCAACCTTAATGATTCTGTGATTCTAGCGTGGCCATCTAGAAGTCTGGGAGGGCATTGATGGACGTGTTGGCAATGAGCACCCTGTTTTCCTGCCTCCCCAGAAGAGAGTTTTATCCAGGGAAGTTTTCTAGTGCTGAATCTGAGCCAGCACTCATTTTAAAGTGCTCACAGTTGCATCTTCTGCACGAAGGTAGAGAGGCATTTATGCCACTAAATGTTCATGGAAATGTTTTAAGAGGTAGATTTTACAGAAAACAGGGTTTTGTTTGGAGCTTACTTATCCTCTCTGCATCACCTGCAGCAGTGTGCTAATGCATAGGCAAAGTGGGCTGTGACCTCAATCAGCTAGTTAATTTTAAGCCCATGCTTAAATGATTTGCTAAAACTGTACCTATTCAGAGAAAGAAAGCTGACTGTATTTTCATTGCTCAAACTAGGTGAATTATAACATGTAAGGGATTTTAATGATGAAAGGGTAAATTACGCTTTTAAACAATAATTTAAGTTCCCATAAAGAATGTTAGTAGCAGTCCAGATGTCAGATGGTAGATAGTCATGTTTATACTTCAATAATAGCCTCTTCAAAATTACTTGAAACATTCTATTGTGCATTTACATTTTTATCTCTGGGTTTTTAAGATGAGAGGGCCTTATTAAACCAAATTCATTTTATGTCCTGTGTCAATGGAAAATGTTCTTTTAAATGTTTAGAAGGAGTTGGTTACAGAAACATAGGAAAGATAGGGAAGAGATTGTTAGCTGTTCACATTCGATATATTCTTCGTCCTTTTGCTTTTTGATGAATAAACTGTTCTGTATTTGAAATTTCAAACTGTTGATTGGAAACTCTTGCAAGAGCAAAACAAACGGGGCTTGATTTTGAAAAATGCATTCATAATTGTTTGTCTAATCTGTGTGTGCAATTAGCATGATTGCCTCTGAAAGTGGCCATCTGAGAACAGTTTGGGAGATTTCTCTCTTTTTCTGGTCTGCTTGCTCTGTCTCCTTAAGGTGCTGGCTTCTATAATGCCTAAATATTACCCATGGAAGTTTGATCTGGTAATTTGTTTATTATCTCCTTTCATCTTACCGCTCAACTTTCAGACATTTGTTAAAAGGCAGGGAACGATTACTCCCTTCTGCTTCCTTCTGAAGTCCACTTGGCACAGTGTAAGAGAGGTTCTTTCATCTAAGTTCTTGATCTTACTATTTAGAGTCTCAGATCCCTTTGGAGTCTCTACAGATTCTTAAACGGCCATAGTAATATTCAAGGGTTTTCTAGGCATTTCATGAAGGATTATGGCTCTCATCAGTCAAGTTTCTTGCTCTCTCCCAAGGAGATGTGCACATGCAGGGAATGTTTACTAGTGTCAGGGTGGCATTCTTCTGGGTTTTGTTTCAAATATGTGATGAATTAGAAAGGAAAGGTTGATGAATCTCAGAGAGGCTGAGAAACATGGTTCAAGTTAGAGATTTGCAGGGCACATTCAGTCTTTGAACAGAACTGGAGGAGAATGGCACCAAGGCTGCAATTCCTCAGTGGCTTCACTGCTCTGTAAGAGAGGGGGACAAGCCTGCACTTCCATCCTCTGTGTGCACATACACATTCCCTCTCTGTGCTTATGCTACTGCTAAATAATAATAAATGTTTTATTTAAATTTAATTTCCAATCAGTCAAATAATCATCTCCCTTAGCTGAGTCATCATGTGGCACCACACAGGTGCTGCTGCTGCCAGGAGGGAAGCAGCAGGAAAGGTGCAGTGTGAGACAGAGAGAGGAATGGGTGGCAGTGGCCCTGGTAGCAGTTGGGTCTTGGGTAATGGGGTGTTGTACCCCTCCATGTGACATCTGCTTTGCATTCTTTGCTCCTGAAATTTTCTCCATCCTGAGACAGAACTAAGTCAAACTGAAAGGTTCGATGCCCTGTCTGTTTTCGGATGTGACTCAGAACCATAGTTGCAGAGGTGGGAAAGCTGTGGCTGGCAATGCTGTAGAAGACAAATATCTCCTGAATCATTAATCACGAGATGGAGGGCATGCTGCCTGATTGCTTATTGGCTGTGGCTTTCATTAACGGTAAACTCAATTTTCCCGTATCGACAGCTGCCTGATGGAGGGCCTGTGCTATGTGGCAGGCACTGAAGGGCCAGCAGCAAACACACAGATAAAGCCATATGTCAAGAATGATACCAGCAGTGTGTTTCTTTCTTTTCTTCTCTTCTGTGCTCTTCTCCTTGCTCAGAGGAAACAGCCTCTAGGGATGAGATGTTAAATATGCCATTCCTGGCCAGTCTGTTAGATAGGAAACACTGCAGTGTTAGCTACTTCAAGTGGGGCAGCTGGTTCTTGCTGGTTCTTGCTCATTCCTGGCTTTAGTTGGGAGTGATTTAATTATAGAAATGTATTACCACTGCCAAAGAGTTCCCCAAGCCAAACAAAACCCTTGCTTTCTTCCTGCACACATATTTATTGCACTATGAGGAATAAAAAAAAATGGAAAGAAACAAGCAAAGCATGTCTTGCCAGGGAGCATCCAGATCTGCTGTTCTCTGCAGTGCTCTTCCCACACTTTGGCCAAACAAGAGGCCTCTTTATCAGCACAGCTTGCTTTGAGCATCTTCCCTCCTCGTTTTAAGAACTGCTCCAGCCCCTTCCAAACATGTAATTAAGGATATGAAAAAATAAACTTGATAAAATGATTACTCAGGCATTTTCATTTTGCATTGGAAATGCAAGTCCTTTCACATTCAGAATGCTCACCACCATGCGGCCTGAATCTTAAAAGGAGCTGTGTCACCCACTGGAAGGGCACAATGGGTACAAATGCAAAAGGCCACATGGAGGCTTTCAGGAGTAACTTAATTTGACTTCCACATGATTGCTCAGACCAAGGTCATTTGATCTCTGTGCTGACCCCTGCAATGTAGTTATCCTGACTCACACCTAGCAGTGGGCTGTGGAGATGTTGTCGTCATTCATTTATCCATTCCTGATAGTAAGGATGAAAATCCTGCCCTCAATGTTGAGACTTTTAGCCCCTTGCTTTACTCATTAGGCAGTACTTGTGCAATGCCATTGCCTGGGCAGGAGGTAGCATGGCCTGAGGCATGAAAGAGCTGATGAGCTTCTGCAGATCCGGGTGATCTGAGCAGAGGGATTCCATTAAGTTCTACCATTACAATGTAATGCTTCAAGGAAAGGTGCTATACGAAGCAGCAGAGCAGGAGGTTTCAGAGAAGGCAATTTCTGGCTTGTGCTCATAGACAGCCTCATCCAGCCTTCCAGGGAATTTGTTTTAGCCAAACTTGCACACAACTCATTGAGCAACCTGTAGGAGTGCCCACACGTAGCTGGGGGCTCTTGGATGCATAGGCAGTGAGGTTAAGCACACAGGAGGGAACGAGAGGAATAAGCCATGCCAACCAGGCAGCCATGAGATATCTGTCTACTGCACATCCAGCCCAATGTTCAGGGCAATTTGTGGAACAAGGGCACCTCACCAGGTTTAGGGTGGCCCTTGTGAACATGGTGATAGCATCCTGTTCCTATTATAAAGATATTTCCGTGCTGTGTCAGGAGATCACTGGTGTGCAGGCTGGAAGCAAGGTACTTACTGAAAAGCATAAATCTCTCTAGCCAGCTTCACTTCAGTTATTTTTAAGCTCAGGACAGGCAGTGTGATGAATCCTATCTCGTTAGGGCTGGAGGAATGGCAGCCAGCTGGACTGGCTCTTTGGAGCATGAGTCTGCTCTTCCTCCTGTCCACATGTCTTATGCTAAGCAAAGAAAGTCTCCGGGCTGTGACAGCAGTGCAAGGATGGCAGGAACAGCTATCACAGCAGCAATGCTCTGTCTCTGCCAGGCTTCATGAAATTCAGTGGCTAGTCCCTCTTTCTCCAAGCAGTTACATTGGCATCAATTGCTGATGTAGCTGAGCAAACAGGGACCCCACATGGGAGCGACTGTAACATCTCTGAACACGAGCCAAACTCTTTTATCATAACAAGGTAATCCACTAAGTAATTTGAGCCCAGCAGTCTGCAGGGCATGGGGGATGCTCTGGCTGTGCTCTCAAAGATTCAAAAAGTTCTGTAGAAGCTGCTGCCCTCGTGAAGGAGGCAGAGGTGAAAGCCCGTAGAAAAAGATATTTGGACTTCAGATTTTCTCCGATAGAAAAGAGTGGTCAAATTCTTCTCTGAAAAAAATTCAGAGCTCTGTGGCTACTGTTTCTTCTGGAGTCCTATTCTGGATTTTAATTTCTGTTTATTCTGTAAACCAGCATGAGATACATGTCTAAATCTGCATGGTAGTTTTTCAAAAGAAAGTACAGCCTTTTATTTTAATGTTAACCTTGAGCAGCCACATGAACTGATAACTGTCTCCAGAGGCATCTGTACTCTCAGAGAGTATTAGCCCATGTTTCTGTCTTTTATTTACTTGCTTTTGTCACGGAGTGAAGCAAAATAAAAAACTGAAAAGAGCATTTTTCTGTAAAATGTGATACCTGTTAAAATGCTTTGCATGCTTACCTGAATGTATCACTTGTGCAAAGTTCTGTGCTCCTTCTGCTCCTTGTGACACTGTGCAAATCTCTGCAAAACGAGCATCATTTTGAGAACCAAGGAAAGTGAAAGGTGGGGAGAAGGGATGCAGATGGGGAATCCCTGGGTGAGGGGCCCGAGCCCATTGAGCTTTGCAGAGCATTCTATCAGCCCTTCCTCCCTCCATCAGCAGCCAAATCCCCAGTGCAGAGGCAGCCCTGGCAGGGATAATTGCGCCATGCACTACGCAGTGCCTCGGTGGCACAGTGGCAGGGATGGATTAACCCTCTTCTGCAGAACCAGCACAGCAATTGCAGCTGGCAGACAGCTGAGAGCTCCCTCCGTCAGGGACAGCCTGAGAACAGGCAGGGGCCTTGGGGAGCTCCGCAGAGCTCTGCTCCTGCACAGGGCACTCAGTGCATCCAACAGTCACAGCTGTTGTCCTCTCCATTCCTCTCTCTGCTCTTGTCATAAGAAATGCCTTTTCCCCAGGGAAAGGAAAGTGGAAGCATTTCCATGCCTGGCTTGTGCTGCGTGTGACATTTTCAGTCAAAACTAACATTTTTCCTGCAGCATTTTCAGGCTTCTGGGTCCCAGATGGAGTTAATGAGGGAGGTTTCAACCCAGGGCTTCTCACTGAGGAGCCTGGGAAATGCCTTCAGAAATGCACCTTTGTACCCCAACTCCTGGAGCCATGTTACTATGCCCAGCAGGTTCCCACACAGCCTTTTCATTCATTAAGGATGATCAAGGGTGAGGAGGATTAATTATTCACAGGGAGTTCTTTCTGGCCTTTTTGGGCTGTGGATCTGCAAGGAGAAAGCAGTGACAGTGGGACATGAGCTGCATTGGCACTAGCCCTGTGCTGGGGCACAAACCACATCTCCTGGCCCCCTCAGCAGGCCCCACCATAGAACTGTTTGAGTTGGAAGGGACCCTTGAAGACCGTCTGGTCCAACCCCCTTCAGTCAATAGGGACACTTACAGCTCCATCAGGTGCTCAAAGCCCCATCCAGCCTGATCTTGTGTTTCTCCAGGGGCAGAGCACCACCACTTCTCCGGGCAACCTGTGCCAGCACCTCACTAACCTTATTGTAAAAAATTTCTTCCTTATATCTAATCTAAATCTCCACTCTGTTAGTTTGAAATCACTTCCCTTCCTTCTATCACAACAGACCCTGCTACAGAGTCTGTCCCTTTCTTTCTTACAGCCTCCTTTAGACATTGAGAGTCTGCTCTCATGTCTCCCTGGAGTCTGCTCTTCTCCAGGCTGTACAGCCCCAACTCTCTCAGCCTGTCCTCATTGCAAGGTCTCTCCCACTGTATCAGTGGCTGTGCTTACTCCTGGTCTTGTTGGTGTAACAGGCATTGGCTGGGCAATCTTTGTAACTCCTTAGCACCAGGAAAGATGGAAGAATACTATAAAATGAAAGTACCCCATAGAACCCTTAACTACTTCCTCTGGTGTAAAAACAAATGCGGTACTGTGCTATTCTTGGGTCATTTTGTTCCAAATGACAGCTCGTGTACCTGTGCTGTACTCGGTTTGTGCTGCAGGTACACAGGAGGCTGTTTAGCTCTTCTGATGACCTGTTCAAAACAAAATCTGATGGAAAATTTGCTAAGAGGAAAGCGCAGTGTTGGCCCGCTGAGGCTTTGCAGCATCCTGCCTGCACTTGTTATTTGCTGTGATCAATGACACTGCAAAGGCCATGTCCCAGGCTAGGGAATGCCTAATTGTATAAACAGGCTACAGTGGGAAGGCAAATAGTACCCAAGAGAGAAAGCAGCGATGCATTAGAAATAATGGGCTCTCTGAGTGTGATTTTACTGGATGAGGTAACCTCAAAGATGTAAATAGGGCAGAGATGTGACAGACTGCTACGTTGTCACTGTGTGATGTTTTTGCCAGTCAGACAGTAGCTAGCAGTAAAGGCACTGCTTTTTACAGTGTAAGTTCATTTACACTGTGGCTCTTCAGTACTTGTTCTGTGCTAAAGCAACGCCCAACAAATTATTTCTGTGCATAGAATTTTTGTGCACAGATTATTTCTGTACAAATTTCTGTGCACAGAAAAGTGGCATTCAGACTGGGATACCTATAGTTGTGGATCTTTTCTGTGCATTTTCTGCAGATCTTGAAGGTCTCCTCAAGAACAAATATTGAGTACTTCCCATTTCTTTGAAAAGTTGCCCCCATGACCTATTCTCAGTTCTCACTGCAGTCGGGTTATGAGACCAGGAGGTGTGTGGAAATTTCCCATGCAGGCAGTGCAGCACAAACTGATTTTATTCCATTAAGATGGAATGTAGCATTTAATATTAATGCTATGGTGGAAAGCTGTGTGCAGCCTTTTTCCTATGATAATTTCCTGTTTTATAGGGCAAATTACAAATGTTGGGCTTGCATGACTGGCAGAGCAAGAACTGCTCAAGGCAACGCAAACAAATAGCTATGAATAATGAAGTGAGTGGGGACCTCACAACTCACAGCCAAATGAGCAAAGGATGCAGCAAAGGCTGAGCTCATTAGTGAATGTTTCCTTTTGGATCTGTGCACCAACACTGCCCATGGTCTGCAACATCCAGAGCTGATGTGGCAGTGCACCCAGCTGCAGGGTGTCCCTGTTGTTTATTGGGATGCCCAGAGGATCTCACCATGGTTTGCTGGATATTCACATAGCTGGTGCTCAGGATCTAAGCCTCACCACTGGGAAAGGATGATGATGTTAACAAGGAGTGCTAAAGGGAGAGAAACTGTCTCTCTTGCTCCAAAATCAGCATCTCCCCAGCCAGGCTCACAAAGACAGGGCAGAGTGCTGCTCAAGTGCTGCTAAGGGTGATTTATTCCACCCTGCTGCTGGTGTGTCGGAAGTAGGGAGTGAAGGTGACTGTAGCAAACACCCGGTTTTTCGGGTGTGGGGTGTGGAGTTAAGTTAGAGCAACAGAGCCAAAAAGTTTGGAGGGGAAAAAAATGGCACTTTAAACTCTTATTCCAAAATTGCAACAGAAAGTGATGCTTTCATTTTGTCGGAAATAGATAATATTTAAATTTCTTCCAACCTAAGCCATTGTATGATTCCGAACTTATTAAAAATCCTTTGAATAAAGCATCCTGAGTGAAAGAACGCCCGAACGTTAGACTTGTAGAACCAAGCGAGAGCTCGGGGGTGGCGGTTGCTGCACAGCCGGTGGCTGCGTGTGTCCGTACGAGCGGCAGGTGGCACTGCGCTGCTGCTGTCGCGCTGCCGCCGCCGCCCCGACAGACGGATCACGGCTCGCCGGTGAGTGCTGGGGCACGGGAGGAAGCCCTGCCGGGGAGAGGTGCTCCAATCCTTCCATCATCCTCGTGGCCCGCTGCTGAGCTCTCCTTGTGTCCGTGCCTGCTGCACTGGGGAAGCACAGAAGTGGGACACTGGGAGTGTCTCCCCCGGTTCTGAAGCCTCACGACCTGCTGGTAGTGCTTTGTTTAATGCAGCCCAGTCTGTTACTCTCATTTGTGGCAGGAGCACAGTGCTGAGCCATGCTCAGCTCGCCCAAACTCCTTTTCTGCCAAACTGCTTTCTGTCTGAGTGCCCTCCACCATACGCTGATGTATAGCATTGATCCTTCTCAAGCTGCAGGACTTGATTAAATTTCACTGGTTCAGAAGAGTGTCAGTGTCAGGATGTGGAGCTGTTGGAGCAAGTCTAGAGAAGGGCCACAGACATGCTCAGAGGGCTGGCGAACCTCTCCTATGCAGAAAGGCTGAGGGAGCTGTGCTTGTTCAGCCTGGAGAAAAGAAGGCTGCGAAAACGAAGGGAAGGCGACAGATGTCATTTACCTGGACCTGAGCAAGGCCTTTGACATGGTCCCCCACCACATCCTCATCTCCAAATTGGAGGGAAGTGGATTTGATGGGTGGACGACCCGATGGATAAGCAATTGGTTGAAAGGCCGCAGACAGAGGGTGGTGGTCAATGGCTCTATGTCCAGGTGGAGGCCGGTAACAAGTGGTGTCCCCCAAGGGTCTGTCTTGGGACCGGTGCTCTTTAACATCTTTATTAATGACATCGATGAGGGAATTGAGTGCACCCTCAGCAAGTTTGCTGACGACACCAAGCTGAGTGGTGCAGTTGATACGGTGGAAGGAAGGGATGCCATTCAGAGGGACCTCGACAGGCTGGAGGGCTGGGCTCGGGTGAACCTGATGAGGTTCAACACGGCAAAGTGCAAGGTTTTGCATTTGGGCCGGAAGAACCCCAGGCACCCGTATAGGCTGGGAGGAGTGGTCCTTGAGAGCAGCTCGGCAGAGAAGGACCTGGGGGTCCTGATGGACGAGAGACTGAACATGAGCCAGCAGTGCGCTCTGGCAGCTCGAAAGGCAAATGGGATCCTGGGCTCCATCAGGAGAGGGGTGGTCAGCAGGGACAGGGAGGTGATTGTCCCTCTCTACTCGGCTCTTGTGAGGCCCCATCTGGAGTACTGTGTCCAGGTGTGGAGCCCTCAGTACAAGAAAGACATTGAGATTTTGGAAAGGGTCCAGAGGAGGGCGACTAAGATGATCAGGGGGCTGGAGCACCTCCCCTATGAGGACAGGCTGAGGGAGTTGGGCTTGTTCAGCCTGGAGAAGAGAAGGCTGCGAGGTGACCTCATTGCAGCCTATCAATACCTGAAGGGAACCTACACCCAGGAGGGGAGTAAACTCTTCAAAAAGGCTGACAACAGCAAGACTAGGGGAAATGGATCCAAGTTGAAGGAGGGAAGATTTAGGTTGGATGTTAGGGGGAAGTTCTATACAAGGAGAGTGGTTAGGCCCTGGAACGGGCTGCCCAGGGAGGTTGTGGATGCCCCGTCCTTGGATGTGTTTAAGGCCAGGTTGGACGGGGTCCTGGGCAACCTGATCTGAATGTGTATGTTTGGTGGCCCTGCTAGGCAGGGGGGTTGGAACTACATGATCCTTGAGGTCCCTTCCAACCCGGGTGATTCTGTGATTCTGTGTGATTCTGTAAAAGAGGGGAGATTTAGGTTATTTGTTAGGCAGAAATTCTTTATCAGAGGGCGGTGAGGCCCTGATACTGCTGCCCAGAGAGCTGAGGGTGTCCCATCCCTTGTGGTGCCCAAGGCCAGGTTTGATGGGCCCTGGGCAGCCTGAGCTTGTGGGGGGCAGCCAGCCCATGGCACAGGGTGGGGACTGGGTGGCCCTACAGGTCCCTTCCAACCCAATCCATGATATGATTCCATGAATGTCACACTTAGATGTGATATATTCATTTGGGGAGAATTTGGGTATGGGGGCTGCTCGTGTGCAAAGCAGAGGGTGGATGGTGAAAATTTGCGCAGATTTGGTTTTGGTTTGTCTTTATTTATTTGTTTGTTTATTTACTGACCCGCCTTTTCGCAAGGTTTGCCTTTAAGACCGGGGACGGCGGTGCGGCTCAACCACCGCTGGGCGGCGCTGGAGCTCCGCGCCCGACCCGCCGGGAAGTTGCGGTTGTGCCCGACCGCCTCCGAGCAGCGCCGGCTGCGGGGGGAACGCGGAGAGCCGTAGGTTACAGGGCAAAGCCAAGCTAAAGAATCGCTGCACCTTTTGAAAGCACTTGCAGGCATCCTTAACAGTCGTAGTAAGGGAAGAGACGTGTAGGGGAGGGGTACTTCAAACAGAACCTAGTTTAACTTATAACTTGCCAGTGATGGGGGAATCTTGTTGCTTTAAATCCTTGCTTTCTTAAACCCCTGTGGGTTTGACTGTGGGCTGCACAGTATCTGGCTGGGATGAAGTTAGCTTTCCCCATAGCAGCTAGAGTAGCACAAGTACCACCCCAGCAGCTGTAACTGAGCACAGTTACTGGGCTGGCACAGCATCACCGCTTTCTGCAGCCCCCTCTTCCTACGCTGGGAGTGTGGGCGAGGGGCAGCTCCAGGATAGCTGGCCTCGGCTGGCCGAGAGATGTCCCATGGCACACAGCATCATGCTCAGCAATAACTGCTGGGGAAGGGCTCCCATTAATGAAAGCACTGGTCTTCTCAATCACCCACCTTGCATATTAAGGCCTAAGACATGGTAGAACATTGCTTGCTGATGATAATAAAAAAAAAAAAAAAGAAAGAGATTTTTTTTCCTTTTATGCCCATGAGGCCTTTGCTTTTTTTTCTTTTGCTTTAATTAATCTGCTCCTAACTCATGAGCCTTTTCTTATCAAATTTTCTTCACCTGTTCTTTTGAAGAGGGGAAGTGAGAGGAACAAATCAAGTTCTAGGATGTTTTGCAATCCTCCCCCCACCTCAGATACAGCAGGTGTTAAAATTTTAGAGTTTTCACCCAAACCAACCTTTTAAGGGTTAAATAATCTGTAAAAGAAACAAGATTTGGCACATTAAAATAGCTCAGTGAACCTAATATTGTTTTCTATTTTTTTTTTTTTTAATTCACTGGAGGAAAAAAAGATGAGTCAGTATGTATTTTTCTTCCTTTCCACTCTACACAAAAAAAAAAAAAAAAAAAAAAAAAAAAAAAAAAAAGGAAGAAAAAAAACCCTGAAATTGCAGGTGCAATTAATCTGACAATTCCTTGGGTATAGTCACTCTTGCTGTGTAGTTATAGAGTCACAGGGGTTGGAAGGGACCTCTCAAAATCATCTAGTTCAACCCCCTGCTAAGGCAGGTTCCTACAGCAAGTCACACAGGGAAGCATCCAGATGGGTCTTGAATATCTCTAGAAAAGGAGATTCCATAACCTCAGCATACCCGAGGGATGGGGTTTCCTTCATACCTACAAACAGTGTCTCTCATTATCCAAAATAATTTCCTTGATGCAGCCATGAGACCTTTGGGGTCTGGGTGGGATGAGTGGGTCCCCAGCCGTATTTGGCACCTCAGACCTCCTCCCCTCTTTGTGCTGCCTAGCTTCTGAGTCTTCTTGCTGCTCGGTGAAGGACTATGGTGCTAAGAGCTGAAGTCTTGGTGAAGGAAGGTGGCAACCTTGCCAATTACAGCAGTACCACTGGAATGCTGCTGCCAGCAAGGGGCTGCTCTGCAGCAGCCATGCCTAGTACTCCCTGTACAGCCATGCAGAGGGATATCAAATGCAATGGGGTCACAGCTCACGGTGGAGAGGAGCTGAGCAGGGAAGCAGTGATGTGTCAGCAGAAAAGCGTGCTGAGCCCTTCAGAAAAGGAAGACCTTTCTGACAGCTGCATTTCTGTAAGCATCAGGGAGGTGGTGGTTCCTCCATCAGCCCCCTTTTGTCTGCATTGCTTGACAAGTCCCATATCTGTTGGGCACCTATGAGTGCTCTGATCCTCCAGGAAAGTTACTTTGCAAGCTTTCCTATTGTGAAGGCTTCCAAGAACATTATTATCACCCTTATTTATGGCTGGGAGGAATTTGAAGTGTGGGCTGGAGGTATCATCTTGGTCACTGTGGGTTGCTGGCAGACCTGGGGGCAGAACCCAGCCTGCTGACTTGGAGCTGTGCTTTGGCACTGAGGGTGGTCTGTAACACTTGTGTCCCAAGTACTCCATAGCTGTGCTTGTGAATCAGGCAGAGAGACTGCTTTAATTTCAGCCTACGCTACCAGAAGTGGGGAAAATGGGGGGAGAGGAGGAGGAAGGGGAAGGAGGAGCAGATAAAAATCAGAAAATTAGAATTTATTACAATGAAAGCCAAAGTGCTAGAAGCCAAAACTGTCATTGTAATGCGAGCTCTTTAGATAGTGTCCTATTACATTGTATTTGAGGTTGAACACGCGTAAGAATATCTTAGTTGTAATTATCTGATTTGTGATATGTAGCTAATGTGTACTTGTTGTTCTGCTGTACATTATGCAGCAGCAATTCATTTCTAAACAACATTAGCTGGCAGTGCAGCAGTTCAGTGCAGAAATTACAGGCATAAGCATTACGCTTTACATATGCTGAGTTGCAGCCAGGAGACAAGATAGCAGTCCTGGGGGGGCTCCTGCTCTGAGCATGCTGGGCATCCCCAAAGTGCCCAACAAGCAGACAGACACAGCCAGCACCCACACACAGCAGTGGCAAGCCTGACGTCTCCTCCATTCTGGAGGGAGCTTTTGGCAAGAGGTGTCCCTGCAAGCAATCGATAGCAGAGATCGACAGGAGCAACTTTCAAATTAGATAAGCTTCCGAGCTGATGTCTGAATGATAGTAGCAATATAAACATTTGACTGAGTACCCTCCTGTCATTGCATCCCTAACAGCCTTACATAAGGCCATTTGTATTTGATGGGATCTTATTTTCTTTCGATTTCTTTAACGACACCACTAAATAAAAACACTCAATAATTGCTGGTGCTTATTTTAATTCATCAGTTAAATGAGTGAGGCCGTTTGGATAGATACATTTTAAGACAGAACAATTAGCAAAGGTTAAAGGGACAATGCTCATTTAAAAATCCATTGAGCGTACACCAATCCCTCAGTTTTTAGAACCTTAACAAGTAACATTATAAAGACAAAAAGTATTGGTGCTACAGATGAGAGAAAGTGTCTCCAAATGATGCCCAGAGAGCTGTGTTGCCCCATCCCTGGAGGTGCTCACTGCCAGGTTGGATGGGTCCTGGGCAGCCTGAGCTGGAGCAGCCAGTTCATGGCAGCTACTGGGGCTGAGTGAGCTTTCAGGTCCCTTCCAACCCAAACCATGCTGTGATTCTGTATTCTTGTAGCCTGTGTCTTGTTGTCTTTTCACAAATGTGTGCAAAATCACAGGGAGCAGGATGAGAGCAGAGATGTGCCCACTAATCCTCTTGGAAGCGTCTCATTCCTCTGATCGCTAGAAACCATGTCTAAATTCTAGTCTAAATTTATTCTTGGCCAATTCCTGCCCATTTGTTCTTTTGCCAGCATTGTCCTTCAGCTTATCTGTCCTCTGGCTGCTGTAATTTATGCCCTGTTTACACTTCTTTCTGCCTGGGCAATGAAGATCTATGAAACATGTCCATTCTGCTTTAGTTTGTAGCTACTTTCACTTTCTTAATTGCTCCAGTGCCAGGGTTTCAAGCAACATGAGGGAACATCCTTTGTTTTAAAAAGAAAAGCTTTCATTCAAGCTGTGTAATATTATGGACTTATTTTCTGTTTGATTGAAGGTTTATTAGTACTCCATTTTTTTCACAAAATTGAGAAGCTGGGCCAAATTCGAGCTGACAGAGTCCGTGCAAAATGGTTTAAATAAATAACAACAAAAAGAAGGCTTTGTAGACTGCACTGGAGAAATAAAAGTGAGAGGATTGCTTCAGTTGCTGTAGCCATCCAAGTGCAAATGTTAAGGCTGGAAGTAGCATGTAGCTTTTTCTAGAGTAAGTACCTGGTGCCTGCACTCTGCTAGTTGTATTTGGAGGGGAGCTCAGCAGCAGTCCCTCTGGTGTGTTGAACTGTATGAGGGCTGTGGGTGCTGCATAGGGATGTCCTGCATGCCCCATGTCCAGCTGTGAGCATTAGTAGTGCAAGGGGCTGGGATTGCAGCTTGCAGGGAGCATTAGTCAGGTCTGGAAGCCTCCTTCATTCACACCCATTTGTATCCCAGCCCATATTTTTTGGCTCATGACAGTTTAGACTTGCTAGTGAATAAGCAAGGACCTGAAAGTTGTTGAAGGTAATGAAGTGTCTATGAAATATGCTCCTTCACAAGGACATGTTTGCGTTGCATATGTTCCTTTTACTGCTACTGTCTTCAAGCTTCTTTACCTGCATCTTTAATGAGGAGGCCGACGCAGCCCTGGTGGCTGCAGATCTGCAGACTTAATTTCCTAAGTGCCTGAGGAAGTTGCCATGGAGTTAAAGGTGGCTCTGTTTCTCATTCGCTTTGTTGCTGGTTCAGGCTTTTCAGATGAGGGCACCTTCTTGAACCCCACATTTGACAGTGTTTAAGGTGGGCTGGAGAGTGAATTAGAGACACCACTTTCTAGAAGCATCTGCCATAGCAGACTGAAGAGGCCAGCAAGATCCATCCCTGCTCCAAGGAGCTGCAGAAAAATAATTTTGTGCATGTTTGATGCAGAGAATCAGAGACTGAAAGTATCAGGATTTCCACTCCTCTGTTGCCCTGGCCCTCTTTCAACTCTAAAAGATGCTCTTTGGGCAGAAAATCCCAGTACATCTGTACAGCTAATGGATAGCTGGTCAGCCCTGTGTGGAGTGCCAATGGTCTCTGTTGCCATATTGCCACCTGTACCCAGCACAAAGCCTTGTTCTCCTTCATTACTGACAAAAATGTCTCTTCAGAAGCCTTCCAATAATTACTCAAGCACCCACTTAGGAGGCTTTTAATTTAGATTCCCCATCCTCCACACTCATACAATTTCCAATTGCAAGCACAGCCAGTCTTGTGAAAAAGCTTTTGCCAAAAGAAGTGCAAATGAATTGTCCCCCAGTTTGTACTGCCTTGCATGAACTTCTGTGAGCCTATAGCATCCCGAAAGATGGCATTTCCAACAGGCCAGAGCAAAAGCATTCAATAATAATGAAAGATGAAAGCTCTTGTTGTGAGTTTCTCTGCATCCGACAACGCTTGGCAGTGCTACAGCACCTGCCATTGGAGTGCTGCAGGCTGCCCTGCCAGATTGTCTCATTCCCAAAGGCTGCCCTGTACCCCTGCTGACCCACAGTATCCATGGGCTCCTATAAATGCTCTGGGGCCCGTGACAAAGTGGATCATGGACACTGTGCTGGGTTGCCATAGGGGGCACGTTCCCAGCTTTGCAGCCTTCTCTGGAGTGATAGAAAGGGAAAATCAGAGGTGCTGTCCTCTCATCTTTAACAAGCATTTCAAAGGAAAGTCCCACTCACCTGTCAGTCTGTGCTTGGCAGAAGGTTGTTGCTCTCCAGATATTTCTGCAGTTTTAAAGGGGCAGTCTCTAGATAACAAATTCAGTCAGTGGCATGTCTGTAGCAGGGCTCCAACAAGTCTTTAACTGAATAATGTGTTTTGTGTTACTCAGTGAATAAGACTAAAGAGACACGAGGTTTTTCCCTGAAGTGGGAAAAGAAACGTGTATGAAGGGCAAGCAAGAATACATAGCTGAGCTGAGAGGAGAGAAATCACACAGTATGGGAACTCTTTGTCTAAGATGAGCTGTAGGGACAGTGGGAATGAAGGAAATGAGCACAGGTTTGCCAATGTCCAAAAGCTATTCTTGGAAAGCCCCAGAAGAGTCCTACAAAGTGGTTGAAGCAGCTATTGCAGC
This sequence comes from Centrocercus urophasianus, assembly GCF_019232065.1. Classification (NCBI taxonomy): domain Eukaryota; kingdom Metazoa; phylum Chordata; class Aves; order Galliformes; family Phasianidae; genus Centrocercus; species Centrocercus urophasianus. Next base: position 10,470,277 of record NW_024884744.1, on the reverse strand, counting down.
TTCTGCTTTAAGTACTCCTGGAGTTCAGCAGAAAAGGCCAAAGCTGTAATTTATGTGGAGGGATAGACACGATTGACATAGGTTGAGAGGCTGTGACAAATGGCTGTAGAAGGAACCACTAAACAATTGATAGTGGTTCTTTTTTTCCATCCAAAAGTAACTTTTAATCAGGACTATGGGAGGAGAATGGAAACAGTCATTTCAGAAACACCCATTGCATGGGTATTTAAAGCTTTGGTTTCATGCCACTGCTCTACCTCGTGCAAAAGCAGAGACTTGAATCTTGGTCTTGAAAGTGGTGCAAGCACCAGCAGTCCTGCAGCAGTGTGCTTTCTTGCTCTTCTGGCATTTCCTAGTGATCTGCGAAAGGTCTCATTTTCATTTCTTATGAGGAACAGACATAACTTTGAAACTTCATGTTTTCTGCAGAGTGGCTTTCTGTTCCTGTCCACTCTGTTGCTGCCTGATGCCATATGAGGCCCTGCAGCCAGGGGGAGAGGACTGGCTGTGATTGCACTGCCGGGTCTCCTGCTTTGCTCAGGTCGGGACAGTCCTGTGTGGCAGGAATATCAATAGAGCAAGAAACTTCTAGATGAGTGAGATTTGGATGAGGTATTAGGAAGGGCTGTTTGCAGCTGAGAATGGTGCTGAGCCATGTTCCCATAGGGACTGTGGGATTTCCACTGCTGCAGGTCTCTAAGCAGGGTCTGGACCAACCTTGTGAGGGATGATGAAGGCACTGTTGGCACAGTGCAGAGGTGACCTCTCCAGAGCTCTTTGTACCCTTTGTGCTATGATATCAGCTCATCTATTTTTGAAAGAGGTTGACTCTCAGGATAAAACAATAGAGAATCCATCACAACTCTTGCCATATCATTCTCTTGATGAATTGCCTTTGCTATTAACAATAAATGCAAGCCTTGCCTTGACTTATAGCCTCCGGATCTCATCCTGACTTTGCTGGATTGAAGAGTTCCTTCTTTTGAAAATGTTCTTACTGAGAGGTGAGAGATTTATCAGTCAGCGCCAAGTCATCTTTGTCATTCTCTCGTGCAGAGCATCTCAAACATTTTTCTTCTGTGTCCAGACTTTCAGCAACAGCAAACTGTCAGTGGCGACGATATTACCAGGCTAAGTACAACTGATCAACAAGAATGAGCAGGCCACCAGCCTTTGCATTATTGAGGGTGCTTGCAACACTGTGTGCAACAGTAGCAGCATTTCTCCTTCTGCTCCCTATTGCTCTGCTTCTGCACCCCATGTGGCTCAGGCTCTCCCAATTGCAGTCCTATTCAGTCATCTCTCTCTCATGGCTCCCAGTTCCCGCAGTCGCTGCTCTCTGAAAAAGCGTGCCCAGTTTTGAAATAATATATCCTGCACTCTTTGTTCCTGGCAGTTTGTTCTGGCTACATTAAAATGAAACTTGTTTGCATGCACTCCATTCCCCAGTCAGTTCCGTTCCGTCCCTTCACCAAACCTGCTGCGATCATTAATTACTGCTGCATTAGTCTTTGTATCCTTGGCAAACTTAGATTTGCTTTCAGGCCAGTGATATCTTTATTGGTGTCTGGATTGCAATAACTGTTTGTGAGACTCAGGGGAGAAAAGATATGGGATTTCATTTTACTGAGGAGATGGAAGCATTGATTTATTGCTGGGGAGAAAAATAAAAGACAACAAAGATAGCACAAGGTGTGTTTTGAGACGGGGGTATGTGGGGGAAGTGATGAATGCACATCAGTCCTTTTTACACTGCACTTTAGGACAGCAGGGGATGAGAGAATCTTAAACCTTGTCCTAGCTGTATGATAGCTGTAATCTCTTATTTACATTTAGTGTTGAGTATGCTCTTTCAGTGTGTGGGAGACATAAGCAGGCTTGGTTTAATAAAATGCAATCTGGATGCATGTAACTTCAGAAACATCCTGAGGGCAGGATTAATGTCCCAGCACTCCTGCTCTGCAGAGCTCCATGGCAGTGGGAGGACCAGGTTTTGTCAGAGTCACTGCGTTTCTGCAAGCTCTCTGAGCTGCAGAGTCTCAGCTGAGCAACAGCACCCATAGGAGTCTTACTCTTCTGGCCCCACAGAGTTTGAGGTACAGCCTGAGGCTGAGTGCTGGGCTGCCATGGATTTGGAGGCTGTATGAAGAGCCAAGCCAAGTTTGGGGTCAGGGAACTTTCCAAGGCTTTAGATCTGGCAGGAGCCATTCTGTGCAGACAGATTTATGGGCCTAGGGGAGCTTGTTATTTCTTCTTGACAGCTTTGTTCCCTGCCTTCCCCTCTTGACCTATGCCAGTGCCATGTATGTGCATTAGCAAGTATGGTGTCACCAAGCCTTGACTTGCTGGGACGTAGATGCTCCCATAGCCCTGCTGCAGGGATATGATGGGGGTTTGTTCTCCCTCCCTTCTCATCATGCTCCATCACATAATCGGGCTGTTTTGCCTCAGCCAGGATCTAATCAGGGAGGATCTGTTTGACTTTCAGCAAAGTCAGCTTGAAACTTTAAATTGAAAGGCTTTTCCTGACGTGCTTGAAAATGCCTTTGGTTGGAAACAGTGTTTGGCTGCGTGTTGACAACATGAGGAGGTTTTGTGTGTGAGCAGCTTTCCTTCCTTGCGGGGAGGAGTAAAAGCACAAGCAGCACTCAGACCTTCTGAGTCCTGGGATGGGTTGGTTTGGGGCTGAAACTGCATTGAGGGGCCATAACCCCACTCCATCCAGACCACATCGCCTTCTGGAACAGGGCACTTCTCACATTACTGAAAGTGTTGGCTGAAGTGGGCTGCAGGATGTCTTTGTGTAGGATACAGAGAGCCAACTGTCCAGCAGAGGGAAGATTGCAAGATTTTTCTTGTTCCTGGAAGCATTGCCACCCTGTGGGTGAGGTGGGGTTGCTCTCTGTTGTCTGCTTCACCTGTTTCTGCAGATGGAGGGAGTTTCTGGATGGTGAGTGGAACTCATTGAGGAAGAGGAGGCAGGGGAGGAAGGACAGAAGGCAGTTGCCTGTTCTGTCTTTCAAATTCAGGAGCTGTGGGAAAGACAAGGAGATATGTGTCTCCTTCCCATGTGCTCAGGTGTGTGCTGCTGTGTTCCTTGCATCGGCCAAGGGGCCTCTTGGTTCTGCCCTGAACAAGGTTATTTGAGTGTAAGGTCCCTCTCCTCCCACTGCTCCCTGCTTGTACACCCTTTGGCGATTCTGTCACAGGGCAGTTGTTTGCCAGCCCTTTCCCTGGGCTCCTGCCACTAAGGAAGCCATGACTGAAGCACAGGACTTCAAGGACAGCAGTTTTTCATGCCTTGATCCCTCTGGGAAAGGCAGGGATAGAACACTTGATGGATGGGGCTGTTGGGGTGATAACAGCGGCCTTGGGAGGAGCTGATGCTGAGCAAGACCCTCCAATGTGTGACAACACCAAGCAGTCTGTGGGGATCTTTCTCTTTGTACCCAGGAACATCTTCCATTGCTCCAAAATCTCTTTCAGTCCCTGTTTGGTGGAGCCCACCTTAGCAGCAGGGTGTGTTCAGCAGAAGCACCTCTGGACTATCTCCTTCCCTTTGAGATCCTGCTTTGAGCAGATCCTTCCAGAACCCAGCAGACAAAAAGTATTCATCTTCTTGAAGGAAACTGCATCAAGAATGTTTGTTCTTAGACAGCCACAGATGCCTGCGTTGGAGTCAGGCTTTCCTGTGCTCCCTTCCTCCACCTGGTGCAGGCAGCAGGTCACCAAAGAGAGGTAAAACCTTTGTCAAGCAGAATTCTTCTCTTAGAAAGCAAAAAGCATAAACATTTAAAACCTGAGCAGAATAGTTTCCTTCCCCAGGCTCTGGTTGGGCTTGCTGTTTCTCAGCAGTGGTTTTGCTCTGCACTCTGTATGGCTGTTGTCCTGCTGCTGGCTTTAAGCTACAGGCAGCAAACCCAACCTCTCCTCAGCTAGACTTGTTTCTGAAGGCACTGCACAGCCTAATGATACTCTCATGATGAGTTGCAAATTCTGTTTTAATTGAATCTGCGAAGCCAAAAAGGGGGTGAGGGGCCCATTAAATAAATTATTTTCATGTAGCAGTCAGATTATGTTCGCTCTTCTGTGTTTATTAAAAGGCCTCGTCAGCTCAGAGCTCAGCTGCGCGAGAAAAGCCCAGAAAGCCAGCCAGTTTTCCTGCTCTGCTGCTGTTTTAGGGCCAGATCTCTCTCCCAGAACAGCAGATTTTTAAGGGGCCTTGTGAATTCTTATTAGGCATCCAAACGCAGATATAAAACCGTGCATTGTAAACAGAATTACCCTGCATATAAAACAACCAAAATACTGTAAGGTCTTTTCTTTTCCTTATCAGGTTACCCAGGCATATTTTTTAAAAAGTCCACCCACGCAGAGAGACTGGGGAATGCCAAAGCTGCTTGAATTTTAATTATGTCAGACATGCAGCAAGGGGCTACCTTGTAAAGAACAGAGTTAATAAAACATGGATATGGGCTTAATTCCACTTAATAAGCAGACCTGGCAATGCACATATTTTAGATGTAATTTACACAGGGTGGGAATTTGGTACAGTTCTTAAAAGGTGGCTGCATGCAGACTTCCAAACTCAATGGTGCCTTCCTATTGGAAGAGATTTGTTGCTATGCTGCTATGAGATGTGAATTAGGCCATTCATAATTATCGGTGAGAGATGGGTGCCCTTCTTTTCCCATTCAGCTGCAGGAGTACACTGATACATTTTACAGTGCTATTAAATTCAAACCTCCCTTAACTTTGCACATGCATTTTTAGTGGCTGTGCACATAAAAGAGCAAATAAAAAAAGCATGCATTTCTATCTGTGGTTAGCTGTCTGTGAGCAGAATTAGTAGAAGAGAGATATGCCTAATGACAAAATCTACAGAATATAGCCCACGGCTTTTGAAGGCTCTATGAAAAATAAACAGGATATTCTGTAAGCAGCCCTGCGGGAATTATTGCACTTCGCTAAGGAAGGATGCCAATAACCTCCGTTTTGACCTAGATAGATCATTCTGTTTGGGAAGGTAAGGGAATGCAATTCTAGATCTCTTCTCTATTCAAGCCAGCAAAGCTCTGAAATTCATCCAGGCCTTCGTTTTTAAACCTCAGCACTGAGGACAGAAGAATGTATTTATTGAGTGAACAAAGCCTCAGAGGTGACAGCACGTTGAAATGTTTATGTTGGCCTCCTTCCACAGCACGTGCCCAGTGTGTAGGCTCCTTTCTGCCCAGGGTGAGGACTGAGGGGCATTTAATAGGTCTTATGATCAGGCAGAGAAGCCTCTGCTTGCTCGTATGAGCAGGATGGGCCTTTCCAATGTCTGTAGGAGCAACAGCAGGATCTCTCCAATGTGGTCACAGCACAGTTTGCTTGTTTGTTTTGTGAATGAGTGCAGCTCACTCCTTCCCTCTTCACAGTGTAGAGTGTACAGCTCTCTGGGCTGAAGGCAAGGAGGGAGCACCAGGGAGAAGGGAGAAGGAGAAAAACTGCCTTAATCATTATAGGTTATAAGGATGTTAACATTATACTAACACTATTATAGAGAGAGAAAAAAAAATGTAGACAGACAGAGATGTAAGGAATTGTGTGCCTTAAGGAAAAATGCCTCATTGGGCTGGTTTGGTCAAACAATGGAGCTTGCTTTGGTGGCAGTGAGGAGCGCAGAGCCTGCCTGCAGCAGGAGCACTCCATGCACTGCTGTGTGCTGTGCTGCCCTCAGAGCGACAACTGGGACAGACAAACAGATAGACGGCTTCAGCTCATCTTCTCCTGATGGAAGTTAGAGGGGAGAACTTCTGCTGGCAGTGTGTAGAGCACGTGTAGGCCTTTCTGCTTCACTTGGCAGCCCACCTAAGATGACACATTTCCCCTGCAAGAATGACAGTGCAGGAGCACGATGAGATTGGCCTTCAGTTCCCTGGCTCCAGCTCTGGCTCGCTCGGTGCTGTTAAAAGCACGGGCTGCTCAGAACCGCTGTGAGCTGGGGTGTGATCCAGAGTGGTGCAGAGCAGGTGTGCATGCCAGTAATGTCACCAGGAGTTCATGGCACGGTGCCTGCATTGAGAACCAAACCATGGACTACTTGGCCATCTATAAATAAAGACCTGTGTGCTAGCAAATGCAATATTATATTCAGCTTCAGAAGCTCTGCTTTAATTTAATTCCATTACTGCAGAGGCTGAGAAACCAGAGAGAAGCATTTCTTTTTGGAGTTGCAGCAGCTCTCTTCTTAAATCCGCAAATCACCAACAAGGTCTGTGAGCAGCTTTATCACCCATTAGGATCATTTTTAAGTGCAGAGCTGCTGCTTTGGGTTTGCAGCTACACAAGAAAATAAATGAGTCAGGTGATAACATATGTGAAATTTATTTAAAATAGGAGGTGATAAAACAGAGTTCTTTGACCAGACTACAGTCAGAAAGTAGCTTTATGTAGAGATGGAAAACCTCTTTCTTGGGGAGATATCAGATTTGCTCACATCCTTTGAAGATGGAGCTTTGGATAATTCACTGGCAGTTCAGACAGTGATTCCCTGATTGCAAACAGCTTTCTTTAGGCCATGCCTGTACCTTGTACTGCAACATTCTTTGATGTCAAGTGAAATAATCCAGCAGAGAAAATTAAAATACGAAGCATTTTATTTACAGGAAGGGAAAGAAAAATCTTTATTGATTGGAACAGCGAAATCTGCTAAAAAAAAATAAAATTGGCAGCAGTTAAAAAAAAATCCACAGCTTGACATTTATATCTCCTGAATGGCTGTGAATATCTTCCTCTCCTGTTCTCTCCTGGAGAACCTGATTCCACCTTGTTGGCATCCGCAGGATTACGAGTGAATATCAGGAAGTAATGCCCGAGTTTAGCTCATCCTTGTGGTCACAATGGGTGGATATTTCAGTTACCTTCTTTCCCTATGCATTACAATAGTTAAGAGCTGAATTCTTGCTGCGAAGTGGTGACACCGATTATTTTGCTGAAGCTGGTGATTCCCAGGGGTTCCCCAGTTGGTTTAAAGGGCTCTCTTCATCCCGGCAACTCTGGGACTGGGTTCAGCCTCACCTCACCACTGTTACTTGTCCCATGGTACCTGGAGCAGCTGAGATCTCCTGTGGTCTCCCAGGTACCCTATTGCTTGTCACTTTCTGCGTACACACATAGTAGCTCTTAACTGAACCTGAAAGCTGGCAAGCCACCATTCTTAATGGCAGCAGCAACAGTTCCGTATGACCAGAGGCGTATTTCTACATCTTAAATTTAGTTCACTGAAGTTTGTGTGTGGAAGTAAGTAGGTAGGAGTCAACCCAGCTCAGGCTAGTTGCCTCGATCAGAGAGCATGTGCTGATAAGCTTGTGTTGTGAGCTGGGACCACAAGTACCGGAGGCAGCCCAGCGGTGCCCACCACTGCAGCCGCCCTTCATGCCCCCCAGACGAGACAGCAGCCCCCCAGCAACGCAGCCCTCTCTGTCTAGAGAATAGGGGAAAGCAGTGGGGACGCCCGGCGGGCAGCAGAGCACGGCGGTGTGGAGGTGTCCGAGTCGGCTGTACGCATCTCCGGCGGCTGCTTAGTAGGGGCGGGTCGGGGCCGGCCGGGGCTGCGGGCACAGGGATGCCCGTTTCCCTATGGGGGCGGCCCGGGGAGGCTCCCGAGGACTGCCCGGGCAAAGGGGCAGAGCTACCGCGGAGCTGCAGTTGCCTCTCTCTGCCTGCGCGGTTTTTTCTCATCCGAACCTCGATCACGTAGGATTGCGTAGAGAAGGGTGAGCGGGGAGCAGCTGCAATCCTCCCCGAGCCCATAGCCGAGCTCCAGGCCGGCACCGACCGCCGCGAGGCTGCGGAGCTCCCCGCCGCTTTGGCAGCGGCCCCGCGCTGCGTGGGAGTCCGCGGGGGGGGGGGCGGCTTCCCCGGCCGCACCCTCCCCTCTCCCCCGCCCCGTTACAGCCAGGCTGAGCCGGAAGATGCGGGAGAGCGGCGGGTGCGGCGCGGCTCCTCCACGCCCCGCCGCCGTCGGGCGGCACCGCGAAGAGTCCTGAGCCCCGGACGGAGCAGCGGCAGAGGCAGCCGCACCCCTCACACTGCCCTCCTCCTCCTCCTTCTCCTCCTCCTCCTCCTCTCCTCGCATCGCTCCTCCTGCTGCCGTCCCCGCCGCGGCAACCGGGCCCGGGGCCGCCCCTGTGCTGAGCGCCAGCGGCTCCCGCCGGGCCGGGCCGGACGATGCGGGCTGCTGCCGTCGGGAAGAGCTGCGACCGGGGCAGAGGCGGCGAGCAGGGCTGGAGGAGCTGCACCAGCCATGGCGCTGTGAGCCCGGGGCGCCGAGCTGCGGCGATGTGAGCCCGTACCCTCGGCCGG
>NW_024884744.1:10110722-10461828 GCF_019232065.1 Centrocercus urophasianus | reverse complement strand
TTTTTTTAATTTAATTTAATTGCGTTGCCTCTTTTTGCTTTGTTCGCCGGCCTGGTGCTTTTTGTCGTGGCCGCTTTGCCTTCCCCTCCCGCCCTTCTCCGCGAGAGGAGTGGGGAGGGGGGGAAAAGAGGAAGAGGAGGAGTGCAAACAGAAATGCAGCGCGGCTCGCCCTGAGCCCGGCCGCGGGAGCGGAGCGGAGCCGCGGGACGCGTCCATGTGCGCGCAGTGCCGCGCCGCCCCTGGGAGCCACCGCGCTGGGGCCGGAGCCGGCCGCGGGCCGGGGGGGCTCTGACTCATCCCACGGCCCCTCGCCCCAGCGGAGCGGAGCCGCGCCGCGGGGATCCGCGGATCCTCCGCACACCCTCCTCTGGACACAGCAGCCGCCAGCGGACCTTTGCGAGCGGGGCGGCCGCCTCTCGGATTTACAAGGCGCGGGGCACCGCCGGCCCGGCCGGGATTTGCGCTCTCCGGGGACGGACCCATGGGCGGCGGGGTCCGGCGGCCAGCCATGGTTGTTAGCCGGAGCGCCCCGCTCCGCCTGGCCGGCTGAGCCCTCCCCGCTGCCGGGACTCGGGGCCGCGGCGCGCTAAGCGGGGCGTCCCCGTCCCCCCGGGGCGCGGCGGCGGCTCGGCCCCAGCACGCTCCCCTGGACCGGAGCGGCGAGGCGAGGCGCGGGGGGCCCATGAGCGGCGATGGCAGCGGCTATCGCCAGCTCGTTGATCCGGCAGAAGCGGCAGGCGAGGGAGTCCAACAGCGACCGGGTGTCCGCCTCCAAGCGCCGCTCCAGCCCCAGCAAGGACGGGCGCTCCCTCTGCGAGAGGCACGTTCTGGGGGTCTTCAGCAAAGTGCGCTTCTGCAGCGGCAGGAAAAGGCCGGTGAGGAGGAGACCGGGTGAGTACCGCGGGCCGGGGCCGTGGGGACCGGCTCCGCTCCCAGGTGCCTCCAGCCGTCCGGGGAAGGGCTTGCTCCGCGCTCAACTTCGCCCGGGCGTTGCGGTTCCCCCGAGCTGCGGGGTCGCTGGGCTCAGCCCTCCGCCGCAGCCCGAAGGAGGAACCCAGCGGCTTAACTCACGGTCGTATTTTCCCACCTCCCACTAGGTTCGCTTTTCAAATAATGTGCTCTTATTTTCTGCATAGTGACAAGGGGATCGATAAGCGGAGGATCAATTAGAATCGTGGCCATTTGATATCTCGATCCCTCAAGTGCTGCTTCTTGAGCTGAGTTGCATGGGGAATTTCCTTAGCTCTGAAAGCCTTCCAGATGGCAGCTGCATGACTGTTGCACATAATACCGAGCTTGCAAGAGCCTAGAAATGCATTTTGGGACAGCCTTCTGTTCCTCTCTTTCCTTTATTTGTTTGTATGTGGGCTTAGTTTCCATTCCTTGTAGAAAACTTCTGCGCTGATGTACGTGTTGCTCACATTCCCATGAAGTCCCACCACCCCCAGATTCAGTTCTGAGCAGTGCACTCAGGTGTCCTTGGTCAGCATGAGAACTCAGCACCGGGCAGGAAAAGGCCCTTCCTGAATTCTCAATGGAATTACTATTCACTTCTTCCTTTCTTTCTTACATTGCTAGAAACCACCACTCAGAAAAAAAAAAAAAAATAAAGTAAAACACAGCTTGCTTTGAGAAGCCGGTGTGAGCAGGTCCTTTCCTCAGGTGTTGGTTAGTATCATGGTTAAGTGTGATACACACGTACTCATCTCTTAGGGATGGGTCGTCAGCCTGAGTAGTTCTCCCATATTTCCCATATATGTGCACCTTGCAGCGAGGTGTTGGCCAGCCGGTGGCTGCTCCTGAGGCTGTAGGCTGAGATATGTGACCAGCACTCAGAGGAGGGACAAAAACAGGGAAAACCTCTCAGGTAAAGAGGCCATTCATGGTTGGTTGTGATTGAAGGGGGAAGAAGACTGGGTTATTGGGTTGTTGCCAGCATCCCCCATGCGCAGCCCGTGGGGCTGGGGCTGTATTCGGCTAGCAAAATGCTTCAAGACTCACAGTGCATGTGGTTAGGTTGCAAACCAGACTTATTAATGATCTGTTCTAAAGCAACTGCCAAGAGAGGATGCAAAATATTTGAAATACAGGGTGACTTGACATATTCAAAGGAAAAAAAAACAATGTTGCTTTTTTCTTAATTTGTTCATCTTACTGTGAGTGGTAGCTTGTGGACCATCCTATATCTTAATTACCTTGTGAATCCAGACCATAAAATGGCTCTTTCCCAAGGAGTGTTCTCATTTTATCTGAGGAATCCCTTTTTGTGGGATCAAAAGTGGAACCTGGGACTCTCGCTGATGGAACCTTTTCTCATTCCTCTTTCCTCCCCATCTGCTATTGAGTGACATCCCTCAAGCCGAGGACTCAAAGAGTGGAGACCGTAAAAACACAGAGCCATTAAGGTTGGAAAAGACCACTAAGATCATCGTATCTGATGGTCAGCCCTCAACCCAAATCTAGACCCGTTTTCTGGATTTCAAGATGCTTCATTGCATTAAAGTTTGGGTGACTTTTACTGTGGGATGTGGATGGGCAGTCTTGTTACTGGTCCCATCCCATTGCTCCCAGCTGCAGGTGTAATTCTGCTTCCTTTGGATTCACTAAATGCCCATGAAGAATCACTAAATTCTAAGAATTCCCTTCACTCGCATGGGCTTTCTTGCTAAGGGAGGTGTTCAATAAGTTACACACCAGAGTGATTTAAGGGAGACTTTTTATTGACTAAGAGGAAGGATCAATGCTAGTCAGTGCTGTAAAAATAAAACTGTTCAGTCTTCAGAGCTGACAGTCAGTCACTTGTAACCTGCGCCGTATTCCATTTATAAAATTAAGCAAATAGAGAAATTAATTTGCTTTTAAAAAAAATACCAACTGCCCAGTTCCCTCTTGTCAGTCTTCAAATGAAGGGTTGTTCTTCTGGTGTATCCCACTCCCGGGCTCAGGTGTGCTGCTCAGGGGGTTGCATGCTGCTGGGTTTGCTGCCATTCTCATTATTGGTGCCGGGGGTGTGCTGTGCCCTCGTTACTTATTCATCGCAGAGTCGCTGCTGTGCATAGAAAATGACATGCAAATGAATTGAAACTAGTTTAAAGAAATGTGCATACATTGTGCAGTGACCCACAACCCCAGTGATTATGTGTGCTTAATGATATGCAGCTTAGCACGGTGAGAGGAATGCGAGAAACACCCGTGTTCAAAAGGGGTAGATCCCATTTGGAAGTGGCACGCTGCTGGGGAAACTGTTGTTACCTTCCTAAACATGACCTTGTTTTACAGCTGTAGGGAGAAACTGTTAAAATACTTCACTCTGACAGAGCAATATGCATCTACAGTACCTGGCAAGCTCTACTAAATGGAGAGAGTTCACCCCGTTGTGCAGACAGTGAAACCAAGGCAACTGCTCGACACAGAGCCCCAGTTCCTCCCATCCACCCCATGTTCTTTGCACACTCCCCATGGTCTTTGCCTCTGTAAAGGAATGGTGTGAGCTTATGTCAATTAAGTGTTTATAATAAGCAACACAGTGCTGCAACTGAAACATCCAGGAATGGCGCGTGTGAGCAGAGCTGCGCTTGGCGCTGGTTGGCACCGCGTGCTCCACTTCTCAGTTCTCCTGTTGTCATAGGGAAGGGACAGCTCAGAGCTGGGAGAAGTTGGGGCTGGCTCAGCCCTGGGCGTGGGCAGCTTTTTGGAAGCAGGTCCATGCAGGGACATGTTGTATAATCAGAGCTCTGGGTGCCTGGGGAAAACAGGCTGTGGAGACGTCTCGGTGGTCGGTGGCAGTAAGCACCATGCTGTAAAGCCTGCACTCGTTTCATCCACCTTGTGATGGGCAAAGGCGGCTCACCCAGCATGGTCTCCTTTCTTTCCCATGTTCTTTTTCGTTATCTTTTCTACACGCTTGGCTCTAAGGTACGACTTGTCAGTTTGAGGCAGGCCAACTAAGGACGCCGGTGTGATGGACGGAGCTGCAGATTTGGACTCATGGGCTGAATCCCATTCTTGTGAATTCATACAGGCTCTCGGCAGCAGTTGTGCAGGTACCAAGCAAAATGTGCATATGCTGAAGTGCACCTGCACAGTTATATGTATAAAGTATGGCTAGAAAAGGTTAAAATACGTATTTGGTTCTGACCATAGGAACTTGCTGGAGGATTGCAAAGTAATTAACGTGTGGCATGGATTTTTGGTGCTGTGTCAGGAGATTTAACCTTTGATTAAGGCTTGATTAAGAACAACAGATCCATGAGTTGAATGCATAATACTGGGCATAGCTGCTCTCCCATGGCTTCTCTGCCAACAAATGGTGGAACCAAGTGTATTCATCCCCTTGTGGCTGAACTGAAGCCTCCAGGCATGCTCAGCTGTTCAGTAGTGCTAGCACTGGGCTGGTGGGTGCAGGTTGTTGAGCATGCTGTTGCTTCATCACTCATCTTCACAGGCAGAGCTCAGCCCGAAGCTATGTTCTGCAGCACCAGCCATTGCAGAGCATCATCTCCATCTCTTTGGGCTTCGCTTCTGTAAAAGGGTTTCCAGCTCAGAATGCAGAGTTTAGGGTCACAAACAGTATTTTTTTCTTCCGTCAAGAACAAAAAAAACAACACTGTTTTTTTTTCCTTTTTTTTTTTTTTTTTTTTTTTTTTTTTTTTTTTTTTCCCACTGTCTGATGTGTATTCCATGTTTCTCCAGGGAAAAGATGCTTTTCCTTAAGGAGATCTAAAGGCATCTTCCAAAGTGAAGGAAATAGCTCAAGTGTAGAAAAAAAAACAACCCAGTAACTTAAAATGGCTTTTCCCTTTGCAGTATTTCTCATCTTGAATAATAGATGAAGATTTGGAGTTTTATATATATAAATATATGTAGATATCTTTGCAGCAGTATAAGTGAAACACAAGAGCAACTTCAGCTGAAGGACACGGAAGGACCTTGTTCATTCACAGATTTATCTGAACATTTGAGAAGTCTGTCTATTTTGTAAGCTGTTAAATTCCCCTGAGTCCATTGGATCACAGAATCATAGAATGCCTCGAGTTGGAAGGGATCTGAAGGATCACCAAGTTCCAACTCACTGGTGCATGCAGGGTTGCCAACTGCTAGATCAAGCACCAGCTCAGGTTGCCCAGCACCCAGCCCAGCCTGGCCTTGAGCAGCTCCAGGAATGGAGCAGCCACAGCTTCCCTGGGCAATCTGTGCCAGCACCTCACCTCCCTCTGTGAAAAACTTAGCCAACATCTAATTTCAATCTTCCCTCCTTTAGATTAAAGCCATTCCCCCTTGTCCTAACACTATCAACCCCTGCAAAAAGTTGATTTTCCTCCCTTAGATATTGGAGTTGAATCCTTTCTGATTTCATATGGAGTGAAAGTGATGATTGAAGCTCATGGAAGAAGCACTTTTGTAGTTCTCCATTCATTTTTTTATTGTCCTTGCTCACTTTTATGGTCATTGCTCTCAGTGGAGCTGCAGTACTCGACCAACCCAAGGAATTTGGCCACTGTGGTGTCCCAGAGTTCAGGGTGTATCTCAATGTTTCTCCACGCAGTTTGTGTATGTGTCTGTGTACATGCAGCGGGGGGATGCCATCACACTGCTATTCTGTAGGGTTTGGTGCTGTCCTCCACCAGCTTGGGCCAGGGATAAGGTGTGCTTGGAGGCAGTGACATTGCCTTGCTGAAAAGAATCCTACAAGTGCTGGATGAAGGCACGTGTGCCAAGTGTCTGGTGCTAATGAGTGCACAGTAATCAGGAGTAGGGAAAGGTTCCCTTCTGCTTGAGACAGCTCAGCAAATAGGTTTTGTTTTATCAGATTGAGCCGTGGGGGTGATATTGCACACATACATGATTTCCAAATGCGGGGAATCGGAAGCACTGCAGGCTGCTGGGTTGCTCCAGAACATGGAAAACTCATCTGCAACCCACTTTGCAGCACAGGCTGCAGGTGAGCACATCAGTCAGCATGCACACTGTGCTGCTGCTGGGCTGGGTGTAGTCCTTGCCAAGAAAAACCATAGAAATCATCCAGGCAACAAAAGGCATGGGTGCCTGTTCTCCCCATGGCCTCAGTGGGAGCTGTGCTGGTGGGAGCAGTGAACACTGAACACTGCTCACTAGCAGAGGGGATTCATCATTAAAGCAGTGCAAATGAGTGATTCCTCCATGGACAGCCGAATGGAAGCCAGGGAAAAGAGGTCCATGAGGGATTATTCTTCCTCCCCATAGAATAAAAAATCCATATACATCAGTTTATCATTGACTTATCTGTTGGTTGTTTTGGTGTTGTGTTTTTTTTTAAGAAAATAGTTTAATTTCACGTGTTTATTTTTTTAACCTTAAGATGTGCTCCTAAAAATGTTCTGAAATAATAAAAAATAGAAAGCTTGTATTCCAAAAATACCAAAATGAAGTCAAGATTTTTTTTCCTCTCTTTCTTCCTTCAGTCCTTCTTTGTTTCCTGCCGTCCCTCCTTCCCTGCTTTGCTGAATTCAGCATGAAGTTAGAATAATTTCAGCAGAGCAGATACTGCATATTTTATCAAATTATTCTCACAGAAGGCAAACACCATTGTCTATTACAAGAAAACTCAACAGCCCAACTTGGGCAGTGAGGAGAGAAGAGCTGCTGTGGGAGCAGCATCACTGCTGTGACTGTGTTGTTGTTGTACCTCAGCTCCTTACCTGGGCTGCAGGCACTGCAGCCTATCA
Source organism: Centrocercus urophasianus (assembly GCF_019232065.1). Taxonomy (NCBI): domain Eukaryota; kingdom Metazoa; phylum Chordata; class Aves; order Galliformes; family Phasianidae; genus Centrocercus; species Centrocercus urophasianus. The sequence continues at coordinate 10,455,124 of NW_024884744.1, read as the reverse complement.
GGAAACTGTATCCTTACAGTCCCTGATGTAGTGCAGGTTTGTCTCCATTCCCTAGCTAACAGAACTCTTCGTGTTAACACAGTATCCTTCCAGAGCATAAGGCAAACTGCTACATCTACTGTTTTCCTTTCACTGCTTGTAGTGGAAGCCTGAAATAACTCAGCTTTTCTGGAGGCTGCTTGTGCTTTGCATCTGGGTTGCAAGTTGCAGATGCACTTTGTTCTCCTCACCCAGTGAATGACTCTGGCAGGGATTCCTGGAATACGTTGTTTTTAAAGGAGTATTTGTGCTTTGACAGAAGTTGGGGTCAATATTCCTTTTTTAAGAAGAAAAACTTGAAGTCTTTCAGCATTTCAGAGTGAAACAAAGGAAGAACAGAGCCAGGTCTTGGGGTTAATAGAACAAGCTCCCTTAATTGATATTTATCTAGAACAACATCATTTGCTGCCCTCCGCTTCTGGCTGCATGCATGGTTTCTTTGCTTAGCAGTTGCCACCCATATGACCAGAACTGCCAAATAAATGCGTTCCCTTCATTCCCCAAAGCAAACAGTTTGCAAAAGGTCAAGTTGTATGGGATTGCTGCAAGTGAAGCCAGGCTGCAAAGAGCCAATCTGCGTCTTCCAGAAAATTGAAAAATGAAGAAATGAGCATGAAGGCACAGCAGTGCTGACTTCCAGATATTCCAGAGCCCACCGGAGATGCAAGCAATGGACCATCTACTTCATCCCAGGCCAGTCCTTTCCCTGGCACAGGTCCTGTAACCAGATCTGGGTCTAATTGCTCTCTGAGTGCACCTCACATCTCAGTTATTGATCTTCAGCCATTCGTGCATGCATCCCTCAGGGGCTGACATCACGCTCTAGTGGGGATCGTCTGTGACAGCGGCTAAAAGAGCTGGCAGAGCTTGTGATACAGCCACCAGTGCTTTTCCAGTGTGACTGTATGCTCTTTAGGACAGTGTCTTCCTGCCAGACAGAGAGCTGGGGCTGTTTGGCCTGGAGAAGAGAAGGCTGTGGGGAGAGGAGACCTGAGAATGGCCTCTCTGAACCCAAAGGGGTATGAAGGAAGGGGACAGACTCTTTAGCAGGGACTGCTGTGACAGGGCAAAGGGAAATGGTTGCAAACTAAAAGGGAGGATATTTATATTGGATATAAGGAAGAAGGTTTTTACACTAAGGATGGTATGGCACTGGCATAGGTTGCCCAGAGAGGTGGTGGGTGACCCATCCCTGGAGACACCCAAAGTCAGGCTGGACGGGGCTCTGAGCACCTGATGGAGCTGTGGGTGTCCCTGTTCATTGCAGATGAACCTTGGACCAGATGGCCTTTAAAGGTTCCTTCCAACTCAAATGATTCTACAGCGAATCTCATTCCCAAGATGACAGCAGATCAGCAGGGGTGAACCTGCTCGTCCCATTGGAGACCTTGTGGTCATCCACCATGGAGAGCTTTAGGTGGTGGGAGGTGTGTGTCATGGCTTTCTCACACCATGAGCGTTTTCATTGGCTCCAGTGCAAAATTAAAATTGTTCTGCAGGCAGATAAAGTGTATTTTCACAAAGCAGAAGGAAAGAAAGAATTGGAACCGCATGTCAGGCTTTGACTGTTTTTAGCATGATCTAGCCCTTTGAAGTGTAATCTTGTTTCAGACCAGAGCGTCAAAAGCATCACATTTTCTGTATGCACATTTAGATGTTCTGTAATATTTGTTGAAATTCAGTAATGTGCTAATTTTGGGTCCAAAATGCTCAGAAACTGCTATGGGAAGGCTTTCTCACTGCATTCGTGCAGTGAGGAAGACAAATCTCGGAACATCGTATGTCTGTTTCTAGCTTTGATTTTTTCCATGTCTCAGACTCATTACCTATTAAGCAAAGAAGTCCAACACCTGTCATCCCTTTGGAGAAATGCATGGTGGATACAGCAGGGAAGGTTCTGCTTTGTCCCCATCTTTGCAGGGTATGCATGCTGAGCTCAGTTTTCCCCCAGCCCCTGAGCTCTGCAGGTTGGAGGACACCCATTTGCTAAATACTCGTGCATGAATTTTGCTCCCAATGTTTCTGCTTTGCAGCAGCCCACTTGGGAGCTGATCCCAGAAGAGAAGCTGAGTGCTTGGTCTCTTTGTGGAGTCACGTTTACACTCAAATGAAATGTGATCCGTGATTGTGGGCTCACACATAATATTTATGCTATCTTCTGTTTCGCTCTGGGTGAATATTGCTGTAATTTTAGCTAATTACACAAAACGTCAGGAAAAATTGCAGAGTGTTCCTCAAAATAAATAATATATCTTGTGTGCTCTGCTGCCCATACTTATGAGCATGCCTTAACCTTCAGTAGCCAAAGCACTGACTGTGCTGGGAAATGAAAGCTTAGGAGTTTTAGCTACAACTTCTTTTCCATTAAAATTCTCATATTTTTCTGATATTCTTCACTTGAAAAGACTCAGCTTGCATAAAACAGGGAACAGCCCTATGTGTCTCCTTGATGCTTTCAGTTCTTGTCAGGCTTTGGTTTTCTCATCAGAGCTGGAGTCAGTACAGGTGTATAAGATTGCACTTTAAGGGGAGGTGCTGTGAGAACTTGACTGCTGCTGAAACACAGTGATCAGGAGAACAACAACCAGGTCCTTGGGGAGTGGAAAACAATCCTGGCAGTGTAGATGTAAGAAGAGTTGTTTTTCACCTCTCCAGTCAAATAAAAGAATCTTGTGGGGAGGAAAGGATTCCAAGCTGGTGCAATATTTCATTCTACTTAAAAGGAAACTTTTATCTCCAACTCTTTTAAAATCCTTTTTTTTTTTTTTTTTTTTTTCTTGTTCCATTACATTTCCAAAGAAAACCTGTTAAAAGGAAAAAAAAAAAAGAAGTCCACCCATTTCTGATCTCTCATTTTCTCCCAGTAGTGAGATGGAGTTTGTGGATAACTTCAGCTGCTCTCCTTCTGAATTATTGAGTAATTAAAATATTCAGCTGGCTAATTTTACCTGGTGGTAATCAGCAGCTCTGTGCCAATAGCTGGTGGCAGTTGGACTATCACCTTTCTTCCTCTTGTCATCCCTGTGCTTTCAGCTATGGTCTCATTGGAGACCACTTCTGGCCCAACAGCGCTGGGAATGGTTGTGCCATCCCTCCCTAAATTGTATCCAGGGGCTGCCTAGAGCAGGCAGCTCATGTGTCCTCTATGCTGGTTTGGTGTTTGCCTTCTGTGAGAAGTGATGCAGGATTTTGGACTTCTTTGAGTCCTGGACCTGCGGTGGCTGTTGTGTGGGGTCAGGACCTCAGGGACTGGGTGGGCCATAGGGTGACAGCTGCTTGTGGGCCCCCAGGAAGAGGGTGGTCTGGGAGAGGCATGCAGCAGTGGCCTGTGGCTGTGCCCCTCTTTTCCAGTGCTTTATGTGGGTGGCTGCTTTCTCTGCCCCTTACCTCATGCTTTTGTTAATATCTCTCCAAAGCTGATTCCCCAGATATGGGAGCTCCTGCGTGAACAGCAGTGAATGCAAACACATCCTTTCCACCTACTCTACAAATGAGCAGTAGGCTTCCCTGGAGTGTCCCAGCTTTGTACAGCAAAGCTGGCGTCGTGCAGAGGTTTGTATGTGTCGGCTGCTTGGTACAGGGGTGTGGGCAGGAGGCAATGGTGCTGGAGGGCTGATTGCTGTTCCTCCTTGCAGATATGAGCGCAGGAGAGGAAATCACTTCTCTGGATGCTCTTTTTGCCTACAAGTACCATTCTGCTCTGGTGACTCAGTGGCAGTGACAGGAGGTGATTGCTTTGATGGGTGCTGTCAGCAGCTCGAGCCCATCATCCCTCTGAGTTAGGGAAATGTCATTTTTGGAAGCTTGTCCTTCAAATGCAGAGGCCGTCCCTGTCAGCGCAGCCTGTTATTTCATGTAATGTACCCTGAAAACACCAGTTGTCTCTCAGTAGTTATTAGTCCTGGGTGGAGATTTGCACTTGAGATGAGCAAATACACAAGTGTATCACATAGCCCTGTTGTCCTGGAGTCATTTTCTTCTCAAAATAAATTCCCCATAATTAGAGGAGACCCTCCAACCTTGTAATCACAACACTTTGGAGCTGGGCAAGGCCTTTGTTCTGCATCCCTGGGAGAGCAGCCAGGATCAACTGCCTGGTGATGCTGGGGGCATTTTGCCCATCAGAAAAGATTCCTTAATATCATTCGGTTGCTCTGTTTACTCCTCTGCATCCATCACCCAATCCTCCAGGCCAGCTACTTGTGATGGAGCACATCCATCTGGTCACAGTCACTTTGCTGCCATTTTTTTTTTGCTATGGGAAAACACTTTATGGGGCTGGGAAATGTCCTCCTTGCTTCCCCGTTTGGGTGGCTTCAGTGAATCATAGTCATGAGCTGAGGTGCAGAACTTACGCCGACTGTGATGTGTTCAAGTGGAAACAATCACTTGCTTCATTTTAATTCCAAACACCCAAGAGAACTTAGCAGCTTCTGGGTGGGAGCAAAATAAAGCACATTTTTCTCCTGCAGTTTTCATCTTTTCCTCCCAAAGCTCCATGCTGATGCCTGTCACCATAGTAATCTGCATGGAGCTTGCTGGTGCATTTGTGTGCTGAGTTAGTGCAAACCTTCATTAACTCTGCTTGCAAAGGGAGATTTTGGTGCTCATCTCTGTCAGCGTGTGTTTGCAATAGTTGGCTTATCAGGTGTTCTGGAACCTGTCCTTCTCAGGGGAAAAGAACTGCAGTTTCTGTGGTGGAACTTTACCTGTGGAGCTCAGTAAATTAGGAGTGGTTTATACCCTGACTTGAGTGCAGGGTTTGCTGTGGATATGAGTGCGGTTGGATGAGTCATAAATCAGCCTCACAGTGTAACAACCATAGCGTGAATGGGAGAAAAATGAGAATAACGGGGTGTGTAAGTTCCAGGCTCAAATGCTTAATTGCAAAAAGCAAATATTCAAAAAACATTTAGGTGAAATGTGCTCCTGAGCTGTGTTACAGGTGCCCTGTTTGCAGTCACATCCTCAACAGAAGTGTTGCATGGGCAGAGAGGCCAGACAGCAGTGCACCCAGCTGGGATCAGCCCAGCACTAGAGGTGCTTTCTCTTTTACCAGCCCAATGTACTGCAGTGCAGCAGGTGCTGGCTGGGCTGGTTCAGAGTCCCAAACAAACTTACTATGCTGATTGCAGGTGGAGGCATTGAGTCAGAGTGTGTCCTGCTACAGCAAATAAGCAGGCATGTCTCATTCCAAAATCATTCGGTGGTACCTTCCTGCTACATGGCTGCAGTTGCTGGATGTAAAATGGCTGCTAACTGGCCAAGTGAGACGAGTCTTCCACTGCTTGACAGCATATTGTGTGGAGAACAGTAACTCCAGAGCATCACTTGAAGCCATAACCAGCACACAGGCCCTCTGACACCCAGTGCAGAGTGAATTTAGAAGCAGTTCTGCACCAGCACCCTTCAGTCGAGGCTTGCTTGTCAGCCAGAGCATTGCTATGGATTGCAGGAGCCCCTGGAGGCAGTGACTGCAGTCCCTGAAAGGTCTCTAAGCCCTTTGTCTTTCCAGAAGTTCCTTTGTCTTTCCTGCTGAAACCCAGCCCTGCCGAGATCCTCCTGAGATCCTCCCGTTTGTTCAGTGAGCTGAAGTTAAGGTCTGGTTGAATGGTGTCTGGTTGAGTTCCTTCAGGTCTCCCAGTCTTAGACCTTCAGTTAGACAATTATCATAGAATCATAGAATCATAGAATCACCAAGGTTGGAAAAGACCTAAAAGATCATCCAGTCCAACCGTTCACCTATTCCCAATAGCTCCCACTAAACCATGTCCCTCAACACAACATCCAGCCTTTCCTTGAACACCTTGAACACTTTCATTGCAACGAGGCATGGTGGTCTGTGAATTGGAAGAAGTGAGGCCATGCAAACTGCCCTCCTAAAGGTGGGTCAGCTGCAAATCAGAGTTGTGCCCTATTCTGTGGTTCTCCACAACTCAGGGTCTCAGGGTTACAACTCAGGGTCTAGGTTTGAGCCACCCTGGGGTGCATGATGAAGGTTGTAAGGTTTGATTCCTGGGGTTCACGCTGAGGCACGAGCCCAACTCACATTCGTACAGCACCTTGCTGATAACAGTAAGCAACAGCACGCTCTCAGCAAGGTTTTGCTGAATGCTGCATTGGGTGAATAACCCCACAGCTTCTTTTCACATTAAGAGCAATCGTCTTGCTTGTGCACTTTCCATTTTGCAGTTAGTTCCGTGTTCAACTTTGCAGTGGAATTGCCAGATCACAGCCCAAGCTAATGGTTGAGCACCAGGTGAGAAGATGTGGCTAACCCAGAGAGCTCAGGTGCAAGCAATGAACCTGAGTGACCAGAAGGAGTGAAGCCAGGATGCACCCCTCCTCACCCTCATTTAAGGGTTAGCAGTTGAGGGGGTGGAATCTCTCTGGACGAATGTTTTGCTTTTCTTAAGCTGTTACTGGTCATTAAAAGAAGTGGGTAAATTTCCTTTTTTTTTTTTTTTTTTTTTAAATCATGCTGTTGCTTGTAGGATTTGTAGTCTAATAGAAGGCACTGTCATTGCCTTCTCTGCTGCATGAATTTACAGAGCAGAAATTAAATGAGCGATAATTAAAGAGCCAGTGATATTTCTAATAAAAAGCTTTTTTCCCAGTGATTCTGCCAGAGCTCCTACACTTCCCTATGGGATATGGTGAATACCTTCAGTAGTGCTTGTGGGCAGTGTGACACTGTTGGAGGGCCGATTTGTATGTGTACCTTTCATGTCTTTTGGGAAGTCCCAGAAGATGGAACAGGCTGCTCAGAGAGCTGGTGGAGTCCCTGGAGGCATTTGAGATTTGTGGAAATGTGGCACTGAGGGATGTGGTTAGTAGGCATGGTGGGATAGGCAGGGGGTAGGACTAGATGATCTTAGAGGTCTTTTTACTCTTAATGATTCAATGATGGTTACCATGCAACATAGCAGCAGGAAGCATAGCACCCTGTGGTGGATGGAGGTGACTCCACCTTCGGGGAGCACCACATTTGAAAGATTGGAGCTCACGGCCTTGGTGTGAGGAGTGTCTCTGCTGCATTTCCTCCAGCTTCCGCACCCTGAATAGCTGTGTGAGCAGCCAGAGCAGGATCCCTTATGTGAGCATCCTAAAGCACAATGGCTTATAAAACAAGAACAAAAATATCCCTAGATATATCACATGGGAATCTTAATAGCTTGGGGGCTGCATTGAGAATAAGAGCTGCATGGAAGTCTCTTGTGTTCAGCCTGTACTTTGAGATCAAGGCAGTCATAACTTCTTCCTTAAATCCATTCTGAAACACTTGTCTTTGTCTTTAGGGAGCCACTAAGTTACAATGAAGTCTTATCCATGTTAGTTTAGTTCCATTTCTGTGGGAAAAGCTGATCCTGCAGTAAAGCAGGGGAGTGTGCAGAGGAGCCTGAGTGGGAGAAGTAGGTTTATCCTGACTGCATTGTGCAGTATTGCTCCTTTAAAGGTGTGGAGATCCAAGCTGCTCTTAACAATGCAGTGATGAGGTTAAAGAGTAGATGTGAGTGATTTTGTGAGTTATAGAAAGAAAATGGTAATGGAGGGGATTGTACTTGGCTGTGCTGCAGTTTTTCTCCACTCTTTATGGCTTGTTCTGTCTCCTATTGATTATAGTTTGGGGCAGTTTTACTGGAGGAACTCGACAAACCCTCAGGGTTATGGGCTTTCTTTTTCCTCTCAGTGTTTATTGAAGCACTGGGAATATTGTCAGCAAGGAAGAATTGCTCTCTTCTGTATCTAACTGCTAAGCTGTGGAAAACTTTCATTCCATTTTGTTGCCTTTCTGCCTTGTGTTATGGTCTGTCAGGATGTTCCTCCGTCCTTAAGTGACCAAGAGAGTTGATGGTTGTGTTAGTTTCCAAAAACAAGTAAACAAAAAATCACTGAGATTTTCAGTGTGATTGCTGCAGCACAAGGGGTGGCAATGCTAGAAGACCATGATAAAATCGCTGTTCTCTGGGATTGGAAAAAGGTGATGCTAAGATACATGATATGACTAGAGTGAAAAGTCAGGCAATAGCCTAGTGTAGAGCTGTGCCTTTAGGTTGGCTGGAAAAATGCTACTCTGTGATTGTATGCCTCCCTTCAAGCAATAACTCTAGGCTGAGCTTTGGGAAGAAGGATGAGTGCATCCTTGGTCCTTGTTAGAAGCAGGCTTCACCTTGAGGGTCTGGAAAAGGCTTTGTTTGCTGATGATGCAGGGCTTCCTAAATGAGTCCAGAGTGTGGGGATGCTGCTGCAAAAAGGGCTCTGAGCAGGGTGGAGGCAGAAACACCACTGCATTAGGGACTGGAGGAACACATTAGTTTTGTGTGGCTTACTGCTCTGTTTCGCTCCCCGTTGAGATACTGTGAGCCTCAAACTTCAGCTGAAGTAGATCTGGTCAGAAAGAAGAGCATGGAAGAGAAGACTTCTCCTCAACCTTTCCTTTGGCAAGCACTGATTTAGGAAAGCCAGGCAGTTGTTGGAGCTTGATTCAGACCTGACTGTGTGTTTGTCATGTCAGCGATGAAGGGATGCTGGGTCTTTGCCCTGTGTTTTCTTATGGTGACAGCCTTCTGGTACAGCCCTGCTTCCATCTATAGCATGGATGTGTGGAGGTTCTGGTGCTGTTTTGATTAAACTCTTAAGGTGATGGTAAGCTACTAATGGTGAGAAGCTTTGCTCTGCGCTGTACTCAGTAGGCTGCTTAGTATTAGTGGGAGTGGTATGCATATCCTTCCAAAATGATTTGTGTGATCCAAGCATACCTAGGACCACAAAAGACAAAGGCCTTCTGTCCTGTAGCTAAATCATCTTCCCAAGGAAGGGGGTAAAGTTGTTTTTTTTTATCTTCACTTCTCTTATCCTTCAGGGGATTTCAGGCAAGGTCTTCCCCTTTCCCCAGCACACCAAGAGCTTCAGGCTGCAGAAGCATTTCTAAGCATGTCCTGCTGGGAGCTCTTCCATTCTGTGCAAAGTACTTACACATGAAAATTTAATGAGAGAGTAAAAATGAGGCTGGGACTCATTCAGGAACTGAAACATAGGTCTCCTACTGGAGAATGCCTATTAGTGCCTTTATTATTATTGTGGTATTAGATAAAAGGGAGGAAAAGGGACACATTGGAAGAGGGTGTAGTGTTCAGCTGTGCCTGATAATACAGCTTTGCATTCCCTTCTTTCTTGAATCAAGTTCCTGTGTCCAACAAAACAGATCTTGTGTTTTGGAAAGGAACAAAGCAAAATGTTTACTTTCAAATGAACTTATTTTGCTTTAGTTGACATGTGCTCTTAGTAGAGTGTACTTATTGTCCAAGAGCTGTGAATCTTGCTTTCCTGCAGTCTACACCATTTGGGTTACTATGAAATCACTTTTTAAGGCAACATGGAAACCAACTGGCACTGATTTATTCATGGCAAGCATGTGCTTCTGTAGATACAAAATTGGACCTGATTCTCTTGAGGGCTGGTGGAGGGGCCCCCAAAGCTCCAACCCTTTACAGCCATCCACTCTGCTCTTCCTGCTGGCCTTGGGGTTTGGCTGGAGGAAATCTGGGCTGGGGGGCTCGGCCCTCACCTGGGGAAGTCAGTGCAGGAATGTTAGGGATGGGCAATCCTGATGGGGCCACTTAATGCACAATGTGACTGTGAGGTATGCAGTGACTGTGGCTTATCAAACAGCCTCAGCAAAGGCTTGGAGGATGGAGGCTGATTACATTTTGGTATGCTGCACTGGATTTTTTTATTTTTTTCCTCTTAGTAAGAATTCATTGTTGTTTGCTCAAAACTTCTCAAGGGTGGTCAGACAGAACTATGAACTTGCTTTGCATAAGGGAATCTCTGTAACCCAGCTGGTGGGGCTGCCTGTAGCTGGCTGGTTAGCTTTAAGAAGCTACATCGATAAAACACCTAGGACAATTTTTGACTATATTTCTGTTTGACCGGTGGACCCTGCTAATAACAAAGAGCAGTTCTCATCTGCCAGAGTATGTGGCACACGTTTTTTGGGAGGGAGGAACACACGGGATTTGAAAACAGAGGCGTTTCAGGTGCCCATAAATGCTTCGAAGGTCATTTTTGGAGGTGTCTCACATCTGTTCTTCTTAGTAATTTTGCTCCCCTAATCCCACACAGTTGGACTGGTGCAGCCTGATTCAGTGCTCGGTTACTTTGGTGTTATGCTGCTGTAATAACATCAACTTAAACAGATTTTTCAGTGGCATAAAACTGGAGTGACGTAATAGGGAATGAAACATAGAAACCGAGCAAGTTGCCTTCACAGGCAACACAACAAGAAACAATAAGTGCATTCTTTGCTAGACTGCTAGCAAATTTGCTTCTAAACTGGAGGCATATTCAGAATATGTAAGCTGTCTAAAGACTTTCATTTGGTAGGTAACTTTCACTGAAGCAGTGTTGCATAAATCTGTTACTTTATGCTGTACCAACTATGCCTTGCATTTTACCTGCTCATCTGATCTCCGTTTTATTTGCCTGTGTGTCTGTGTATATATGAATATTTTACAGCCTCTCTTGAAAGGGATTGCAGAAAGCCGTCTCACTTCCAAACACTTTCTTTACTCAGGGCTTAATGGGGGCTGTACAAATTAGGTCTCTTGCTACACTGGCATATCTAATAATTCTTTTTAAATTACGTATACTTTTTCTTTTGCAGAACCCCAGCTGAAGGGAATTGTGACAAGGTTATTCAGCCAGCAGGAATACTTCCTGCAGATGCACCCAGATGGTACAATTGATGGGACCAAGGACGAAAACAGCGACTACAGTAAGAAAAATTAGCCTGTTTTGCAACCCAATTACAATCAAATGCATCACCTAGTGGGTCTTGATTGTGAAGCTTCATTTCAGAGAAGATTGAATTAGGAAGAAGCCAGATGTTTTCTACACATTTTTTTTTTTAATCTATACTTCCCCTTTAAATCTTGCCTGTGTAATTTCATATGTTTCCTCTCCAATCTTGTTCCCTCCTGCCCCAATTCTGTAACTGCCATCTGGGTGGGGTGGAGAATAAAACCCATGATTTGAACTGCTGCCAGAAGAGAAAGGAGATTATATTTATACACATGCCACATGGGTAAAGGATACAGGGAATTCTCTTTCCAAGGAGAAGAGGAGATAATTGCTTTTGCTTTTTTTATCCTGAAAAATTCAGCAAGCATTGGGAATTTCCAAGCTGGAGAAATCCAGCTGTTCATCCAAGTCTCTTGCTTTGAGACTGAGATTATTGGATGTCCTTTCCTTTCCAAATGAGGTCTGCTTCCAAAAAAATGCTCAAAGGGGATTAGATTTGCACTATTCACCAAAGGATAGCAAAGTGGAGCCGTGTAGGTTTAAAAGTGATGCTCGTATGCAGGAGCCATAATGGTTTAAACCAGCCAATAACCCATATCCCTTTGCCAGAGCAGTGTGCAAGAGAGGGACTCTGTGAGGAAAAGAACCATATGTGGACAACCTCACCACACTCCTGTATACCTCTTACTCTGTGGGGGCCTGAGCCTTCCTACAAGAAGCCTGGCCTTGGATTTTCTCAGGCAGATGCCAGCACACAATGAGTTCAGTGGGCTTTAGCAAGTGAGTAATGAACCAGTGCTGGGTGGTATTAGCTGCTTTTTTTTCGAAGGAGAAAGACATAGGATGTTTTCAATCTGCAGAAAATCCCATTGGAGGCCTATTTGTCATCTGGCATGCAAAGAGCTTCTGGAAATGGCAGGGATTCATTACTCTCATATATCAGTGAGGACCAAACAACAAAGTAATGGGCTTAAATGGAAGCAGAACGTGGGTAAACAGCAGAGAAAAAGGAAATGTAAGGACAGTTCTGCAATATTTCAGGCTGGCAAATGAAAGAAGGGAAGCTTCTTCTGGCCCCTCCTCAGAGGGCACAAGAGCAATCTCCTGTGTCTCTGTGACCGAGTTAGCCCCTCATTGCCCAAACAGTTCTCATTTATGTCAGAGATCAGATTGGCAGCAAGATGCTAAGTACTTGTAAGCTTCTTCTACTCTGTTGTCTTAATTGGAAGTAGATGGGCTGAAGGGCACTTCTGGAGTGTCAATTTTTCTGGTGAGATGACAGCCCTACCTTGGCAGCCTGGTGGCGCAGGAGGTCATGGCTGTAATGTGCCAAGCCCATTGCTCAGTCATGGGCTGTGCAGGAGGGTTTGGTGCATAAAGGGGCATTTCAGATGGAGATTACAGAGGTCAAACTATCCCCTATGTCCTGACCTTAGGTCATATCAGAAGAGAAAAATCCAATCTGATAGTATTTGGCTCCTGTAAATGAGAAGAGTATGCTTTATTCATTCCTATTTAACTTTTGACTGCTCACTTTCCTTTATAAATCTTCAGCTTAAGTCAGTGATTTATATGATACGAAGCTTCCTGCTATCGCTTCAAAACTAAGTAACACTTTCCACTTCAGAAGTAACAAAAAAAAAAAAAAGCACACATCCTCCTTTCTATATTCCTTTAGATCTCTTGAATTTTGACCAGAAAAAAAACCAAACACATAAGTGTATTCAACTAAGTGAACAGCTGCAGACTTGCCTCACTGATATTTTCTGCTTTAAAATATTTATCCAGAACACTTCTGGCCAGCTATTCAGAAGCCTGCACTGTATTTCTGTGCAAAACTCATCAAAAATAGATAAATGATATTTTCCTGTCCCTGGAGTGGTGTTGGTTAACTCACTTCCACTGTCAGAGAAGGATGCTCTTGATGCTCGCAGCAGGTCCTTGCCACCATGTGTGGCCACACGTTCTCTGTTCAGAAGTCATCTTTGCACAATTAAATGCCCAGTGAATGCTGTGTTCCATACACTGACTCTGTGTGCTGAATCTACGCACTAATCATTTGAATTATCATTATGAAAGGAAGCCTAATTCTTGGGGAATGCATTAGGTTGGTTTACTCTGGCAAAATAAACATTTCAAATGAGATGCTGACATGTCCCTTAGATACATCTGACGCAATTAAAAGTTCTAATAAAAATCCAACTATTTGTATAAGAGGAACTGCTAATATTTAAGCAATTTTAAAATGAATTATCTATCTGGTTCCCATTTTATGGGTGTTCTTGAGAGGCTGATGGCATTTATTTTCCACCTCTTCTTTTAAAGAAAAAAGAAAAAAAAAAAAAAACAAAAAAAAAAACTGAGCCAAGTTCTAATGGCATTTGAATGGGCATCCAGCCAGCTTCCCACAAAACAGTGCTTGGGACATCTGTTCCTTATACCATACAGTTAGAGGCACACTATCTTAACATAAGCAAGAGGACAGGTTCTCTTCCTACTCTTATTGGGATATATGAAGAATTTTTTTGTATGTAAGGTAGCTCAGACACATAATCAAGTAAGTGTTCAGTGTTTAAAAAGTGCTGTGTGTCTGATAAACTACAATGATCAACGTGTTTGTGGTCAAAGGATTTAGCAGTGGAGTGTGATAAAAGTGCTATAATCAATAAGCATTGTCGCATATAAATCTGGTGGTGGGAGAAAACGGTGAAATGTAATGACAGCAAATCAGCAGAAGCATACAGTGTCTTAATTTTTCTATCTTCTGCAGGTTAAACCTGAGGAGTATGTCCATCCCATGTGGTTGCATATGGCATAGAAAATATAACTTTTGCAACAGAAGTGTTTAATGATATTTTCTTTTTTTACTACATCAGACCCCATAGGGTGGAATAATAGATTGTTAATGTTGGAAAAGACCACTAAGATTGTCTAGTCCAACCACTGACCATGTCCCCTCAGTGCCACATCTCCATGATTCTTGAACACCTCCAGGGATGGTGACTCCCACCTCCCTGGGCAGGCTGTGGCAGTGCACCACCACTCTTTCAGAGAGGAAATTGTACTTGTGGAGAAAAGAGAGTTTTGGAGATGGAGATACTTCCGGGTGGAACTTCTCCCCACTGATTCTGGGCATTATCACCCCACTGCCTAATGAATGCTTTGAATGGTCTGTCACAAGTTTTCTATGGAAGACAAATTGGCTGTACAGAAAGAATGATGACGCCCATTTTGCTTCATTATTTGCAGTAACGTGCTCCATTTTTCAGTGGGGGAAAAATTAGGCAAGGGAAATGCTTATAAATAGATTTGTTAATTACAGAGGGTTTTAAACCTTTCTAGTAGTGAGAAATTGATTGAAATATAGGCTTGCCTTGGTTACTGTGCTCCTCAACAGTAGAATTATGTTGTAATGCAGCTCTTTGGTGCCAGTAGCTACACTGGGGCTTGTCTGTTTCCACTTGGAACACTAAGAGTAGTGCACTTCTTGGCTCTTATTGTTCAAAGACCAATACCTACGTTGAACTTTACATTGACATGTTGAAGCCCTCTGCTTGCTTCCTATGAAATTGCTTAAACATAGGCACCAATTGTGGTAAGGCTTAAGCGTACATTTTGATATTCCATTGAAGATGGTGGTTATAACTGCAAGAAGTTGTGCAATTTCTGGGAGTTTGACAAATCTCTTGTGTTCTCCATTGTTTGCAAGCAACAATTTTTTTTTTTTTTTTTTTTTTTTTTTTTACTACTTTTCTCTCCCTATTTGCTATAAATGTTTTCCTCTTTAAAAGGGGATCACAACCACTTTTGTCTCATCCTCTCTGTAGTAATTCACGTGAAGGAGGTTTTAAAAACCATCTCATGATGGAGTTAAATCCATGTTACCTGGCATGTGTGTCTAGCAGGTTTCCTTGGAGAGTGATGCTGGCATTGAGTTACATTTGAGTTCTTCCATTATACCAGCTTTAACAACAGCCTGACCTGAGGAGCTGCAGCAGTTTCACTGGGACGTTTGAGCAAAAGCTGCTTTTGCCTTCAGTGCTGATGTTAAATCAGGGGTGGCACATCTCCCAGAGAAGGAAAGACTAAGACACAGAGAGGTCTGCTTCTCTTGCAGCCATTATGGGAAGACCTCTTCCAGGTGTAGAAATTTGTAAATGATCTATAAAATGAATCAGTTTGAGGATTATGTCCTTACAGTCAGTTGGAAAATAGGAATACTTCATTGTGCTCTGTCACTCAGTCCTTCTTCTACACTCTACCTGCTGTTGGGTCTCCTCTGGTCTCATTCAAACATCCTGGTCAGTTCTAGAGTTTTGAGCAGATTTATTCAAAAAAAGAAAAGTATTAAAAAGACAAGAAATGCTTAATGAACATGAAAGTCTGAATTAGTGACTAGGAAATTAGGAAAAAACTCCCATTCCAGGGTAGTTGTGTGAAGAGACCTTGAATGGAGCATTCCCATGTTTCTGCTTGACCCTGTGCCTGTTTTTCCATATGCCGAGCTCTGCCCATGGCTGGGTCCAGTTAGCTCTTTGTAAGCTGAAGCATAAGGTCCTGCAGCACCTGGGTGCTCTTGTCTTACAGATCTCAGTGGGAACAAAGCCATGTTAATGCCTGAGTGTTCAGAATATCAGTGCTGACAGTCCTCTCTCTTTTGAGTCCCTTAGAAATGCAGCAAAAGCCTGACCATACGTTAATGCTTAATGGAAAGGTCTTTCACTGAGATTCAGGGGCTGTTTGGAATCAAGCAATAAGAAATAATTGGCAGGAAGTTGCTGCAGCGCTTTAGTCATTAGGATGGCAGTAAAACTGAGTTCTGAAAGGTCGTATCTTCTGTCCTATCTAGTGCTGCTTCTGAATGAGGAGCAGAGCTCTGGTCAGGTCTGTGTCTCTTCTTCTGTCCTTTTTAAAAACTGCTTTCAGCATCAAAGCTGTGGCTGTGGATCCTTCATGTAGCTGGAACAGGACTTGTTTCCAACTCAGGACTGGGGTGGGCTAGCCCCAAGGCAAGAAGCAGCAGTGGCCACATGAGCTGATGTCTCAGTAACTTTTGCTTTTCTTTCCGCAGCCCTTTTCAACCTAATTCCTGTGGGTCTTCGTGTGGTGGCAATCCAAGGGGTGAAGGCAGGCCTGTACGTTGCCATGAACGCTGAGGGCTATCTCTACAGCTCAGTAAGTACTTGCACCCTTGGTGGCTGGGTGTTGTAGGTGGGAGGGAGGACTTGGAGGCAGTCACATATTTGGAAGCCTGTAAAAGCAGGAATGATGGGAGCTGCTACAAAGCCACGCAATATTCACTTCAAAGTGTCTCTGTGGAGCTTCGTGGTAATATTTCCTGACCTGTGAAGATACCCTTTGCATTCCTTTGAGTAGTTACTTAATGTAGGTCATGTTGTAGAGGAGGTTTTGTGGTTTGCTGGTTATATTCTGGTTTCATATTTGTGAAATGGGATGGACCGAATGGAATTGCTTCTGCATTGCACCCAGAAAACTGATCATAGGTGGTGCCCTGATGGGTCATGCTCTGCCTTTGACTGAGGTGTAAATCCACTGTAATACACTGACTTCATTAAAATGGTTCTGGACTGTTCTGTTGGCAGTACTTCAGTGGAGCAGAATTACTCTGTATTTGTGTGGTCTTTTTAATGCACATTAAAGATAAGTGAGGCATTTTTTACTGACTAATTCCCCTATAACTTTCTTAGATGGCATGAAAGGGCATGAGGTTATTCATAAGATTCTCATTTGAAGTAAGTAATTGATTTTCACATTGAATAATTGATTCAGTGATTTATTAAATATGGCAGCCCTTTGCCAGAAATTTTTATGCTTCAAATAACTTTGCTCTAGTTCTACATAGTAAGTAGTGATAGTTATTAACACGCTTCTCATTTCTGTGCTTATGATATCTTGAAAGCATATAGGCAAGATTCTAATCTCATCTCCATTTGTGTAAATTTACAGCACAGTGATTCTGCTCTTGTCTCAGCATTTACTTTGCTTTAAAAGCGCACGTGAGATTGGAGATGGGACTGCTGAAAGGACAACAGCCTCTGGTGCGAGGCATAAATGTTGATTTCCGTGGCCTGTCCACTGTGTGCCTTCCCATAAACCTGCAGACCATGCAGTGTTGTACCATGTATGCAGACAAAGGCAATGCTGTGTTCCTGGTCAGCTTTAAATCACTCATGTGGCTGGGATTTCCTCCGTTCCCTTGGGAGCTAATAATGCTCTCTTTCCTAGCAGCTCAGGGTAGAAAATGGCAAGTGGATATGTTAGTATGCCTGGCGAGATAGGTCTCAAAACTGGCTGCTTGTCAAGAAGAGACAGAGATCAATCTGGATCTCTATGGATGCCAGACGCTTCCTGTTCTTTCATAGTCCAGTAAACATAAATGACTGCCTCTAAATAAGTTGCATCAGTTCACTAACAATGAAAATCTTCTTTTTGTAAAGTGATCAGATCCTAAAGGTAGATAATACCAAGATATCTGCTATTCATGTGAAGTGTCTTAAAATGCTTCAAATCATACATTATTCAAATTAGATAGGTTTAATGGGGCCTGCTTGTTTCTAGCAATTGTGTGTATCTTAAATAGGATGGTTAAGCAGGGAAGACTAAGGATATGCTTTGATGGTGGTAAATGAAGTGCACCTCATTACGTGCCATGGCTTGACAGCATATAGCTCTGTTTAAACTAATACAAGAGTGAAGCTGTTTTTTGTGAATGTAAGGTTTCTGTTCATGGTAAATGGATGCTACTGTCCCATCTCCCCATCTCTGCTTCAGGGAGATGGAACTTCCCAGGGTGGATTTTCTTGTACTGACTGGTGTCTCTGTCTTACAACAACACATCAATAAATTCACTGTGCTTCGGAGAAGTCCCCAAGATAAGAAAGAAGATAAGAAAATTTGGGAATAATTAAGCCTGTTAGAAGCGGGGGCATGGGTCAAGCCTCTCATAGTATCAAAGACAAGGGATTAGACTAGGATCCCATGAAAGAACTGGATGTGACTGAGAAGGGCTCAGCCTGTCCAAGCAGCTTCTTGGTTGCTGTAGCATTCCTTGTGGGGCCGGCTCCCACTCCAAGCCAACGTTTGGCACGGCTGTGTCTGACTCAGAGACTGTGCTGGGGAATTGCTTTGGCAGTGCTGACAGTCTGCTCCCCTCTGG
This sequence comes from Centrocercus urophasianus, assembly GCF_019232065.1. Lineage (NCBI taxonomy): Eukaryota > Metazoa > Chordata > Aves > Galliformes > Phasianidae > Centrocercus > Centrocercus urophasianus. The sequence continues at coordinate 10,437,105 of NW_024884744.1, read as the reverse complement.
GGTGAGCCAGCCACGGCCATGCTGCCTGGACCTGACTGCTGTCTACACCAAAGGACATGTTGTCCCTGTTCACTTGCTCAGCAGACCCTAAACTATGGCTTTGGACTGGCTTCCTTTGTTGTTATGCTTGCACCTGCTTTATCCCTAGCCTTTTCTGAGAGATTTCTGGAAAATGGGTCAATATTCCCCATAGATAATGTTCACTCACACGGATCCATTGATAAATGAACTTATTCTGCTGCTTGGCTGCCTCACCTGCTGTCTGTCTCAGACTAGCCCTGCTTGGACTTCTTGTAATGCTCTCAAACCTGGAATTGTTTTCAGATAAAACGCAACTATGTAGGGATGTGCTGCTTCTTGTGGTTTTTTTTCCTCCTCTAGAACACAGTTTTTCTACAACTGTAGCTGAACACATTGCCACTGCAGGGTTTGGTTGTTTGGGGTTTTTCTGATAGTATTTAATCTGTGTGTGCCAGCTGGGACCTTGGCTGACATCCTTTGCACTGGATCAAACCAGAGGCTATTATCATCTTGGTCTTGGAGATGATTTGTGCCAGCTCCTTCTCAGCGTGGACTCTTGAATGAATGAGTTTAGAATAAGCAGCCCTTGGAAAAAGTCTTCCCACCACCAATCAGAGCTGGTTCTCTGATGCCAGCTTTGGTGAGAAAGCTCTTCGCAGAAACGTGCAGTACTCTCCAAGACTGATGTGCTTGGCCACATCCATACCTCTAGCAGTGAATTTCTTCATCTCTCCTGTGCAGTTAGAGATGAGCAGGGATAGTGTGGGGTTGGTTTACTTGCTGCCTGCAGCCAACCATAGATCCCTAGCTAGCTAGCTTTACAGCTGGCTGAATGTGTTAGATGCCAAAGCTCATTGGCTTGGAAATCAGCTGTTTATGACTTTAATGGATTGTTTATTTACACTTGAGACCTGCTTTTTTTTCCCAGACTAGCTTAGTGAGGTCTCTGAGGTCTGCTGTGGAATCAGGTGCTGAGCAGGCAAGAAAATCAGGCCTTGATCTGAGGCACTTGCCTTTGCAGACAGCTGGATGCAAAAGCACCATCCTCACAGCGAGCTTGCAGAGTCACTGGTGAGTTTCCGCAGAGGTTTGTTGTAATGTGGAGCAGCTGTCAATTCCCTGGTGATGCCCAAAAATATTTATCAGCACCTGTTTTGGGGAGATGAACAACCCTCCTGGGGATCCTCTGTTGGCATTTGATACTAAAGCAGCAATATACAAAGTGAGTGAAGGACAGCATTTCTACTTGTACTGTCTCAGCTCTTGGGAAGCTGAGGCCAAGGGCTGGTTGTTGCAGAGGACAGGAAAACATAGAATAAAGAGGTACGTCCCGCTCCAGTGAGTTTACAGCTTAATTGTAACGGGAGAAGACACAGAACATGCTCTCCTGTCTGTCGACCTGCAGTTAATGGCTTCACTACCAAATTAATTCCTACTTCCGCATAACCTTGCTAAGTGAAGTTGGAACCGTCCCTTCAGTCTCAACTCCCAGCTTTCTCTCCGTCATTCCTCTTTCATCTCAGAGGAGTATGGGAACGGACCACCCCAAAAATAGTTTGGCTGAGAGGCAAGATCCTGGAGCTTGTCATGGGCAGGGTGTCCCCAGGCCCACCCAGTCATGCCAAGTACACCGACGTTGCAGCTCTCCATGCGATATGTATAATTCAGTGGCACTGCGGCTGGGATTGGTTTTGCCCCAAGTGCATAACGCTTCTAAAATGTATTGCTCTCATATATTCCTTGTTGTTTAACTCTGAGTTCTAATTATTTTTGAAATGGCAAATCATGATACATAATTTATTGGGAAGACTGAGAAAACCCTAGCAGAGATGGGGAATGCAGAGGAGAAAAAAAATAGGTTGCTTACCAGGACTCAGTGTGATTTTACAGTATCAACCTGCTAGTTGAAATGCTGAAATTAGAGCTTGAATCACTTCAAAGATTCCTGCTAATAAGGGAATGATTATGCACAATAAAAAAAAATCCAAACAGCACTGAAAAAAAAAAAAAGTCATGTTAAGAGCTCAGTGTCTTTTCATTTTTCCCTTTCTCTGCTTTTTTATTCTGCTCTATCATTTTGCATAATAAACATGTCTTGCATAATAATAAACAAGCATCTGGGGAAGTATGTATATTAACTGTATTTTTTAATCTGCTTGCAATGCTGTAACTATTTCGCTACAACTCCTCCAGGGTTGCTGTACTCTTATTTACATCATTTCAAGGTCAAGGGCTGAAATCAATAATGCTGCATTCTCTCCCCTAATAGGCTTGGGGTGTCAACCTTCTGCCAATGGCATTTCTTTAATGCCTGTTTGACCTCGAGCCCTGCTAGATGAATCCATGAGAAGTGTTGATCCATTGGGCAGGTATCCTGAACATCTCGTTTTTGCAGACTTTGTAGATGAGCACGCTGCTGGGGGAATTCCCTGGTTTACATGGCTCATTAGGGAGCCAGGTCAGCAAAGACAGAAATGTCTCCAAAGGGAAAGCACAACAGGAGCCCAATTTAATGTGCTTTTAATTTTCCCCCCAGGGCACCCACTCTGCTTCGCTGGTAGTTTAAGAGGGTTTGCTGGAAAGAGATGTTAACTGGAAGATGTGAAATGCCTCTTGTCTCCAGGCTTAATCATGAATGTGGAGGGAGTAAAATGGATGCTGGGGGCAAGCAGTTGTGCCAGGAAAGCCAGTCCCTGGGAGCAGATTCCTACCTTGCATCGAATGTTCCTAAAATACAGCTGATGAGTGTTCTGGTAGCATGGAAACCTGTAAACACATCTATCAATAGCCAGGCGGTCACTTTTCTAACCAATGAGGTGCTCCACCCACGTTGCCTGGCTGTCTTCATCTCTCAGAAGCAAAGTGATGCTTCAGCTTTCTACGTGCCCTGGCACTGAGAGTTCCTCTGTCCTATGTGAGATTGGTGGTAACTGGGCTTGGGATTGTTCAAGATGTGGTGGCATGATTGAGATGTATGAGAAACCAGACTGACCTCACTTGGCAACACCTCCTGGGTTACTTGTCAGACAGGGAGGCTGGCAGGAGATCTGGGTGCTGTAGAACTGTGACTTTTCGGGCAGATTTCCCATCTGGCAGCTCACTGAAGAACGTTGCTCCCAGGACTTCCTTAGCAGAGAACCACAGAGGGGCTCCCATTTGAGGTTGCTGCTCTGCATAGGATCAGGTTTGGCTGTTTTTTGTGCTGAGAACAAAACCAGTGGTAGCAGGACATAACTTGTCCCTGTTCATTGTAGGGGAGTTGGACTAGATGGCCTTTAAGGACAGCTTCCTACTCAAATGATTCTGAGATTCTACAATACTCCTGTTCTCTTAGCTAGCTTATATAATAATAGTGTAATTTATAAAGAATGAAGATGCTTTTAAATAAGGCTTGTCTTAACTTAATCTTGGTTGCATAGGACATTTAATAGTACATTATGTTTCATGTAATGCCATCCAAAGAGGCAGAAATGGGACATTTCCCTTGTAAGCAGTGATCTGTCAATACAGGGATGCATTATGGTCTGTTGCTGAAATTTCATTTTGGAAGAAAATCGGGGAAAAATATACCAGTGGTGCTGACTCATCTCATCTTGACACTTCCCCAAAGAAATTCTGCAGATCCCCATTTTGAAAGGACTTTTAAGCATGTTTTATATTGCTTTACCATTTCTAATAAAATGAGAACAAAATATTTAGATTTCGATGGAGCATTATAATCTCTCATGGTTTCCTTCAAGGGAAGGGGGAGGAGGTTAAAGCACCCAAGAGGGCAGGGTTCCTCTGGTCTGTAAGGAAGGCAAGATTAGAAATCTCAAAGATGAATCACTGTGATAGCTACTATCTTCTGCACAGCCTTCCTTTTGTTGATTTGTGTGAGTCCAAGTGTGTAGCTCCAATTTTGATAAGGAGGTAGGCAAAGTCTTCAGGCAGGCACTAAGCAGCAGTAGTGACCAATGAACCGCTGTAGGGGAAATGATGAGGTAGAAGCAGAAGAAAATGATTGATGCAATACAGTGTTCCAATTGGATTTTGGAAGGAAACTCTAGAAAACGTCCAGACTGAGAACGGGGAGGTGTGCAAGGAATCCCATAGTTAGCAGAGGTGATGTGAGTGGAGCAGCCTAGCAATGCTTGGAATATAACACTGCTGCAGATGCTCCTTGGTTGCAGGAATGCCTGTATTGTTGTTGTGGGTACCTTGTGACTGAGCACTAGAAGGATGAAGCTGGTAACAGTGATTTTTTGAGTAGTGTTGGGAGAAGGTGATTTTTTTAATGTCCCTCCTGACCTAAGCCATTCTGTGATTCTATTAAAAATCATACCGAGGTTGGTGTTCCACCTCACTGTGGCGCTGATGTGGCAGAGCATTGCCAAGGGTTGCTCAGTGCTGTGCTGTATTTGTTTCCTGTGTTGCATTTGTCAGTGTTCACTCTTAAGAGATGCTTCCAGTGCCTATGATACAGGTATTTGTCAAGAAGGAATTAATAAGCTGAGAACTACCAGACTTATTACACCCAGACCAACCAACTCTCTGTCAGGAGCACGGTCCACAGAGACAACAGCTGTCTGCATTACGACGTGTCAAGCTGTATTGACATGAAGCCTGGCAAATGGAGTTGACAGGTCATGGGGAAAATTGCCGTGTTCACCATCTCCCTGTGAGCAGCCCTGGGGCTGTGTGTGCTTGGTTCCTTCCATGCAGGGACCCAGTGGGGCAAGTAACTGCTCTGGTCCACAGCATCTTCAATGGTAAGAGGAGCTCTGGGTTCTGTTGGTGTTGATGCACTTCTTCAGGCCCCCCCATGACTGATCTGGAGAGGTGGTGGCAGCACAGTTCCTTTTGATAGGCTTCTCTTTGCATTCTGATGGATGGGGAATGCAGAAATAGGCAGGAGCTGAGCTCATCTCCCTGGGCCAATAATGTGCTTTGCCCCGAACTCTTCAGCCTGCTTTGGTTTTTTAATGTCATTTATTCCATGTCTGCTTTGTCCATAAATAGGGATGATATCTGTTTTCCATGTGTGAAATCTAGATAAAACTCTAGCTTGCCAAGAATAACAGTGAGATAATTAACATTTTGTTTTGTGCTGGAGAGAGGACAAATATTATCCTTCCTGAGTTCAGACTGTGTTTGATATGAAAGGAACGAGGCAGGTTTTGAGAGAGGACGTGTTTGTCTGAGGTCAGGTGTGTGTTAATGAACTGATTCCGATCTCCTTTCTGATAACACCCAAGTCAAATATAAAATGGATAAAACTAGTGAATGGCGTGCCTTTGCCAAACAGTGACTAATGGCTCTGGAGGCGAAGGCTGGAGATACGACAGTCATAGGCAGGCTGAAAAACCTGAGAAGAAACCTTACTGACTGTGCATGTAATTATAACTGGGAGCCAAGTGATAGAAAACTTTTTAAATTGGAAACATTGTTGGATTGTAATGTGATTTTCCAGGGGAAAGGAAGAGAAGTTCAAAATACTCGGGCTATTTCAAGCCAGACTGGCTGAATCTGGAGAACGTAGTGTACTGTAGCAGAAAGGCCTGGGTGAGAGCCTGGACTTGGGTTTGCTGTGAAGATACCGTCCTGACTAAGCACTAGCAAAGCACAAATAATTTTTGTGAAGTCGCTGTACCCTGGGAGCTGAGTTCAGGTCCCATAACTTTTCATTCCTATGAGTTCCAAGACACGGGGCTGGCTTTGGGTTCGTCTAGCTGCGTGGCACAGCGCTGCATGGCCAGCAGCCTTCTGAAGCTGGCATAAACGTGCCCAGCAGTGGTCTGGGACCTGGTCTTGGAGCTGCAGTGGGTTTGACAAGGAGTGGAAGCTTTGTTGCTTAGGGTCCAGGAGAGAAGCAGAGAGCATCAGAGACAGAACCCATCCTCCCCCATCCACTGGGGCCACTGGCACACCATCTTATGGAAGGCTGAAAATGTGAGCCCTGAGTGGATGTTACTGACTTTTTTTCAGATGTGTCAGTTGTACATTCCTGGGGTATTTGATTACATTATGCAAGTTGTACATTTTGAATGGATGAATAAACAAGGTAGAATCCGAACTTAAAATAGCGTTTTTCAAATGTACATTTCAAACTGCTGTAGAACTTTTTTTTTTTCTTATTAGTTTTTTAAAATCTGGAATGGCACATAAGACTCAAAGATGGTGCGTGCAGGATTTGAGGTGTAAAATTATGAAAAAGCAGGAGACTTTGAAAGTTCCAGTGGTAAAAGGCAAATCATAGCCTGTTTTGCCTCATAGATAGGAAGAGAAAACCCTGACTTTGTTAGATGGGATGGTTCAGAGAACAGTTTGGAGTTCATGGTCTGATTCTTATTTTTCAAGCTTAAATGAAATTGCTCTGCTTTGCCAGCAATCTTCTGTAGACGTCTCACAGGACTGGAACACCAAGTAATTGTGGTCCAAGTCATGGCTATTAGTTCCATTATGATGCATCCTTTCCCTTTCTGCCCACAGTTAGGCTACATGTTTAGTCTTTTATTTTTGTGAGTAATTTCACTCACTTGAGGTTTTGCTGTGCTTTAGTTACATCATCTGAAGGCTTTGCCTGCTCACCTTGTTGCTTTCTTCATTTTTCCTTTGTCTTAGCCACTCCTCGTTAATTTTGTATCAGCATGTTTTGGACTATGTACCCAAGAGGAAGGATTCATCTCATTAGGTGGACACTATTGCTTTCGGTTGATTAAAAAGGGCTGCTTTTGCACTGCTGATGCCATCCTTTCTTGAATGGTGGGAATTACTTGCTGCAGAAAATCTTGACAAACCCTAAAACTTTTAAATCACATAGACACATACACATGAATCACAGGTTAAATTGGTATTTTGACATCTCAGCCTCTGGGAAGGCAGTCAAGAGACTCTGTGAGCATCCTGCTACCTCTGACGTGCTGATGGCATCTGTAGTGCAGAGGACCAGGAGCCTGGGGAGCAATGGGAGGCTTTCAGGCCTTTTCTATAAGTTATCTGAATCCCAGGAAGTATTTTGCTATTCAGAGCAATGCATTCTCCAATCCCCCAAATACATACCTGGGCACCGACCCTATGCTAAAAGCTTTCCAAACTATGAATACCCTCTTGACATAAATAAGATATGGCATGAAGATGGTAAGTCTTCATATCTCCCCACCATTTTCCTCCTGAGAAGACTGAAGGGTTGGCTTGTCTTTGTAGGAAGCTTCCTTGGTTAGCTGCTCTGAAGGCTGCACATTAGATGCATTATTGATAGCAGTGTGTGGGACTTGCATGCATACATGCACATGTTACAGACTCCCAGATGCCTCCTGGAGCACTGCAGAGGAATTATTTAAGCTGGGCAGAGATTGTCTGCTTAGCTGTAAAGCCTTGGAGACAGAAATCAGCATGAATCTCTTACACAGCCTTTTCTCTTCCACCATTTAATCATCATGAACGTGCAATTGGAGAGGGAAAAAAATAGAGCCAGTGGGATAATGAACATGGCTGTTAGATGAGGAATCTCTCCTAAGCAAGATTGGAGAAGGACAATTCTCTGCATCCGTGCTGCAGTGTCCCATCCCTGTGCACTCATGCCAGGCATCATGCATCTTCAGAGTGATTGCTTCCTGTTCCTGGAGGGTCAAGCTGAACACTGGCAGCTGATGGGCAGCCAGGTCAGAGAAGTGCTGCTCTGCTTCAATCTCTGATGGGAACACCACTCATATACTGTCAGCATAAAGCAAGATTAAGCCTGTGGCTGTCACATATTAAGTAGAGTCTTGTTAAAATGCAGTTCTTTTGCCTAAAGCTGCATCCTCTGATTGGCCTTGAGGGACGTGCTGGTCTGAGGGCATCTGGGTCATCTGGATCATGGGCAGTGGGAGGAATTAAGTCAGCTGGAGTTGCAGAGGCCGATGGCGTGGGCTCCAAAATGAATCTGTTATCATTTACCTGTGAGTTGCTCTGGGGCTCTCCCACACTCTCAGATAATTCTCCCTCATCCTGGGAAGCTGCAACACATAGCGAAGGAAACTGAGCACAGAGGAGTGATGTGACATGCTGAAGGTCATGCATGGAGTCTGGATTAGTTCTTCTCTTCTTCTTGATCCTAATTCTTAATCAGGAGCTTTCTTTTGTATTGTTGTGGTTATTCAGGGAACTGGTGCATCAGCAGCAGCACAACTTATGTAGTATCTTCAGCCTGAGCAAATCAGTCTGCTTTGAAGGCTGCATGCAGTGTAGGCAGGGCTTGCTTCTCTCTCTCCGTCTTCCCATTTCACATCTTTTTTGGCTCCTCAGCATTTATATCCCTGGCACTCTTCATTGAGGATAATGGGAACAGGCAAAAGAACCTCAAGAGAGTCTTACTCAGCCAGCCATCTTCTCCTGTACATCTTAATACTGTATGTCAACTGCAGTTGCTCAGGGCTCTACAGATATCTCTTTTTCAGCCACCCAAGGAGCTGGAGCTGTTTACAGTTTCATCTTTGCAAGATGGCGAGTAAGGGATTGGAAATGGCTCCTGAGGAGCTCAGGGTTGCAGCAGTGCTTGGGAAAGAAGCACAGGAGTGGAATGACCAGGTCTTTCCAGAAAACCATTTGGAGTAACAAAATCACAAACTCAACAGTAAGTTCTCTTCTGTGGGTTGTTTTGTGGTGGAAGTTGATCTTTAAAGCACCACGTCAGCAAGGCAATGGTGGAAGGAACACTACAGATTCTGTGGCATTCAGAGGTGTTTCAGATTCTGGTATCTGTGGCACTTGTTGTATCTAGAGTAAATCCAATGGTGTTCAGTTGTCAGAAAAATGAAATGAATACATTTACCCTTGGCATACCTGAGACTGTGGTCTGTTCTGTCCTTTGGGTAAAGCCCAGTGAATGTGTACATGCTCCTGTGCAGATATAACCTCAAATTAGAACATAAAGAAGCATTTTAAAGATTTAAATCATCATTTAAATCTTTAAAATCATTTAAAGATTTTTTTTAAACATCAGAAAGGGAATTTTCAATATTTTTGTTAATAATGCTTTAGAATTTCAGTGGAAAGAAAATGGTAATCTCATAGAAATAATTAGTTTGGGAAATTGAAAATCATGATGGCTTTTTTTGAAGTCAGAACAAAACCTACTTTTCCACCAGAAATCTCAAACTGAATTCCTCAAAAAGACAATTATCCAATGCATTAGAAAAGAAAACAGAGGTGTGGAAAAGGGCAAGATGGCTTCTCTTTATTTTATAACTCATTAGGTGCAAAAGCAGATAAAGTACCCACAGCCCCACGATTTTGCATCATGCACTAATTCCAGTTTTCTTTTAATTCTCCTGCAGCCTTGCAGAAGTGTGGGTCGCTGCATTCCAAGTGCGAGTGGCTCAAACTCTATACTCTGTTCATGTGAAGAGCTCTGAAAGATGATTTCTTAAATTTAATTTAATTACTTTTATATATATACATCTCCAGGAGTTCCTTGCAAATAAGTCCTTTGTGAAAGTTTATTATTCAAATTTGGAATAGTGGGAGGAAATCAATTTCCTCTTTCAGAACTACCTTTTTTCCCCTACTTTATTTGCTTATCACTCTCTGCTTTGTCAGGATTATTCTAATCAGATTTCAAATGTGAAGAAAAAATAACATAAAAATAATTCTTCTCTTTCAGCTTTTCAGTAGACTGAAGTAAATTAAGACATTTATCAGATTCTGCTCACGGGTACCTGGTGTGGCTGGGGAAGGAATGTATGTGTTTTTCTCAGGAGAAAGGCCAGAAGGGACTGAAACCAGCCTTATCCTGGGGGTATTTGACTAATCCTGTGTTCCTGAGCTGCCACCTGCAAGTCATGCATGTGGGCATATCCCAAACCAGCACAGCAAATGGAGAACAGATGCCTGCGTTGCTGCAGGTTGTACCATAGGAAGCTGCTCTGAAAAGCAGCCAGACCTGCCAGCCTGGTGCTTCACCACCAGCTCTTGTACTGAGCTGTTTCAAAGGGGAACCGAATGTCCGAATTGCTCGAGTGGTTTTGCAAATCTGTCCTCAGCCTAATGCACCAAAATAACAGCTTGCAGCAAGGCCAGCTTCTCTGCATACAGCTTTTTTTCTGATTTGGCAGCTGTTTGATAACCTTGTTTGCTATACATGTCAAGATTGATAGCACTCATGAGGGGGCTGTGACCTTGACCATCCTCCTGTTCTCGCTCACTTAGCTCGTTACAAGTTTCCTAAATGTTGTCAGGGTTTTGGCATGACTACTATGAAAGTAGTCTTTCTGTTAATGCTGTCACTAGGAGATGGGCTCAACTTCAGAGTGAGGACTGGACATGCTGAAGGAAGGTTGCTCTGATACTGGTTCCAGCTCCTTGTATGGCAATCTGAGTATTTCTATTGAGTTGGACAGAAAATAGATCTGTATTGCATACATGGGGTCTTCTTGAAAGTGGCTGAAGATGGATATGTGTTCATACACAGAAACAGGACAGTGCACAGGCTGCTGACAACCACAATTTCTTTTGGAGGTCTGGTGCACATGAATTTTGGCTTTAGTAATAAAGTCAAGATGTGGGGAAAAAAGCAGAAGTATCCCTGCTTTGCATATGGGAGCGGTTCTTGTACTTAGGGTGCTAGTGGATCAGTCTGTAGAGTCCAGCTCCCTGCTCTGCCACAAACGCTGTCACTGCCACAAACCTTGGTCTCAGGCCTAGTCACTTTGGATTCAATTCAGGTGCCTAAACCTGGACATCTATCTGTGATGTGCCAGCATATCCTTCCTGGCCTCCAGAAAACCATGGTTTTCCCATAGGTCCTGTGTACTGCCTGCCAGCTCTGTGCATGTCTTGCCCACCACAAATGATACCAGAGCCTTACATTTAGGTAACTCAATGAAGCCCTTAATTTCTTTGCCTCAGCTGCTCACCTATATGGTAGAGATAAGATTTCTTTCCTACTCCCACAGCGACAGTGTGGAGATAGAAGTGTGCTGGAGATTGACAGGCACCCGGATGCTCTGTTGAGGGCACTGTGTAAGAGTCTGAATAGATAAGAGAGTGACTACATGACAGCATGAAGGTTGGGTTTTTTTGTTTTGTTTTTTTTTGCTTTGTTTTTTACCTCAAAAGATTTTCTCCTTCACATGTCCTTTTTCTATCAAGTTGTTAGTGCTGTGAAACAGCAGTGAGCTCACATGCGCTTCTCAAACCTGAAGCCTTTCTGGGTTGATGGTACTCGAGATCTGGCTGTGTTTCCATCCGAGTTCAGCCGTTCTGGCCCTGGTTGACCTGTTTGCCCCAAGTTACTCAGCTGCAGAAGTGTGCATACAGCTCAGCAGCATTTGAAGACAGCTTCCATTTGGGACACCTTTGCAACTTATTACAAAAGAAAAGGTAGAAGGAGGTTTGCGGTTTTCGGGTCTGCCAAGTTAGACTGGTGTAGCAAAGTTGGAAAATCACAGTTTGACTTTAAAATGGAATGAATTAACCCGTCACCACCTGAGAGAATAAGCTGGGAACCTAGCTATCTTATTTTTCAGCTCAGTCACTGTTCTGGCACCTAGTTACTTCATTGCCAGTGGTGCTGTAAAGACTTGCTGCTCCCTGTGGTTTCAGCAGGATTTCAAAGTAATCACCAACCCTGCAGTTCTTCCCCCTTTTATTTACAGACTTCAAAGGCTCAGTTTCATGCTCATCATGCAGGGCTCTGCTTCCTAACATCCATTTGGAGACTGTCCGAGAGAAATTTTATGTAGTCAAGGATCTTTTCGAAGTTTCCTCTAAGGGAACTGCATAGTCAAATTCTTTAGGATGTAAAAGGCTTAACTAGCATAGGCATTTTAGGTAGTCATGACTTTAGGCCCCATCATAATATAGGGCAGGGTGTTAGGTCATCTCCTTCCTCAAGTCTCCCCTGAAAATGAAACCATTATTCTCTTGCAGCAAAGGACTCTAATTTGCAGTGGGAGAGATGAGCACATTTGGGATAGGAAAAGGAGAATGGAGATACCTTGCACTCAGTACCACAAGCTTTAGCCACAACTATCTAAGAAGAAACCATGTACATTTTTGTAAAGATCCAGAGAGAGACTGCAGCACGCTCTCTTTAGCTGGCTATGTCCTTTTACTTATCTTCTTTTTCACAACGTTCCCTTTGTCTCTGCCAGTAGTCATCAATCATATGTTCAAATACTTGGGTATGATCTGTCTCAGTAACATTTTAACTTGAAAAATTCCTAACAGCTAAGAGTTCCTCCATTTCTATGAACAATGCATTGATATTTTCATCAACAAATATTTCCCTTCCTGCAGCACTTGAATCTCTAGTCATTGAAGCTGCCAGAACCTGAGCAAGAGCCAAGAATCTTTCTAAGTGCATTTCTAGGTCACTGACATTGCATGGATTCTCCATTCACTTTATCTATTGGGTTTTTACTGAGAACACTCTTGAGAAAAGGCCATAGAGGCCATTGCTGTAATTCCTCCCATACATTGCTAGCAGTTGGAGTCAGGAGCTCTTCGTATACACTTGACTCTTACTGAGTATTTCTCTGTCTGGTTCAGTGGCCTTATACAATATCTAAGTCATCAAGGACATGAGCACATCCTCAATTCAGTAAGAAAACTCTTCTGCCTCCAGTTAATCCTCTGCTAGTGTACTTGGCCAAACTGAGGAGTTTTCCTCCTGAAGGCCCTAAGGGAATACCTTTTGATGTAGACCCCAGGGCACCTCTTGTGCCCTGCAGAATTTGGCAGCTTCCATCTGGTGAAAATATCCCTCTCTGCATCTCTTTAACTCATCTCTCTGTAGGAGCCATCTGTCTGTCTAATCTTCACAACCACTAACGGATGGCTCTGCTGGAGATTTGACCATCCAAGTAGAGTCCTCTAAGGATGAAACCAAAGGTGCAATGACAAATAGTCTGTGTTGAGCACTGTGCAGCCTTCTTGTTTTCTTGCTTTCCCCACTCAAACCTGAATTGCAATTTTTAAAATGAATATCCCAGTTGCTCCTAATCTCTTGGTTATAATGCAAATATTGACCACATTTACTTTGGAAAAATTGTGGAAGAAGGATGGGGGATGGCTCAGTGGAATACATTGTCAGATATACATATACAAATCCATGTTCACTAGGACAAAGAAGAATTTACATACATAGAATGGGTAATTTCTTAGTGAAGAACACAGTGTGCATGCTAGCTAGGTAAATTATAACACTCTGAGGCTGTTGTAATGATAATATTGAGGGTACAAACCAGATTTACATATTTGAAAAAGGAGGCTTACATATGCTGCTTGTTCATTTAGATAAATCAGCTAATGTATTAGCTTAATACGTGTTGGAGACAATAGTCTGACTCAAATATACGTATTCAAAGAAAAATAAAGATTGAGAAACAATTCTTTCAGTAAATAGAGGGATTATCCACAAATCCAATAAAAATCTGCAGTTCCTATTATCCTGTTGTGGTACTTTCTGGCTTGGAAGTATTTGTGAAATCATACTTCTTCCTACTGAAATGCCTTTTTAAAATTCCTTTTTTTTTTTTTTTTTTTTTTTTTTTTGAGCTTTTCCTGATTTCTAGATAATATGACATGACCTATTGAGTAGTTCTTTAATCTGTGGATTCAGCAGAAAATAACTGTCCAGAGTGCAAAGGAGAGCTGATTTAACCCCGTCTTTAGATTATGGTGAATAAATGAGAAGGAGAAATGTGAAGAAATGTGTTGCTGGATGTTTTCACTCCTCATGATTCCCTAGCTGTGCCCTTTTGAACCTCAGCTGACTGAAATGCAAACTCCTGAGTTTTCATGTTTTATTTTTATAAGAAATAAGGTGCTTTATTTTTAAAAGAAGATCTTAATTGCCCACAGAAGTGGTAATTTTGTTAGTCTGCCCCTTTTCTGTGTAAGACATCCATTACTTTTAGGGCTGGAATACCTGTGGATATTTGAGGAAGGAATGCTTTTTAATAATGGCTGGATACTGTAGCATACTCATCCAAAATGTAGATGAAGAAAGAAATGTTATTTGCTTCAGCAATTTTGCAAAATGATGTTTTGTTTTCAGTTTGGGCATCTGTGTCCTTGAAGTTGCCATTTTAGTTCAGCTCCCATATTAGCAGTTTTGACTAAAATAAAGGAAGAGTGATGGCCTCTTTTTTCTCAAGTAGGCCAATTTTGGTCTGGCAGCATCGAGAACTGCAGGCAGCAGAGCTCCTCATTCCAGGCTGCTCATCAAAATGCCTGTTTCTCTTTTTCTTCAGTAACCACAGTGAAAAAAATAATCCAACTTAACCGTGAAACACATTGTATTGCTATTTACATATACCACTTATTTTCTCTTATCAGTTTTCTTCTTTAGATAAGAATGTGTGATTATAATCTGCTGAAGTTTTCAATACCTGGAAGTTACCAGAGTTCCCTCTCTTTTCTTCTGATGTCTCTGGCTAGATTTTTCACAGTATTTTCCCATCAGTAAATCAGACCATAGAGTCACAGAATAGAATGAAACTGTGGAGTGTATTAAGATGACTTTAAAGTGCAAATGCAAATATGTTGCCAAGATTAGACCCACTGAAACATGCAGCAGCAGCGCAAACTGCTTCAGTAAGTTAATGCATAAATATCCCAGCAGAAAGGCTCAGAGCCATCTGCAAAGGCCAATAAAGCTTCCCAGGGAAGCCAGAAATCAAAGAGAGAGGTAATAATCAGTCTTCAGTGTCTCAGAAACACATGGGTCTTTCTATGCATTATGCTACATGAATGCCTTCTGTATTGCAGAATCAGCCTTTAGGTGATAAAGGCGCAGCAGTGTTAATAGTTCAGATACAGACTGAAGCTATTAACTAGCTGACAGTCCTGGTTGTTTTGAAGGAGCAACCTAGTTAACATTAAAAAAGCAACAATACCAAAATCTCCCATCCCCAAAATGCTGCGTGTTTCCAAGAGGTAATAAAAAACAGTGGCAGGAAGGACGCTTTGACAAGGAATGGTAGAAATGACTTGAATGAGGGAAAGTGGGTGGTAGAGATTTGCTGTGTGATGCTACCACCTTTTGTGTCCAGATTCCTCTCTGTCCAACTCAACACCATCCTAACAAATCTCTGTCTCTTAGCATCCAGGCCATATAATTAGTCACTAATGACAGTTACCATTTGTACTCAGCACTGGTGAGACTGTATCTTGAGTATTGTATTCAGTTCTGGGCCCTTTACTACAAGAAAGACAGTGAGGCCCTGGAGTGTGTTCAGAGAGGGGCAGCAAAGTTGTGATGGGTCTGGAACACAAGTCTTAAGGGGAGCATAGGACTGAGGGAACTGGGATTGTTCAGTCTGGAGAAGAGGATGCTCAGGGGAAACCTTACTGCATTCTGCAACTCCCTGGAGGGAGGTCGTTGGGAGTTGGGGGTTGGACTCTTCTCCCAGGTAACAGTGATAGAATGGGAGGGAATGACCTTAAGTTGTACCAGAAGAGGTTCAGGTTGGATATTAGGAAATGTTTCTTCTCCAAAAGACTGATGGTGCACTGGCACAGGGTGCCCAGGGAGGTGGGGGAGTCACCATCCCTGGAAGTGTTCAAGGACTACAGAGATGTAGCACTGAGGGACATGGTTAGTGGGAATTGGTTAGTTGTTGGACTAGATGATATCAGAGGTGTTTTCCAACTTTATGATTCTATGATTAGTTGTTATTACTAGTATAGAAATTCAGTCTGAGCAAACTGGCTGGGACTGGAGAGTAATTAGTTTGCATGCGCTTGTGTAGTGGAAATGCTAAGTCATGGCCTGAACCAGTGATTGAGCACCTGTGGGAAGGCAGGACCAACCCAGGGAGCCCAGGTGCATGCTGTGCACTTGAGTGATTAGGAGGGGTGGAGCCAGGATCCTCACCCTCAGCTCCTCGTCCTCATTGAAGGGTTGGCAGTGGAGTTAAAGGTATCTTGCTGGAAATCCCTGCGTACCTGAGACCTTCCAAAGGTAAGCAGCTTTGTTTCCTTTGTTTCTGTGTCCGCGGCTGCTATGTTAGGGCTCATCCTCACTTACTCCAGTCAAAGACTTTGCCACTGTGTTATTGGTGGCTATGTATTCCATCATTTTATAGCATTATAGATAGACAGGATGTTTGCTGCTAAGGATGTGTGCTCTGGGAATGGTACAGCTGACCACTGCCCACCTGTTCTTGTGTTATCCAGTCTTAATGAACAGTGCATTGATAGATGTGTTGCTTCCATTTCTGTTCCTACTCCCAGACACTCCAGAAGCTCTGAGAGGATCTTGCAATCATCAGTAATAGAAGTGCTGCCACTTAATTTCCACTCTAATTTCAGAACAAGGAGATAACGTTCCCAATGATCTGCCTTTAAAGGGAGCTCATTTGTTGCTATTACTTAGAATCCAGGGAGATTATCTAACTGAGTTTGGAAAATGTAGTGTTAATTAACAGGTCTCCAGAAGCCATCTGTGAGTTTTTATTACAATTTGCAGTTTGTTCCTACTGATTCCTAAAGAGGGGGGAGAGCAAGGGTTACATGCTGATGGTTTGTAATTGCTTCCAGATTTATGTATTGATCACTGTGGGCACATGCTCAGCAGAAGTTATTAAGGTCAGTAATACTGTCTCACCGTGTTCTTTCAATGGCATTTTCCCTCAGACACCCAGGTTCTCTCTCTGTAAGGATATCTTCTGCCATTACGTATCTGGCATTTCTCTGATTGGGAATTTATGCACCAAAATTCTTCCAGGCATGCTGTCATGGAATGTGCCAAGCCACAATCCATTGGGACAGAAGGTGCCTGAATTAACTTCAGCAGTGAAATTGTACAACAGAAGGCATTATTGAAAGTGGATCTTTAGTCCCATAAATCCTCCTTTCTGAGTCAGAGATTGGAAGGAATTCAGAGAAGGGCAACAGAGCAGTTATGGGACTGAGGGTTGAGTTAGAGAGGGAGTGCTGAGGGGAAATAGCAGCATTTGATAAGAGAGAAAGTGGAGCAGCTGATCTGCTAAATTGGGATCCTTTCAGAGAATGGGGAATGAACAGAAAATATCACAAGAGTGGGTTAGGAAGTTCCAGCCTAGCTATGTGAGTGCATGAAGTCATTGATTTCAGCTCAACAAAATGGAAGTTTCTGAGATACAGGTAGAAGTAATGACTTAAATCTCTGTCTTTGCAAAGTTAGGAATGTATCCTTTTGGTACCTGGACGTTTTTGTTCCAACAGAAGAAAAATCCCTAATTTGCAAAACATAGCAAGTAATTTGGCTGAAAGTAAAAGCTGAAGAAAGCTTTTCTTTTCAAATGAGCGTGTGTTAATTAACTGTCTGTTTCACAAATGAGCTATTAGTAGAAGGTTCTTAAGTAAAATGCCCTGAAGCTGTCACTTTTCTTCTTAACCATCATTTCTGGAGAAGATGCTGGGGTCTGAGGTGAAACCCAGCCACAGATCGGAGAGCCTGCAGCAGTCCTGACAGAAAGATGCTGGCACCATTTCCTTCCTAGCTTTGTTAGATCTCTTGGCAGCTTTTCATTTCGGTGAAGACAGCTTCCTTTTAATCCACCTTTTGTACTGGTTGGCTTTTCCTGAAAGTGCCTGCTTAGTTATGCATTGGGCTAGATGACCTTAGTGGTCTTTTCCAACCTGTGCTGCTGCTTTCCATTGAGATGACCCTCATCTCCCCCCCCTTCCCCCGGCAACACTTCATGAGTCAATCTGGATTTATATCAGTGTGATTAAAGTGGACTCATAATAACGTCAGGAGAGAAGAGATGCCCAAACTGTTTGGCTTGCAGCATAGGGTGGTTGTGCTGTGGGGAATGCATCCTGGCCTTCAGGGAGGATTTCCATCAACAGTGGAACTACAGAGGGCAAAGTGACTTGCACAGTGTAATTATTTTAATTGGAATTAACGGGGAAAGTAATTTCCTCTTACAGTAGGGATAAGGTGGATGCAGTGTAAATGTGTTTTTGAATGAGCTCTGCTGAAGGCAGAATAGGTGCAATGGTTTGTAGTCAGTCTGCTTTAACGAGATTTGACTGTAATTTTACGATGAAATTATTTGCAGTTAAAGTAGATCATAAAAAATGTGTTTTGCTGTATTAAGGCATATTTGAGACTCAAAAAGCTCATTCACATTATTTGCGAGATAAAAACTAACAGAAATGATGTCATTTTGAGAGATTTTCATTCACCAAATGGATGTTGGAGGACAAATGCTGCTTGTAATGCTCCTTTCGCATAGACCAGGATGTGAAAATTCATAGATTATTTTTCCAAATAGTTACTGAACTTAGAAAAAACTGGTGCAGATTTATAGACAAAGGAAGCCTTCAGCTGGGATACCATGAGCTGTTTCAGCAAAGCTTGAGGGTGATGTACAGAGATGACCATATAGGTGAGCAGAAGAAGTAGTGCTAGATCTGGGAGATGCTGGCAGTGCAGAAGGCAGTTGGAAGAGCGCATGGGAAGAACAGGGCAGCTTTACAGAAACATCAATTATGCAAAAAGTTGCCCTATTAAGCGGACATTAGAGAATTTGGCCCAATAAGAACAATTTCCTCCCTGAGCTACTGACTTTACTGGAAATGACAGCTATTCCATTTTCAGACAACTGTGCATTAGTGAGATGCAGCACTGAAAATGCCAAATGGCAGGTCAGGATGTCAGGGACATGGATGACCTGGAGCGAGATAAGGGTGTGCTGAGATGCTGAAGAAGTCACTGAGACCCAGCCTAATTTCTGCATGTGTTTCTCATTAATTGCCTTTTAAAAGTTCGAGCTGAGGAAGTTCAGAGAAAGTCTTCTCATATCATCTGAATTCAGCTGATTTGTTTACTCCCCAGCAAAACGGAAGATGAAAATGCGTTATAATTACTGAATAAGTGAACACTGGAGGGTAAATACCAGCAATGTTTATGCTGAAGGCCAAAGCTGGCACAAGAGCAAATGGTCACTGCCTGGCAGTGAGTACAAACCAACAGCTTATTTAGAAGTGGAATTGATGGACTTAGGAGATGATGAGGTGATGCCAGGATGTGGACTTTGTGCACGAGGAGGGTACTTTCCTGCTAGTATTTTTCTCTTTCAAGAAACAGCCTTTTATTTTTTTAATGAAAGTAATGAAATTCCAGTTATGCTGAGATTGTTATTGTTTTGTTTTGTTTTTTAAATGGAATAATTTATAAATGATATGAAGGAGGAAATTATAAATGGTGTAAGCCTTGCCTTGGAAAATTGCAAAAATGCTTGTAAATGCACCTTTGCAAGATGCTGCCAGGGAATTTGAATGCACGAAAGGGGGGAGATTCTAAAGCATTCGTTGTGGTGCTACCAAAGGTATTTACTCTTTGCTGAGAGATAGAGGTGTTTGTGATGTTTTCAGCTCACTTGTAGCTCAGTGATTAATATTCTGCAAGTTGCCAAGCTTACAGAGACCTGCGATTTCCTGCTCTACTTAAGGTACTTAAGTCAGTCAGGTTTGTTTTCCTTCCTCTTGCTAATATCCACCTGGTGAATTAATTGTGTAGAAAAACAGCCAGTGGCGATAGAAAATGCAGAAAACATGATATCAGGCTCAGCTAGGAGTATTCTGCCATTCGGACCACTGTTCATTAGAGAAGAGAGCGTGCAGGAGTGAGGAACTGGGTGGCCAGTTCAGATTGTTTCCTGATTCGGATCTCTGTTTCTGGTGATATTCTTTCAGTTCCTCCTTCTTCAGCATCTGTTGTCCATTCTCCTGGAGTAAGCAAACCAGTTCATTGAAAGTGGTTGGACTGAGAGGCAGTAGTCTTCTAACCTGGCTTATGGGGTCTTGCAATGTGTGTGACCTGGGTTCTGACCCCAGTATCATTGAGGGTTTTGCTCCCTATGCAAGGCAGGTTGTGAGCAGTGAGAGACCTTTACTCCACTCCAATTAAATTGTGAGTTTTGTCTTTTTGAATACTTGACCCATAAAGATTGATTGTAATTCCTAGGTTTCTGCATACCGTTTTAGTTCTTTGACTGTTGATCTGAAAAATAAAAAATGTCATTATTTGGGATTATGAACATCACCCCCAAGACCTAAGTACTGTTGTCTCCAGCACGGAGCTCCTCTGCCTGTGTCACTCAGGTTGGCCCTGTACTTTTCCCTTCCAGCCAAGCTCTGCTTTCTTTCCTTTTAGCACTCTTTTTAGTAACTCGTCTTACACTCTGAACTTGATAATCCCAGTATATCTCCCATTGTTGCTCTCTGCCCACTCGGTCCCAGTTCACCTCTTGCCCTTTTCATTTTCCCATGTTTCCCTACATTTCCCTTTGTCTCTTTGGTTCCTGGTCCAACTTTCATTCGTATTCAAATTGGCCAACTCCTCCATTTTTGTCAGGATCCAGCAGAGAAGATAGATGAAAAGAAATCTCTCTGCTGTCAATTCAGAGCAGCCCTGGCACGGCCTGTAACCATCCAGAGTTGAAATTGCCAGGAATTTGTTCACTGGAATGTATTCAGTTTGGACAGAATCAGTAGGAAATAACAGCTCTTGAACTACAGCACATCTATCCCATACTCATGTGTGAACTGCTCATTTTCACAGATCATCAGCTTAGCTAAAGCCTGGGTGAATATTCTTTACTCTGAATGTTGAGGATGAGAGATGTTTCTGCAGGAGAACTTTGAGCAAATTAATGTATTCCTTTTTTTTTTTTTTTAAACTGGAAATGTTCATACAGTCATGGCTGAGAGTTTCCAGTTGAATTCATCTTGAAATAGCTGAAGTTATCATAAATTCAGTTAAAACTTGACAAAGTTATGAATGTTTGAAAGCAGGGCGTTATCATGGGAGTTGTCAGACAGCCTTAATAACAGCTTTACCTACAACAGCAAAATTAGGTAATGCAATGTAATTTTGAGGCATCAGCACTGCATGGGTGAACACCATTAGATAAAAAGGACCTGGAAGTACGGAACACCAGCACCCCAGCACTTAAGGTGATGGTTTTGCTTTTAGATCTGTAGAGTTTATGAGCGTAACAACAAAGTGGAATATGGCTTGTTCCTAAAATGCCCACATTGGAAAGCCTAAGCGCGGTGTCACGCCTTGGCATCCTGTCCTGTTCTCAGGTCCTGCATTTCCACATTACAGCTCAGGTTTGAGAGAGATTTGTGGTAGTGCCAAACTGATTGATCGTGATCCCATTTTCTAAAGTGCCCTCTCTGACAGCTCAGACTGCGCCAACAAATCTAGCTGAAAAAGTCCAGGAGAGCGGCTCCACACTGTTTATCAGCTGAGTTTGAGGCTTGCAAGGTAGAATTTGTGTTTTCCCCAGTGTCAGTACCAGCAGTACAAGATATCCATCCCTGGCAGGATTCCTTCTGTGCTCCTCTCTACTCTGCCCAAATGTAATGAACAGATTAATCCTGGAGCCTGCGTGCCAGCTTCACCTATCTTTGCTCAATAAACTGAAAAGTGTGGGACAAGTGCTGTGTATGCCTCCTGGTTGTTCTCTCGCTCTCTTGCTTGGTTTCATGACAGCTTGTTTTATTGCCCTTGGCCTGTCCTGTTCCAAATGTCATTGACTTAATGCAAGTTCGGTTGAGGGATTCTCTGCTAGAGATCAAGATAAGGCCAAAATAAGGTGCTTGCCTGTCCGTTTCTTGTTATAACCCTTGAACCTGGGCAGATCCCCCCCATGTCCCAAAAATTCTGCAGGGAGCCATCTCATCCTGGTCATGGCAACTGAGCAGAGCCTGCACGAGTAGTGCCAGTGCTTTCCTGTGACATTACCTTACAACTTCCTTCTTGCCCCAGGGAATCAGGGTTGCTATTGAGTAACGCTAGAAGAAAATGCGGGGCTGTTTCTGCTCTTCTCCACTCTCATTAAATGGGACGAATTGTGCAGTGCCATTCTGGGAGTTCAGCTTGGGCTCCCCTTCAGCAAGTCTCCTCTGCATAAACATCGCTGCCTAGACAACCCGCCAGCTCCTGCATATGGCTGAGAGCTGGGCAGGCAGTTGTCATGGTTATGGCTGCTGTGTAAGAAGTAAAATAGATGTATAGAAAGGCGACGGGAGCAGTTGGCACCTGTCCTGTGTGTGTACTGAGCTGGCAGGACACAGCACCAAAGAACCACCTGTGTCCTGGCTCCTCCTGCCATCAGACAGGGACTTGTACTTATGTTTGGCCTTGAAAGCTGCAGGCAGTGAGAGGAGCTGAGCTGCCTGACAAAGAAATTGCAGTGAAAAATTTGAGGGGAAAATAGACAGCTGAAGGTGTAAATTGGTTAGGGACAGTGTTATGTTTCTTGCCTTTTAGATTGAATGGATTGAAGAATAGTGGTGTCTGAGACCACCTTACTTCCCAATAGCTGCTTCAGACGAGGTTCACGTTGAATTTTAAGATTTTTTTTTTTTTTTTTTCTCTAAAGAGCAGTGGATGCACTGGCACAGGCTGCCTAGGGAGGTGGTGGGGTGAATGTCCCTGGGGATATTCAAGAACCATGGAGATGTGGCACTGAGGGACGTGGTTAGTGGGCAATATTGGTAGTAGCTGGACAGTTGGACTACATGATCTTTGTGATCTTTTCTATCCTTGATGATTCTCTGATTCAGCAGCAGCTGAGTACAGGGTAGGAGCAGGGCAACTCCTTGGTCCATAGGTTCATCAAGTCCCTGCAGAAACAAGCCTGTCCTGCACAGCCGCACCACTTTGTGAAGTGTGCATAAAACACCGCAGGCTACAAGCGCCAGTCTCAAACTCTGGAGAAGTGCTGGAGCAGACAGAGTGGTGTGTGTGCAAGCAACTGGGTAGGAAAGCAGCCGAGGGCTTGCATGAGTGCATTTTCGCCTCTGAGTTTGCAATTATTCCTGGAGGGTGAGGAAAGAGGGCAGACAAAGCAGAGAAAGTGGTGGAGTGCTTTGGACAAGAATGGTACTGTATTTTGGAGAGACCTTTGGTTGGACTCAACTGTAGCCCCTTGCAAGATCCCAGACAATAGTAATTCTGTTTGAATGCAGGCTGCTGGCATCAGATGCTTTTCCTCTGTCCTCTTTCTGCTGCCATTCTAAAACCACCTGGATGTTTCCTTGTAACAACTCAAGATAAATAGTCAGAGCAGAGTGGCTGCTCTGAATGCTTTTTAACCCAGTTCTTTCTTTTGAAAAGCCTCTTATAGTAGGGTTTTAAATTGGTGTAGGGACAGAGCCCGAATGTGAAAGGATGTTAGTTAACACAATGGGATAATCAAGTCACTTTCATTTCTCCCCAGGCAAACTTCTCTGCACTCTATTAAAATGAAATATAATGCCACTGCCATTTCCCTCAGCTGTAGTCAAGGTGGTATTTGTTTTAATTCAGCACAAGATTGCCCCACAGGCTCTGATTTCTGCTATCTGTATTGATGTTTTTAATTTATTGCCCTGTCACAATACACACAAAAAGGATGTTGTATTTGCCAGGCTGCCTTTTGAGAACTTCATCTCCAGATCAGTCCGTATAGGATACATTGAAATTGTTCTCTGTTAATGTACTGTGTCATACGGCATTAACAGAGACTTCATTCATTTTTCAGGCAGCCTTGGGTTTAGCAAAGGATAAAAATTGCTATATTCTGTGAATATGCTATATTCAATGTTATCCTACATATGATTGAAACAGAGGGTCCTGCCCCAGCTTGTGTAATTGCTTAACACATTTCTGACTAGCTGACACTTTGCATTCAAATAGCCTGGTTCCTCATACCTTCTACTTCTATCGGTGATGGTGCGTGTTACTCTTCATCCAGCAGGGATGCATTTCATTAAAAGGTGTATAATTAGTGACACATGTTGGGACAAAAGATGCTGCAAAAGTGCAAAGACAGTTTTATACTCCCAGTTTTGCATGCTTGTGAAAACTGGAACCAAGCTAAAGGTTACAGGCACTGATACCACACAAAAATGTGCTTGGTATAATCCAGCAGTCAGAGTAGGTGATAGAGACAGCTTTTTCCAGTCCTTCATCTAATGCATTTTCTAGTTGTCAGAACTGAGTTTCAGAAAAGTATTTTTTCGAAAGGAGAATGACACCATTTATAAGATATTGCAGTTTTTCCATTAGATGGATTGAAAAAAATTAATTTTGGCATCGATACGTTGTAACATTATGATTTGATTGAAAATATCCTTTCTGCTGTGACTGATTCTGCCTTTCCTGATTTTATTTTTTTTAAATATTCAACACATCAATATCTTGTCCTGCTTTGAACAAGAACATTCCAGACATTTCCAGAAAAATAAGCTTTTCCTACCAAGGTTGGTCATTTGTTTCCAATGTCATATACACAGTTTCTCAGGCTGTGGTGTGTTGCCTTGCAGCCCTGTCCTGTATTCTGTTGGCTATGCACCTCTAAAGGAAACATCTTAGTGAGAGCAGAGCAGTGGCAAAATTTAACTGCACCACATTCTTGGAACCAAGTATTATTGCAACCAAATCTTGTGCAGCACTTGAAATATTTCTGAATGTTAAAGAGTAAAGTGAAAAGTGTAGGTGTGACATGAAGGACCTGGTTAGTGGACGTGGTGATTGGTGTTGGGTTGATGGTCAGTCTGGGTGATCTTAATGGTCTTTTCCAACGCCTGTGATTCTATGAAAGAAAAGTAAAAGCATAATTTCTAGATGGAATAAGAGCTTTTAAACAAATTCAGATCAGATTCCTTAGGGATGTGGCTGAGGATTTATAGTTAGGTCTTGCTGTGTCACAGTTTGTTTGAGATGTGCTATGAAGAATGGGGGAGATGCATCAAACCCCTTCATCTTTTCTAGGCATCTCCTCTTGTTCTTGCCCATCACGAGAGGCTTGTTTTAAAAAAAAAAAAAAAAAAAAAAAGACTAATTTCAAATAATGGGGAATTTTAATTGCTTCATTTACATATAATTAGTCTAAAATCAATATTAGTCTGTCAGAAAGGAGAATTAACTGGATGTTTTTGCTAGATTTTCATGTCAGGGAAATGAGAGTTGAGCTTGCTTTCCTCCTCCTTCCCTAGCACCTCATCCTTGTTCATTTCAAGACATTTTTTTCCCCCAATATAAGTTCAAATACAGAAGAAACTTCCAGAGTTATTTTCTTTGTTGTTCAAACCACCCATTTTATTGGCTGATCCGTTGGTCAAATGGGGGCAGGAAGGGGTAGTAGCTGTGTGCTGAAAGCCTGAAGGCAATCCTGAGAAAGGCACACTGAGAAACGCATTATCTTTCCTGGGAGAACAGGGCTGTCTTCCCAATGTGACTCCTGCCAGCACCTATAGGGGCAGATAGGCATGTCCTGGAGGCTGGAGACTGGCCCCAGTAAAACTGTGGTGCTGTTAATTTTTCATTGCTGCATGAGCAATGCGCAGCTTCAGTTTCTAAACAAAACTAGTGGGGTGATCCAGTGGTTTATAAAGGTTACGCATTGTTTTAATTTATCTTTCTGTGTTTATTGCAAAAGCTGTTGTGGATAGGCTTTTCTCCCATCAGCATGGGGCTGACCATGGCTTTCATCTGCAAAACGGGAATGTAGACCCATATGCTCAATCCCCAGTTTCCACATCATTTGGCCTGACTGTGCAATGCCTGTTTTTGCAGGTCCTTATTGCAGCTGTGGATGAAATTCTGTTAATTTGAGGCTGGCGGTATTGATTCAGATTCATCTTGCATTTCAGTAATATTTTCTATTCCTAATACACCCTGGTTTGATTTTAAATTATCCAAGCTTAAAGACATAAAAGAAAGCAAAATAATGTCTTAAACCTGAAGATAGATATTTAATGTACAGTTTTTCATCCTGACTAAGATTTCTCCTGATACTTGGATAATAAAGCTCAGAGAGGAAAAAAAAAAAAAGGTATCTTTTTTCATATGTGCTAAGGCTGATTCATTGCTGACACTAACACTGTTCCTCTCCTTGCCAAGGGAGGAGATGGCTCAGCCTTTGATCTTCAGAATGACTGGGAATGAAAAAGCCTTAGAAGTCCATAATCTTTAACTCTGCCTTATCTGCATTGAGGGTAGAGTCCTGCAGACTCTTCTTTATCAAGCTGCCTATTAAACTTGGTTAAAGGTTCTGATTTCTGTCCCGTTCTGGAGGTCTTAATACTCGGTGATGAATTCATAGGTGTCCAAACATGGGTGTTTGTGTTCCAGTTTTCGGGTTGAAAACTGGCTTATGTAAACTCTTCAGGAATGGAAACAACCAATCAAGGAAGAATCAGCTGAGTTCTGCAGTGAAATCCCAACCTGGCTCTCATGGTTGGTGGTGATTGTGGAGTACCCATGACCCACCATGTGATTCATCCAGAAACAAATGAATTGTACATCTTGAACATCTAGGAACAGGAGTGTAACTTATCTCAAAGCTGTAATACAGATGTAAGGTATTTCAGTATCACCACTGATGAGACATCAGAGTCTCCTAGGATCAAATGATGGGGAAGGATATATAACCTGGTCCTCATTTCTCATCTTCAGCGATTGCAGATAATTATGCCATTGACTTTTATTAGATAGAAATTCACAGAATATCCACCCTGAGTCCCACAAAATGCTTCTCTAAAGAGATCAATCTTAAAGGACATAATAGAAAATGCCAAAGGGCACAGTAACAATTTAATTTCACAACTACGGAGGACAGATATCAGACACCGTGTTCAAACTTTACATAAACCACAATTTTATATAAATGTAAACTAAAGCTCATAACATTTTGACAGACTATTATTTAGTGGCTCTTGTTCTCTGCCAGATGGTATGTTCCAAACCCAGAAAGATTCTTTATCTAGAAGAATATATCCATCAGAGAATTCACTTGCTCTTCTGTTCACAAAATACATAATTTCTCAGTTGCCATTCACACATTCTATTACATTGATTTCCTTGTCTACTGGATGAAAATGGTTCTATTCAAGCTGAATTTGAGAGGAGGAACAAGGATATGCATGCATGGGGGAGCAAATCTGAGCTCTTGGAATGAGCCTTAAACCAGGTAAATGCCCAGAATTTTCTAGCAATACAGCTGAACTATGCATATGTGGACCAAAATGGTGCTAACAGTTTTGTTAATTAAGCCATCACCAACCTCCTGTTGTTATAATACTACTTAGTCCCTAATATGAGCATCGCTGAATATACCCAGGTAGCAAACAACCTTAAGAATCACAAATTAATTAACACCCAACTCACCCTATATAGCTAGCATCAAATATCATTTCATTCTGTACAATCTGTGTTCTAAGTCCTAGTGCTCTGCACGGTGAGTGCACAGGGCAACAGACATTGCCTGTTGCTGACTGGTTAATGAATACACTATAAAAGCATAAGTAAAACTGGTATGCTGTGCACTGGGAAAATTGCTAGCTGTTATTTCCAGCAGCTGCTTGCTAAAAAATAATGGAAAAAATAAAAAAATGGAAAAAATAAAGGGGAGAAATAAAAGTTTTCTTATCTGTGTTGAAGAGAAGCTGCAGTGCATGGGGGCAGTCCTTAGGCACTAAAATCAGGCCAAGTGCAGCCTCTCTCCTTGCTACCCGTGCTGTGTGAAGTTGAAGAGCTCATCTGGGGAACTCACCTGTGGGTGGAAAGATGGGGAAGAGATGAAGCGTAATTCCTGCAAAGCCCCAGAGCAGATCTGGGAAGAAAGCTGAGGATGCAGGCAGGAGCTCTGCCAGTATGTGTGGGGGCTCCCAGGTGAGGTTTTAGAAGGTTTTCCATGGGTGAGAAGCAGCCACCTGTGCAGGCTGTGATTCTGTTGCATCAGCCCTCAGACTGGCGAGATCACAACCATTTCATTTGACGTTTGAATCAAATGAAGCTACGTTTAATAAAGCAAATGCAGGCAGCATTGCAGGCCCCCTTCTGCTGCTGTTGCTGCCTGTGGGTTTGTTGTCAAGGTTGTTTAACAACCTTGACAAATGTTCTTAATAAGTGACAGGCTGCCTTGGCAGGGTTTCTGCGCACATCAGACGTGCTGCGGGAGGTTAATCCAGCTGTCCTGCTGCCGCTTGCAGGGATGGGAGAGGCTCAGGTGGGGATGTCCACGTGGAACTGCGGCAGTCACGGTCCCACAGACACAAGTGTTGGGGGATGATGGAGTGATGCTGGCATTTCTTTGCTTATTTTTTGGTGTTTTTTATCCTTGCAGTTGAGATGTGTCCAGGCAGACCTGCCTGTGTCATTTTCCGTCCTTGGTCAGTGTGTGACATTTTTTATGATAGCCCTTTATAGGCCACATTATCTTCCCTTCTATTACTTAAAAATCTATTACCTTTTTATGCATCAGTTCAATCTCCTTTTCTGCAATGAACTGCGTTGTGGTATGATGTGGAGGTTCAAAAATGCTGCGGCTGTGGATTTGGCTTCCCCAGGAGCTGAGGAATTGATGTAATGACTTTTCATTTAAGCCAACCTTTGCGTTTTGAGGGTATGGAGGGAATTTTCCCTGAGGCAAGTTATGCCATTACTGCCGTGGTGGGAGCACTTGCATGCTCCGCAGAGCAGACGGTGCTGCTTAGAGGGGATGCTTTATTGGGCAGCCCCTCGTCTCCTCTGATGTGACAGTTCCTACGTATAGGAAGAGATCTTGCATTCAAACAGTAAAATCTGTTGCAGGTATGTCAGTCCCACCTGAAGACTGGGACTGCTGGGGACAAGCAGCAGGGTCTGTGGGCTCCTCCCGGTCTGCAGTGCTCTCAGCCTGCAAATCTGTGCTCTTATCTGTGGTGGGACAATCTGTCTTCCAGTTAAATCTGTAAGACTTAGACCAAACAGAGGCATTTTTGCATACATTTGCCTATAAAACTACATGTTGTCGTGTATCTACAGGTTACATTTTAGTGATTGAAGTTGATTTAATGATTTTGTTGGGTGTACAGCTCCCGTGACCAGCAGTTATCTGCCACTCTGAAGTACTGTGTATCCATATGTGTTTCCCTGGCTTGTGCAGAGCCTGTCTACTCGCTCAGCAGTGGTGGTTTATATTTTGATCTCAAGCAAGGATTTAGCAGCCGTGGCAGAGTAGCAATGAGGATTCCTCTTACTGAGAATTAAATTACTTTTCACAATAAGCTACAGTGGAACAGTCCCCAGCACCCTGTGAAGCAGTGGCATGCATAATTAAAAACCAAACTACTCGTGTCAAGTAAATGAACAGAGCATGCCTTGTCAGCTCCTTCTTTTTTGCCTTTCTGTTTTTTGTTATTGTATGTCAACCCTGACTTTGGAGTTAGCAAAACTCAGTCATTTGTGGATTCTTGTGCATCATTAGTATGGCAGACACAGCAAAAGCTGGCTTTCTTTCTGATAACCCTAAAACAAAGCACAGAGACTGCCAGACTAGGTCAGTGCTGTAGTCCCATCTGAGCCTGTACATTGTCTATTCAGAGGAAGGGAAAAAAAATCTGTCTGGCAGATAGGATTGAGATAATCTGCCAGCTCTATGCCATCCTTCCTGCTGGGTTGGATAATGGTTTTTAAGATAGAAAGTCTGATTTAAGCCCTAAAATCATAAAATGTGTTTTGACATTACTGATATACTCTCTTGATATCTCTGTAATGACTTGCTGTCTTCCAGAAGCTCAACTTCTCATCTACATTTCACCTTGCTTTTGCAACAGGAGTAAAGAACTTCTATCTTCTGCATGCTTTTCCAGTATTAGTTCCAGATCTGGACATCACATGTTTTGGTTTCTTCCAGTCCTTGTGTAGTGCTCCAAGACTAGACCTAGCAGGTCTTACATCCTCTAATATTCCCATGTTACATAGCAAACAGAGTTACATCCCATGCTCTGATAACATCACCACTGGGCTTCACCACAACTGTCATTATTTTAAAGGTTTTGAACTGGAGAAACACTCAGCAAGTGCAGAGCCCCAAGAACATCAGTACAGCCCAGAGCTGTACACTTCTCTTTTGTATCCAGTCCTTGTCCTCTGCGTATCTTCAGCTCTGGGAGAAGCTGAAACTTGAGAAAAATGCAAATAGAGGAATCTTCATTGCTGAATGGAGAGAATCCAAACTTATTAGTGGTCCAGCATCTCTGCTAAAATTACTTAGAATCTAACAGAAATTTCTCTTATCCTAAAAATCAATATAAGCCAATTAACTGGAGGTTAGAAGGGGTCCTTGCTGATAAGCCAGATAGACACTTGCCTTCTTCCATTCACCTGTCAGGCTCATTAACAAAACTTGAACCTGTTCCAGGGACCTGCTTGTTTCTTCCCCTCAGGGCTTGCCCTTCCTCCCAGCCATCCTAGCCCACCTCTGTCAACAGAGCACATTAGCAAATCACTTAGGTAGGCATCTTTCAAATAGCCTGGAGAGCTAGGTTGGAAAGATATAAACAGACAGAAAGCAAGGACACAGAGGGGCTGTTCCAAGGGGCAGTAATTATTAAGGTGGGGAATACAGAGAAGCTCTGTATAAAGAGTTAGATGCATTGAAGTCCATCCACTTTTTATAGACTTCTCTTGTTTTTTTTCACACTCCAGCACCATTAAGTGCCTGAACCCACATTTTTAGAAAGATTTATGTAGTTAAAAAGCATCAAAGTTTGAAAAATCCAGGCTTTATTCTACATTCAGTCCCATTATATCTACTCATTGACTTCGTTCAAGATTCAGGGTGATGAGCTTTGCTTGTGTCTTCCAGGATTCAGATCTTGTGTTAGTATAAAGCACACGAAATGCTGCAGCAGATCATTTCAGACCAATGCAACTGCCCTTCTGGTAGAGCAGCTAACAGGCCTGAAGTAAAAGTGCACTGCAGTTGAATGTGGAATGTGCTGTACAGAATCTGTCCTGAGCCTGGTTCAAGCCATCTTTTTTTTTATTAACAGTGCAAGTGATAGGAGGCTGTACTTGTAGAAAAATGTGTGAATTGTACCAAATTGGGATTCATTTTGGAAGATAAGGTTAGAATTCAAGTATTACCTTGATACATTGGAGAAGTACTGAAAATCAATAGAGTTGAATCCAGTAAAGATGAGTTTCTCATGAGTTAACGCTCTACAAAGAAAACTTAAGTGCACAGATAGAGAATAAAAAATAACAAAGGCAGCAACACTGCAGGGAAGGAACAAGAGCTTACAGCAGACCACAAATTGAACAAGAGTCAAGAATGAACGGGAAGCTTATGAAAAAGGCACCCTTTGTTCTGGCTCTGAATGGATGCCATACGGAAGGCATTGTTAGTGTGCTCCTTTGGTGAAGGACTGGAGCCACTTCTGGGCACTGTGTTTTAGGAGAACCATAGGAAAACCACAGAAAAAGAGGTCCAGAGGAAAATTGGAAGGATGGAGAGTGTTTCCTTGTTGGATTTTTTCTCCTTAGAAAAGGGAAGATTACATATGGTGCAGAACAGGGGCATGAAGAATGGCAGATGGAGCAAGATTAACAGACAGAAATTGCAGGATGGCTTCAGTCAGTTATTCTGTATGTGCATTGTGGGAAGGGCAAAAAGCAGCAGCGAAGGAAGGAAGAACTTCTCCAGCTAGGAAAGCTCTGGACCAAGTAGTTAAATGTATTGTGGTCATTCAAGACTATGCTAATATCTGTAAGGACTGGTTTTGGTTTATTTCTTCCTGCCTTGAAGCAGATATTTCAAGGTTTCTAGCGATGCTTCCTGTCCCTAAAGGCCATGATTTGTATGACACCATCATTTTCACATTAAAATGAGACTTGGCTGCTTGAAAATGTCTTTGGAGGAAAGACTTTTAGATTCCTCTTCTGTCCTCATCTGTACACTGGCAGACACTGAATTAATTTTTGCATATGCTTAGCAAGCTGTAGGTGTAGGCACATCACTGACCTGGCATGGAGTGCTGAGGGTAGTTTTTATATTTTAACTCAATTCCTCTTCTTCCATTTTTTGAGACCTGTTTGATTACCAATGACATTACAAGCCATTGAGCACTGTTAATAACTCCAGTTAATCACAGAAGTGCGTTTCCCCTTGAATGAGTTCAGACAGTGAGAGCGAGCCCAGCCAGGTTTAATGCTCTGCTGCAGAGCTGCTGTGCTGCTGGGCAGTCAGAATCAGACAAAAAGGAGCTGCAGGTGCGAGATGGCTGTTCTGTGGTCTGCTGAGATCAAGCTGAAGACTTTGGTATAGTTTTGGACAAGAGTAGTAATCCTGATTACTTCTGCACTCAAGATCTTGCTTGCTATATAATTTTTGTAAAATACACCTTGTCCCATACTCTGTTGTTATTAATATTAATAATAAATATATATTTAATACACCTTAGTCATTTCTAAGTCTTTAACAATTCTAATAGCTAGATTACTTACGGTTCGTAGCCATTCTTTTATTTCATCTGTTTTTCAACACCGATTTCCAGTAGTGTTTAGATGTGGAAAGATGCTTACAGAAGCGGTGTGGGATTTACAGATATGCTTAAAATTACTTAAGTGCCTAATTCCCTTTGACACTCCATGGGAGCTAAGCTGCCAAAACTGTTTCATAGCCTTAGTAAGTTCACAACGACATGTCAAAACTGCTAAATATCTGTCTTGGGAGATGGACCTCCAAGGCTGTACTGTACTCAGGGACAGTCTGTCTGTGATTTTAATTAAGGTGGGAAAGACTGATGCTTTCAGGTCTAAAAATCCAGGGTCAGATTTCCTCTTGTGACCATCCACTGTGTTATTATATATGCAGATCTGAAACCATTAAAGCTGGGGCTTATTACTGAGCTGATGACAAAATCCACAGAACCATTCAAAATCAATTAATTTTAATGCCAAAGGGCTCTCACCTCCAAATGTGAAGCCACACCTGACAGACAGAATGGCATGAATTGGTTCCAGGCCAAGCTCACAAAACTATGAGTTGCTCTGCAAAGTAGCTGCGGAGCAGAGGAAGGAAAATATTATGTAAAAAATGAGATGATTAATATTCATGTAGGTGTTAAGAAGTGACATTTTGATTCCCTAACACCAGTATTAGCATTTTGCTTTTTGTCAGCAAACCCGAATTGATTTTTGGCTCAGTTTTACCCTTTGAGGTAAATCCATGGTAATAAAGTTGTACTTCCACAGCTTACTGAGTGTGAATGCATGCATTAGAAAAAGGTGGCCCTTTTGGTGTAAAGTGAGAGTCTATATAAAGAGTAATGTAGTGAGAAACCTTTTAATAGTAACTGTTTCTGTTAGCCACTGCTTTGTATTTTCACGGTGCCCGGAGAGCCTGGAAGATGCAGGATGGAGGAAGGTCCATCCACGCAAATTCATATGGAAACTCCAGTATGTGTGGCACTGAGAGACATGGGTTACTGGGCATGATGGTGATGGGTTTACAGTTGGAGTAGATGATCTTAGAGGTCTTTTCCAACCTTAGTGTGAATCTGTGTGCAGGAAAGACAAGCACAGAGGTCCCCAGATTACATGGGAGTCACAGCTCTTTGCTCTTTCACAGGGCTCTTTGCCCTACTGCTGAAGTTATTTGTCTCGGTTTAAGGAGCTGCATAGTGAAAATATCATTATTGGCAGAAGATCTCAGAAGAATGAGTATCTCACAGTGCAGTTGAGCGTTCACTGCCTGCTGATCAGTTGCAGGACCTTTACGCTCTGATTAGAAGCTGAGCGTTACACTTTTTGTTTTCAGAAACTCCCAATATAAATTAATCAAGCACAGAAGCACACTGTGGCTTGGCAGGACACTCAGGAAATCAGCTGGGAGCTGGGGTGATATCTCCAGCTCTCATCTTGTTTCACTCTTATTGCCATTGCTTGGTGACTCTTGATATGAAAAATATTGGCTTAGCAGAAATGTGCTTGTCACCTGTCCAAATAGCCAATCTCCGATATTCTGAATGTCTGAAGGATTTTCACTAGGCGTGACTGAAGGGTTCATCAATAATATAGAAACAGCATTTAAAATACAGAGGAAAGTTTTGTCAAGGGATCTTCAAGGTCAGGAGAGATCAGTAAAGTTTTACCTATCTTTGGATAGTCTTCTTTGTAGGTATAGAAACTTGCAATTAATTCCTATGCTTGTACTGATAGAACAGTGGGGAAATCATGCTGTCAGCCACAACCTACCCTGTCCCTGGCAGAAACAGAGACCTTCCAAGAACAACCTCTGGTGTCTTCACTTAACAGCAAGATGGTTGCAGCTCCATTTAACCACCATCAGGTCGTGGTGACTGCTCAGAATTTGATGAGGTCTTTAATATATCCTTCTAACATAGTGACGATCAGGGTGCCCTTGGTTAGTTTAATGCCCATCAGTGTCTTTTTCAATCTCTACATTGCGTCTCCAGACACAGAAACCCATCGCTCTAAATACTTGCTCCCTTACAGGAGGGACCACTCTTGAGTTGTTCATTCCATGGAGAATCTGGTCCCTGATTTCTGTGCCTCCAAGGGATGAGGAAACAAACATTGCTGTGAAATCCTCGTGGATGGACCAAATGGCAGCAATGCTTTTGTTCTCTTCAGGGGTATATGAATTTGGATAAAATCAAACCTAAAAAGCGCAAACCATATGACCTGCTGATACCAAACATGCTGTCAGTGCAAAGAACCTCTGTTTAAATTGTGCCTCTGTCCTGTATTTGTCCCAGCAAATACACACAGGGTCTGAATTTCTGATTGTGGTTGCTCCTGTCTGTCAATCACTGCATATTGCCTCTAGCTCTTTTCTTCCTTGCAAACAGCTTTTTCATGGAAATTAACCTGTTTGGCTGAGGATTCTCACTGTTGCCATTTGGATCGTTTTCAACAGAGTGAGTTGATAGCAACAGCAATAAACTGTGTTTGGGCAGGAGCCACATATCTTCACCACTTACCAGCTGTTGCGAGGGTGTGGAGGAGGTGGAGGGTAGACCAGGAGGTTCCTGGCTGCAGAAGTGGGACAGGGCACTCCTTTTCCACACCAAAAGTTGCCCTAAGGTAAAAGCAGAGAGGTTGGGCCATTGCTGAGGATGCATCCAGAACTGCACATGTGCAGATGTCATCTTGTATGTTAGATTATAATGTACATAAAATGCAGCATGTGTTGCATTCAGCAGTGTGCTTCCTGTACAGTGCTGATGCACTAAGACACGCCACATATACAAGGACTGCTCTGAAAATAACACCTCCTATTGTATTATGTTGGCTTGCAACATCAGAGGCAGATGTTGGTGGTATGACAGCTGAGGTTGAACCTTTCACCAGTGCTCCCTTAAGTTTTGTTGCTGTGTGAGCGATGACAGCAGAGGGGCATCTAACAAAATGACATCTGACATGGAAGTGTATATGATGCAAATGTGTATCGTTGGATTCCTCCACATGGAAAAAATTGCACCCACTGGCTTTCACTGATGCTTGTGATTATTTATTGAGACCAAACAATAGATGTGAGCACAGCAAAGGGTGGATGATACGTTTCAGCAATGGCGACAGCAGTGCGAAAGGCAAGCTGTGTTCTGGATGGCCATGTACAGTTGTCAAACTGTAAAATGAAGAGCTGTTGTTTATTGCTGGTGGAAATGCATAGCTAGTGGCAGAGACTAAGCTGAATAACAGTGTTTTGTGGCAGAGAATTTGCTCTATCAAATAGTGTTATAGTGCTCTTCCTAACTGTTGCATTTCCATGGAAATAAATAAGAGGCATTACTTTCAGAGCAACCTATGTGTATATCTGCTGCTGAGGCTCTCTGTGTTGGAAAAAGATGTTGCCAATGACCTTGGTTCTGTTACTTTCCTGTTCCATCACCCCCACAAAGTTTACCCTGGAAGAACAGTGCACCTCTTTCTCATTAGGCTGAAAAGCCCTTTTCCTGTCTCTCTGTGTTGTCACTCATGATGTAACTGGCCAAAGAAAAGGTGTTTCTTATAATCTGATGAATTTGAGGCAGAGTATGTTAGAAAGTCAGCCTTGTAAGTAGCTCATGAACATAAAGTCTGTACTTAATCCAGTAGAATTGTCAGGATTAGTGATGTTTTCTGTGATTCTGTTATTGTATCTGAATGTTTTTAGGGCATGGTGTAGTGTGACCTGTTTCTGAAGGACCCAGCACAGAAGCTGAGTATCTGAGAATTCTCATTTGTGTAAAATGTGGATCGGGAAGAAATGAAAGTTTGCGGTGCTGAA
This sequence comes from Centrocercus urophasianus, assembly GCF_019232065.1. Lineage (NCBI taxonomy): Eukaryota > Metazoa > Chordata > Aves > Galliformes > Phasianidae > Centrocercus > Centrocercus urophasianus. The sequence goes on along the minus strand of NW_024884744.1, from coordinate 10,401,064 downwards.
ATAAAGTGCATAAAGGGAGCAGTGAAGGAGAAATGGAAATAGATTATGTAAGTTGTGAGTGGAAGGAAGAAGGAGTTGCTATGATGTGGCATTTTCCATATTGTGAGACTCCAAAGAGATAAGTGGTTTAGGGGCAGATTTTAGAGCAAAGTGGTGTCTTCAAAAGCACGGAGGGGGCACACTCCTTTTTCTATTCCAACCAGCCCTAAGCAGCAACACCCTGCAAGGTCATCCCTGAAAAGGATATTGTCAGATATGATGAAAATGAAGTCACCGTGCTTCCCTGCTGTCCCTAGCATATTTCTCCCAAAAGTGCAGTCAGTGCAGTTGTTATGCATGAGCTGTGAATGCAGACGCATCTCCCCAGTGCCCTGTCCTGAGTGCACACCTCTATAGCTTTCAAATGGCTCCTAGAGTTGAGGGATCTCAGCCACACCTCAGGTGTTCCCAGCTGCTCTATGGTGGTCATATATTCAAAAATTGTCTGGTTTCAGCAATTCCCCTGGATATCTGAGAACAAATATTCCTAACTCTATAATGTGCTGGTTGCTGTCTGCCTGGACTCATGCTTTGCATCAGCACTGCAAAGGGGTGTGGAAGAGCTAGTACAGGGGGAATTTGCTTTTTGAGTTATTCAGGCTGGGATGTATCCTAAAAGACCTTCATCCTATTCGGCTCAAAATGAACAGTGTGAAACAGCCCAATTAGAACTGGGACGAGGGAGGGCCCTTGAAGTACTGCAGCCATCCTACATTGCCCGTCATCTCTTTCTCTCATTTGTGTTCTTCACACTGAGCCAAGGGATGGGGCAGTGCCTTTTGAGGAGTGACAGCTCAGAGTTGTGGTACTGGTGAAGCTGTGAGCTGCATCCAGCTCTGTTTTGACTACTGATGGCTGGAAGATGCATGTGTGGAAGTATAGCAGCAAGCATGACAGCTCACTTTGCTCTCTTGCCTGCAGGGACAACAGCCCACTACTTGAAGCACATGGTGTTCAGGAGCTTGCCACATTGATTAAGGAAAGGCATATCAGGTTTTGACAAGTTACACTGGAGGCTGAACATTGTCAGCTGTAGAGTACATGCTAAAACATATACTGCATACATAAAAAGCTATTTATCTTTGCAAAGAGAGAAGCTGCTGACGATGATAGGGAATTCATTTCCATGGACCTTTCAGGGCTTTTTGATGTGTCTGTGTTCAGCATTGCTGCTTGAAAACTTCATGATTCCTTTTCATTGATGATGCTTTCTGCTGGAGTCAGACGGAAGGGACAGGCCATGGCAATGTGGTGACTCAGTGCTGATATGACAGTGCCTTCCCAGACTACCCTGAACACTTCTTCATGCTGAAAGCAGTGGGCTGTGATTCAGAAAATCCATCAAGCAAAGGCATGAGGTGGCAAAACCACACTTACTTGTGGTATTAAGGAGTTATCATGCTCCTGACCCACCAAACTGCCCATGTGAGTCTAGCAAGACCCAGCCAATGATCACAGATGGATTGGGGCTGCCAGAGGTTGTTGTCCCTGCATTGTGCCCAGTAATTGGTACATGGCACTGGTTAGGCCTTTTGTAATAATCACCCTTTTTATCGCACTCTTCAAAGGTGGCTTTGCATAGAAGACCAAGAGCAAAACCATAGTTCATTACGTGATTGCATAATTACATTCTGCTACAGTGTAATTTAGTTATGGAGGTAATTAAACGGCTCAAGGTCAACAGTAGGGCTCAGGACGCAAGTAGGGGAAAAAAGAGTGGAGTCTTTTTAGGGTGAAATACCACATTGTTGTCATCTTTTGCAGCTCAGGTTGTGGTTTTTTTCATGGCCCTGCAGGTTGTTCCTCACAGGGAAGTTGTGAGGGCTGCTTTGTGCTTTTATAGAGTATCACAGAATTATTCAGGTTGGAAAAGACCATTGAGATCATTTAGTCCAACACCCAGAGACAGCATGTGGCAGTGGGCTTCTGGACTCCTGGAAAATCCTTGCACCACGAAAGCAAGAAATCAGGTGGTTATAAAATATTAACTGAAAGTAAGGCTTATAACAAAGTTTTTCAGAGTTGAGCCTTTCAGAACAACCTAGTCTTCTTACAGGCTTCCAGAGTCTGATAGGAATAAATAGCTTAATGGCTATTAATGTGAATGCTGTTGATTATGAATCTCAGTTCCCATCATATTAAACCCTGCAGCCAGCTCTGCTCTTAAAGAACAGTCTTTTTGCAATGGCTTTGTATCTATATGAATGTTATCTGCACCCTCTGAAGAGGCTAAAGCTAAAAAATGGCTTTAGAAAATGTGTAGCACCAGCATTATCACGCCTCATTTTTTTTTATCAAGTTTACACTAACGAAGAAAAAAGAACAAAAAGAACAAAAGCTGAGACTTTTCAATATCAAAGTTAAATTTAGAAAGCAGACTTCTGAAAGCATCTTTGTCAGTTGAAAGCTTGTTTTTTATGACTGACTTAAAAAGTAAAATTTCACAGCTCTCATTATTTTTCTTTTGTGCCTCCCGTGCCTTATATTTTTTTTTACTGCCCTCTTCTAAATAAAATGATCCCAATGGTGCTGTTACTTTCTGTGTATTCCAAGTGCACAGTGTTCTTGCGTGTATTTCTGAGCATACTAGCAATGAGCTGATATGCTTCAGTTGGGTCAGTAGAGCTATGCTAGTGTAAAACTAGTGATTCTTTAAGTCCAATGATTCCACTTTTTGATTGAATTTCTGCACTGCAGGTTTTTCATGTTCCAAATGGTTTTGTGTTGTTTCACATGCAAGAAATATGCTGACAGTGGCTTGTGGACACACTGTTCATTGCCTGGGGTGACAGTTTTGAACGGTGTGGGAAACTGCATGCTGTTGCTGAGCCCAGTGCTATTGGCTATGTTGCGTGCCTGTTGCTACCCCAGCGCTACGTAAAGGCATAGGTGACTGTTCAGGTCCATTAGTATGAGTACATTGTTAGATAATAGAGTTTTGCTTAATCATTTTGCTTGCATGAGGTCCCAGCTATTGGTTAAGTCAGACACCTTGGGATTTCAGGTTATCTTTGTGTCTCTTGCTCCAGGCAGCAGTCATTACGTTCCCACAGGACTTCTAATCTTCTCCTTCATTTCCCTTGTTATGAAATATCCATTTTAATTGAAACATTCATGAATCAGTGTTTATTCCTTGAACAGAATGTGTAGTCCAGCTTTAGTGCTTCATAGAAGATCCATTTCTGCTCTTGTTGCTGCATTAATGATTCAGGAGTTAGCATCAGTGAAAACATATGAAAACTATGAAATATTGTGGATATCAAGGAAGGACTTATGTTGATGAACAAATGGTTTCTCTTCTGTCTTTTTTTTTTTTTTCCCTGCTCTGGACTAGCACAGAAGAAAGCAGATGGTGACTTGTTCCATCTCCAGTGATACAGTCAGGAAAGCCCTGAGCTTTCCTTTCCTTTCCTTCCTAATGTGTTCTAACGAACACATCAACCATTAGATTTCCTTAAAACTTATCACATTAAAAGAAGCATTTTCAGATCTGTGAAGGATCCAAGTGTGACGTGTGCTCAACTCCTGGCTTTCTGCAAGCAATGTACTGATACTCAAATGGACAGGCTCAACAAATGACCTCTTTTCTTGCTACTGTTAACATGGTTCCTTCTTGTAATGGATGTTGGTAGGAAGTGCTTTTTGGAAGGCTTAGTGTTTTGGATAGATCAGGAGTGCACTTGTAGAGCAAATCTTCCAATTACACTCACATGCCGCTCTTTGGTTCACATCACAGAGTGCAGTCTGGATTCCTTTTGGATGATGCCACACTGAAGGGTACCCTCAGGATTGTCTCTTATGTGCCAGATGTTTGGTCTTTGTGGGCTGGTGGCAGACAGGCAGCCGAACCCATTCTCAAATGTGAACAGTGCAAATGCCAAACAGTCCTCACCACCAGCAGTTTCGCTCTACCCACTTGGTCCTGCACTGTAGACAAAGAGTATGTCAACTAAAATCAAATGCACACAGTGTTGAAGAGAAACCCTGGACTCATTGAGACTGTGAGCTGCACAACTATGAATGAGATACACCAATTTTTAATTCTGGGTTGCTTTGTTGGTGTGTTTTGGGTCATGTAATTTGAAGACAGTTTCAGGGTCTTCTATACATTAGTAACAGGATAAAATTATCTCCTGTTTTACTGTGCATCATGCCAAATAGAGTTGCTGTATTATATTACTCTCTCTAGAGTGACTGTATTATCTTAGATTGGAAGTTGCAGTCATTAGTTGGCTTCTGAACAGAATCAGATGCCAAAGCCAATCTGAGTTCTCTAGCAAAGTGTTCAACAGAGTGAAAAATTTCACTATAGCCACTACTGCAAAATTCCTAATGATATACTTCCATCTGTCTGATTCCTGGGAAGCAAAGAGTCAGCTGCAATGGGTCACTTGGCTGCATGAAGTGGAACGGTTTGATTTAAGCTGTGGCATAGTTTGGGTCCATTCAAAATGTGTGTGCATTGTCCACGGGTTATTTCACATCAAAATTAAAGTAACAGCACAAAAAAAAAAAAGAAGGAAGCCAGGATGTCAGTACATACATATTGTGGAAATCTATTCACAGTATAAGTAAGCCTGGCCTTCTCTGTAAAGCACTTATAGGCTGTGAGATTTGTCAGCTCTTTCAGGCTAAGCAGAGATAGTGTGGTCAATATATGGATGGCATTTCTAACACAGCAGAGTTGGCTGATTTTCTGAATTCCCAGGAAATAAATGAACAAAGGGCTGTCTGCCTTTTGTGCCAAAGACTTATTTCTCCTCTCTCACCCAAAAATGTTCTTGGGAGCTGAGTCTCATTCATTCCTCAGGCTGAATATCCCTTTTGTTGTATGCAGCCAAAAACAGGCTCTTCATACACAATGAGCAGTTTAAAGAATTTTAGATGAGACAGTAGTCCAAAGTCTCTGGCTCAAGGACACAGAGTCTGGAGGACTCGGGACCAGCAGAAGAACCTGCTGTCAGAACTTGAAGTCAGTGCCTCACTGACAGGGTAGGTGTTTGCCAACAGATTGTTTCCACTTGCAGTAAACGATACTGAGACCCAACAGAAACATGCCTGAAACCCCTCTGCCTTTGTAGACGTATCCCAGATGGGCGGTGCTGGATGATGAGCAGAGGGATTTGAAGCGTTGGACACGAGCTTTGCTTGGCTGCAGATAGAGCAGCCCCCAGCAGGAGTAGGGCAGAGAGGGTAGACCTGGCAGTTATTAGGGAAGCAGCTTGGCCTTTTATTTGGCTGGTTTGGTCATCAGAAACCATGCTGAGACACAGGCTTGGAGGCCTTGGTGGATTCCCTTCAGTCCTCCTGGTGGGCAGTAAAACTGGCCCCAACCCAAGAATATGCCACAAGACTTTCCTTTTCTCTGCGTAGGCACTGCAGCAGCTGTAACGAGGGGGAGGCAAACGCCACATGAATATTCACACTTCATAACATTTCTTTTTGGTTGTGAGATGCAGCCTGTCCAACACCAGCTCACCCCAGCCTCAGCTGATGCCTTTAGACCACAGGGCTTGTGGTTAATTGGCCAGTTGTAGCCAACCTGTCAGCACACTGTCAAAATATTAATCATCTAGCACAACTCCTTTTCAGGATGGAAGTTTTAGCAGCAAAGAAATTGAATTTCCAGCTCTGGTCATGACAGCTCTGAAATTGGTTTAATGCAGGGGAGATCTCCTCAGCGTTAGAGAAGATAGGGAGTGTGTCAGTGATGGTGTGCTTCCACCATGTCCTGGGGTTTGAATTTAAGAGTCCAAGCAGAGAGGCTATCTCAATACATCACCAGCTTATGGTTGTAATAGGCCTGGCGAGCTCTTTGGCAAGTCCTCTTATCTCCTGCCCACATGACGTGTTACCTCAAAAAATGAAGTAGACAGAAAATTGTGCTAAAGTCTTCTCCTTTCTTCAGATCTGTGCTCAGTGTCCGGCCGTGCTGCTGGGGTGAGGGCAAGCACAGCTTGTCTGTGTCTGCAGCGTCTGCCTGACAAGGGCTGGGGCTCGCTGTGGTCCCCTTCTCCCTCATGTTGTTGTAGCTGTATTACTTCATTTATGTCAGAAAGAGAGGGTCTTTACCCAAGAAAATGAACTGGAACCCTAGGGAAATAAGTTTCTCAGCTAGCTCTGATGCATCGTGTTTTACAGAAGGCTAGGCAAGCCACTTGGTCTTCCAGTGTTCTAGACCTCTGCACAAAAAATGTAGAAAACAAAAGGTCTTCCTTCTGCCTAGGTGAGGGTGTTTTTATTGGATGCCGGTAGCACTATTAATGTGGTTTGTGCCTTCCAATATAGTTTTAATATGAATAATAAAATGATAAATCTAATACTTACTGCTAGTTTTCCACTGAAGGCTTCTTCTTCCTATCAGGATAAAATAGTGTTGTGTTGGAAAATGCATGATCATTATTTTAGTTTAATACATCATTGTTATTATTATCAACAGTAGTAAAAATAGCAATGTTGCAAAAGTGACCAGAGGCCCCAAGTCAACTTCTCGTGTCCTCTGCCCAGGCTGAAAGTGATGCCAGGAAACTCTCTGTCCCCATAGAGAGATGACAGATTCAAAGCATCCCATCTGGCCGTGTTTCTAGGGTTCTTACATTATTATTTTTCTTCATGGTTATTTTGGGCAGTAGCAGATGAGGCAGTGAGATGCTAATTTAGGAAGTCTGTTTTTCTTGTATGCAACTAACATATCTTCATCTTGTCCCATCTTGTCTCATGATCGTTACCTTTGAATGCATAAATGTATTTCTGGATACTGCTTTGGAGTAAAGCAGGGCTAATGGCAATGTTACCAGTTCCAAACACTTTGTCAGAAAAACAGAATGCAGACAAGACAATAGGTGATATGGAATTCCTAGGTAATACACGATACTGGAGTTTCACCAGATCTCCAGGCTGCCAGGAATGTGGCACCAATGCTGTCCAAAACCCTCACTTGGAGGAATCAGTTGCTTTTCTAGAAGAGTGATGCTGAACTAGATGGGCCACATGCCATGTGAATGAGCTATGCTGTGATCACTGCTTAACAGCTCCACACTTTCAAGGCTTTACAGACCTAACTTGAAATAAGGTCCAAGATCAGAGAACAAACCAATCCATTAAAATCCAAATCTAGCTAATAATTTGAAAAGAAATGATGTAAAGTTCTTTCATCCAACAATGAATTTGAATTTGGGGTTCGTCAATAACAAAAAGCATAGCATTAGGCAGAAACGTGTCATTTTTCATGTGTGTCCCATCTGTGCATTGCTCACTGTGCAGCCTTTCTGAGATGACATTGTACACAGAGCTGCTCAGTTTTCTGTACTCGAATCTTTCTCTTGGAGTCTCTTCTCTCACTCAGGCTCTCCTGGGAGGCATGGAAGGGAGCAACCCAGCTTGAAGAATCATCCTGAGTTATGTTCTTGTCAGCACTCATTAAATTGAAAGCCGTGTTCCTACCAGGATTGCATGAGCAGCCGCCAAAGGCCAGTGCAGGGAATCTGTGCATATTTAACTTTATAAAGCATTTAGTAAAAATGTATCTGTGCAGTGAGCTGGCCAAGAGCTGAAAGCAGGAGAGCACAATGCAGAGATATAGTGGGATGCAGGGGTCTGAATTTGGCTCTCAAAAACTCATAGAGTTTCCAGGTGTGAGACCATGGCTCACGTGGATCTGTACAACCCCTTTTTGATCTGGGTAACCATCCAGCTGGAGCAGGATGGAGCTTGGCATGTCATGCAGAATCTGCTGTGGGTCTGAGGGATTTCAAGTGAAGCCAACACAACACATATATACGCTGAACACAGAGTTTTCCTGCGAAAGTAAGAGTAAATGGCCTTCAAGTTACGGTTTTCAGGGGCAATAAGTTGGTTTGCCACTTAATGTTGCTTCCCAGCTGTCAGAGCTGGGAATCAGACTGGCATAGATGGGGATTTATGTGAAAATGTGCTCCCTTCGACCACAGATGATTCAGAAAGAGCCAGAATACTTGTAGATAACCATATTGTTTCCTCAAGTATATCTACTCTGTAGCGGGGCTGTGTGCTCCCATGTAGCAGCTTGTTATTTTAAAACTTATCTGTTCTCTCCTACTTCTAAAAGGCCACCAGGAAGGCTTGTCACCAATCTCTTATGGAGCTAGAAGGGGGAGGAAAAGTGGAGTGTGAACAGTGAATATCACCTGCCATCTGGACAAAGATGGGATGAGATGTAAAGTTTGGATGCAGTTTTGCGTTTCTTGATCACATGCCAAGAGAGAGCTCAGCTACAGTTATTTTAAAGCATTTCCAGGCAGAGGCAACCCTGGGCCATGGTGTAAGCTACATGGAGCAGTACACTGCTGTAGTCTCAGTGGGGCTTATCCTGTGGATAGGGCCTACATGTCCTGGGAATAAGAGTATGCCAGGACAAGTGCTATGATTTGTGGTCACAAACTCCCAGGTATTTAAAGAATTGTCACACCTTTAAGTGGGAGTTGGATATTGACATTTCATCTGGGATCTCACACGTCTGTGGGAATGCAGCGCCTTTGTTCATCCACTCAGGTTGATGCACACTGATACCTGTGATGAGCTTCTCGTTGCTCGTGGCATCAAAGAGGTGTTGATTAAACCTTGCTCTGGCTGAGGTCAGTGAAGTGGGTTTTTAAGAAACCCCAGGTGCTTTGCTGCAGTGCTATCCTCTCCTTTGGGACAGAGCAATGCTTGTGCAGACTGAGTGATCCAAGTGTTCCATGGGCTGCCTCCACAACCACAACGCAATGTTGAGAGCAGTGCTTTGATTCCCTAAACATAGAGCCATAGAATCGTAGAATCATAAAGGTTGGAAAAGATTGCCAAGATCATCTAGTCCAACTGTCCATCTACCACCAACATTACCCATTAAACCAAGTCCCTAAGTACACATCCCCATATTTCTTGAACACCCCCAAGGACAGAGATTCCACCACGTCTCTGGGCAGCCTGTGCCAGTGCATCGCCACTCTTTTGGAGAATTTTTTCCTAATATCCAACCTGAACTTACCCTGGCACAACATAAGGCCATCAGCTCCTCTTGGAGAATAGGCCAGCCCTCACTTCCCTATAACCTCCTTTCATGGAGGTGTACAGAGCAAAATATATTTTAATTGACTTTGATGGACTTCGAACTCTCAAATCTAAACACTAACATCAGTAAACATCCTGAGTCATATTCTCTAGGAGGAAATCTTTGCCATATGTAGGTTTTGGTGCAGTTAAGGGCTTTTATCCCATCTGAAGATCTGGCTCAGTAATTGTGCGGAACATAAAAAAGAAACCCGTGAGTGCTGTAAAAAAGGGAAACTGTTACTCTGGGAGTGTGTTGGTTAGGTAATTCTGCACTCATAATTAACATTCTCTTCCTAAACTGTAGCACAAACTACTTGCAGAATGGGCTTTTTCTTTTATTGCTGCTTGTTTCGCTAACTAAATTTATTAAGTCATTGGGTTTGCATGTGAATGTGTATATTTTCTATTATATTCTGGGTTATAATAAAAGGAGATATTCAGGGGGAAAAAAAAAATAAATAAATAAAAAAAAAAAGAGTTGCTGCTTCATTGGAGCAGTACCAGGACTGTGACACCATTGGGATGACATATTTTGAAGGAGCTGAGATATCCAAGCAGAGCTGTGCATTCCCAGAATACTCTCTGCTTCCTACAGGGTTTATGCCTGGAAGTCCACATTTCCATCTGCAGATGGCAGGAGACACTGGTGGGGTCAAAGATAAATTAAACATTGTATTTTTCTAAAACAGGAATAGCTGTTGGGGTAAATCATGGTACCTTACACCCTCTCTGAGCATGTCTGCTGCACTAAGAACAAAAATCAAAATGCCAGTTACATCCATTCAGCTACTTTCTGTGTTTCAAAGTGTCATTGAATGTGGTCTCCCTAATTTTGTATGTGATAGATGCCATTTTACTTTTTTCCTAAACTGTGAAATTTCCAATCAAGCTACTGTTAGCACAAATGAGGTCTGTGTTTGTTTTTCAAAGCAAGTCTAATTACTCTGTCTTAGTGGAATTGCCTCTTGTACAAGTGTTTGAGATACAGAAAGCAAGTTGCAGGGAAATGCTATTCATTTTGCATGTAAATTGTTAACATTTCTTGTGCAAATATTTCATGCAAGTTTTTAGCTTAACAATTAAAAAAAAAAAAAAAAGAAAAAAGGTCTGCTTTTGCAAATCACTTCCAGCAGCATCTGTTGATATTTAACAAAATGTCTCAGACCCATAATCTCCAAACAGTGAAAAAATAAATGTATTTATTTACTTTCTACCCTAAAAGTAATTTAGTCAAGAATACTATACCTATACTATTGTATATACTATACTCTACTACTATACCTATACCTACACTTGACTAATGGTATAGTCAAGAATACTGTACCGTTATTTCTGGAGGAGGTTGTAGGGGGACAGTCTGAGGGTCCCTTTGCTGCTTTTACCCTTTGCTAGATGGGACTCCCCATCTAGCACATTTAATTAACACTGAAATAATTTTAAAAACCAAAACAAACATAAAGATCTGGACAATAGTTCAGTGGTTTTCCCAAATGACCTTTAGTTATCTCTGATTTCAACCCATGCAGTGGCTCTTGCTCAGAACTGTTAGTGTGAAGTCTGTCCTATTCACCTACACTCTGCTTTCTTCCAAGCTCTTCTCAGCTCAAGATAACTGAACCAGCAGTTCCCACCTGATTTGACATAATTGCCACAATTAATTTTGACAGTAAAGCTTGTAGATAGGTTCTGTCATTAATATCCTGAGATGCTTTCATTATGGGGAGGCACAAAGTAAGAGATATGGGCAGGAACCAAGTGACATGACATAGCCATGCCTTGTAAACTTTGGAGGCTAGACATTGGCCACCAAGGAGGTATCAATGAAGAAAAACATAAGGATGCATGTGCTATCACCTTGGCAGAGTGCCCTGAATGCTGCTTGTCTGCCCCATCTCTTTTCTGTGAACCATAGGGGTTGTCAATAAGTACAAGGAATTGCCCCATAGTGTGTGTTTGTCTCTGTGTGGCACAGTGTTGATAATGGGGTGTTGTATGTAATAAGAAAAATAATAATAGTGAATACAACTAGAACTCTGCTGGGTTTTCTTAAACCTACCTAATGGAGAGAACTGTGTTTTGATGGTGTTGCCATATTTCAGCTAATTTATAGGGGGTGAAGAAGCAACCAGCCAAATCACAGAAACAATCAGAAAGGTTTATTTGCTTGAGTAATTTCAGGGGAGATTAAACGTATGATGAAAATCACTATTTCTGCTTTAGTTTTTATGTCTTCATTAAAAATGTCCACTTCACAGATAACATAATTTTGCTTCTTCAGTGGTACATTAATGGCGATATGTCAAGAAGGAATGGCTTCAAGTTGTGCCAGGGGAGGTTCAGGTTGGATATTAAGAAAAATTTCTTCTCTGTAAGAGTGATGGTGCACTGGCACAGGCTGCCCAAGGAGGTGGTGGGGTCACCATCCCTAGAGGTGTTCAAAAACCATGGAGGTGCGGCACTGAGGGACGTGGGCTTTGGGCAGTATTGGTGGTAGTGGATGGCTGAACTGGATGATCTCAGAGGTCTTTTCCAACCTTCATGATTCTGTGATTCTCTGATTCTAAGTCGATATGTGGTATGAAGTGGTTTCATGAGCTGTATGACAGAAAATAATATTATATAATGATAATTTTAAAAGAGATGTTTACATGAACACTTGATCTTAAATCACTTTTATTTAAAAATCTAGATATCTTTTTCTTTCTATAATCACAATTTCAATATGCAGTAGTTTCTATATTTCTGCTTCATTGAGAACAAAAAAACGTCCTTGTTCCACGTTGAAATTAAAACAAGCATTGAAAATCCAAACATACCATAGAATCATAGGTCATTTGAGTTGGAAGGAACTCTTTAAAAGTTGCCTAGTGCAACTCCTGTGCTTGGCAAATTCCACATTCTGGGGAAGTCAGTGGTTGCCTTTCCCCAAGTAAAAACTTTCCAGTTCAGATAAGGAGAATTTTGTTAAAACATTTATACTGGTGGGGCAGCCAGGATGTGGTAAAGGGGCTGAGTGCCCAACCTGATTGCAGGGACGCTCCCATGCATTGTGGGGTTTGCTGCCTGGCTGGCCCAGCTGAAAGCCATATGGGCTGGGCATTGGCTCCAGGTTAGCACATCTTCTGCAGCCAGGCACAGCCTGCAGATAAAGAGCAGATTTGAGGGGTGCTTAAAAGATGATCTTCTGGAAAACTACTTTAAGCACTGTGTTATAGTGCTCTAAGTCATCCAGATCTCTCTCAACTTGTTTCACTCTCTCTTCCTAAAATATTTCTCCAGCAAGGAAAACTCCCTTAGATAAGGCAAAACAACTCAATGGGCTGAAAGTGTTTTTATGCACATGGTGCTGATTGATGCAAGCTTCACGAATGCAGCGCAGCTCTGTGCTTTCTACTCTGCTTTATCTTTGGTGGTTTCAAGCCTGCCCGGCTCTGCAGGTCTGCTGAACACCGGATTTATTGTCAGGCCAACAACACTTTATATAACCCCCGGAGCACTGGGGAATACATGCCTGAATGTTGCTGAATGTTCAAAATGTTCACTCTTAAAATGAGGTCTGCAGTAAATGTGTGGCATTACTCCAGATGCTTTGCTTGGATGTTGGTCATGGGTTTTCTATTGGGGAGGATAGAGAAGCTCCCTAAGAACTCTGAGTGGCGGTGGCCTGGGAGGGAGCATTGTTGTCCTGGAGCAGCACTGCCTTCATCATGGGCCTCCAAGATGCTTTCCCTGGGTTGTGCAAGATGATATATACTAGCTTTAGAAAAGCTTGAGGGGCTTTTGTGTAATTTTGGCTTTCTTTATTTGTTTATTTGGTTGGTTGTGTGCGTTTGGTTTCTTTTTCTTGCAAAGAATATCATCATTTTAAGAAACCCAATGGGAGCATTTACTTCACTAGGATGAATTTTCATTTAAGTCTGGGAAAAAGAACGCACCTCAGACCAGTAACCGATGTCCGTCTCAGTGAAGAGTTGGAAGCTGCTGGCAGAGTCCCATGAGCAGCCAGCTCTTTTCGAAGAGGCTTAATGTTATTTCCCTGTTGTAAAAACCTTGAGAAGTTTGCAGGACATAGCAAGGTACCAGACCAGTTCTCTGTGTCTGAATTTACATCTTTATCAAAAGATTTTCAAGCTTTGTGCCAGCATTTCCTCCTGCCTTTTTTGAAAACAAGTTTGTTACTTGATTTTTGTACTCCCATTTCTCCATATCCACTTACCTGATCCTGACAAGCTGCCTTTTGCCTGGAAGTATTTATAGAATCTCAGTGTTTTAGGCACTGCACGTTGCACATTTCTTGCCCATCATACAGAAGGCAAAAGCAAAACCAGAGGGATGCCCTGGAAGCAGCAGTGAGCAGCAAGGCTGTTTCTTTGCTTCCCAGCTCAGTGGGCTTTTTTTTGCGTAGTACTTCAGTCCCAAGTCCTTATAGATGAGACCTGGGAGAGCATACACACTTCACAGTAAGTCACACAAACAAGGGCATTGCTCTGGCCGGGTTTGAGAGTTTGCTGGGACACAAATTCTTGACTTCTGCACATTTTTCAAGCCTGTTCACTGTGGGTGGTTTTGTAAACCACACCTCTGCCCTGTCAGGGAAACAAAGCCTTCTTTTTCAGTGGGGACTTTTCTGGATGAGTACTGTTGCTGATGCCTGTTGTTTTCTATTGTTAAACTGACTGCAATGCGTGACTGTGGTGTATCACTCAGTGATGCCTAATCCAGGAAATCAGTGATTAATCTTTTCACCGCTTTTTCTTCTCTCTCTGTCTCTTTCTCTCTTTCACTGCAGGATGTTTTCACACCAGAGTGCAAATTTAAGGAATCTGTCTTTGAAAACTACTACGTTATTTATTCTTCCACGCTGTATCGGCAGCAAGAATCCGGACGAGCGTGGTTCCTGGGACTCAATAAAGAAGGTCAAATTATGAAGGGAAACCGGGTGAAAAAAACCAAACCCTCATCACATTTTGTACCCAAACCCATTGAAGGTATGGAATCTCTCCTTCCATCCATGTGGTGTGCAGGGTGGGTGAGCTGGCAGGTGCAGATTTGGGGCTGCATGGATTTGGGTGCTGGGGAGCACCTTTGGAGTGCTGGGCTGCACTGATGGCATTTCATTCATTTTCCATCTCACGTAAAAAACTCTGCATGTTATCACAGCCTGAGGCTTCAGTGGAAGTTGAATTTTTGCCCGTTTACTGACAGTACAGTGCTGAAGTGTGCCATGGGCTCATGCCATGGCATTTTTTATGGGCTGGCATCTGGTAGATGAAGAGATGTACTGTAACGAGCTTAGTCTTTATCAGGTACTAACTTGATTTTGGAAACAAGCAATTGTCCCTTTTCTGTTACTAGTAAATTCAAGAGAAATTCAGCTCTGCATTCACAAGTATTTGCAGCCTTTGCACAGAAGATGGAGGTGGTAGAAAAACAGAGAATGCCACAGGTGTGCTTCTCCTGTGCTTGTTCTCAGTGACTTTTCTGCAGCTGGAAGCCAATTGGAGGCAGCAGCAGGGCAGCCTTCCTCAGCTTTGGTTTCTGCAGAAGACCAGGGCCTGCTTCAGCAGGAGCTTGGGTTCCATTCCTGTCCTGCCTTGGCTAGGAAGAGGTTTTACAGGTGCTAGCTGTCCCAGCTGGGTTTCCAGCTCCTTCTGATAACTCTTTGCTATCTGGTTGTCTGTTGGCACTGAGCAGAGCCTTGGAATCCAGATTTCTTCCCCAGTGCAGCATGTGTGGTGTCTGTTGAATGGCTCAGTAGTTGTCTTCTGCATGTGTTAAAGTAGGCCATTCCTGCGGCTATCCTCACAGCAGGATTCACCGTAACAGAGGTGCCTGGCCGCAGCGGAGTTCTCATTGCAGCAAGTGCTGCTCCAGCTTTCATTTTGAAAAAGCAAACCCAGCCCGAGAGCTTCCCTTTCCTGCAGTTGCCTCCTCCCACGCTCGCTTCAATCACAGCTGTCACATAACCTCCTGAGCGAGTGAACGCTTTGGAAGTTGGCAGCCAAATGAAGGGCTCCTCCACCCCTTCCCTCCTCCACACGCTTTGCAGGCGGCTTCTGCTGCATCAAAGAGCTGGCAGCCGCCCAAGCCCGGGCATGTGTCAGCTTCCCAAAGCGTTCAGCTGTCTGGGACTATGGCTCCAGACGGAGGGCTCTGTTCCCAAGCCCAAGATTCACTGTCAGTAGCAGAGGGCTGGAGTAAAACGTGCTCAGCTCCATGTGACTTGTCTGTGCTGCATCCATCAAAGTCTCCGCGAGCAGAGCTTGCAAGTGGAGATGTGAGAGAAAAGGGGCAACTTCTGCCCTGGTTTAACAGCATCTTTCTCTTTGACATGACTAGAAAGAACGATTGAAAGCACTCTTCTGCTGTACTTGCATGTCCCTTCTGCTGAGCACCGCAGCATGTCCCAGTGTGTGTGCTTGGCTGCTTTTTCAGGCTGGTGCCGTGCTGCTTCCATCTGCAGTATGTACACAGGTTTGCTTTTGCTCAGGTCCCACCGCCAGCATTAACACTGTGACACAGTGCTGACATGGTGATGTGTGCACAAAGGATTCGGGTCCTGTGGAAAGGAGTAGTGTCGCATGCAGTGCTAGGAATCACTTCACCCACCACTTCAATGGCAATTATCTCTGAGCTGAAACTTCCCAGCTGATTGCTGTGTGCAGAAGAATTATGCAGCAGCTCAGTGAAGGGAACATTTGCAGGAAAAGGAATCACAGAAAAGCCCAGATTGCTCCTGTAGCATTGACTCCTGTTGCTTCATACTGCTTTCTGAATTTAGAAGCTCTTTTCTCAGAATTGCAAATGGCCAGTAAGCTAATGAATAAGTATGAAATGTCCTCCCAAGGAACTTTTATATATACGTGTATATATGTATATATACACATACACAGTTCTGTCTGGGTGTGCATTCGTATATACAGTTCTATGCTGTGCTAATCCTGCAGAGTGCTTTGTCTCTTGTAAGCTGTCAGATGCTGGGGTTGTTCTGTGCAAAGCCACTGGAAGGGTTTCTGCGTTTGCTTTGCACAAGGAGTTAGGCTTGGCCTAGTGGAGGTAGGATGTGCTTGTTTGTTTTTGAAAATCGCACCAAGCTTAATCAATATAAAAGCACAAAAAAAACGTAGTGAGTAATAATGGGAAACGTTCAGTTCCTCTCCCATCTGTGTGCTGGTAAAGCCAAGGCAAACAGCCTGCCTGTCAGCAGTTAATGTACGGTGTGAGGCCACTCTTGGTTAAAAACACACATACGCAACCCACTTCTTTTGATATTTCTGATCGCTGATCATTTGGGCTAAATGAGCCTTTAAAGTGCAGACATATAGATTGAACCAGACTGCGCAAGAAACTAGCTTGGGTATAATTGTCACTTGGACACCAAGCTATCTTTTACAGCAATTTCAGTCTCCTTAAGTGTCTGCATTGATTAGTACTGGACAAACATCTATTGTGCCTCTTGTTTTTTCCATCTCAACTAATGGGAGACTTCCTGTCCCTTAAGTAAAAATTCTATCATATAATTTTTGTGAATGAGCTCTGCTGTTTTTAGTTCCCTCTCCTTGAAGATATCATTTCCAGATTATTCTACCAAAAGAGCTCTCACTGGTCCTAACTCCAGTGTATATGGTGTGGCACATCTGGCCCTTCTTCCTCCCTCTGAGTCAGCTGGGGCTGCCCCTGACTCTGGACTCCTGGTGCCTCAGCCCTTAGGCCTTGGACATGTGTCAGTTGTTAAGAACAAGACATGTTGATGACTGGCCTACCACTCTACCAATCTGTGTTAAACACAGCTCCTCTTTTGTACCTGTCTTTCAGATAGACAGGCTTTGGTATGTTCTCTGCCCTATACTAACTCATTTGTTCATCTATCAAACTGCTAATCATTTTATTAGATGGCAAACGCGCTGTATTTTAACCATGCTTTTGTTGGCCATTTGTCATCCTGCACTGGCTCCCACCTGAACATGCTGACTCCATCTGGCAGCATCCTGCACATCCAGCCGCCTGGCAGCCGCCAGCTCAGACAGCTCTGAAATGCATCAGCTGGGCCTGGGGTAGGAACACAGTAATTAGAGGCAGAAAACAAGAGCGCATAATCACTCACTGCCTCCTGCCCCTAGCTGTTGCTCAGATAATTAATTCTCTCCACCAGAGCATTAGCTAATGTGGCCGCTGCTGCAGCGGCATTCGGAGCTGTGCCCAGACCTGCCTCCTGCTTAGAAAAATCTCAGCTCCTCCAAACTCCTGAGACCTAGGGTAGGGAAAGCCATCTACATGGATGTACCCAAGCCCCTTTAATAATCTTTTCCTTGTATTCTAGAGAAAGGCGGTGAGGAGCGCGTAGGCACCTCCAAACCTCTTCCTGTTGCAGCGATGCCAAGTGAAGCATGCAGGGTTTGGGACACATTATGTGCTTCCTGAGCACTGCTAGTCCCTGTGCCCAGGGAGACAGCACAGGGTGCATTTAGCTTCCCTGCAAGGGCAGTGTGCTGATGCTGTGCTCAGAAAGCAGCAGTGAGCCATCAATCCTGTATCAGCACACAGGAGACAGGATCACCTGTCCCTGGGTGAAAGCAGCCCCATCTTGCTTTCAGTCTTTGGAGAGGATGCTCCCCCCCCCTTGTTTGCCCTCCCTAGACCTCTCCCTGCCTACCTGCTTGCTGAATTCTTTATACATGCAGAGCAGCCTGCATCAAGAGGTGCAGGTACCAGGCAGGGCACAGCCTCGCTCCCACTCTCCCCATTCCACACAGTGGATCAGGCTCACGGCATTTCCCAATTAAAGCATGAATATGGATGCGTTGATTAGAATCTGGAACACAGGAGCTGATTATCTGATTGAAGCTCCAAAGCATTCGCTGGGTTTGCAGACATGGAGGGCTGTATTTGGTTTGGTGTGTGGGTGGGGGTGGGTGGGAGAAGCAGGAGGAGATCCTGTTCTCACCAAATTGCTCATCCTTCCCAAGCTGCCTGGTGCTCTGTGCACACAGCCTCACTCTGTCCTTACAACCCCATGCACACACATCCGTGTACAAATACCCAGGCAATATTTAGTGCCGTACAAATTCTGCATACCACACTGATATGGGTGTATCTAAATACTGAAAATACACAGGTCGCATGCTGCTGTAGGTTTTCTGGCATGGTTTGTTGGCACAGCCTGTCTCGTACTTAGGCTTTGACAGCACTGAGTGAAAAGCATACTGAGCAGCCTCCAGCCCTACCCCCTGTCAGTGCTCACAGCATCTGCTGGAGTGGAGGATTAACCTCTAATTCCTGCCTTATTTGCTTGCTAGGTACAGGGTTTCCTTAATTTTCAGTTGCATGGTGTTTACTTCTGCAGCCTGATTTGTATTCGTGACTCTGTGGCCAGTGATGATGCAAAAACCTAGACTGTGCCTTGAATTTCTCTGCGTTTCTTTGTCCTTGTGGGCATTGAATTCATCTCCCATTGCCCAGCTGCAATACTGAGGCTGGAAGCTGGGGGTTGACTGTAATGCACACAGCTGCTTGGGAAGGACCCATGCAAATGCCTATGGCTCAAGCCTGGACCTGAGGCTGAAGAAGTTAGGACTGGGGCAGAACTTGGCACAGTACAGGTGCATCAGCAGCACAAACCCACATTTCTGATGGGAGAGCATCACATCAGAAAATGAGACCCATCTCAGGAGTGATGTGCATCCCGAGGGTCATCAAAAGACCATGCAGCTCAGGCTAAGAGATCACACAGGAACATGAGCACAGGTTTTCCTCCATTACTAACCTTCATCATGTTGTTCTTTAAGCTTTCTCTGTCCAGTGTTTTTCTTTTTTTTCTCATGTTCATCAAATAACAATGCAGCATTGACAGTTTGCAGTGCAGGCCCTGCCTTCCAGATGCATTGTGAGGCCCAGTGTGTGTTTGTGGGTATGTCTGAACTGCTCTGAAAGCTTTGTGTGAAAGATACTCTATGACTCTATGAGAAAAGTCATATTTTTTCAATGTTCATATATTCAATGAGATATCCCTCCCATTAATACACAGTTGACTGCACTTTATCTCTGTCCTATATTGTTGCACACTGCTATCACTGTTTGTCAAGCGAGGAGTAGAATGCAGAGCAATAATGTCATTTGTAGCCTGCCTCTAATTGCCAGAATGTATTTGCAAATCAGGGAGGTTATAAACATTATTAATATTAAAATATAAATTTTCCTATATGAGGGGTATTTGTTTCATCTATTCAGATAATTTTTGAAATTTTCCTGTTTTTGAGCACTCAGAAGTGAAAGCTGATGGCTCTGTCCATCCTATGGTTCTACAATAGGAAGCAGTGCATAATCAGTTCTTTCCATCCTAATTTTTACAAAAATGCAGGTAGGAGAGTTGAAGGCCGGACCTGTCTCAGGCTCTCAACTTCAGAGTATGTGCCCTTGGAGTACCTCAGTATTTCCATCCCTTCCACAGCTCACCACATTTACAAAGAGCTCCACAGAGCTGTTCCTTTTGGTGTTACCCACTGGGCTGTCCTCAAGCCATCAAAGTGTGCTGGCTTAGGGCAAGCACTGGCACACCTCAGTGGCACAAGGACAGCCACTTGCACATGGGCCCCCAACATTTGCCTTGGCTATTGACTGATAGGGAAGAACTAGTGCTGAGAACAGACCTCAGGCTTTGGCTGAAGGCACCAAATGGGCTTCAGTCACCACTTCAGGACCCAGAGCTTCACACCCAGAATGTTTGGGTGGCTCAGAGGCAAGCATGGCTTTGATTCAAGACTCTCAGAATCTTCACATCGGAGATTAAAGACTGGGGAACAGGTAATCCTCAAACCTGATATTGGATGATAAAAGCATCTCAAGACAATGCCTGGTGCTGTGAACTAGAATGCTTATTTTATGTATATAACATATTAAAAAATAGTAAAGCATAGAAAGCCTAGACTGACTTACCCATGGAGAAGCAGAAATCCCTTGTTTCTGTCTGGGCCTCTGGAAGGATCTGGCTAGCAGCAAAGGCAGATAGCAGATCTTGCTTGGCAAGAGGATCTTCCAGTGGGTCACTGAGGCTTTTGTGTGTCTGCATTTGTGTTGTATTGGGGTGAGGACTTCAGTCTCGCATACAGATAGCTCATGGTGGTCAGTGATGCTGTGACTTCAGGGCTGCTAACGGGTTGTCATTTCTGTTTGCAGTGTGCATGTACAGAGAGCCATCGCTGCATGAAATTGGAGAAAAACAAGGACGCTCTAGAAAAAGTTCAGGGACACCAACCATGAACGGAGGCAAAGTCGTTAACCAAGACTCGACATAGCTGACAAACACCCTCCCTCCCTCCAGCTCCTCCCTTCCCACCCACCTTCCCACCCCACCCGGTGAATCCACACTGAGAGGACGACAGCTGAGCAAGGCAGGACCTACGGTAGTGGCTAGGAGCCCGAACTCCAGGAGCTTTCTTTGTGTAGGATGAGGAAACTGAACCCCAGATCTTGCCTGTTGCAACGTTTTAAAAAAAAAAAAACAAAATAAAAAACACACACACACACAAGCAAAAAAAAAAAAAAAAAAAAAAAAAAAGAAAGTGAAGAAAAAAATGTTTTAAATCGGGACTTCCATTAACATTTTCAAAGCAAACTGTTTGCTCTGTGATCAAAGGGGGAAAAACGAAAAAAGGTCTCATCTCTGCATAATAATAACAACAATTAATAAATACAATAATAATAAATAAAGATGTTACCTTTAAAAAAATAAAACAGAGCTTTTGGAAAATCGAACTTAGCAATAATGATGTGTGAAAAACACAGGCTGGGACTGCGCTTTCTGCCTTATGCTTCCACCTCACGTTCACACCACTGGGTTTGCCATCCTCACTTCCCTGGGGATGGATGGGATTTTTCACACAGCAGGAAAGGTAGGGACGGATTATGACTGTGTTTGCTCTGCTATCAATAAAATACGGCCTGTCCGAATTAGGAGTCTGACAGTGATGGGCAACAAACGAGTTGCTCTGTATTCAGCTTTTCCCATCTATATTCAGACACTGCGTAGTTATTTGTTGCCATTGTCACTGTGTGGATGTGTTTGACCCAAGTCTGGCATTTTATGCCTTTTTATCATAATTATTTATATTTATAGGCTTGTTTTACTGTATTAGTTGCCAGAGGAGTTTCAGAAATGGGTTTTCAGGTCTCGCAGGATGAAGTTATGATATTTATTGGGGAAGAGCGAGAAGATAAAGGGAAGGAAGGATGTCTGCTTGCTTTAGAAACTAAAATGGAGGCAGCAACACTGCTAAATCCCTGCTGTCAGCAGTGACAAGGCACTGCTGGGGGGGTGGCAGTAGTGGTTCCTTGTGAGCCTGGCTCAGGTGCCAAGAATAAATGCCCTTGGCTTTCCAAGATGGGACAACACTGCCCTGGCTGGGTGCTGGGAGGGTTTTGGTGCTGAGGCCAAAAAAAAGGCTTTGGTTAAATCTGTTGGAGGGAAAATCAAACTCAATAAGCAAATACCCAGGGGCTTGAAGAGGGGTATTGTGTTGGAATGGCCCATTACACAAGTGAAAACAGCCCAAAGAATTGCTATTGTAAGTCAGGCAGGCTTGTTTCCCTTCATAAAATTATGGGTACACATAAAAAAATGCAGAAAATAGCACTATAATTCTTGGGTCTGCTTTGTTGCCACAGCCGTTGCATACTACAAAGCTGCTGTGGGAGTTGATGAGCAACCCAGCTGCTGGCTGGGCGAGCAGCTGTACAGGCACCAAAGGGCAAATGCTAAGGGTATGGAAGACTCCCAGGATCAGCATGAAGGAATGCATTTCAAGCATGTTTTCAAAAAGCTTGAAATAAAGGACCTTATGCTATGGCACTGCTGCCCAGCACTGCGCTCACATACTTGCAGCCTGCCTGTGGGCCAACAGCAAAGCATCAGCAACACCATCCCAATGTTAAATCACACACTGGAGCCCAGCAGTGAGGTCTTATGGGATGAACTGGGGAGCTCCCAGAGCTAGGGCAAAGTCACAAACAGATGTGTAGTGAGCCAAAGCCCAGCCTTATCTGATACAACTCATGGCCTACATTTCAGCTTCATCCCACACTACAGGGATCTCCCAAATTTAGGCAGTGGTGGGTTGGGTTTGGCTGTTTACTCACACGTAGTGGACATCCAAAGACATGGAGCCTAAAGACCATCATGCAGAGCTAGCAGTTCCATGACCTAACCAAGCCACCAATGCCCAGGTCACAATTTGGACCTTCCTGCCCCAGCCCTGGAGGTCACACTTCATGGAGCACAGCAGGATCTGTGGGCTGTGAGCAACAGCAGATCCAGTGGGACTAAGGGACTAAGTGCTCATTTTTCTACTGTGTGTCTCACCCTGGGCCTTTATCCAGTACTAATTTTCATTTGCCAAATTTTCATTTCATTGTCACTGCTAGAGTGAGCCCCTGGAAATGCCATGCTCAGATCAATACGTCAAAAGAATCTGCTTCAATCCATTGTGTTTGAGCTAATCACCTCATGTGACACTCACTGTGCTGGCCCATAACAAGAACTAATTAGTGCAGCTCATAACCAGGGTTTACATTACCTCAGAGTGAACAGAGAGCAGCTCTTCTGCCATGTGCTCTAAGTACTAGCTTTCCTTGCTGCCTACTTGGCCTTAGCAAACCATCAGTCACTTATGGTGGCATGAGGCACAACAAAAGTCTCTCACACACCTTAGGAAACACTGTACACCTCCTAACCTGTGTGGCAGATGGAGAAAATCAGCTCACGGTGGGACATTAGGACAGCCCCAAAAAAACTGGGGTTACACAGCCAGCTCCACGTGCCCCAAAATTCATCACACACCTGAGAAAGTCCAGGAAGTCTTTCAGCTCGTTGGTACAAAGGTCTCCATGTGTGTTTGATTTAAACTCCCTGCCCCTCTCTCAGTGAAGTGCTGTGGGTTGGTTACCCATCAGGAAAGACTTTATAGAGACTTTCCTGCTTTGAGGCTCTTACACTCTCTTCTCTGTTTCCCACTGTTATTTGACAGTGTCAAAGTCCTGATGAGTGACATTTCTTTTTTTCTTTCTCTATCCACACACACCACAAGCATTTACAGAGCTCAAAGACTCAGTTTAACATGCTAGCAGCTACAGTCCTTGCCTATGTGTGGTACTAGGAGGACAGTTTCCCTTCCCAGCTCTGGTAGCATGCCACTGGGAGAACATCTAGTTCACAAAATGACCAACAAATGTAAATTGTTTAAGTAAGCTATTGTTCATCTCACCTGGCCTCCAGCAACTGTTAACTCTGCTATGTCTTTGCTCTCAGAGTAACACGTTCTGCCACAATTTCGGACTGAACGGAAGAACTTGGATATTCTGTCCAGCAGCAGAAAGCACTCCATAGCACAGAAATATCATTACATTTAAAGGGTTCATATGCTCCATCCTTGACAGTGCTGGCTGCACTGCTCTGCCAGTATACGCTATGCAACAAGGATCCTCTCACCTATACAAGAGCAAAGCCTGATGACAGGGATTTAGTGGGAAAGAAATGCAGAAAAAGACACCAGCACAAAAGACATGGCACACTGTGCCAGCAAGGCATGCCACAAGTGTCAGCAAGGCATGTGACAACGTGCTGTGAAATGAAGCTGACACTCGACAAAGCAACTTATGAAAGTTGTCTATCAATACTATTTTTTTGTGTGTGCTCAGACTGGGTCTGGCTGCTGGAGCCCACACAATCCTTCAAGCTGTCACAGGCCTCAATTTGCACCTTTACACCCTTAAACTGCACTGATCGTGCACCATAAGCATGGACTCCCCTAAAAGACAAAACATCCACATCTCAGCAAAGCTGAAGTGAGCAGCAGTGTGAGCTCCCTGCACTGATTGCAGGTAACAGGAAACAAAATGTGCCGTCTTTCCTGGTTTCATGCCAGCAAAACTGAGACATGGATGTGTGGCAGACATTTAAAAACTGTCTTTATGAGGACTTCAGCACCTAAAAACAAAGGCGCAGGGCTATCATCAGTTGTAGCAAACAAAATCAAACTTTCCTATGAGCATGCACTAAAAGATATTACCTTTAATATGCGGACATCAACGATAGAAGGACTTGGTACCAAAACAGAGCCTTGGGCTTCCAACCATTGTAACACAGGTAGTAGGGCTCAGTCTGTATGTCACCTTGAATCAAGAAAACAAAGACAATGAGGAATGTCAAAAGTGAACGTCTGCATGGCCAGATTCCTCTCAACATAGAACAAGATGTTTAGTTGCTGCTGTGGGATGACCCACTGCAAGTACCTAGAAGCAAAATCAAATAAAACACCACAATAGTTCCTCAGTGAAGCAGAGTGGTTTCCATGGCATTCACATCTTCGTCTCCCACAGCCTGTGTTTCTACCTTCAAGGTGATGGAAGGCCATTTCAAAAATGGCAAAGCAGCAAAGTTTACATCCTCCTCACCAGCATGGAGTAATGCTAAAGAATTATCATGGCATCAACAAGTTTTGCCATGCTCTTCTTATACACCTTGATTAAGGACAGTAAAATCCCACAGGCCAGATCATAACATTTTTAACGTCTTGTTTAAGCACCTCAAACCTGCTCAAATCTTCATGGCCACAAAATAAAAGCAAAGTAATCACCATTTCAGGACAGAGCTTTCCAATACTAAATAACTAATTGCACGCACTGAAAGCTGGATGCTTTCCCAGCCTGTTGCCCTCATGGACCCTGGGCACCTTGTCTTTCACAAAAGATATGTAGGTCACCATGTCTCCATGGCTCAGTTCAGCAGTGCTAATCATTGTGATGGTACAAGAAGCTCACACAAGAACCAGGTCATCCCTACTGGAGGCAGTTGGAGGATTTGGTCTCCCACAGTGGTCTGGAAAGGGCAGAAGCTCTGGTCAAACAGCTGCTTTAAAAGGGAGAAGATAGGATGCTTCATTTACACCATGCTCTGGTACAGGCAGGGAGATAATTCATCTTTGGGAAATGCCATTAATGTTTATGGAGCAATACAAATGGACGTGGGCTCTCCAGAGGGGAAGAAAGAAAAAAAATAAAAGTATTACCAATTAAAAAAATAAGAAGAGTCTGGGTATGGAATCTGAGCAGAAGCAAAGGATAACCCTCCCAAGAGTCTATTAAGAATGGGTTATATATTGTTCCATTTTCCATGCTCATTACAGTCACTGCCCCAGTAATAGCTACATGCTATGCCTTTTTCTATTCTAGTACAATATTCCCCATGGGAACTAAGTATCTCAGTTTAAATACTGAACAGAACTGATAGAAGAAAGCATGTTTTTGTTGTGCTAACCTTGTGTGTTAATCTGCATTTTTGGGAGCTGATTATTACACCTCTTTCTCATTGCTTGACCCAGAGGACCTCCCTCATCTCCATGCCTCCTGCATGCAGGAAAAGACAAGAAAATGCTGTCCTGGGCCATCCTGCTTCTGAGCAGAAGTTTGTGCAGATCCCATAGTACTCCAAAATCTGCAACACAGGATCTGATCACAGGATGGCCAAGGTTGGAGGGGACCTTAAAGATCATTTAATTCAAACCCCTGCCATGGGCTGGTTGCCCCCCACCAGCGCAGGCTGCCCAGGGCCCCACCCAACCTGGCCTTGGGCACCTCAAGGGATGGGGCACTCACTCTGCTCCTGGTGCTTGAGGTCTCCATGTCCTGCTGCAGGGATGTCGTAAGGATCACAATATTCCAGCATAGGAAATGGTCTGATACTGCGATAACAAGACCCTGGAAAGGCAAAGAGCTTCCAATTAGATGGGCCCTCAAAGGGATAATTCCCAGCTGACTCTGACAACATTTCCTATTAATTCAGTTTCCCAAACTACTGCACAAGCTGGCAGGTGATACAACTTCACACAATGCACTGTTAAACAAAGATGCAAAGCAGTGCATGGAACACAAGTTCAGAAATGTACTTTGCTTGACATTAACTCAATTTGAAGATCAAAAAGAGGTGTGTTTAACTTTGTATTATCTTTACATTTAATTTCTTCTATTTTCTGTTCTTTCTACACATCAGAGAAAATAGAAGGAACAATTAATAGGGAGCAACACACTGGGAAAACATTGATTTCTGGAGTAGAAACAGGAAACACTCACTACCCTCACAGATTAATTGATACTTCAGTAATCCCCACATCAGTCATAAATCTACAGAAGTTCTCTGAGCTTCAGATGGGTGGTTTTCTCCATGGGAGCACAGTGAGCTTTTACAAAGCTCTGCAAGGCTTGCCAGTTCCCAGCAATCTAAGCACTTCTCTTAGCAGGAGATTCAGTACCCTGAATCTGAGTCATCTGAATTCTGATGGTGTGGAATCAAAGTTCCCTATGTGGAAAAGAGACCTAAAATTGCCACAGGGAGAAGGTCTAGTTAAAAATCTTTGGATTTCCCTTTCATACTTCTCCCCCCAAATGCAACTTTCAAATATCACAATCACACCTCTACTCTCAAATCACTAAATACGTTTGCTGCATTATTCCAGAGTTTTATTGCCTCTGTAGGATTGCATAGGCTTCTTATAAAGTGATAACATTTCAGACATCACAAAGGTTGAGATATACCTGATTGTCAGGGGTCATGATAACCCAGCTTTAGACATGCACCAAACTTCAGTCTGTATCCACGTAGAAATCAAGCTTCAACTGTTGCAGCTTGAGCCCATCTATTGTTAATTCAGTAAAACCACTTTTTGTTCAGAAATGCATTCCTCAGGAGAAGCTCCTGCAAACACATCAGTAGGCAGTGAGTGCAGAGAGGCAAAGAATGGATGCACTCCTGAGAGTAAAAGCTGGAAATACTTTGAGTAGAAAGACAAGCTCATCAATGAAGTGAAATCTTTCTCAATGCAGCATGAGCTTGTTTAAGGTAAAGACTTCACCTTTTCTTTGTCAAACAGTTGTCTGCTCCTACAGATCAGAAGGAATAAGGTTTAAGCCATGGTAGTTTGTACTGAAACAATCGGAGAGAAAAAAAAAGAAATGCACAAGAAAAGCCCCATCACTTCCTGACTGCCACCCACTTGGATTTGGCTTTGTTTTGGAAACTTGAAGGAATTCAGAATTAAACTCACCTTTAGGGCATCTCCAGTGAAATCAGTGTGTAACCCTGGGAATTAATCTGGCCCAAGCCTCATTTTCTCTTTAACTGCAGGAGCCAAGGTCATTTTCCCATCTGGATTTTGCAGATGCTTCTGCACATACTGATGATTTATACCTTTTGTCAAACCTTTACCATCATTTTCAGGGCTAGAAAATGATTGCAGTGTTAGAGGATCACAGGAAATAACAAAGACTCTTGGTGTTAAAATCCAGACCTTCTATTTGCTATGTTCCACTTTCTCTGTCACTCAAAGCCATATACGATTTCGTTCTGCAGGGCAGTGCAGGACTTTTTTTTGCCTTTGTTTCCAAAAATCTCTCTCTTTAATGCCAGATGACATCCCTCATCCTTGATCTTAGCTTTGGAAAAGCTGCTGTTTTCCATAGCTGCAAGATTTTATCTAACAGTCTTTATCTAACACTATCTGGGACAAGCAGACCAGAAGCATAACTTTATGGAGGGAGACCGTGTCAATCCGCCTATGACTATAGCCTTGTTCACATCTTTATCTCCCCCCATAATACTCCTTAGGGCAATAATTTCTAGGTCCCAAAGAGCAGATTGGCACAGAAATGAGGCAAGGATTAATGCAGATTCCTCTCCTTCACAAAGTGGTCTGTGCCAGACATGAGCTGATATCAGATTGGACACTGGAAAAAATTTCTTCTCCAAAAGATCAGTTGGGTGGTGGACTCAGCATCCTCAGAGGTGTTCAAGAATTGTCAAGATTTGGCACTGAGGTATTGGTCATTGGGCACAGTGTGATGGACTGAAGGCTCGGTGACCCTTATGGGTCCCATCCAACCTGAATGATTCTGTGACATGACCATGAGTACTCAGCCCCACTATCACAAAGAGGAGATGCCAATCAAACACAGCAAACATTATAAGTCAATGTACTGGAAAGAAAGGTTCTGTCAAAAAAAAACATACCCAAATACATAGAATATCCCAAGTTGGAAGGGGCCTATAGGGATCATCACGACCTACTCCTGGCTCCACACAGGACCACCTATAATTCTTGCCTGGAAGCAGGCTGCATGAGGCTGTATAGTGCATCCCCTTTCACCCCAGGCTTAGAATGAGCACAGCCTCAGCCAACAGACTAGGGTATTGAGCAGCCCCCCAGTGCTAAAACAGACAGCAGCCAGCTAGAAGGTAATAACACTGGGGAATTTGTGGTTTGTGATATTTAATATCCTGAGCAGAGGATTATTTGCTGTTTAGTGTGCTTTAAAATGTTCTCATTCTGGACGATTGATAGCTTTGCTACTCCTGGACAGAATAACAAAGAGCTGTGCTGTTAAAATAAGAGAGTTCTTTGGGATCATCCCTGGACAGTATCATGGCAGTCTTGTAGCCACAGTGGGGCATGGAAAGGATGAGTGGCTGTAGGGCAGGTCTGCCAGCTGCTGCAGGCACTTGCAGCTGTTCAGAGTTGGTGCAAAAGAAGATCACTGATTATTAAGGGCAGAAAGGACAGCAGTAAATCATCATCTTACCACTTGTGTAACAGATGAGTGACATCCAACTAGAATCACGGAGGAGCTCGGACAGAGGTACACAGCTAGGGGATGGATTTGCTGGAATTTCACATGCAAAATTATATGATGCTGCAGAGAGTTCACCGAGTGGCTAGACCAGGGAATCAGATTCTATACATGTTTACTTCTTGATTGTTTATTCAATAAGGGTCATATCACAAACCCACTGGAAGCAACGAGAATCTTGTTGACTTTGCAGCAGCCTGAGTCAGACCAGAAGCATGAGAAGTTCAGGCTGTGCTTTAATTTGCACTGGAATTTAACACTGGTGCTTCCAATGGACTGTACCAAATTACAAGGTCACTTTTGAATACTGTGTTCATCACACATCTAAATTTGCCTGAGGGTAACCCTTTATAATATGCTCCAAATGGCCATCCTGCCTGGACGTACCCCTCAGAAGAGCTATGACCCAGGTTTGCCCACTAACCTTCCACCATTTGGAAATGGTTTCTTGGCCCAAGTGAAGGAGAGCACTGATGGGGAGAATGGCAGAAAGGATGGAGCTGCAGCTCAAGAGAATCGGTGAATTAAGAGGTAAAGAGCTGGACCTTTCTGGGTCCAGCTCCACACAAGCGAAATGAAGATGCAAGCTGGCAACCCTTGAAATGTAAAGGCACCAATGGGAATCATCTGTCAAGGTTGGGCCATGTCAGATGTGGAGCTAGAGCTGGTTTTATTGTCTGTTGATTGCCTGATAATGAAGATCATTTGTCTGGTCTATAGAAGACTGAAAAACTAAGTAATATTTTTTAGTGCAATAGTATTCTTCCAGTGACAAGAAATACAGTCTCTGATTTGTATTCCTCTGACTTGAAATCATTCATTTTAAATGTCTGTTTGTTCTGTTAATTTAGAATCTGGACAGGCACGGAAACAATCTATTTTGGTTCAAGAAAGGAGCTGAATTTGAGTTTGTTAAATGCTCATATATGTTGTTGCTCTAGGATGCACTCCCTGCTAGAATGGAATTTATTGAGTGTCAGGAGCTCCACCATGAGCTCCATGATGGTGGGTCCAAAGCCAGCCCTAAATGCACTGTCCAGGTGCAACACCCAGGAAGGGACACTGCTTTGTCCTCTCACTCTCTCACTTTTGCACAGCCCTGCAAAGTGCTGAGATGTCACAGTTTGCTGTCACCTCTCCTTGGACCAGTGTCCAGTCTTGGTCTGTGTCCAGTCAGAGGACTCCTTCCTGCAGGCTGTGCCCCCATGGCATCAAGGACTCCCACCTCCATTCCTTTCAAACCAAACTGAGAAAGACAGCCCAACCATCAGATCTGAAGCACTTTGCCCTGTCTTCTCTGCCTGAGTTATTTTCAAACAGTCCTTTAATGAACTAAACATTTTTCAGATGTCTGTCTGATAAGGAGGAGGGCACAGTCAGTTCCAAAATGACTTTCACAAGCAGCCCTGCGCGATGCAGCACAGACACCAGATCAATACTCCCATAGGATCCAGTCTGACACAGACCTTCTGGCTGATGTTCTCAATGGGGACCACCACGTCAGCCCTACAATGAAGACAACCATGTGCTTCTCCCACCCTCATTGCACACTCAGGGTCTCACGGCTGGCAGTGCTCTTCCAAAAATCCTGTCCATGTGGATGCACATAAAATAGGATTTAGACATCACCAGCAGTTACTATCCCTATAGATACATTATCAATGTTCGCTTCTCATTACTTTAGATATACCTGTGTCTGCCTTGCAGCAAATTTCAACACAGTTCTGATGACTGTTAACTTTATTTTCCCTGATGCCTAAGCAAAACTTCTTTTTTCCCTCCACTGTTATTTGAAGCAGAAAAAGATTGCCTCTGAACAAAAGCTGGAGAATGTTATCTTTCGCGATATGGTGAGCAATGAGTTGGACTACAGGAATATGATATGGAGCTAGGATTTGTTTCAGTAGCTTTCATTCTGGTTTTCCACAAATCCTCAGTAACAGTACATTAAATACATGTAGTTCAGTATCCCAGCACAGACATTTTGTTCTGAAACTCAGAATGTTTCATCTTACCACTTTGAGGATTCTTGCCAGTTGGCAGCATTGCACGTGTGCTAAATTGCTAAATTTTTTGCATTTACCCACTTATCTAGTTTGACACAGCATGCCTGAATGAGGCAGAGGGATTTAGGCCTGGGAATACAGGCACTGCACTTCCAGGGTTATAGACACTTAAATTGGCACTCTGTAGTCAGATAGCATAGCAATGGGCCCTTTGCAATTAAATTGATCAGCAGCGAAATATGTCAGAAGCTGGATGAATTGAAACCACGGTCACCTAACAGCAGAACGATTTGCAAGAGAGACTGTGCTGTCAGGAAGATCCATAAGCAAAATCTGCCCGATCTACTGCAGATGGATCATCTCTGGAAGTGAATTCCCACCATATCATCACAACAGCTACCCACGGGGTTACATCCAAAACTAGAAAAAAAAAATGCAAAAAATAAATAAAAAATTCAAAAGTGAAAGCAGCCAGAGGCTGAAATTTCCCATTTTGCAGCATTTCAGAGAGCTCTGGTCTTTGTTCCAGACTAAAACTCCAGTCTGTTTGGCACAAACCCCATGGGTTTCAGGGCAGCTCTGATCCCATTCACTAGCTCACGCTGCTGAAAGCACTGGCTTATGAGAGGTGAACAGCTTCTAAGAGATGGGACGGAGCCAGCCCTGGCCTTCCTTATCACTGCTTTCCAGGGCTCTTAGCTAGTAGCACAAGGCACCCACAGCAAAAGCAGAGACCCGAGGACTGCTGGAGACAGCAGCTGCTGGGACAGCTCCTCCTAAGGTGAGCAGTAACATCGCAGTGGGACTGCCCTGAGATGCTCTGCAGAGGAGTTGAACTGCACCTCTTCTGCTGAGCCCTTCACCTTTGTGCCAACCCGAGATTGCGAATTTCAAAGGATCGGTTATCCGCCATACGAAAACAGCATTGCCATTTCCATCCCTGATAAATAACAGCATTTTCCTGGCATTGAATGAAAGAGCACTTCTTTTGTTGCTCCAAGCTCCTGAGCTGGATAAGAGGAAAAAAAAACCACACACACAAAAAAAACCCAATGCAACCCACAAAAAACACCTACATTGCCAAATATATATATATATATATATATATGTTGTTCTGAACCTTCCCAACACACAAGGATTTGGATGGTACACTGAGTGCCAACTAGCTCAGACAGTCTGCTCCCAACTCCACCTCAAGGCTGGGGACTGGTCCACACCCACCATACTGGCCTCGCATCAAGCACTCTGAGGCCATTCCCAGACTTCCCACTGCCTTCCCACAGCCCCGACCTCCCCGTCTGTACCAACAGAACAAGCCATGGGCTCTTTGGAAAGCTTCAGCAGAGACAGGGATGGCTGAGGGCTGTCCAACTGCTCCCCAAGCTGCTCCATGGGCAAAGCCTGAGCTTGAGAGAGGAGAGCTGATCTCAGGCAGCCGCCAGCTCTGGTTTATGAAGCAAGCCCCCTCATTGCTGCAGACATACAACTCTAAATCTCCTTCCTCCTGCATTGCTGCTTGTTTTTCTACAGTGCCAGCGAAAATTACAATTTTTTCATTTGAAAACAAAAGTGCTTTGCTGGCAAGAAGAGCTCCATTAAAAAGGCAATGGAAGCTGTCACATCTGTACCGCCTGAACACCATCTGTCTCCCAAGTTTGCTCTGAAAGAAAAAAAAATTCCATCCAGCCCTCATGTTATGTATCAGTAAAATGCTCAGCAGCAGCACTTGGAGAAGGAATGAACACATTTCAATTAGACAATGGCATCATAAAACACCAGCTCCGTAAATAAAAACCTGGAGGTTAACATTTGTAGAGATTAAGTAGCCTGTTAAGTAAAGTTTACCAGGGCGTATTAGGCTATTTGTAATACATAGTTATGTATATGTAACATCCAAAACAGGCTCCCTGGCTTCCCTTTCAACCTGTTTTTTTTTTGCTTATGAAATGTGTGAATGCCTCTGAGGAGTTACCTGAGATTCTGCAGAAACAGAGAAATCTGTGTGGAGAAAGGAAGGACAGCAAAGTGCACAGGAGGAAGGCAGAAAGGGAAACGTGTTTAAGGGGCTGCTGACCACTGCTAGAAACAGCGTAACTGCTGCAAGTGGGCAAGTCACCATTCATGAACACGTGATTCTCAGGATGCATGGAAGTGGATGGTGGGATAACGTTTTGCTGAGACAGACCTGAAGTATACCCACCACAGTTAATATTCTCTGTGCAGCCCCCCAGTGTTACGAGGTTATAACATTTTTCTGCCCAACAAATCTCAAAATAGCCTCAGAAACATTTTGTCCTGAATGGATGGAGAGGCAAACGTATGCACTGAAAGCTGAAGCTAAGTACAAAACTCACTGTGTCTTGGCTGGTTTCACATTTACAACTAGAGTGAACACAGGCAAGCTTCAGCTTCTTCCAACCTCAGATAAATGCATTTGATTAAGATAAAGCAGTAGAAGCAGGCAAGAAAATCTCTGCCTGCAGAGTGCTGCTGAGGGCAGCAGGTCTCTGTGTGCAGGTCTCAGTGGCTCTCAGAGCAGTGACTTCTGCCACTCAGGAACAAAGCCTTGGGACAAAGTCCTGGGGAATCTCCAGCATCAAACCCACCAGCACACTCAAGAAACAGTGGATGGGACATCACAAAGAGCCATTCAAAAGAGCCAAAGCCATTAGTCCAATCCTATATTTTGGGAAATGAGCCTCACACCAATGTGATCTTTCCACAGTACTCCTGTAACAACTGGGCCAGATCCTGCTCATGCAAGCAATCCTAAATTGCTGCTCTTGCTGCTGTACTGATCCTGCTTCCTCCTTACTCCTCCTGCTCTGCATTGCTTTTTCCTCTACATGAGCTGAAAGATTATCTCAATTATTCCAGCTGTTGTGCTGCATCACATGGAACATAATCAAAGCTAACAAAGCACGCTTTGCTGGCTCCATTGTAATCTGGCTCTGAAAGCTGAAGATCCTAAATGAACACTGCTTAAGCTGATGTCATACTCAAGGGAGCTTGGTGGGGGAAAGAGGAGGGAAGAAAAATGAAATAAAGTGTAGATTTTACACAGTTGCTTTTTTTTGTTGTTTTTTTTTTTTTTTTTTAATTACCATTATAAAACTTCTGAGAAGTATTGATAGGATGGCATGGAAAGAAGCCCTGATTCTAGGGTTGTATCAGTCCTGGTATCTTTATGATTTGCAGCCTTCTTAAGCAAACATCCCTAAGGACACCTCGGATTATGAATGCAGATCTGCCTGGCATCATGCTCACACAGAGCCCTGGATAGCCTTGCAAATTCATTCCCTTATGCTGATACAGGCAGATTCAGCCCTCCACTTCAAACATCATGAAGAATACAGTGGTGTCTTGAAGGCATCCATTTCAAACCAAATGAGAAGAGAAAATATGAGAAGACTATGAAGTAGAGCCTATGTAACAGATACTCACAGCTTATTTCCCTAAGCAGAGAATCCAACCAGCATCAGGGTGGATAATAAATAAGGGTGCAGTTCCTACTTCAGCCTTAGGCAGTAAGTCCACTGTCCCCCTGCTTGCAGAAGCCAGTGCAAAGCGGTGCTCTCAGGCCAACCACGGAGTGGGAGAGAAGAAAGGAAACCACACTCAACAGCTGGCAGAGAGCAAACTAGCACTGATCCTAACCCAGTGCCCAAATAGAAAAATCAAGCACTAGTTCAACAGGAGCAGGAGCTGAAGATGTGCTCTGCACTAGGGCATGTTCTAGTTCTGCTCCTCTAACTGGGCATACCTCTGAGAGCATCTGCCAGTAGGTTACAGGTATGTGGTCCTGTTTCTCATTGCAAGAAACCAAGAATACATCACACACCCATGAAACAGCATTCTCCTTCCATGGATGTTTCTCCAGCTGCTGCCAGGCATTATCCAGCTGAGAACAGCTCTTGCCCTGGGGCAAGATCTCCAAGAAGGAAGAAAGCAACCATGCCCAAAACACCAACAATCAGGGCTCTCTCTGTTCTGGACCCTCTTACAGACCTTCGTGGCACTTCAACGTTCAGAAAAAATTATGATGCCATTCCTAATCCTCCCCCAGAGATTGGGAAGGCTGGAAAGATTTCATGTGATGCCTTTTCAGAGGGCTGAGAAACATAGATATATCAGGTCTATAAATATCTAAGGTGTGGGGGGCAGAATGGCAAGGCCGGACTCTTTTCAGCGGTGAGAGGAGACAGGACAAGGGGAAATGGCCAGAAACTGCAGCATAGGAAGTTCCACACAAATGTGTGCAAGAACTTCTTTACAGTGAGGTGACGGAGCTCTGGAACAGGCTGCCCATGGAGGTGATGGAGTCTCCTTCTCTGGAGATGTTCAAGACCTGCCTGGATGCCTACCTGTGTGACCTGCTGTAGGGAACCTGCTTTGGCAGGGGGGTTGGACTCGATGATCTCTGGAGGTCCCTTCCAACCCCTACAATTCTGTGATTCTGTGATAGAATCATAGAATCACTCAGGTTGGAAAAGACCTTAAAGATGATCAAGTCCAGCCATGACCTCACATTTTATGTGAACCACAGCAAATTCTCTATCACTATCCCTTAATACTACATCCCCATGATGCACACTGCAAGAGCACTAAGAGCCTCACCCTAAGTGCAGAACAGTCTCTCAAAATCTAGGCTCATGTTGCCCAAAAGAAAAAGAAGAGCCTCTCTGTGCGATGTACACTCAAAGCTCAAGAGCAAATCTGGGCATATCTCTGTATGGCATCATGCAGAGGTGCATACCCAGCACATTAAGCAAGGTAAGCTCTGTAACAAGGACAGGGCGCCAAGAGCAGATCGATCTGGGGTTGCCCTCTGGTCCCCAGACGCTGACAGACAGCAGATTGATCACAATGCGGTCTGAATTTCTCGCCTGACAATTCAGACAGATGAGGGCTGGGAGCTCTGCAAATGCATAATCTGTGCCTGGCACTCGCTTGCTCTGTACTGAGTGGTGATAACAGCTTTGGAGCACACTGCTTCTCCTCTAGTCCGTTAGCATTAGCCTCCAGCTGAACCCCCAGGGCGTTAAGTACAGCAGACCTCCGCCTCTGAGGCAGATAAGTAAAACATACCATAAAGCAAAGTACAGGGTATCTGCACATCTCCAAAGGGGCTGTCAGCAGCCGAGTGCTGCAGTCCGTGTGCACTGCACGTGAGGAAGAAGGGTTTTATTGTGGTTTTTTTGTTGTTTTTTTGTTTTTCCAGGGAGCCTCTCTGCCATCCTCACTGGTATGGATCCACTTTCTGTTCCTCCTTCCCTCTGGCTCTGTGTTAAGAGCTGTGCCCCAACACAGGCCCCGACAGCATCTTTGCTAATTCTCAAAGTGCCACCTACAGTTTGTGAGGGTGCACACGCTCACAGGCAGAGATGCTATAAATATACAAACACACACACACGTATATATATACATATGGGTATTGAGACACGAGCAAACCAACCCACAGCTCACACATGACAGAAATCAGCCTGCTCTTCCTTGAAGGAAGGAAATAGGGCAGGATCTCACTGCACCACGTACGCTTTGTAAGGTGGTCCTCAGTCCCCAGCTCAGGCTACACTGGAAAAGGGACTCTAGAGCTGTTTTCCTCCCTAGACAAACATAGCCACGAATCTGGCAGTGCCAACTCACCATGGGGTGCTGGGTCAAGGCTGGGAGCAAGAGCAAATAGGGAGCACCGTGACAGCTTCAGCAGCTGCAGAGATTTAGCATTGCCAACACCAGCTTGCCCCACATTCTCGCTTACCAAATGAAACAAAAGGGCCCTGGACAGCACAGGGGGATTTTCAGAGAGCAGGGAAGGCACACAAGGCAAATGAAATGAGTGCAACAGCTGAGATGCCTGGAATTTAAACAGAGTTGGCTTTCTACTGCTTTCCTTTCTCAATAGTTTCCAAGGAAAAATATCCAGACTTGTTGAAAATATAATAGATTTTCAAAACAAATCCATTTTCTACTCTCTCTACGTGACTGAAATAGAGAGAAATAAGTTATTTTAAAAAAATCATTTTCTCATAAAGATACTCCAAGAGAAAGAAAAGAGGACTTCAGAGGTTGTCCTATAGCTATCAGGTTAGTTGGGGTGCTCCCAAGCGCATCCCTAGATCCATGGGAAAATAACAAGTAAACACTCTCAGGCAGAGGCTTGCCTTGGAGGCTCTCCTCCTGCTTCACCCAGGTATTTCCACAGCTCCGTGCAATGGCTTTTCCTTTCCCTTGGGGTTTCATCCATGGAGATGAACCATCAGGAAACAGTACTGACCAGATTTCAATCACCGTATAAGCAGGCATCAAAGAAGCCTTCCATGTTGGCTGAAGCCCCTGGTCCCAACAGGAAACCACCCTCAGGCTTGAGCAGATATTTATAAGAGAAGATCCTGGAGAGGGCTCAATTGCTCTGCTTGGGTCCACTCATCCTCTACCTTTCCTGCTCCAGCCAGTCCCAGAAAAACCACCACCATATTCTGCTTGGACACGGACGCACTTGAAAAATGGTTATTTACAATGCTTCCACCCTGACTGACAAGAAAACAGGAGCACAGAATGTTTTTTAAATGCATTCTGTGGCTAAAAGCCCAAAAGCAGTTGGCCTTTGGCCAGGTATGAGAATGAACACTGATATTCTGGGGCAGAAGAGGCTGTGAGCCCAGCTTCTTCCTGTCATTATTTGACTCTTTAAAACGTACTTAAAAGGAGAGGTTGTTAACTAATTGGATGTCCTTCAGTTTGACTCTTTGCTTTGGCTCACAATAGAGCAGATACACAAACAGCACATTTCCAATACCCCCTTCAGCCATCAGTCATTCTCAGCAGTCAGTAGGTTTCTTCCTCTCACTTTTTGAACAATGTTTCTTTGCTGTAAATTTAAGCCATCTATGGGAAAGGAAAGATGGAAGACATTTCTTGTTTCTGTGCATGAGAAACACTTCTATTATGCGTATTAACTAATTTTGTGGCTTTTTAAAAAGTAAGCAAAATGCTAAAAAGTCCAAACCAAATATTGAGGTTCTCCAAACTCCTTGTTTCCTTTCCAAATCTGACTTTAATTTCTGTTCCAAAACACCAAGCAAGAAAACCATTTACTAATCTGCAAAACTCCCATAGAAATAGGGAAGAAAAAAAAAAACCACCACCAAAGAACCATTCCCACAGAATCATCTGAAAAACAAACATGTCCTTCCCCAGCTCACAATTGTGTGGTCAGAGCTGGCCTCCTACCAGCGAGGGATCACACTGACTCTTTCAAGAAGTCTGGATCCTGCAGGGAGTGGCTACAGAGCCATGGGACTTGTCCTGTACTGTCCTGTGTGGAATCGTGGAATCACAGAATCTTAGAACCACTTGAGTTGTAAGAGATTCTTAATGGCCATTTGGCCCTGCAGTGAACAGGGATACCTATAGCTCCATCAGGTGCCCAGAGCCCTGTCGAGCCTGACCGTGTCTCCAGGGATGGGGCACCCATCACCTCTGTGCAATCTATGCCAGTGCCTCACCACTCATATCAAAGAACTTGAATCCTTATATCCAGTCTAAACCTCCTCTCTTTCCATTCAAAACCATTTCCCCTTGTCCTATCACAACAGACACTGCCAAAGGGTCTGTCCCCTTCTTTCCTGTAGCCCTGCTGTGAAGCCTGACCCAGCAACACCAATTCCTGCAGAGTTTGAGGTTGGATGGGAATTTAAATAGTGCCTGAGAGAGGTTCTCTGTTGAACAGAACAGGAATAACCACACAGGTCTTTTGTTATTTTTTATCTGCAGGAGGTGATTTATCTGGCAGATCTTTGTCAGGCATGCTGCTCTCCTTTCCTTTTTTTCTGCTAAAGAGAGATAAGTGGTGGGGGTGGAAAGAAGCAAATTGAAAATGCAAACGGAAAATTTGACCAGACTACTCCCACTTGTAGAGAACCCAAAATACATGCATGTATGAGCGAGCTGGCGAGATGCGAGCTGAAATTCCAGCTGTAGGCAGGGTCACCCAGCAACATCCTCATTTGCACCTTTCCTTTTCCTTCTGCCCACCCTTTGGTTTGGAGCCTCACAGCAACCCACAGCCCCGAGACATAGAGAGCCAAATGGAACTCCAACAACACAAAAAGCATTTTTCTTTTCCCCAGAGATCAGTCAACCAACCATGGCAAACAAACCCATAGGAAATGGGATGTCATTACTTCCAGATGTCACTCAGGGACTTACAGGGCACTATATTTGGTGCAGCACTGGCAAGTCCTCGCAGGGAGGTGGTAGAATCACCACCCCTGGGACGTATCTGAGAAAAGGATAGATGTGGCACTGAGGGATGTGGTCTAGAACAATCACAGGGATGGGATGACAATTGGACTCAGTGATCTTATTAGACTTTCCAACCTTAATGATTCTATTATTTTATGGTAGGACCGAGACACCCCAGCAAAAAAGCAAGTTTCATAAGTGAGAAGTGAGAAGGCTGAAGCTCAAGGACAGCGTAGGGGACTGCCTGTAACAGCTCAAAAGAAAGAAAACCATGGTCCAGTCAGGTGACCTGATTTCCAACCCTAGTATGTTTGGAGACCCTATCATAGAATCATAGAATCACAAGGTTGGAAACGACCTACAAGATCATCTAGTCCTACCATCTCCTCATCACCATTGCCACCTTGCCTCTGCAGACACCCATAGACATGAATACATGAAAAAGTCCATGGGGAGGAGTGTGCAAGGCTAAACACATGGAGAAGAAAGGAGAACATGAGAAGCCAGACATCTAACAAAAGAGGAGGAAAAATGATCATCCAAAGCAGTGAGATGAGAGAGAGCTGTTATTGGAAGCGAGAAGTGAAAAGAGGCAAATTAAACACTGGTTCAAACCACAGTAAAAATAGCACAGTAGGAGAAGGAGAAAGAAGACAACTGCACAGAAACACACCCAGTACTTTGTAGAAGATGCAATCACACTCAGCTCTGCATAAAGCAGAGCCTGGAAATGCAGTGTAGGGCTATCCCAGGACCAAGATCCAAACTTCAGTTTGGGACATGGCCAACCAGATCTGTCCCACATTAGTTGGATTCATAGCAGCAGAGTGCATTCACCCCTAGGGACAGCAAAATGGAAGCAAAGAAAGTAGGAATTATGTGTAAGAGAGAACAATATGGGGTGCAAAGGAACAATAACACATCATTACAAAAATCATGGCTGATCAGATGCATTATAGGGTGGGCTCCCCGGAAACGCACCAAACAGACTGCATGTCACACTGACACCAGCCCAGCTGCTAACAACAGAGGGGTGCTGGGTCCTGGACCAGACCAGGTGCCCCAACTTCATTCAGTGCTGCTCATGCTGACAAGCTTAGGAGAGTCACACAGTCAGGCAAGTCAGACACTCAGCACATTTCTTGTGACCCAGGGAGAAAGGCTCTGGCCATCCTCCTTCCTCTGTCATTTCACTCAGAGCACCTGCCTGCATCCCAGCTGCACTCTGGGCAGAATGAAGCATGGAGAGGAAACAAAGCCCTGCAATTCTTATTTAGATGCAGTCATAAAAACACAATTTTTGCATTGATGCTCTGTTATCCTGATGATTTCTGGATGTAAATCCATCCTCCTGCAGCTAACCACAGGTGAATCCAAATATCAGCACAGCAGCTATTTGCTTTAACACAAACATCAGTCCTTGAGAGAAAGAGCAGAAGCTGCGTTTATGTGGTGGTGAGCTGGATATTTAAGTGGGAGATGGAGCCACCTACCAAATATTTTTGTGCCACGCTTTTATAACTATGGGCTTCTTCTCCACAAGCACAGCTCCCTCTCTTCCCTTCGCTGCAGCCTGCTGTGCTGCTGCTGTGCACGCTCCCTAACGCTGTACCAATCCAGCCACCACTTGGCAAGGTCAGACTGACCTTTCCTGAGTGCTCGCTGTCTGGGCAGGAGCCTTCTGGGAACCACATGTGCCTGACCAGCACAGCCTCCCAGTGCACCCAGCATGCCACTTGCTGAAGTTAATATTCACACCCACCTTGCACAGGGCTCACAGATAGCCAAGGAACAATTAACCTGCCGCAAATGCTTGTTTTATCATTTTTAGCTGAGGTGTTGACAGGAGAAACTGCATTTTTTCCTCCTTGGCTTAAGAATGAGGAGCACTGATGTCTACAGATTTAGTGATTAAATGCTTCCTAAAGGAAAATCTTTAATGTTGAATCCTCTCCTCATCCTGTGGTTTTCATGCAGTGAGAAACTGAAATTTCCCATAGCTTACACCCATTCCTGTTAAAACATACTGATTCTTGGTGA
Source organism: Centrocercus urophasianus (assembly GCF_019232065.1). NCBI lineage: Eukaryota > Metazoa > Chordata > Aves > Galliformes > Phasianidae > Centrocercus > Centrocercus urophasianus. The sequence continues at coordinate 10,359,992 of NW_024884744.1, read as the reverse complement.
CTGATGCAGCTACTTAGAAACAGTTAAAAGAAATGCATTAAATGCCATGACAGGGTCGGAGCAGCTGTCTCCATTCCTCTGTGTCAATCAGCACATTGTTGCTGCTGTAAACCAAAGGCAATGCTGCAGTACGTCACCTTGTTATTGAGCAGGCACTGCCCTGAAAAAGTAAACTGTGGCACTGCCCTGAAAAAGTGTGAACTGTGAGAAATTATTCAGAGTTAATGATCTCCCAATGCTTTGTGAATGGTCTAATTAGTCAAATACATTATTTTAGCTGGCATACATAAGCTAAGTACCACATGTATAGACAGATACTGTGTGTAGATACATCAAACAGTTATTTCAGTGCACAAAATGATGGAATATCTCTATATTCTCAAGCAAGGCTGGATGCTACTTCCTGTAGGTTACAGTGCCAACTCATGTGTGAAAAAATACAGGATATTGGCTTTGGGTGCTCTGATTATATTTGTAGCTCTTGAGAAGCTGCAACAGGACAACTTAAATATAAGTTAAAAAAATTCCTTAAGAAATATGCCTATCTGAATAATGTGATTTTTCAGGGCAGTATAACTGAAAGACTTTAGAGCAGAAAAAATATATATATGCAAAACATAAGAGTGGAGAACACCCTGAGAATACTTGTACTGTTAATTACCAGATAGGAATGAAATGTATGTTATCATCTCTATATGCTTTGGTGTCATGCTGGAAATGGAACAAGGCTCATGACTGTACTTTTCTTCTACAAATCTATGGCTTACTATGAATTTTTCCACTGGTTCCTGCTCTTTAACTAGAGATAGAAGCATGGCGTTACATGACCAGAACATGGCTAAGACACCCTTTCAGGTTCAGGACTCCAAGCCTTCTCAAGAACTAGAACCAACCCAGCTGCACTGCTCACTTTTCTGCAGTACATGCTCGTGACTGCATTACTTCAAGCTCCAGCATCTATGCTTCAAGCATCAGGAACCACCTGATCCAAGCACCTTTTTGGATAAAGCAGGGGAGTTCAGCTATACAAGCTGAAGGCGTATGGCTCCAAGAACAAGACAAGTTCTTTGCCAACTTTACGTTCAAACACTGCCTCAAGTGCTGCACTGATTGCTTAGACCCATGACAGGAAAACACCTTGAATGCTGAAAACAGTAGGAGCTGAGCCAGCCATAAATCTTTGTTACAGCAGCTGTCTAAGGCAATTGGCAGGTTTGTAAGTACTACCACCTATACATATGTGGTCTGTGCTACCATATTGTATATGCACATGAGCAGTGAATTCCATATTAGAGGTTCACATAGATATGTACACACTGCTTTATCACACAGACCCAAAATATGTAGTTTCCAATGTAACCTGCAGCCATCCCATATAACCTAGATAATTCAAGGGCAGGAAAGCTACATAACACAGTATCTTTGCTGATAACAAAGCAATAATCCCCTTTCTGAGAGGAAATGACAGGTTTGAAATTGCCTTGTGTTCCCAGGCTTTAAACTTGGCAGCATGTCGGTTCTTGTAAATGTTTCACTCCAGAAAAGCCCAGCTATCCATTATTAGCAGCTAATTCACTGCCAAGCACGTGGACAGCTTTTGGACCCAGGTGAGGAGGAGCCAGCTGTTCAGCTGCTGCAGCTCCCCACCTGTTGAAGATAGGTGGGGGGGGTCTGGCATAGGAATTTATTCCATATATCATGGGTCACGTTTGTGGTGAATATAGTGCTTGGAACAAAGGCTGGGCCACACACACAATCTCTTATGTGTCCAAAGTAATGCCCCGCTGTCCCATAGCCATGGGAAAAGAGCCTGTTTTACAGCAAAACAAGCAAGCATGGAGAGAGGGGAAATGTCTAACTAACTAACTTCCGTTCAGCCAGAAAGTCACTGTTGCACTGATTAATAGTAAATGTACCTGCTACCTAGGAAATCTGGCAGCTTAGTTGAAGGGTGCATTCTGGGCCATGTTAATGGCTGTCATAAAGCTGTCTTAGTTTTTAAACCAAGTAATTATCACTAATAAACAGTTACTAATATAATTATAAACATTAGTTTGCTCTTAAACAGATACTAAGCTCATTCTGTAGTTTATCTGCCACAAAGATTCAGTTGGCTCTTATATTTATAATGGCATCTTAACTAATAAGTAGCATTTCCAGGCTATTCTTCAGCAGGATTCAAACACACTAGCCTCCCAAATATTTTGGATGATATTCACATTAGCTTCTGAGTTTTCTTTTACTTCTGTCTGCAAACATAGAATCACTAAGGTTGAAAAAGACCACCAAGATCATCTAGTCCAACCATCAACCCATCCCTGCCATGCCCACTATACCATGTCCCTCAGTGTTATAAGTCAAGATTATCTTGTCTGTTGATCACATCCTTTTCTCATAGCAAATAAATTATTTTGCCATAAATTCATATCTGGATATCAACAAGGCATAATGAAACATAGCACCAAAATTCTTCCCTAATTCCCCACTATCACAAGTTTTTAGTACCATAGGCCATATCACTTTCAATTCCTTTGCAGAGCCATCAGTCATAATATTAGAACTTTGTCTGTATGTCTGTATATGAGTGACAGAAGAAAGAGAAAAATCTTTCCAGAGTATATGGGGAAAGCCAAATTATTCTGAACATCTGCCAAGAGCAAAATTGGTGCTTCAGAAAGAGTTTTGATATCAGATGGAAACAAAAGGAAAGAGCAAGGAGGAGTAAGTCGTAAACATTTTCTTCTCGATGGGTTACCTCCCCTCTAGGAAATAATAGGAGTTGGACTCAGTGATCATTACAGGTCCCTTCCAACTCAAGATACTGTATGATTCTATAATATGCTGAGGTTCAGTGAGAATCTAGATTAGACAGAAGCTGTGGAGCAGGCAAGGTCACTTGGGAAGAGATCTCCACAGAGATCAGCAGCAGTGCAGCAAAAGAAAAAAGAAAACTCCACCCCAGTTTTGATGCTCAGAAAAACGTGAATGGAACAGAAGACAGGTAGCTCTTCAAATACAAGTGGGGAAACCCAGCTAAGATACAAGTGGTGCAGGTGGTTGCTTATAAAGGTAAGGCCCCTGAGAAGAGGGCTGCTAGCACTTGCATTGACAGAAAGCATGCAGAAAGCACTGTACTGTGCTCATCCTACTTGCACAGCAATTTTCCTGACTTCAGGAAGCGTTCATGCTGTCCCTCTGAGAAGCTCATTTGGTATTTATAAGGCTTTATGAACTTGCAAAATATTTCAGAAATTCTGTTCTGTGCATAACTTCCAGTGATTTCCTTCAAGTGCTTTTCCTCTCCGTAAAAACGTGTTATTAACTTTTGAAATCTTACTGCATGACTTTTAAATGCAGGGGAAGCTTCAGAGCACTGAGGCTAAATGTTGGAAAGTGGTTCACTAGAGCTAAAGGATGAAAATGTTCTGGGAGACGAGAGAGGGACAGAGGACTATAATTTTTCTGCACATGAAAAGCAGAAAGTTGGAATTGTTTAATACAGCAAGCAGACAACATTGTGTCCTTTACTCACAGGAGTTAGCTACAGTCAAGCCAAAGATAAAAAAATGGAGAAGAAAGCAACTTTTGGTAGTTCTTAAATCATTCCCCTGTGCTGCAGACTGGCTATTGCAAAGGCAGCTAATGCATACTCTGAGGGCACGTTTTTCATTACTAATATTTAATCAGCATCCACAAAAACGCACACAGGCATCCAAACCTTCCCAGGATGTCACCAGAATCCTGATAAGCACAACTGTAACACGTCACACATTGCAGCTCACAGGGCCACCTCCCATCCAATACAGGTTTGAGTGAGTTGTGGATGCCAGAGGCAGAACAGAGCATTTGCACTCCCTGTGTAATGCAGACCAGAGGATATCAGTTAGCACATCTTAAACCCAACAAACAATTCTGATTAGTACCAGCTTATCACTATGAAAGTCATCCAATAGCAAACATATATATATATGTATGTATATATATATATATATATATATATATATATATATATAAAATGAACAATGAAGAATTCACTCTATCTCTCACCCATGTGTTCCAGTACTGGTTCCCTTCTTGCTGAAGGCTTGAACCCTGTCTTTAGATTCAACTTTGCTACCTTTGGAGATTGTACAAGTGCCTGAGTGAGTCTCTCTGACCTCTGAGATAGGAAAGAGTTGAGATCAGCTACTTAGAGCAGCATTTCTAGTTTCAAAATCTCTACATCTCTGAAAATACTACTGATTTTGACAGGCTTAAAATGTGTTAGTCCACCTACAGAGCTCTGCAATCTCACTTGCTGAAGAAAACTATAAAAGAACAATTTTCTTTGGCTCAGGATAGAATAGTGGCAAAGTCAGTCCTTCTCAGGCATCCCCAGCCAGGAGGGAATAGCCTGAGAATCCATGGGCTGTTAGACGGAATCAACCCCAGAAACAACTGGAGTGCTCATCTGGGTGTTTCTTCATCCTGCACCTATTGACCAACCTGGCTAACACTGGCAGTGAGAGAATCATAGAATCATTGAGGTTGGAAAACACCGCTAAGATCATTGGGTCCATATATCAACACATCACATCATGCCTACTGACCACATCCCTCAGTGCCACATCTCCACAGTTCTTGAGCACCTCCAGGGACAGCAACTCCACCACCACCCTGGGCAGCCTGTGCCAATGAATCACCACTCTTTCTGAGAATAAATGTTTCCTAATATCCAACCTGAACCTCCCCTGGTACAACTTATGGCCATTACTTCTCAGGTCTTTTTTCTTTTCAGATTTCAACAGCTCAAGATTCATGCACTGGGAAGGAACAAAATAGGGAGATCTGATTTTCTCCCTACACCTGCAGCATGGAAATATGAGGGCTTTAAAAGCAATCAGTGTTTTAAATCAATTGGTGAAATTTTCCTCTGTAGGAGTCGCAGGGCAGCCAGATAAATTCAGAATAGGTATTAGAAAAAAGATGGATGTGGCAGGTCTGATTAATCTAGGTGCTTTTCTTGAATAACGATAATTGGGGTTTAGCATGGCTATACGAATAAAATCAAATTTAATCAGCAAATGGACTGCCTCCAAACTTACTGCCAACCCACCCTCACATTTTTCTAGGGCTACTGCTATAATTTCAGTGAAATTGAAGTTTTCACCCTGGAAAACTTCTTCTTTCACCTTTTATGCCATTTTCACCCTTTCCTTCACAGAATGCAGATTCAGAGTTTCACTCAAGAAAGCATGGGCACAAAAGGTGGGTGAACTCCACTTGCCTATGGCTACAAGACTCTCCTAATCCTCAATTTAGGAAGATAAAGCCACAGAGGAATGCATTGACCCTCAGATGGGGCTGCAAATGGGAAAATACACTTGTTTAGAGGACCTGTGGCATCCCAACATGCTTAGTTTGGCTCTGGCCTTTGACTTAATTGCAGCTTCCAGACATACTTTCTGACCTCAAGGCAGGCTCTGGTTAAAGCACTGGAATGTCTGGGAGCAGTGGGGCTTGAGCCACGACCCACAAAGAATGCTGTGCAAACAGCTCCAGACAGCCAAGCAGCTATAAATCAGGGAGCTGATCCCATACACTGCTGCAAGTGTGAAGTGAGAAGGCCTGAGAGGAGACAAAAGATTCATAAATTCGTAATCCTCTGTGAAATTATGGGGGGGGGAATAGGTCAGTATACATACATGTATTCCACTTTAAATAAGTCGTACCACGTCTGTTGCAGAATCCCCAGCTCTTATTGTCCACACAGAAGTACATTAAGGTTTGTATTCTGAATATTTTACTCAACCTATTTCACGACAGCACTTCTGAAGATTTGGATTTCTCTGAGGATTGCTGAGGTTTCTCTGAGAGCAGGTTGAAATGGCAACAACCAAGTCCCAGGATCTGTTAGCATTCTGGAGGAAAGCCAAGCCTACCAGTTTCTGTCCAGGCATTTCCTCCGGGTTTGCATCTCTGTTCTCTTTGGGCACTTCATAATTGATTTGTCATTTATTGCTTTATAGAAAGATTTGCAAGTATTTATATATATATATATAATGCAAGTATTTATATATATATATATAAGATGGATAAAAGCCAACCTTGGGGTAATAGCTCAGGAATCTCCTCGTGTATGTATTTGGGAGAAATTTGCTGCTGGTGTTTCTTGGATGATTAAGCTCTTAATTTACAGGCAGTTTTCATTCATAAATATTAAATGACCATCCAAATAACAAACTTCCCAGTGATTATTTGATCCTCAATTTAAATAAGTCACTGATTCTTGTACCAATAAATCTCACCCAGCGTTTCAAAAAGAAAGTAAAACAAGCAAACAAATGTGTGCTCAAAGGTTCACCTGGGTCTCTTTTAGCATACCCTCACATTCACTCACTCTGTTCTGCAGAAGTCGTTGAACTTGGCTCTGTTTGGGCCAACAGCTGAATTAGCACTTTCCTTACTCAAGACAGAAAGAAGTTCCAAGTATCAAGTTCCTGTCCTGATGCCCTGTTTTCTGATATCATGGGGTATGGCAGAACATCTCTTGCATGGCAAGCAGATGTAACCTTCCTCATTTTGAAAAGCCACCTTCAAAAAACAAGTGGATAGAGCTGCAGGGAACAGAGGGGATGCGTGACAGATGCAAGTTCTGGCCTTTGAGGTCTGGACAGAGAACCAGACAGAATGACTCAGATCACAAAGTGACCCCAGGTACAATGGAAATGAGGAAAGTGCCCAGGAGATTCACAGCAACAGACCTAGCTTAAGTATTTCTAGAATCAAAGAGAAGCAAATCACTCTGAGACATCAAGCCCTCAGGCTGCATGGCAGCGCCAAGCGTTTGCGTATCAAAAATGATAATGAAAATAGACTTTTCAATGAATACAAACCATAAAACACAGGAGCAGATCTGCAGCAGGTACTGTGGTGTAACGCACACCAATGTAGCACAGCTCTGTGCTGGATGTGGCACAGGAAAAACTTGGCTCACGCCAGCTTTTCTATCATTTATCAGAAATAACATCTTTGCAGACTAGCTGTTTGAATTAATTACAGCCTAAACGCTCTTCTCCAGGGCTTGCAATGTTCACAGAATCATTTCCTTGTTTCCTTCATTGTAATAATGTCAAAGATCAAACTGCAAAACCTGTATTTCTCCTTAAGCAAATTGCATTGCAGTTCAGGAGCAGAGAGCTGGCAGCATGAGATGGCTGTATCTCTCCTGCTGCTGCTGGGAGCTGCAAACCATTTAGCATTGGCTGTGTTGAAAGAGATTAACTTGTGCTGACAACACCCTGTTGGGGTGAAGTGCTGGAATCCTGTGCTCGACAGCAATCTTAAATACCAGAAGTGTCTTGTCTTCATCTGTACTTGGGAAAAATTTCTCTATAAGGTGCTCCAGCATGTATTTAAGCTATGTGAGAGCAGAGGTGCCTGGAGTCACCTCCCACATTGAGACAACTGCATGGCATGCACCCATGCTTCAGCACCGACACGCAGCACTCACCTTAGCCTGCTACATCCGGAATTTAGGATGAACTCCATAAGAAAGGTTTAATTTAAATATAATATGTATAGAAGCATCTGGAAATGGCACGAGCAGATTTTGCCAACAAGATAATAAATCACGCCAACGTGGCTTTGCGTTGGTGACCAGGATGAATTGGTCCTGCCCAGGAGCATCTCAGCCCCAGCACATGATGTAGCAGCAGCACTCAACACCTCTGCTAACTTTCTGAACCTGAGATATAACTGGCAAAATAATCAAAGTACGGAGGCACAGACTTAAACAATGCATGTTCAGGTGATAAAGTGCATCACTGAAGGCAGCAGGCATTTCCCTCTACCAAAATGCTTGTCCATCTAGATGGAAGAAATTCATAAAACTGCACATAATAGCATTGCTGAAAGACTCCCCAAAAGTCATAAAACACAGCTGAAATTTGACATCATATTTGGAGCTCAGACCTCAGTGCTTCTTCCAAATGGCTCTGCAGAGCCTCTCTTTTATAAATGTCTGGAGACGCTGCATACCTTTTTTTATTAAAAAAAATATATTGTTAAAGTTCCTTAACTCCTGGCTGTAAGCATTGAGATATCTGTGATTACAACCAGAAATGTGCACCCCAATAAAGGTTTCTGAGTAACACGGAGGAACCTATTGTGCATGGGATGGCCCCATGAATGGTTCAACACCACGAAGGGCTGCCAGTGGGGAGATGCATCCTGTGCACATGGCCTCTTCCATTGCTGAGAAAACATGCCTGGACCAAGAGATTCCCAGAAATTCATCTCTGAAGTTCACTTAAAATAACTAATTACCTGCTTGAAATTACAACACTCGAAACGAGCTGGCATTATAACCCTCCCTCAACCTGAGAATAAATATTCATCATTCCAAGATCGACAGATCACTCCTCCAAGGGTGCTATCCCTGTCGTTCATCTTAAACTGCTGCAGAACGCAGCGTATTTATTTTCTGCTAAAACAATGTATGTTTTGTAAATGGAGACCCACAGGACAAATGCTTTCTTCCTCAAATCTGAAACAAAATTCTCACGGGCTCAAAGAATCTTCTCCAGGCCTCATTTAATTCTAAACCTGGACTTGTATAACCTTTATTAATTCCACAGTGGTAAAGGGAATGTGATTATGCCATCTTTATTTGATCATATTAGTTTGCTCTTCAGTGCCACAACGCTTAGCCATTAGACAAATAGACAGAGATAAGTTATAATTAATGACTTTGGGAATGTTCCGACAATCACTTGTAATTGGCAGCAACACCACAAAAACCCTAATTCATTTAATTAGGCATTCGATGATTATTATGGCTTGTAAAACGTATCTAAGCTTATTGATAAGGAGTAATTATTAAAAGCAGCTTCTATTTACTAAAGGAGCAATAGCAGACACACCATAAACACAGTGTTACATCTGCACAGTGGAGAGTTTTCTGCTGTTTCTCATGGCAAAGAGAACGGCAGGAGGCTATGGCAGTGCACTATGCTGGAGCTGCTGTTCCTGCTACCACGGCTGTGCCCTCCTGCTGCACAGCCCACAGTGACACAACTCTCTATGACTGACTGCCTGAAAAGAGGTTGAAACAAGGTGGGGGGAGGGGGCTCAGCCTCTTCTTTCAGGTAATAACGATAGAAAGAGAGGGAATGGCCTTAAGTTGCACCAGGGGAGGTTCAGGTTGGATATGAGGAAATATTTCTTCTCAGAAATATTGGACACTGGCACAGGCTGTCCAGGGAGGAGGAGGAATCATCATCCCTGGAGGTGTTCAGAAACCATGGAGATGCGGCACTGAGAGATATAGTGGGCATGGTGTGATGGGTTGATGGTTAGACTAGATGGCCTTAGAGGTCTTTTCCATCCTTAATGATTCTACGACACCACAGTGACACTCTGTATGTCCTAAGGACTGTCCCTGATGGCACCATCCTTACCATGACTTTGCTAGAGAGCATCCCCAGAGCCACCTCTGGGGTCATCAGTGCCCCATACCCTGAGAAGAGCTCAGCTTTCCACAGGAAGAAATAAGAAAAAAGGCAAACTCTCGCTTTTTTTGCTGGAGTGGTTCCAAGGGTCAATAGCACCATGATAAGGATAACACAACATTTCTGCAAAGACTACAGGCTGCTCATGCACCCAATGATGACAAATTAGCTTAAGATCACATCCCAGTGTGCTATTTTCAGATCCATGTCACAGTAACACTTACAGGCAAGAGATATATATTGATGTTTGCAGTCCCTTAGGGAAAGGTTACCACAAAATGCCAGGTATCACAACCCAAACATTTTTATTTTGAGTTACTAAAAGATATTATCATTTGCATTAGGTCTGGAAGCTGGTCTCCAGCTGTGTTTTTAATGACAAGGGAATATCCTGATTTGGAAATCTAAGCAACTCGTCAGGAGGCCGGGCTCTTAAATGACGTTTAAATTGAATGGTGGATAAGATGTTCTCCAGAGCATCCTCTATCAGCTTTATGTTTTGAGTTTTGTTAGGCTCAGGATAAAAACTATAATTAATTTCTCCTTCTCAAACCTTTGAATTATAATTAAAGACAACACACGTTAATAAGAAAGTTTTCTCTTGATATTACATGTAATGTCAGAGTTAATTATTATAATTTTAACTTGAGTTTTTTATCATTCTGAATTTTAATCTCCCTGTTACTCTGAGAGATTGAGGAAAACTGGGAAATATCTGTAATTGCCTTTTCCCTCAAAAAATGCCTCCATGCATTTAAATAGTTTGGACCAAAATTTGTAATAGACAATAACTGCAAAAACAAACTTTGTTCTATTTCTTGGGAGGTTTGCTCCCAGCAAGAACCACTCCTGGTAATTAAAAGTGAAAGACTTTCATAGACAAAATTGCACGTGCTCATTAAGTAGGAAGCTGTACAGCCTCAGCAGGATGTGGTTTTGCTGGACCCTGCTCAGGAAGGCTACACAGTGCTGGGACATCAGTAGGACAAGAACTGTGTCATGTAGGGGCATACAGACCTCATGACTGAGCCTTTGGCAGCCATCCCTCTGCAGCCAGGGGGGTGATCTCAGACTGCCACTTGCTCACATTGGGTGCCAGCCCACCCCCACAGCACACCGTCCTTCCCTGAGCCAAGGGCTCCAGCTTCACGCGCAGCATTTATGAAGTATCCCATTTTCCCCATCAGAGAAATAGTGTTTGATGCAGTGCCTCCGAGCTGAGTGATTTGTCAAAGTAACTGCAACGGGAGGACATCGCAGCGCTAGAAGCTAATGTATTACTGTCCTGATAGATTTATGCTGTTAAATTGATGGCTGACATTGCCGGACCTCTTAGTAAAGAACTGCCTGGGCCATCCAAAATGCCGTGTTAAAAATATAGGTATTTATCGGTTACAGGGTGCTTTATAGCCTCAGAGCTATTTACAAAAATTAACCAGCAGACCTCCTCCAGTTCCCTTCGTGAGTATCCTGCATAATTAGCATTGCTCTGATCTTACAAATGGCAAAAGACCTCATACACTTAATTTCTAGCATGGGCTGAGTACTCATAGATCCAGGTGAACACTCCAAGAGTAACATCTCAGAGCACCCGGGCCGTAAAGCTATAAACATTGGGCTATAATGAGAAGACTGGTCAAAAACAAGATTAAATTCTGTATGAAGAAGAACACATGAATATAACTTTCTTCACTCTTTGCCATAACACCATTCCTCTGTGTTAGAAACAAAGCAATTTTGAACAGCTGAGGCTCCACCTGGGGTCAGTTCCCAAGTCCTATTTCTGATATTCCATTAATTTCTTTGCTTATAAGTATCAGATGCCACAGAAATTTAGACAATTTCACCAGTGGGAAAAAATACAACAAACGCAATGCTTGGGTGTTATTTTAAATTCACCTTTTCTTAGGTAACTTTTATGTCAGTCCTAGAACCTTACATCAGCCTAAGCAAAACAATCCCTTTCTGCAGAAATGTCACCGACAGTGTCACATCTGCAAGTAGCAATTCTATTTGGAGAACAGCTTATAAACAAGCATCCTAGCAAAGCACAAACTCACTTGGCTGTCCTGGGACTATTCCTTTGCAGAAGAACAAAACACGAGTTCTCCCTTGCAGGCTCCAAAAGCACGGGCAGCACTGCAGGGCTGTTTGTAAGCATTCCTCTCCGATGCCTGACTGCAAACCCCAGGAGCTCCCACACACCAATACACTTTGTATTGCTTAGAAAAATAGGGATGTGATTTCTCCTTCTCCTTGTCCTTCCAGCTGTCACTACAGCATGCTCCTGACCACAGAGGCCATTCTCTCCTGCCCCTGCATTGTTCCTTGCCATTCACAGGCACTACCAAAATAGCACTGGGAGCTGAGACTCTCGTTACCTGGGCAGTGCTGTTTCACATTTTCATATTGCTACGTTGCTCATAAAGACAAAGTGTTCAACACAGGCAGAGGAGAGACTGTACACTTCTCTATAAGATCTTTAAAATAAGAATGGAGCACCTACGATTCCACCTGTGCTTTTCCCAAACCTCTGCTACCAGGTGAAGCAATGCCACGTTTGTGACACTTGCAAAGCAAGCTACTTGGATGGCCAAGCCTTGCTTAGCTTTTATATTAATGCTGACTTTCCTTTATTCCCACTCTTTAAAAATGCACTGGGCATATATCTCTGTTTGCAGAGGACAAAACCCAACCCACTCAGCCCCAAAAAGCTTTGATCTTATTTATTGAAGTTGTCTTTGTGAAATATGTTCCTTTTAAAAGTCGGTTATTAGAACTTCGGAATAACAAGACCATTAAAATAACTCAGCACAGGCTGGGATCAATTAAAATAAATGGGGAGGAATGAGGACCTTAAGAACAAGTTGCTTCATCAGGGAATTCAACACTCAGCCGTGCCTACCTTGGCTTCAGCAATATGCAGCATGTATATTCATAGTGCCTTTACTCAAGAGTTAAATACAGTTGGCTATCTTGGGTATTAAACGGACAAAAACAGTATTTTTTTTTCTCTTAAGGTAGAAAGCCTGTTTTTAAAAAACGCTGTGTTCCAATCTGCTGTCAATGACTCTTCAACAGTCTCTTTTCTACAGCCAGCGGTAATGGTTATATCTGCTCACTGAGTAGATATAAGCACATGCTGAAGTTTATTTTGATCCAGTAAATCAGGTACTTAAGGCTAGACTACTCACAGGGATGAATGCTATTCAGCAGGATTTGGGGAATTTAACCTCCTTTTGTGGAAAATTGCAGCCAAAGTACTTAACTAGATAGGGATGAACAAGTTTAACTGGAAGTTTTTAAGCTCAATGCCACTGCTGTCTTCCCAAACTAAATATGAAGAAAGAGAGAAGTTGATGAATATCTTACACAGAAATACATACTTTTTTCTGATTAGAAGCCAATCATCAAAGTGGTTATTAACATGAAGAGGAGATCAAGAAAGAAATAGAGCAGCAAGAGAAAAACAAAGAAACTTGAAACTAGAAATTAGATGTGCAGCGTCTCTTGGCTTGAAAGCAGATGGGAATCCTTCCTTATGTACATTAGGAACAGAGTAGGTTTGCGTGACTGCTTCAAGATCTGAATAATACTTTCCTAACTACAGTGCAGCACACCTCACCAAACTAGAAAAACAACCGAGAAACACGCAGCTGATGCACTAGAAGCAAAGCCCAGTGAGACTCTACCTCAACCACCGAGTTTTGGTGCAGACATGCTCAAAACACAGCCTGTCCCTCCAGGTTGTTTCAGTTTGTTGTGAGCCTTGCATCCGTTCCATTGCCTCGCTGCTGCCCTTCTGTACAATGCAGATGTACGTTAGGGGGGAATTAAGTTAAGAAGAACTGCAGGGTACAGGGCTGTGCTGGGACAAAAACAGGCAGAAAACTGGGGAATAAGAAAAGCCACAGTTACTTATAGAGTCATAGAACAGTTTGAGTTGCAAGTGACCCTTAAGGGCCATCTGGCCCAACTCTCTCAATGGACGGGGACACCCACAGCTCCATCAGGTGCTCAGAGCCCTGTCCAACCTGACCTTGGGTATCTCCAGAGATAGGGCATCTGCTTCATCTTGGCTGAGAGAAGAAAAGACCAAAGGAAAAGCAAGGGCTGCAGGGAAAATAATAGGACATGGCATTTCCTGTGCATTTTTAAGAAACATTTGCTTTTAGCACTCTTCAGCTTAATCTGAGAAAGGTGGTTCTCTCCATTAGTCTTCAGCTGCTCATCCACCTCAGGTTCAGCTGAAAGGGCTGCCAGCCTTACTAGCTTTCCTTCACATTGATTTCTGGTACTTGTGCCTGAACACAAACATCATCTAAGCAGGAACTTCACACTGTGAGAAATCGTATCTCAATAAAGAACTTTCAGCAGGCAGCAGTTCACCAAGGCAGAGAGTTATTAATGTATTTGAGCAAGCTAGTTAAGCAAGGTAATTAATACATCTCAGAACATTAGGCATGCACGGCCAACTCTGATGGCTGTCAGCAAAGCATAATCCAGGTAATTTCTAGCACATAAATCGAATGTATGCTTGAAAAACAATTTCTAATTATGAAGACTAATTAATTTGGGGGAAAAGCTTGCTTTTATTTAACTGGAACAATAAATTTAATTATGATAACAAACATCCAGCGGACAAACAGTTCTAAAAAACATCGTCTCTGTCCACAAATAATCAGTTTTCTTTGATTTAAAAACCGATCCTGTTGTGTTACCAAGAAAAAAAAATAACTGCTCATTGCAAACATGGACATGATTTCCTGTGTTATATTTAGGGATACGTCTGGCATTAAGCTCACTCGCAATGGTGCCAGCTGAATACACACATGCAAGTAGGTATCACAACCCGCCTGGTGCTCAGAAGTGTGGGTGAGACTTCAGCACTACAGGGAATTGATAAACAAGTCGCTGGAACAGAAGGTGTTTTGATTATTATCAGCTTCCAGCAGCCTAGTTAGTGAACAGAAAGTAGCAGAACAACACAGAGGGAATAAAGTTGAGCTATGCCAAGCTTCCTGCCCTCAGAGTTGCATCATGATGGTGACAAGGCAGCTTTCAAACAACAAAAATTCTTCTGCCCTTGGCAGAGAGCTGTGTTTATTTACTCATTACCCTGCCCTTATTCACGCAGGACTTGAGATTAGAGAGTGAAGTTCAAGCAGGCAGCTCCAATTGCTGGGAGCTGGAGAGGGAGCTTGGAGTTTCCCAAAGCGGGACACAAAGCCTTTGAAGTCTCATTCCTTCACTCAGCTGTCTGCCTTATTCGAAACTCACAGCCTCTGGGGGTGGAGATTTGCATCCCAAAGGAAAGGACTTGAAAAGAAGCTTCTTTCACATATACAGTCCAGCGGATGCTCACCCTTCCTGGGCTCTGTGCTCTCCTCCAAGGCCTCTCTCACCTTGATGCCAGGGAGGTGTTCCTGCCAGCAACCCCTGTGCAGCGCTGAGTCAGGTGAAATATGCACAAGGAGGTGGCAAGCTTGCTTACTCTGATATTATTTCATGATCATCGCATTCCCTGCTGAGTACCTGGCTTATCAGAGTGAGTTCTTCACGAAGGAGTGCTTCAGCAATGAGACACGCACTCAGATAATATAGGAAAGGCAACAGTACTGCAAAAATAAAGGGAAAGAGAAAAGGAGAGCTGCGCTGGCTGAGTCACTGCTGAAGACTGCTCAGAAGCATGCAGGGGCTTTAAGAGATTTGGGATGAAACAGAAAGACAAACATCTTTCCTCACCCACATGCTCTTTGGAAAGAGTGGTACACTGGCACGGCTGCCCAGGCAGGTGGTGGAGTCACCATCCTCAGGCATATTCAAGAACTGAGGAATTGAGCACTTAGGGACATGGTGGGAATGGGTTGATGTTAGACTAAGTGATATTAGAGGACTTTTCCAACCTTAATGGTTCTATGATTCTTCATGCATTTGCTGTTTTACCTCCTGCTACTTGAATGCTGGCACATCTGGAGGAGTCTCAGCTGTGTTCCTAGGAGTCACTGCCTATGAACATGAGGAGAACCACCTGTGCTCACCCTCAGCTGCAAGTAGGGATAAACAGGGACTGGATTTGGGAATTGCCTATTCCAGCTCCAGGCTCTCATTCAGTCTCAAGAAGTCACCACAGATGGTACTGTCAAAAGCCTCCCAGAGAGCTTGTACTGTAGTCCAGTACAAATAAGAAGTGAGATAGAGCTGGAGAAGCCAAACAAAACTTGTTTGGGAAAGAGGATAATGGGATCAGGAGCACCAGTAAATCCAACCAGGTCAGTGCTGCACCACAGGCCTTGTGAATCAATGACAAGCAAGCCCAAGGAGGACAGGCAGGGCAGTTTGGGAGGGAGATGAGAAATGACATCCATCATTGGAGAGAAGCCCCGTTGTCTGACACATCAGAGCACAGATAATTGCGATATAAAGCCACGTCTGACAAAGAAAAATGCATTTGGAAAGAACTGAGAGCAAGAAGGAAGATAAAAGAAAAAGACTGCAAACATTCAGCATAAAGCATCAGCCTGATACTGCACAACAGAAGTGAGCAAGATTCCTGTCACTCTGCAGAAAGTGCCTTGCAGCTAACAGCACGTCTTGTGGGAGAAGGGAATCCCTGCAGCAGCACAAACAGCAGCATCTGGGTCTGGGTTGACTCCCAAGGTCACCTGTACGTAGGAGTGAGGAGGCTGCTGAGCCTGGAAAAGCTGCACAAAGCTCTGTGTGAGGCTGGCAGGGGTATGAGGGACAGCTCAGCAGAACACAGCAGCACCAGGGCAGGCACACGCTGTGGTCACAGGAGTTTCCCCCCCAACATCTCTCTATTTTTCTCCCCATAGCAGTGCAGTATTTTGGGCACCGACCCTTTCCATCCAGGCAAACACCCAAGAACACACCAGGGGGTGGAAGCAGGTGAAGATCGTATAGTTAAAGCTGCAATGCCATGTGATTATTTCACATTATAAATAAACATCTAGCTTCTCAGGTCATCCACCCCGCAGAGGATCTGCTGTACAAGGAGTGCCAGAACTTGGCTGCTTTTGATGAATGGTCTCTGCAATTGCAGGATTCCTGGAGAATGTCCGATTTCAAGAAAGCATCTTTTTCTGGTTGGAAGCACAATGAAGGGCAGTTCCAGCCAGCTGTAAAGGTGATCCCCTTTCTTTAGGGCAGGAATGCAAGGCACAGGAGGCAATTCTTACTACAGAGCTCATAGCAAAGCAAGGTGCAGAAGGAGAATCCTGACTGCAGTGTTCGCTTCAGGTACACAAGGGCAATTCTCATTAGGAAGAAAGTCGTCATTTAACATCATCTTTATCTTCTCCTTGAAGAGACAATTGTTATGTGACCGACAGTTTTTGTTCACCACCCACAGGCTGGCCCCAGACAAAGCCATCACAAATGTTCTCATTAGCATTTCTGCAGGACTCTCCTACTATGCAGTTTGGACGCTTCATAAAAATTAATGAATTCATCTCACCAGCAGTTCTATGATATCAGAAGTATTACCCTCCACCGTACAGACTTTAATGCTACACACTTATTTTGGATGCCCAGTGTGAGGCATGTAAGCCTCAGGGGTGTTAAAGGTGTACGGTATCTTTGTCCTTCGAAACAGCTCTCAGAGAATTCTTTCAAAATGAAACACTGGGAATATAGAAACGGAAGAACAATTTACACTCTTTCTACTCAACCTAAGGAACCTAGCAGAAGCTATATTTGGGGGCTTTGTTTGCAGCAGGCCTTCCTCCATCATCTTTGGAGAGAAATAAAGCATCTTGTGTCCACATGGCTGTCCATTAGTCTCCATAGGTCTCCATCTGTCTTAGGGGTGGCATGCATATCCTTAACTGAAATAATGAACGTATTTCCAACAGTTTCTGAGGTTCAGCTTCCCCAGCTCAGCGCTATTTTATTGTCCTTAAGGAGTCACCAGTGCTCCAAGCACACTGGCTGCAATGCTGTCCCCAGGATTGTCATGGAGCACTTGCACACTCTCACTTTGGATACTGCATAAGCCTACAGTGAAATGCCAGTCTGCTCCAAGAGATTGATAATTACAAAGGACCTACTTATCCTTCTAATAAAAGAGTCATTAAGGTATGCTGAAGGACCAGTCTGCAATACCGTTCATTTATCACCAAGATGTTAATTAAAATTCATTAAATCCCCAGTGCCCTGACTGTTTGCAAAGAAGTGCTGTCACTGTGTCTGGCCACGAGCAAGGTGAGGATTCCAGCAAGGAGGCAGCAGTGTTTTTTCCTGAATGTGCATTATTTTAAGCCATTAGATGTGCACAGGCCCAGACTTGGTCTTGTGAAAAGCACATGAGAGCAACAAGTGTCTGTGTGACTGGAATCATTATCCAGGTTGCAGATGCAAGGAACTCAGCACGCAGAATGAACACAGCTAACAGACCTCCCTTTTTCCTTAGCAAGACTGACCCAAGGATCAACCTGTTAAATATGTTCTTTGGTCATGAACTGCTGTTGTAGCTGCAAGCCTGTGGCTTTCAAAATCTAATAAAACTATAATTTAAACAGGAGAGAGAGAGAGGGCGATATGTACTTTAAAGCTAAATAGTTAACAAAATGAAAAGATTGAAATATTCATAGCTTTAAATATTTATAAATTAATTTTAAAAGTCATTATACAGTATTGAATTATCTTTAAAAGTCTGCCAATCTAGGAACTCTGTTTCATCCCCGCTTGTTATTACAGTTATTAATGTTCCAAAGATGACAGATGTTTGGCAAGAGAGCTGAAACACAGCTTCCAAAACAACAAATGGAGCAAACACTGCTGCAGCAGCCACTGCCTGGGTTTACTGGAGGAATCACAAAACGGGTTGGGTTCGAAGGGCCCTCAAACATCATCTAGTTCTGACCCACTCACCAAAACCTACAGTCCTTTATTTCCCTCCTGGCAACCATGTCCAAAGCTGTCAATGCCATGTTGAGCTCCCCAGTGCACTGACATCCCCCTGCCTGGTACCCTTGCTGGACTGCTTGGCAGAGGGAATGTAGCTCTATAGGAGACGATCAATTTAAACAAGAAAGGCCACCTTGACAAAGACTCCATCAACTGAAGTTAGCAGGATTTTCACTTCTCTTCATTTATCCTAAGATAAATTAAAAATGTGAAGGCTGTGATGACACTCCACTCCAGCCCCATGTTACCATGAAAATGGAGACCGATACTCTTTCCTCCAGCGCAAGAAGGACACGGAGCTGTAGGAGCAGGTCCAGAGGAGGGCCATGAAGAGGATCAAAGGACTGGAGCTCCTCTCCTATGAAGAAAGGCTCAGGGAGCTGGGATTGTTTAGCTTAGAGATAAGAAGGCTCCACAGAGACCTCAATGCAGCCTTCCAGTACTTGAGGGTAGCTTACAAGCAGGAGGACAACTGATTTTTTTTACACAGTCTGATAGCGATAGGACAAGCAGGAATGGCTTTAAGCTAAAAGAGAAGGAGTTAGAAAAAATTCTTCATTTGTGAGTAATACAATACATGTACGGTGCTGGAACAGGCTGCCCAAAGAAGCTGTGGGTGCCCTATCCCTGGAGAGACTAAAGGCCAGGTTGGATGGGCCCACAGCAGCCTGAGCTGATGGGGGTGAAGCCCTACCCATGGCAGGGGTTGGGACAGGATGATCTTTAAGTCCTTTCCAATCTAAATCATTCCATGATTATTATCTCTCCTACCACCAATGCCTGTCAACATTCACCTTGAAACATGGTCAGATTTTGATGGATAAGCCAATAGACAGATAAATGGCTCCTTCAAACTCACAAATGCTCAAGGTAGCAGAACATCTCAGGTTGCTCTCACATTCCCCTTACAAACACAAGCAATTTTATGAGAACACTGATCTTTCTTTCTCAGAGACCCTGCATTACATGGCTCTTTCACTTCTCTTTGATGCCTATTTGAGATAAATACTCTGTATTCAAGTAGCAGCAAGAGATCATTACCCTTTGACAAGTCTGTTTTCATCAATACAATCTCCAAATTATTCTCATTTGATGCAACTCAGATGCATTACCTTAAATAGGCTTACATGGCAGTACTTGGAAGAATAACAGAAGATATCAGATTACTTTATATATATATATATATATATATATATATATATATATACACACACACACACACAAATAAACCACAGAAATCAAATAATTAATTAAAAAAAAATAGGGATTTCAATATTGTAAATATGCAAATAACTGGAGCTTAAATCTTTCCAGAAAAGAAAACAAGAATAAAGGTCACTTGCAAAAGAAATATGCAATTGTTTCACCTTTCTAACAGGGCTAAATAGTTCAATCCAGAGCAAAGCTTTAATTGTGAGCTGGGACTATGCCACAAACATGATGGCATCCGGTATCAAAATATACAGCCACATCCAGAAAACAAGCAATTCCAAAATGGGAGAGCCGTAAGACACAACCAGTAAAGTAGGGTAGATTTGTAAAGGTAATTCTCAAGCAAAGAAAGAATGTGTGTGTTATCAAGTTTTTAATGAATTCATTTTCTGTTCTGTTTGTGGAAGATGTTGTGTTCTTTTTGCATCTGCTCCTGAGACAATCTGGTCCACCACAGCCCACACGCAACGGGAGATGAGCTTCTAATAAATGCCGATCACTGTCTGTCTGGTGTTGTACATTACCTGCTCCTACACAGTGAGGATTTATCCTCATGGTCACAGATGATACTGAAGAAATTAACATCTAGAACCACTGTATTTATGATACTTATTACAGATGAATACAACTGAATAAATCAAACAATTTCAAAGGCAAAACATTTTTCCATTTCAGAAAATGTCTGTGTGCAGAATGCCATCCTCTCAGACATGCAATGCTGAGCTGTTTGTTGACTTACTCTAAGAATAAAGACAGCCTCGTTGCTTGTTAGTGAGATGTCTGCTGCAAGGACTTGGTATTTGAAGTCTGACCTTTGAATTGGAAACAACAGTTGGAGCGGTTATTTCTCATCCTTGAATAAATTGATGTAGTCCTTAGAGCTAGGACTTCATTTTGGATTCTCAAAAGCCTGAAAAGGCCTTTCTGCAAATATCCTCTTAAAGTTTTTCTTGCAGCAGAAGTTGTCCAAATAATTGCCTGAAAGTATTGCCAGAAACAGAGACGGCACTTGTTGACAGATGGGTTGTATAAAGAGGCAGATGGGCCATATAAAGAGCTGCTATGGAAAGTAGCACTGGAAAAGTAGAGTAGAGTACGGATACCTTCCTCATCCCAGCTGGCTCATTAGTGGCCGTGCTAATCTGAAGGAAATAGAATCATAGAATAAGAAAGGTTGGAAAGACCACTAAGATCATCTGGCCCAATCATCAACCCATGCCTGTGACCTCTCTAGGACATGTCACTAAGAGCAACATCCATCCAGTTCTTGAAAGTCTCCAGGAATGGAGCAACGGTAACCTGATGGAATGCTAGCTACAGGCAGTATAGGTGACATGAAAAACTGAAGTGCCAACAGTATTCTAGTGCAAAATAAGCCCACACTTCAGACCTCTACTTCCCTCTCTAGAATTTCTGAGTATTTCTACAGGTGGCTGTTTTATATCAAGACGACCTCAGATCAGTGTTTCAGCTGTGAATGCTTTACAGAGGAAAACATGTTCACCACAGTCATCTACTAAGGAGCATCTCATAAAATAATTACCCAAAAGCACATGTATGAGCAAGGGGAACATTGGACCCTGGCCCATTTCATTTTGCTAAATGTACTAATAAATTGGATTTGGAGTAAGAAACCCCATAATCAAAAGTTGCTATCGCTGAAGAAAAAAATATTCAGACAGAAATGAAATGCAGATGCTTAAGAATTGGGGTAAATAGCCATGGCACTTGGGGTGAGGCAGCCCAACCAGATTTGAGCTCAGAGGTATCAAAGGCTACAAACCCAGCAGCATCCAACAAGCCTTCTCCATCTGCCACTGCCTCCAAGCACAATCAGAACTGGTCCTATAGCAGATCAAGGACAGCTGAGGACACAAAGGCATGAGTTTGTCCCCACAAACTTCTTATGACATTTCCCCCTGTACAAAATATTATGCATAAAGTCCTGCCTTTTCTGCCTACTTAACACAACACACAAACATGAGGTTCTAAACCAAAGCTTTCAAAGTGAGGAACTTCAGACTCTTCCAACATTAAACTCATTAAAGACAAAGCCTTAAATCCTTCTCTTTAGGAAGAAGGAGGAGCCAAAGAATTCATCTTGGTCAACACCTTTACAGGTGCCCAATATTTATCCCTCTAGCTCTCAAAAGTTTAGTGAGAACCAATTTCAAACCATTCTGTAGGACATTATGACAAGGCCCTCAGAGGGCTCAGACCATCCGCTATGGCCCACCAAAGTTTTGCTCATGCTATAAACAAATGAAGTCCTTAAAGTTGAGTTTTACATCCAATGTCCATTCTACCCTGATGAAAAGCAGATACAATATTTATTTACTTCTGTAAGATTGTCTGCTCTGGGCACTGGGCCCAAGTTTTACAATCAGCTTCTATTGAGAAGATGGCTTTGAACCAAGACATCTTGACGAAGTCTTTCTCATAGCCTCATTTACAGCTGTGAATCAGCCAAACAACCCAGCTACAAAGAGAAACACCAGCAGGAACTGCACAAGTGCCCTGGCTCTTTGGAAGCAAGGTCTGGCAGAAAAAGACAAAATACAAGAGAGTATCCTTTGTATGCTTTGGGATCTTCGTTGGAAACTCGGGCTTGCAAAGTAATTTCAAGCCTTGTAATACACTCATGATTAGCTGTTGATAATGCAGACAAGTCAAATTAAACAAGCTAACTGATATCAAAAACAACATCATCCATGGCTATCTCTCTTGCTACTCTAGGCATGTAGGGTGAATACATGTTGGATTTGGAGGAAGAATCAGTGCGTGTGCACGCACGTGTGTGTATGTAACTATATATATATATATATATATATATATATATATATATACATATATATATATAACTCTTCCATTATTAGAATGGAACAGAAACATTTTCTAATTGCCAATGCTTCTCATAGAGCTTGTTCTGTTTGCTGAAAATCTTCATTTTCTTCAAAAACCATGAAATAATCTAATTAATTATTTAATTAATTAATTAATTAATAATTTAAATGAAATAATTTCTAAAAGACAGTTTTGGTGGTTTTTTATTTTGTTTTGGTTTTTTTACTTATCTTCCAAAAGAAAAAAAAAAAAATCATATTCCCTTTTTTAGCCAGAAGGCACTGACACAAAACGTATGGCTTTCTATGAGTTGTTCATGGCTCTTCCCTTGGCAGGTCCCTTGGGAACCTCATGCCACACAGCCTGCTGAGACCCAGCAAATGTGTCTGAACTCAGGACAGGACCACTTTCCACCCCTTGCTGTATTCCACCTTCTGATGAGAAGCCCACACATCGCTGCCTATGTCAGATGTGGGATTTTTAGGGGGAAGGAAACCAGAGCCCACCAGCTTGATTACACTGACCTGGCCAGGTAGCAGTACCTTTGCTCTGAGCACTACCTCCCTTCACTCAAACTCCTCAGGTTGGTCAGTGGCACAGATAACATTGATGGTGTCACCTATAGTGAGAATAGATATCAGTCACCAAGTGCTGGTGTCTGATAACAAATCACGCTGGGCTTTTGTGAAGTGCAGAGAAAAGAGCTTTTAAATTGCTCATGCCTCAAGGACATTGGTCCGTGGTTAGAGGTCAGGAGCACAGAAAAGCAACACATTCCTGCTGCAAGCAGCGTGAGGGGATGCAGAAAGGATCACAGCACGGTGCCTGGCACTGATAGGCAGGGGAGGGGCAGGGCTGGGTAAATGTTTGCTGAGATGTGGCAAATGCAAAATTGATTTTCTTCTTCATTTAACACGTTTTTCACTCTCTTGCCCCTTCTCCTCCCCTTTATGATTAAATTTAAAAGCAACAGAGTTTAAGAAGGAAGCACACTTTAAAGTTCAGAGGAGAAGCAATGGGAGAGAATATTGAAGGAGGAGAAATCTCAGTACACAGCACAGAGAATAAAAACACCAAGGTTAGAGAAGGCTTCAGCCAGCTGAAGGGGGGGGGCAGGAATGGCAGGAAAAGAGATTCCCTAAGGAAGAATGATAGACTGGTCTTGTTTTCTGAGTGCTTCTTTGTACCTAAGCTACTGCCTCCTTTAAGGAGAGGGCAGCACAGACAGGGCTATCAAGTCATGGGTTAATTTTCACTTGCACAGCACAAGCCTTCCTTCACTTTATGTCAAATATAACAAATAGAGATGAATTAGAGATATTCCGCAAGAAGTAAAATCGGCTGTAAATTTTAAATTGCCTCCAACAGACATTTAAACTATCTTTTACCTGGCAGAAGGCTGGGAGTATTTTGAAGATATGTAACATTACCCTCATTTATTGCACAGCGGGAATGTCCTTGGGGGAAGAAAAGGGATGGGAATGTTTTACACTGCAACTGTAAAAGTGTGGTTTCAAACATCCACAAAACACTTTTCAACTTTTCCATCTAATTCAGCCATTCAGAGTTGGCCTGGTTTGCTCCTCAGAATGAGCATAACAAAAAGAGATGGCAACCTAGGTTTCTAGTTTCACTATTTTTTAATTATTACATACACCATTACTTATCAAAACATCTGGAGAAAAGAAGAGGCTAGAATGCAGCATTCAGCTGCAAGCCTGCAAAGGAGAAACACCTGTCTCCTTCACATTCAGCTATTACACTGCCAGGGACTATCTCTCTCTAAAGCTTTGCTGAAGCAGGTATTCCCATTCTCTTTGCCCTAGTTTTGCATCCTTGGCTCCACGAAAGCTTCTGCATGGAGCAACTCTGGACCCCTTCATTCCAGATACACGAATGCTGCAGCACAGCTTCTTTCCATCCCTGGCAGCTCATTCTGAGGTGCTCAATTTAAACTGAGAGGCAAAGGTAAGCAGAAGTAGAGCCTGCCCTGGAATGAAGTCTATCTCACAGACCTGTGAAAGATGAACCTGCATCTTTTTTTTCTAGTCCCTGTTTTAAAAACTGCATGCCAGGAAGCTTCCCCTGAAGTGCTATATTTTCTGTACCATAGAGACCACGGAGTAGAAGTTACAAAGTTTAAGCCCTGCTCTCGTCCTGCAGATTAAGCTCATAAGCAAAGACCAACTTGAGCTTATTCTTAGGCTTATCCTCCATTCAAGTTCCATACTACCCTCCTCAGAGAGCCTAAGGTAGAAAGCAGATAGCTACCTGCTGCAGTGAGCCAGCAAAACCCAAATCCTGCAGGAGGGAGGGATGTCCCTGACAAAGCCGAGCCATGCCAAAGCATCCTCCAATATCCCCCTGCCCAGAAAGAATATCTGTGCCTCTCATGTTGCCTTGTGCTGATTTATATCTGCAGCAAGAAGAGTTTTCCGTGTGCTTATTAACTCTCTACAGAATGTCTTTGCAAATTGCATTGCTACCTTTCTCCCTGAGCACATCCCACTGAAATCTGTATTCTCATCACCTGCTCCCACCCCTTTTGGTAGCAGCTGTTCTGTTCAGCTCTCTTCCACGAGTAATATCTGCATAATATCTTTGGGGGGGGGGAAGCTTTTGAAATACAGCTTTTGTTTTAATGACAGAACAGCATAAGCTGTCACTCCCCCAAGTATTTTCCAAGTGGTGATAACGCTCTCAACTTTTCATTTAAGTACAGTATTTTTCCACTGAGGCTCTCCATGTATTGATGCTTCCACCTCATTATCTTTCAGCAGTAATGCTAGCAAACAAGCACATAGAAGCAAAAATGGTACAGGTCACACTCAGACAAAAAACTTAGTAGGGATAGCAACAGACAGAAAAATCCAGACCTGAAAATAAACCAGGAGAGCCTGACACTAGGACCACGAGCAGGCACCATGTGAGTCCCTGTGTTCTTACACACACATTCTGATGTGTTTTCTTTAGATTTGCATTACCATCCCCAGCTGGATAAATGGAAAGTGGCTTATTGGCAAAGGTTTATGAAAATTATCAAATTATTTACTTGCTCTAACACAGATAGGAAACTGCTCATTAGTTTTGATTACTAGTGACCACGGTTGATTTAAATCCAATTTGCCCTCCAAATTCAAAACACAAACAGAAATGACAGCAGAAACAAACTCAGCAACGTCAGTTCCATATCTGATCAAAGAAACACGGGATAAGAGTAAGCTTTCTTGCAAAGGAACAGGAATTTCTCAGAACGCTCCTCTGCAGATGGGGGATGTTTATCTGTTTCCCCATTGTGAACAGAAAAGCAGCGTATGTGCAACAGCTCCACAATAATATACACACAAAATATTAGGCATCAGAGAGAAGAATGCTTCTGCATCCTCTTAAATTCAAGTCAAGGAATCCCGATAACCCACCACGTACATTTACACTCCTGGATTTGTTTCTAAATTACAGTGGAAAACACCAGTTCCAACCAAGTAGAGCTCCCCCAGCTCTGCTCAGCATGCAGGTGACATCTCCTAGAGATGCAAGCTGGCTCTCTTATTTCCAGAAGATAGCTGAAGTATAAAACCAAAGACAGAGACTGGAAGAGTTCCAAAGGCCTCAAAATGTCACCCTTGTTATTAAAGCAAAAAGAGTACATAGGGCACTGGCTGAGAAAAGGACAGAAGCTTTTTTTAATGAAAGAACTGAATTATTTCTATGTCTTCCAGCTGCTGCCTACAGCTTTGTTGACACTTCAGTTAATGAAACACCGGGAGTATACTGGAGGCGCCCCAAAGCAAGCCTACCCACTGAGAAGATGGGATTTCCTCTAGCTGATGTCCTGGCAGTAATACTTCCCCATCCAATGCTTGTTTTTGGATGTGCTGCCCATGTTAAAATGGACGACTCAGGACAACTGGGGCAGTGCTAAGATTGCACCTAGGGCTCCTCTTGGCTGGGAGTATAGGTTGATGAAATGAGAGACAGTTCTTCAGCCTGGAAATGGAACAGCTTGGGAGCAGCCAGCAGCAGTCAGCAAAAGCTCCACACTCTGCAAAAGATTTGGCTCAACCTGGTATCATAGAGCCATTAAGGTTGGAAAAGGCCACTAAGATCCTCTAGTCCAACCATCAGCTCATCACACCATGCCCACTAACCATGCCCCTCAGTGCCACATTTCCACAGTACTTGAACATCTCCAGAGATGATGACTCCTCTCTGGGTAGCCTGTTCCAATACATCAACAGTCTTCCTGAGAATAAGTTTTTCCTAATACCCAACCTGGTACTGCCTGTCGGAGCTGCAGGACATTGATCAAATCAGCAGTGCAGGAGAGCTGGCTGGAGGCAGGGAGGGATGCTCTATGTGCACTGAGGGTATCTCTTCTACCTTCATTTAATGCTTGCTGCTGGTGCCATTAGCTGAACCTCAGAACGTCAAAGACCATTTTTCCTCTTCCAGCAATACTCCTGGGCAAATCCCAGGTCTCAAAACCCCCCCAGGCAGCCAGGCCCCACACTAGTGACTAGAACCTAACATAGGGGTGGTCTTCATCTATCTGTGTGTACACATTGCTTCCCCCTTAACAAAATGAATATTTGTGCAAGGGCTGAAGCCTAAAGATCAGAGAAAAATTAATTACTTATGAGATATTGGAAAGGGATTATTGTATTCCCACTGCAGAGACCTATGGCTTTAGATTCCTTCACCTCAGCCACATACTGAGGGTGCCTGCAGGCTGCAAGGTAAGTAGGAGCAGCTCCTCACTGGTGCAGGGGGGAAAGCTAATACACAGCACAAACTCGTGCTGCGTTTGGATTGATCCTGTTAGCAAGGGAGAAGAGCTCTGTGCAAGGCACCGGCACTGAGAGTGAATCACCTCTGCCTCCCCCCAGCCCCTGGGGAACTGTCACCCGGGCCAGCTCTTGCTTGGAGCAGGCATAGGCCTCCTGGTAGTGTGCTTTTTCTCTTCTTCAAGCAGCCCTTGCTGGTTCAGAACAAAAGCAACACAATGAGCAGCTGCATATCCCTGCCCAAAGGACAGAAAGATAAATGCCTCTCAACTTGATTTCAACTTGCTATCTCATTAGGCAAGAAGAGCAATTCCATGTGAAATTGCAACGTGACATTGCAGCAAACGGTATCAGGGGTGCTCCTTTTGATTTTAAAATGGGAACCAATAGATGCCAAACCTTAGCATCAGGTCATCCCCAGCTCAGGCAGGCAGATGAGGCAGCACTGGGGCAGCATATGAATAACTGTACCAATTCCCTTTTCCCATGGAACGAGCTGTTTCCCAGCTGTTTTACAGCCCTTCCCCTTCCCTTGCTTCCCTTCTTGCAAATTCTGAAAGAAAAAAAAGAAAATAAACCAACACATTTATTCAGACAGACAACTGGAGGAACAGCAAGTCCCCTCTAGGTTACGTGACAACGTGCCAGGGCCCCAAGGCCCCTAGGAAATGGTACAGGGATGATGGATGAAGGTGCAGAGTGGAACTGTCACTTTGCAGTGAGGCATTAATCAGCTGTCAGGAATGAGGCTGGGGAGGGGGCACAGGCTGCCAGGCTCTGCACTTCCTGCAGGAGGAGAGCACTGAGACCAACTTCTACTGCATGGCAGCTGACAGCCCTGGCCATTGATGAAAGCTCCCTTCGTTTTGGAGTGAAATTATTCAGCAAGAACAGTTTCACAGAGACTTTTGACCCTTTAAAATTCAAGTGTTACTTAAGTCCCCTCCAACTCAGAAGCATTAGAATCTACAGAACAAACTCTGTAGAAGACAAGCTCAAGATAGCTTTCACAGATAGCAGCCACAGAGGTGGCATCCCAGATCACCATTCACTAAGCTGCTATCTTTCATTTCTGCTTTACTCTTCCTACTATCCATCTACATCTTCTCCCCAAGCTCACACATCTATTGCTGTCCTCAGAGAAGCAGATGGAGCATTCCATCCCTTTGCCCAGAGATGTGATGGGTGCCTCATCTCTGGAGAGGCTGAATGGGATTCTGAGCACCTGACAGAGCTGTGAGTATCCCTATTGATAGCAGGAAGTTGCACCATATGGCCTTTAAGTGTTCTTTCCAACTCAAAGAATTCTACGATTCCTGCTGGTGCAGACTTGGTACACCAACATTTTGCACTCTGTGACAGATACATTACATTCTCCTTCCTTACTTAACAGTACTGTTAACAGTGTATGATTTAGCAGAAGCATGAGAACAGATATATCCTGCATATTTTTATAATATTACGCAGACTTTCGCACACGCATTAACAATAAGAAATTATGAAATGAAAAGCCAAGAGTCACATTGCTGAATTTCTGGGTTTCATAGCACATCTGATATCTCTGAGTTTGACAAGTTTGAACATCCCTTCATCCAGCAATATTAAATTTTCCTGCTGGGCCTAGAAAGAGATTTGAAGGATCAGATCACCACAGCTGACAGGTTTAAGTCAAATATCTGCTGAGCACAGCCCAGAAGGTATAGTGTCAAAAGAGAAAGAGATTAGCAGCATCCCTGCACTCTGGCCTGGAGTGGTTCTCATTTGGTGCAGAATGACTTTGGCCTCAGGCATATTCTGAGGGCTGATGATTTCTCTCTCTCATGATTGTGTTTTGTAAGAGGGCTACGGCCCAGTAAATGAGTTTTAGGAGAAGGCTGATGGGAGGTAGGAGGAGCAGCCCTGGCAGCCACTGGCACAGGCTGCCCAGGGAAGTGATGGAGGGAGGCACTGTCCCTGGAGGTGTTCAAGAACTGTGGAGATGTGGCACTAGGGGATGTGGTCAGTGGGCATGGTGCAGACAGATGAATGACAGTCTCAGTGATCTTAGTGAATGGTCTTTTCCAACCTTAGTTATTCTACGATTCCTTGAAAATACTGTGGGGAAAGCACAGAAGATGGAAATCCTCCCTCAAGGCTTCAAAATAGTCTCACAAAAGTATTCCAAGGCAAAAATGACTGCTCCTCATTTCCTGCTTGGAGAGCTAGGAGAACTGCTACCAGGCGGATGCAAAGCCTGACTGCTTTGGAGACTACATTCAGTGAGAAGGCCTGAGGTTCTACTGCCATCCTCAAACGGGCCTTCATGCAATTCTTTCCCAGGGCCTTTCTTGGAGTAGTGCAACTCCAGGTTCTCACTAATGACATGGGTATCAACAAATAGCAACATCACAAAGCCTGCAGACCACATCAACCCAGGAGACAACTTCCAGTTCAGTGCTCAACAAATCCCTCCAACAAGAAGCGTGAAGTTCATGTTTGTATTTATCACTTCCCCTCCACAAAACAAGAGGGTTTTTATTTTGTTTTCATCACATGGTCATGAAAGAGGCAAGTAGGTGTACATCCTGCTTGTAAACACTTGGGAAGGATGAGGGTACACCAAGATTTCTGTGCACGACATGTAAGCTTTGATAGGTATGGTCAATTCATCCCATCTCCATCTTCAGCAATTACTTGTATATGTTTCAGCATAGAAAACTGGTTCAACTTCTTCATTCACTCCCATTCTTGCTATTAAATACAATTCTTAAACTCCAGGATGAAAAGCAGCTGCAACAGAAGAAGTTTTCTTCTCCTCAACATCTTTTCACACACCACACAGAGACAAAGGAAGTGTCTGTTAGAAGGAATTATCACAGCAAGCAAAAAGACTAATGGGGCCATTCATTGTCTTTAATTACATTCATCATCTTCTGGTGATTACAATATAGTCATAAATTAAGATACATTTAAATCTGGTACATTTGAATGAACTGTGTATCTTCTGAATGCCTTACGGGAAGCAAATTTGTTGGGAGTAATGATGCTGTCACCTTGACAGGGCAGAGGGGATGCTGTGGCGTGTCAGGAAGCCCTAAGGTCATTGTGGGACAGTAGCAGAGCACCTGGGAGAGGAAGGGATCAGCCTTTCTCTTGGTGTCTGAGGGCTGGAGTTCCTAAGAGCTCAGCTACCAGTTCTTGGCAACTTCTCAAGCACTGAAACAAAAAGCACCTACAGCACTGTATGCTTCTGGGATATCTTAATTTTTGTTCTTTGCAGCACAGAAGGTGCAGGACAAAATCCAGAGGAAAGGACTCTGCAGAAACCCCTCCAAGCTCTTCGCCATCACCCCCTGCCAAAAGCTACTGACCTCTTACAGGAGGAGCACACCTGTACCTTGAATGTTCCATTTCTCTCCCTGCCATCTTAGTGAGAACCTATATGTATCCCACAGGCTGTGCCAGTGAAGGACAAGCTACTTGTGTCAGGAAACAATTTTTTGTTGACAAACACATGGAGCACTACAGTGCTTTACATCATAAAAAGAGTGTACACCAACAAATCACACCCCATACATCAACAGCCAAACAAACCATTGCTTTTAAACAAGTCACCTCTGCCAACAAAGCCATCTCGCCATTGGCAGCAAAGTGACACCCTCTTTCCAGATTTAGATTCAGTTACATGCCAGAATTTGCCCACGATCAAATTATTTCAAGCCACTTTAACCAAGTTTCCTTTTTCATTGGGGGGAAAAAAGCTTAGCCAGCTTGGAAAACTACACAGAAACCGATGCCTGTTGCATTACTTCAGAGAGGTAAAAATGTTTTTATCTGACTATAACATCTAAAACTAAAAACATCTACAGGGCCAGGGCCAGAGCCAATTTGAAGCAGAATTCTAGAGCAGAATCCATACCCAATTTAGGCTACTAAGAAAACGTTGAATATCCTTAGAATTTCCTTTACTCCTACCCTGTCCAAGTAAGTCTCATGTAGGTTGCACACACATGCTCATGATGCAACAAATAGAAGCTGAACAACAGTACTGAACTTAATACTAAATTATGGCAAATAATTTGAAACAAACAAATAGACGAATAAACAAAGCCAGCTTAGAGCAGAGGAGAAAAAGATTCCACCAAGAGGTCAATCTCACCCTTCTACTCAGACAGTTATAAACACTATAGTAAATATTAAGAAACAAAACAAAAAAAAAAGCGAAAAGAACACAAGCTTAATA
Source organism: Centrocercus urophasianus (assembly GCF_019232065.1). NCBI lineage: Eukaryota > Metazoa > Chordata > Aves > Galliformes > Phasianidae > Centrocercus > Centrocercus urophasianus. The sequence continues at coordinate 10,328,511 of NW_024884744.1, read as the reverse complement.
AGAAAATGACTCCAACACACTTCCGAATCAAAGTATTTGCTTGCAACCAATGAATGCCTTCAGAGCAACACACATGCCTTTCTGTGCCAATTTGCATGAGGCACTTCCAATATCTTACTTTGAGGTCCCAGAGTTTCACAGCCGTCCTAAGTGATGCAAGGTAGGAGAGACTTCACGCTATTGTAGACAATTGGAAAAACATTAAATCAAAGCGATGCCATAGTCCTTGAATTGCAGAGCAGAACCTATTTCACGTACACCGTTAAGCTTAAGTTACAGAACAAAAGGAACAACAGCTTCTAGAGTGAGCAACGTCGCCAATTTCAGTGAATAAGGCACCAAGGTTAATTCCTAGCACTGACATGAAAACAGCACTTCTCATTTGTGACCATTCCATCAGAAAGCTTTTGCTACTTGTAGCAATACAGATGGAGTAACCCTACTAAAATGTCACTTTCCCTGAAAGCTCATTTTAAAATTCCCTCTTCTCTCTTGCGTAAAGATCTCCTGCAGGGAACAATTACACTGCTGTCTATCCCTCAAGCCTAAGCAAGTTGGAGATTGCTTTCTCTAAATAACTAAGCCCAAGAAAATATGGAAAGCCACAAATAACTGAACAGCTCTGGAAAATGACCTTTTTCACACCCCCAATGAAAAAACATTTTATTTTCAATTCATATAAGTAATCAAACCAGAACTACGATCCAGCAATATCCAAAGATAAAAGTATTCAGCTGACCTAGACAAAAACTTACTCTACTTCTGTCAAGGATGAAAGCACACCTCCGTGTCTTTGTTGTTAGCTATTTGAATAAAGTTTGGGGTTGTAGTTTGGATCTTGATGTGCAATTTGAGATTAACAATGCATTTATATATCCTATTACACATCCCACATGCATTTAGCCTCTGAACATGATGGCATCCTTAATTTTCTCCATTACATCTCATTGTTAGGCTGTTTAAATTCATTTGAAAAAGTCATTAGCTTTACATTAAGAATCGCTGTGGCATCTGGCAGATGATCTATAGATGGAAATTTTGTTTGTGTGAAGCACCATCACCACTGCTCATAGACTGAGAAACATTATTTAAGAAAAGGTCCAAGCTAATGGTATTTTGACACAAAAATACACATCTGTGATCATCAATTAATCACATGGTGCATTATCAATGCTAACATTCATAAGACCCCAACAGCGTAAGTAAGTAGGATTGCTGAGGCTGCCAAGATGGGGAAATGAGGCTTAGATACTTTAGAAAAGAAATTGGGTTACAAATAAGCAGTACATCTAAACACATCAAAGCAAAAGGAAATAATCGCAAGTATCTATTTCTCATCTGCTTCTAGAAACACGAATTTTTCCTGCTCATCTCACCTATTGGTGCCTGAAGTGACGTAGGGTGGGGATCAAACATTTTTTTTAGGATTCTCTAATGCTTTAGCTTCATGCAATCACCTGAGCAGCAAGGCTTCTCAACAGAGGAGAGCAAGCAACCACCCCAACCAAGACCAAAGCCAACAGTGCCAATTACCCTCCTTTCCTCTGGCAGTAAGTCAGAAACTAACTCTGAAGAAAAAATGCTGTTGACAAGGAGACTACCAGCAGCACTGGACTGATGAGCCTTGTCATCTCTATCAATTACTGCTTTGATCAGGAATCAAAATCTGTATCCTTCAAGACCACAGGCATACAGAGGGAAAAGATATAGATGATGGCTGGCAAGAAAACATTCAGTTTTGTATTATGGACTGTATTATACATATTTCTTTATTTTTATGAGCATTAGGAAGGCAATTCCTAAGTATTCAATTCATCCACACTTCTTGTTTGTTACAAATATTTTATTAAGTCACTAGAGCAAAGATTATAGGGGAAAATGAGGTAGTTTGAATGCTCCATATTGCTGAGAATAATAAAAAAAAAATGCTTGAAGGTTCCAGCTTTTATAAAGCACAATGGACCATGCCTCCTCCTGAGAACAGCTTAAGCACACTTCACCCCGTAAGACGTTTTGCTTAATCATCCATATTAAAAGTCCTATTGTTGCTATAAGGCTTGCAGAAACAGTTTGCATTAATGCCCGATTTTACCTCCGGTTTGGGAAATAAACAAGAGTTCTTAGAATAATACTTGAGTTAGCAGTCTCACTGTCCTATACAATCAGCACAGCTGAAAGAGGGCCTCCTCTTCAGAGATCATCCAGCTTAGTCCTAGAGTTGCACTGTGCAACTGTAATGGCTGGACATGTTTCAGTAAAGAGCAATCTCTGGATTTTCACTGCTATAGATTTACCTGCACATTTCACTTCAGAACAAGGTTTTCCTAGCAAGAAATCCAGCAAGGTATAAAAACTTGGAGCAAAGACCAGATCACAGGGACACACACTGCCATGATATAGGAAATAGGGTTTTTTTCCTGGTAAGAACTTCTCATGCCAGGATGGCAGAACAAATTGCGAGATTCTTGGGAGTTAATATTTATTTCCAATAAATGCTAATTCTTAATATAAAACTCCTACAGATGATCTGTGTTGTTTGTCAAAATAAACAGGGGATACCGGGACATCCAAAAATAATTTCTGAAAAGGAAATCAAACTTGGTCACTTTCACTAATACATAACACAAGCAATGAGCTCCTTATGCACTAAAGCGGAAGTTTACTTCAGCTTACTGGCTTTGAAAATACTATCAAACTCACCTAATTTGTCAGAAGACAGGAAGTAGCTCTGTCTCTTTACCCCAAACTGCTGCTCTAAAGTGCCATTGCTCAGTTCGAGAGTCATGAGCTCAACAGACCATTATGGAAAGCTTGTGGAGCTCTAACCCTCAGCTATACATCAGTAGAGAAGACTTGAAAAAGAAGCCAAGGCAAGAACATTCAGGTGGTCAAGCAGCAATTCTCTGTTGCAGTTTAACCCGGTAGGTAGCTAATCATTTGGATCTGGCATAGTTATGTCAAAAAGATTCAGTTCAGTTGTGTGGGTTCTTTGGTTTCTCTTGGCTTTCCAGTTTACACCCATCTAGGATGAATATTCTCTCTTGACTTATGAGGAGGCATAAGAGAGACAAGACCCAGCAGTAAGTCATTCATGGCCCGAGGCCAAAGAATGCAAACATGACAATGCAAATTTTGGCAGTGTATCAGTGCCAAATTGGGCAAAACAAAATGGAGAGGGTGAACAAACTCACAGGTTACTAATGACATTTGGAGAAAGGCGATAAGAATTATGCAAGCAATAAAGCAATGCTATAAAAATGCAGACACCATCATGATATCAGGATAAACAAAACCACAGAGGACTGGGAAGGAGCTGATATAATGAAGATTTTTTAAATCAGTGGCTGAGGGGGACAGGTCATTAGCCTGGCAATAAACCTTATTTGCTGACCATTTGTTGATGAGATTCAAATTCAAACACATGAATATACACAGTGCATACTGCTTAGAGTTTAATTCTGCAGCATGTTGAATTAGCCCAATCATTACAAGCTGTATATCCTGGAAACAACTGCTCCCAGAAATTTTGGAACTCAACTGAACACTTGAAATCAAATTCTGGGTATGTAAATACAAACAATACAACCAAGCAGTTATTTATAGAGAAGAAGGAAGAAGCAAGAGTGTGGGGGTTTTTTTTGTTTGTTTTGTTTCTTGTTTTGTTTTTGTTTATTTTTAACTTTTTCCTTTAGATTCATTTTTTAATTGGTCATGTTCTGGGTCCAAGGAGACACAGAGGTCAAGAGACAGTAGGAGCAGATAGCTCCCAGAGCATCTTTATAATGTTGTAATATGGAAGAAGCTTATCAGCTTTCAACTTTCCTCTACCTCCTCTCAGGCATGGCACTAGACCTGAGTCTTGCAGAGGGAAAACCTTTCAGAGCAGTCCCCACTATAACAGCAAAAACAATGATGGGGGACAAATAATAAAGTTGCTCTGAAAGTAACACCTCCTATTTACATGGAAACTACAACATGTACCAAGAGCACAACGACGCTATTTGAGCAAGTTCTCAGCAACAAAGCACTGGCTTCCAATAGTCACCACATCTAGCTGTGCATTTTCACCAGTGAGGAACAAGAGGCCTGTATACTGCACTATAAAATACTGCACCAGTGGACTTGACCCACTGTTTCACAACTGCTGTTACAGCATCTCTCCTAGGAAAACATTGCCCATGCAGTCCATTTTTCACTGGCCCAAACAGATGAAAGTCAGAAGGCTCCAAATCCAAACTTGCATGTTAATGAAGGCATTGTCTAAATGCCTCTTGAACACTGAGAAGTGTCATCAACCACCTCTCAAGGGAGCCTGTTCCAGTGTTTCGCCACTTTCATGGTAAAGAATTTTTTTTTCCTCATGACCAGTTTGAACCTTTACTGTTACAGATTTGTGCCATCCACATGCACCCTGAAAAGGTTGGACAAGGCTGGCTTATGGTGTATTGAGGGGATTTCTGACAAAGCTAATTTCTGCCACAGTTACTTTTATAATTCACTAGAGCAAAAGAGGCAAAATTCAATTTATTGGAGGTCCAAGATCTTTTATTCTTTAACTTTTTTTTTTTTTACTAACATAATAATTAAAAAAAAAATTACTAAAGGAAGGGATAGAAAATGATTCAGCCCTGAACTATGAGGCTGACTTGCAGCTGGTGGCTCAGTAATTAGTATTTATGGCTTAGAACCCAATGCTAACACACAGGTTGCAGGCTGATATTTTCATTACTTCTTTTGCTCTCAGCTTTGCAGTGATTTCATGGACTCTGAATTTGTCAGTTACCTTCCTGAGTTGGGACAGTGTGATTTGGTTTTAATGCATGTACACCAAGTTCTGTTTTTTGGATTTGCAAATTAGTAGGGAAAGACTCAGGGACAAACACACAGAGATCAATATGGCACATAGTCTTCATAAGTATCACAAAGGCTTCCTGGAGCTTCATCACATCCCACCCTTTATCATATCCAATCCAAACTGGGTCTTGTGGTCCCAGCAATCACTGCTGACTTAGTTCCACGGTCCTATTGCTTCTAGCATCTCTTCAACTGTTATACAGCTTTCAGGCTGTGAGTTTTGCCCTTCTGAAGAGTGAGAACAATGCTGAGGACTGTTACAAATAACGCTGCAATGCAGGAACTTGTAAACTGCAGGTTGTACTGGGGAAGATATTACTGAAAGAGTTCAGGGGATGAGCGTGCCAAGTCAGTCCAGGAAAAGATGTCTTGACATAAGGCTATGAATATAGGATGAGGTACCAGCATGAACTGGGAGGTGTGAGGGCAGCTCTCATGAGACACAGGCTATTAATTTCATAGTTTGCAGTCTCAGATTTAGGATTTATGAAGAAGTCAAATAGCCTTTCATCTATAATTCAAAGCCCTTTCACTTGGTTCTGAATTCCTAAAGCCCCAATTTTCCCGAAAGATATAGTGTGTCCGGCCTGAGGGCATAGGTATCAATAAATCAGAAATGCCATATTGTCACATTTCGTCATGTTTGTCACTTCTGGCAACAACAAAAATCAGAATAGGAAATGAAAGAATATAGTACAGAAGCAGCCAGAGCCCACAGCACACACAGGATGGTTGGGACAACAAGCACTGCTGAATGAAATATCAATTCCCAAAGTCATTAAAATCAGCCAGAGTCAAATAGTAGAATTAAACTCTTAAATACAGTGTTAAAATGCAAAAGACCAGCGCTGTATTGCTTTCATTATTAAGTTGAAAGTGGAGAACAGTAACAGCAATCCAGATCTTTTTGCATTCCCGGGACTGCTCAGTGGTATGATTGGGAAGGATTGTATGGAAAAATCAGCAAATGAAGTATTTCAGATAAGCTTTCCTGTAAGTGGGCTGCAGGAATAACCAGAATAAGCTTCAGTTTCAGCTGAAGCATGAAAGTCAAGAGTCTTCTCTGCAACCTTTCTGAACTCTTTTCTACCACATACTGAGGCTGTAGGGAGTTAATCTATTCAAGGTAAAAGGATCCAAATATTACATACAACTGAGTGCTCCTTCAAAGCACTCAACAGTCTGTGGCATGTTCAGCACTAGTAATGTTTAAAGATTGATTGATTTCATAGAGAATTTCACTAGAAGCCAGTACAACACAGTTACCATTACCTTCCCAAAGAAAACAAAGGGGGAGGCAAGACTGAAGTGAGTGGTGAAAGATGGTCTAAATTACTCCTTTCTCCCCTAAGTTATTTGCCTGTAAGGCCTCTTAAAAATAGATTTATCATTGTATCATTGTATTGTATTTCCATAAACCATTTTATAGCTTCATGCACTGTACATTAAAAATAAAAATCAGGAATGTGCCTTTCTAAAAGCTATTTCTGGAAATACCAAACCAAACCCCTGCTGCTTTTGTCCTTTTTTTTTTTTTTTTTTCCCCCCCCCAAGCAGACAACATGCCTGATCACCTCATTCTCAGAGGGTCCTGTCTAGTTTCTAGTTGTGTAATTACTTTGGCTAAGTTGTTTTATCCAAAATGAACAAGTCTGTTGCAGTCTACGGAGGATGCCTTTCCATCTGGGCATCAATTAATAGATACTCCAGGCTAAGGCTCACAGTGTCAGGGCTGCTCTAATTTTCACTTGACAGTAATGAGACTGTCAGAATAATTCTTATCTCAGTAGGAATAATCTCTCCTGATCAGCACTGCACCAAAGGGAAGACTGTCGCTCACCAAGCTTCTCTCATAGAAGAGCCAAACTGCTGGTGATGGAATCAAACAAAAAAAGCCATTAAGGCCAGGTAGGCTTGCTTCTATCAACACGGGACTCCTTCTTTATAAATTGTCTTTAGGCTTTTATTCATTTTTTCGACTACGCGAGACAGGACTTTCTGGCTCTTCCTTAGATAGACTACCTCAGATAGGAGTTCTCCAGGGAGCTAAAAGGGCTGTTGTATTCTTTCTCTCAATAAATAAGTACGCCCATGAGGTTGAGCTCAGAAAGGCACTATGGTTTTGTGTTTTGACTTATTCAGAAAGGCCTAGCTTAACATCTATTAAAGAAAAAACAAAAAGAGAGGGTATGTTTTATAGCTAGAGAGAATGTCAGAACTGAACCCAGATTAAGAAATCATGAAACTCGTGTTCAGTTTTCCACTGTACTGGAATATTGTGCAGATAAAAATCTTTCACCTCAGCAGGATGCTCAGATATTGTAGTGATGATTTCTACATAAAGCAGGGAAGCACATCGTGAACTTGTCAAGTTTATTGCAAATTGTTAGTTTTAAATAAAATAGATTTACAATAAGTAGTGACCAAAGAAGGAAATGACTGTTGTAGTAAGCACATGCATGCATAAAGCCAGTTGCATTAGCAGTAAGAAGAAGGAGAAAGCCACCTCTGATCAGGCCTTACTTGGAAAGGCATTTATTTATCATTAAGTCCTAGGGAATTTGAATCCACTGATAGAATGAGCCAACAACTCATATCAAGGGTTCAGTGGTTAAGTTATCATTTCTCCTACCACGAGGACAGGCAATGCAGGTTATGAAGAAGTGTTCAGGCAAATGACTGGTAATAAATGGAATCAATTATTTCATGACTTCTGGGCATATAGAACGAGGGTAAGTTGACAGCTATTGAAAAATGCCTTGCACAAGATGCATTGGTGGCAAATAGCCCAATCTTAGTGGGCTAAGCTGTGATATCTATAGATAAATAGATTAAAAATGCAACTGCAAGTACCGTCGGGTTTACAAATTAAGAAAAAAAAAAAAAAAAATCAAGCTCATAAGTGACAAAGTGCCCTGTTTTCTGTTGACAAGAGCAAAAATGCTACATACAATCATGTTCTATGACACAGTGATTTTAAATGACTGCTACTGCAAAGGAAAAAAACAGAAGTCGGGTTCCCCCTACCCAAGGAAATCTACATTTTCCACCAATAACACAAATAAATGCATACATAAATGTATGAAGTAGAGCATATTACATCCAACATACTGACCTAATAGACTATCACCATGACTGCTTTCTTTGTGGCACAACAAAACTAAAAAGGGCAGTGGAGAAACACTCTTGAAACCCAAAACCTGTCAAGAAATAAGCAATTATCACTCATCTTGTACACGAAAGCAGAGTGTGTAAGCTGAAGAGGCGAAGCACTGCTGGCCTGCATCTGTGTTTTCCTCCCTGAGCTCAAGTTTGAAACATGCATAAATTATTTTTTGACATTTAGAGCCTAATCATCAAGGTTGAACTTAGTAGAAGCTGTAATAACTGCAGCTGTGTTCAGCTTGGACTGGAAAGAGAAAAGCATTTCTGTGCCTTGTGCAATGCACCCCAGATCTAGCCAGGTCCCACAGCTCTAAGGGAAAATTTTGTAGGTCCTATGCCCAATTCTCTACTCTTGCCAAAGCAAAATGGGTTTGCAACCCACCAGGTAGAGTTCTCACAATGACAAGTAAATTCAAGTGATGACTCCATCATGTGACTGAAATTGTTCAACCACATTTTTCTTTTCCATGTAAGTCACAAATCTGATGATTGTTGATGGAGATTGGGCTAATCTTTTTTCCTCTGCTAAGGAGAGGAATTAAAGCAAGGAGAGATGGAAAACAGTGAAAAACATTTCTCTCAGATTCTCATCTGACAACTTTCACCCTGTTTCACCAAGTATATCACAGATGACATGTATTAATTGCACCGTGTACAGGACAACACAAAGCAATTAACACTTCTCATGTGCTTTATGGCTGCTCTCTGTAACATTTCCAGGGGGAGTAATGATGAGAAGTCTCATGACTCATGAAACTAACTGCAGTCATCACTGAATTTATATTTTTCTATGCCTGCCTCACACTCTGTTCAGTACCAGCTGGGCTTTTGCTTATAGGCAATCTGCAGCCTGGAAGGGCAGGCCTAACTTCTACAGAAATGACAGCAGACCAAAGCTCTCCACTTCTGGCAGAACTGAGGATCTAGAAGAAACCAGAAAGCATTCAGTGACCTACCACCACAAGGGAGAAAGAAGGATTTCCAGTCCTGTTCTCTGGCTTTGGACAAAATTTCATCTCCCTCAAACCAGGAATAAGTATGCTTCTGTCTCCCCTGCTGTCTTCAACCCTTCCTTTTTCCGACCTCATTGCCCTTCGGCTACTGGAAGAATTTCCATATCCACATGCATCCAGACTGCCCTCTACCAACACGTTAAACCACCCAAATTGCTGCTGCAGTTCTATAAAACTTGCTAGAAGCGTGTACAGCATCTAACAACCTCTTCAACTTCATGCAGGCTTACAGCATTACTGGAATGCAAATAATATAGCAGCATTCTTAGCGTGAAAGATATATCTGTGAGTTAAGGTACGAAAACCACAGGGAGTGCTGAACTCTTCTCAGATCTCCAAATCTAGAGCTCTCAGGCTCTAAAGACAATTTGATTTTATTAAAGACAATAAATACGGGCAGTAAATCTCAGCTGTGGACTGTAACTTGCCATTAGTTTTCAGTAGAATCCCCTACTTGAATCACTTCCAAACTGCAGTAATGACCTTGCTCTCACAACCAGCCCTATCATTACTGATGTTTGTTTTGAAGCATCATAGTCTACTTTCAGCCCACTCCTCTCTGCTACCTCTTGCTCGTCATCAGCAGTTTGCCACCAGGATTGAAAGATCATAGAATCATGAAGGCTGGAAAAGACCTCTAAGATCATCTAGACCAACTGTCAACCTACCACCAACACCGCCCACTAAAACATGTCCTTAGATACAACATCTCCACAGTTCTTAAACACCTCCATGAACAGCGACTCTCCCCACCTCCCTGGACAGCCTGTGCCAGTGCATCACCATTCTTTCAAATAAGAATTTTCTCTTAATATCAAACCTTGGTGCAACCACAGAGGTGAGGCCTATTGACCAGTTGAGGGGTTCATAACACCCACTGTACCAAAGCCATTGATCTCTAGATTCTGCTTTCAGCCAGAACAGTTCCTACAATGCTCTCCCCAAACTCCTGCTGACCAGACAGGACCAGTTGTTGCAGATGCTCATTTCAGCTTGTGACATGGGAAAGGTAGTAAAGGAAGTAAACCCTATATTCTACTTTGTGAGGAATATAGTACTCCTTGTGTGGGTACATTCTTCACTTTACATCCTGTATCCATGGAAAACAAGTTATTGTGATACTGGGATTCTAATTAGTGAGGCTTGTGAAAGTGTAAGAGCAATCCAAATTCTTGGATCCTCGTGATCAGTGATGTGCTTCAGTTCTGGAAGTTGGAAAATTTTGAGTGGTGAAAGGAAGACCCAGAAATACATCTTTTTGTCTCAGGTTTTGATGCTTCACTTAGCTATGAGTTAATTGGCAAAATCCTTTTATTTGCATATCCCACTGGGCTTTTATAAACTTCTCTGCACAAAACTTGATTTGGAAATAAAAGCCCAAGAACATTTTAAGCCGAGCAGTTGGCAGACGCACAGGAGGGTATAAAACATATGCCTATACCATAAAGGCATACATCAGTAGTGGGTGGACTGTATATCTCCCTATGCACTTATTTCTATTTTACGGTATTTTAAAATAAGAAATATCATTTAAAGGAACTGATTGCCTCAGGCCAGCAGAAATTTACAAGACTCACTTGAAAAGTTTTTGCTTAATGCCAGGAAAAAAAATCATGCACTTGAAAGTGACAATTTCAATCATTCCAGTCCTGGTGACCTCTTCAGAGTATTAAGATGCTATCAGCAGACAGGTCTCTTAAAAAGATAAATCTTGGCTTTCCACAGGAGCAGAATAGCATTTGTTTTCATGTCAGGAGTAACAGCATTTCTGAGGGATGCACTGACTTCATACAGATTTTGGGGAAAACAACAACTGGCCAAATACATCAGCGATGCTGGAGCACCCAAGCACAAGACTGTGAGCATCAGAGCTGTACATGGAAGGCACTCTGACTCCAAGGGCCTGAGAGCAGCGAGCTGCAGCCATGCAGGGATGAAACCCAGAAATCTTTAGGGCAGGCTATAAGCACTGAGTTCTGTCACACAGAGAAGTGCCAGCACAGAGCCCTGGCACTTACAGCAGGGCTGCAGAATAGTAAGCACATGTCTGCATCCCTCCTCCCCTCTTTGCTCTGCAAGGATGACAAAAGGCAGTTTTTACCTCTGGGAACACATGTCAAAGAAATGCTTTCTCGAAGGTGGACAAACAGTTCTGGGAACGCAAAGCCAGCCAGCTGGGAAGTCAGACACTGATATATCCATCTGTTCTACTGAGGCTTGGAAGGACTTAAAGAATGGAGAAAAATAGGAGAAAATAAATCTTCAGGGCAGAGAATAAGCCACTAAGAAAGCCACAGACAGAGGAAGAAACCATTGATTTGAGCCTTGAACAGTGGCCTGAGCTCTGATTCATAAACATCCTTAAGTTCTTTACTGAAAACAAATCAACCTCACTCAAAACCACACTGCAGCCTTTGAGGTTTGGTGAGGCAGTCCAAAGCCACAGTTTTCAGCACTCAGACTGGATAAACCAGGCATCTCCCAACCTCAGCAGCAGACCACAGGTTCTGAGCAGTAGCTGCCACGGCAGAGCAGCAAATCTTTGGCAGCAAGAGGAAAAAAAGCTTCCCTATCTACATGTATATGCAGGGTGGCTGTATGACTTTAAAGCAGATGGGTTTTCCAAGCATGACTGCTTCTTTTGGGGATAATAATGCCATTAAGAGCATCTGAGAAGGAGGCACAGCTCACCAGAACTGAGGGACCCACTTCAGAACAAAACAGGTTTGGGTTTGTTTCTGCTTGAAGTCTGTTTGTAACATTTCCCCTGTTTTGGCATCCTCCCCTTGCCAATTCCATTTTATTAACTAATAGAATGACTGGGCAAATATTGAAATTAGCTTGCCAGCTGGTTTGGGTATCTATATCTGAAAACATCTTAATCTTCTGGAAAAGCTTGTCTTTTCCAACGCAGTTGGTGACAGTCTTTTAGAAATTGATACAAACACAGACTTAAGGGGTTTTTTAATGCTACTCCTCGTTCATTTTGAATCACTCAGAATTACTGAGGTTTTTAACATGGCATGTATTTGTGTTTACAGAAAAAAACTGTCTAAAACAGAACAAACAAGCTTAATATTTATTCCACATATCACACAGGTCTGAACATGTTTGTAAAACCAGAGAGGTTGCCAGGGATCTTTTACCTGGGAGTTTTCAGTCACTCAATACAGAAACCACTATCTCCTACACAACCCTACTGCAGGTATTAGCATGGATCAGCCCCCCTTTGCTCAGGCAAGTTTAACTCCTTTCACCAGCATCAAGAAGAGATGTCAGTCTCCCACTGGCATTAATGCAATTTCCAGTTAAGATCTTACAAAGGCCCTTTGGCAGCTTTAGATGGGCATGGTTAGGACTGGTGCAACCTGAAAATGAACATGCTGCTGGCCTTCCTGCTCCCATCCCCTGCAGGATAGAGCTGGCATGAGGAGAGCAATTGCTGTGACCCACGTAGTTCCCTTACCACTCTTATCTCACTACAAATGTATCTGTTACTGACAGCTGGGAGAGCAGAGCTGGCTCAAGATGTTGCTGTTTTTATAGCAGGGGAAGATTGATAGGAAAAGAAGAATGTCACTGATTTTGCTTGTCGTTCATTATAGAGAACATGCCTGCAAAATTTAACAAAAGATTCAGATTTTTGAAGCAAGTAGAAGACAGATTTCCAAAATCATCTGAGAGCAAACATAACAGCCTGAGCAGTAAATGTGCTCCCTCACACAGATTGCACTCTACACCCAGGCTTGGACAAAGCCACATCTTGCCAGGCCCCTATCACTCCAGAAAAGCTCCTTAGCTTTACTTCATTCTCAGTGAAAGCCAAAGGGTCTCAAAAGCAGAAGAGCCATTTGACATTCTTTTTGTAGAAACCAAACCCAAGACAAGTCCCACTGAAACACAGCACTCTCTAGGGAGGTCATCAAGACAGCCCTGAGGCTTCACCCCTCTCTCTTCATCACATAGAGCCTAGGGGAGCCTCAGAGCTCTATTCCAGAGCTGGATGCTTTGACATTATTGCTTGTCAGTACAGTAGCATTGCCTGTGTTCATGTCACAGTGCAAAAGAAGCAATGAGGAGGAAATGGTATAGCATGAGAATTAATATAGTTTGGCTTCAAGGTACAATGCCAAGATGTTCTTCACTTATCACCAACGAGAAAAAGTATTTCCAGCTTATAAAACAGTTCACAGCTGCTGATTAGGGTGGTTGGACTAGATGATCTTGCAAGTCGTTTCCAACCTTGTGATTCTGTGATCTACAAATTATACTAAAGGCACAGCTCTGTGTACAGTGACTGAAAAGGGCGAGGAGCTGTTTGCTTGCAAACAACAGAAACTTGTCTGAAGTGGGGGGTTGTGTTCAACTGGCATTTGGCAGAGGAGAGAGGAGGATGCCTGGAGCAAGCATCTGCAATTCATTTCTGATTTCCAAATTACTGTTAGTAGTGCTGAGATTGGACCCAGGAGCCTGGCTGTTTAACAGCCTTCCTCATGCTCAGCAATGTACGAACACAAAATAAAACAGCATTCTCTGAAGAGTCATTTCCATGCTTTTAAATAAAGTCACCAAAGTCATAGCTGGATTCCTTTGAATCTGATTTGTAAATCAAAATAATTATTTTAGCAAGTGATGACAGGTAATAAATAGCACAATTTCCTGTCTTTCCCACAGCAGGATGAAACACTTGCCCTGGCTTACATCATGATCTCCCCACTACTCTGCCCCACACTCACTTCTCTCTCTCGAGGTGCACATTCCTCCTCCTACATCCAGTGCTGGGAACTTCAGCTGAGTACTGGGCTAAAAATTCACAAAGACAAACGCTATCTCCAGAGCAAGGACTCTCCTCACTGTTTAAACAACAGCAGAAGTCTCATTTGCCAGCCTTTACAGATATAGCCTAAATATCTGCTTGCACACACTTTACAGCAAAACATCTCACCAGCCAAACATGCAATCCCTGTGTATTCAAAATCACCCAGGAAGGAGGCAACTGATCGAGTCACTCTGGGGACTGGCACAAAATAACTACTTCACACTGGTTTCATTATAATGGAACACAGAACTACAGGTTCTTAAGTCACATCTGAATCTATATTAAATTGGTCCAAACCATGGATATAAATAAAGTCTTGTGTTTTATCTCTTGTGTTTATGGGATAGCAAGAAGTGAAAATACAATCTCATGCAAAGGTGGGCTTCATCACCTGAACCCCCAGCAGCATTCGAATGAGAGGGATTGTTCAGACCTTGAAAAGAGAAAGAAGCCCCAAATCCTGCATACAATACTGAAAGAGCTTCATTGGCACTTAAAACTGGAATAGATTTTAGAACTCATTAGCAGAACATATATCACAATACCACCAATTGACTCATGGATGTATGAAAGTAGTGCTAACACAGGAGCTGTGCTCCAGCTGATGTTGCATTAAGGCACCCAATGATGTTTGGGTTTGAGCTTTTACCAATGCATGACATTCTTCTTTCCCTGTTCCTCCTTTTGTATTCTGGAGGGACATAAAATGCAACGTAGTCCTGTCTGTCACTGGCAGAGAAACAAGCTGGTGACAATAGCTCTGTAAAAAGACTGTGGTGGGTAGGGAAAGGAGGAAGTGCCACCAGTGCCATCCTCAGCATGAAAGATAAGCTTTCTCACAGCTTGAGAACAGGCTAGAAAAAAAAAGGTGGCTCCTACAGCAGACAGGACAGCACTCGTAGAAACAGTCTACCACGGAATGTAGATCTGAATAGTACTTGTATTCCTAATTATATTGAACTGCAGGTATTTCTCCAACTTTCTGGTAGATATTCACATGAAAAATCAAAGGCAGAGAAGACAGGAAATAGAAAAAGCATTTTTCCAGATGAAGACTCATTCCTCAGAAATCCAAGTTTCTACATCCCCACCTCTCAGCCCACCCCACCCCTCATCAGCAGATGGTACGATGACCCCTTCTGCCACCTGCATCAGAAAGCAGGCACTAAAGGGAGAGTTTTCCTCAAAAAGACTTTAGAAGGGTTAGTGCCATGGATGACAGTGCTCAGAAGACACTTCTCCTCTCGCTCTGGAGAGCACCAGTCCATTTCAGCACAGGCACTTGCTTGTGCTGCTAGCAATTGCCTGCACCACATAATGACACTGCTTTCAGTGAGACAGAGATTGGGTTGTGGCTGGCTGTGTGCAGGGAGGAAGGAGTTATGGTAATTTGTTCAGTGCTATCCCATGCAAACCCAGCCATCCCCCCACCCACTGCCTTCTCTCAGGGGACACTGGTTGAAATTCCTGACAATAACTAAAGGTAGGATATTCCCCAGATTATTTTTCCCACCGTCTATGCAAGACAGAAAGAAAAGCAAACAAGAGGAGATCTCTGCAGCTCAGGGGAATCATTCCAAAGATTAAATCAGTGCTCTCCCATCAGCTGAGCTTAGCACACTGCAGCTGGCAGTCATTTAACTCCATGGCCACCATAGCCGAGTGCTGGAGTGATGGGTGCTTCCAACCACTTTGCCCAGCTTCCTGACAAAATGTAGCACAAGGGGATAAGAGAGGGAGGAGAAAGGATAATGCATGTCCAGGATAGCAATAGAGTGCACCATCAATAATGTGCTGGGGCTCTGCTTCAGCATCCAGAAATCTCACGTAGGCTTTCCTCTCATAGGTTTACGTGCTCACAGGTTTGGAGGTTTAGCCAAGAAATTTCTTGCAAGTTTGGAAAGTTAGTTCTATGGTTTTTGGTTTTTTTTTTTTTCCTTTTTTTTTTTTTTTTTTCCAGTCTGAAAAATGATTGTAGCAGTCACGGTAATTTTTCATGACTATTTCTTCTCTACATACACACAAATAAGCCTTTGTACAAGGCGCTGTACATCTTTACGGCTCATTTCCTCCACAGAAAAAGAAGAAAGGTACTTCAAAATAAAGTTTCCCCCCCGTCCTCTCCAAAAAAATTGCACATTCTACCTAGTATAGTAAATACATCTAGGTAGCTCTCCCTGGAAAACAATAATATTATAATAATAAAATATATACCCAAGCAAGGGTAATAGACTGCCAGCTGACTTGGAGCACCACTGGTCGTAAAATTAAAAAGCATCAGAGAAAAGGCAGGAATAATATGTGAGACAGGCCTTGGAGTTGAAGATTAAGGCTCCATCTCTCTGTGTTATTGCAGGCTCCCTACGACCTTGGGGAAGTCACCCATGTTGGGGGCACATCCGTCTCCCTTGTTGGGGATGACAGGAAACAAGAAAGGCTGCACTATATCCTTCATCTGGAGGATTCAATAAGCAGACAAGTATTTGCAAGGGAGGACTTAAGCATTCTCAGCTTCGCTTTTGTGGCAGAGAAATGGATGAGGGAGCTGGGAGGGATTCCCATGAAGCATCTCCCATTACTTTGCAGCTGGGAACTGAACAAAAATAACCACCTATCTTCAGAGAACACCCATTCTATAAATTTAGCACTGGTTTGACACTGCAGAGACTCCAATCCCGCTCCCTGGTGCTACTGGGGTCCTGGACAACCCTGGTTAGGTGACAAAGCAGCATTCAGACTGCAAGTGTCTTTGGGGAAAAAATCCACAGGGAAACACTACCATGTTTCATTAAGTGATTATCCTGATCTTAAGTGAAACCTGTTGCCCCCAAGGTAACAGTAACACCCGACATCCTCAGAACCGAAGCAGCTCAAGCAGCATCATGTTTAAAACCTCCTGAATGTTTTATTCAGGTATCAAACCTGGCTGTCCTCAAGACACTTCTTCCAGTGTCAATGGAATTACTCACAGCTTATACCAGACAATAATTGTGCTACGCACATTTCACATCGCATGGAGGATGGCTTTCTCTCAATAAAATCAGGTTAAGACCATTGGTATAAACCATCAGGAATCCTTTGACTTTAATAGGAGCTGAGGATGTTGGGCCCAGGGCCAACATTGCAGTTTTCAGCATAGGTAATCACTGGCTACATCCCTCTTCCCCATTCACTTCTCACTAGAAAGATTTTATTTCAGATCCATAATTGCAATGCATTTACCGACACAGTAGGGTCCTATGTCATGCATTAAAATAGAAAGACCTCGTACGCCTTTCCTGCTGGAGTTTAACACTGCCCAGAAGAAATGCAAGCGATACATTCCCATTACCAGATCACTGCCTGTTGTACTGCAGCACAGGCTGTGTTTGTGGTCACAGCCTGATGTTGTTTGGTGGTTTGTTTTTTCTTTTTAATACATATATACACCTATATATTTTCCTTGAGGCTTCTCTCTAAGATCAAGAGCTGGGAGCTGATAAGATAAATTAACACTCTGTTTCTTGAGCTCCAACTATGGAAACAATTCCTACATACAGGAGATAAATCACTGCACTTAACTCAGTGAAAGTTTGCTTAGCACAGAAAATAGGGAAACTACAAGTATAAAAAGTGAAATGGCTGTCAAAGACTGATTAAAAGCCATCTTGAATCTCTCTGAAGACTTGGTACACAAAGTATAATATTACCTAGCCTCAGTTGTTCCATTTCTTCTTTCTGAAAAAGACCTTTTCCATCCTCCCTTCTTTTCACAGTGCAAATTGTGCCTTGTCTTTTGTGTTCAAGCCCCACATGCAGAGATCAGCCCAAACCAAATCTAATCTTAGCTTTAAGAGATCTCCAGCATGGCCAGTTTCCAAGACAGCATCCCAGTACCCCACTAAGCAAGCATGACCTATATACCTTTTTCCCAAAAACATGACCTTTCCCTTTGCCATCTTCGAGGCATGTTATTTAGGCAGCCACACTTTTCCCACAGTACCAAATCCCTGTGTATACCTAACCCCTTTATTCCATAGAATCATAGAGTCATTTGAGTTGGAACAGACCCTTAAAGGCCACCTGGTCCAACCCCCCACAGTGAACAGGGACACCCACAGCTCCATCAGGTGCTCAGAGCCCTGTCCAACCTGACCTTGGTTGTCTGCAGGGATGGGGCACACACCACCAATCTCAGCAACCTGTGCCAATGCCTCATCACCTTTAGTATAAAAAACTTTTTCCTTATACCCAGCTTAAACCTCCCCTTTTTTCATTTGAAACCATTCCCCCTTGTCCTATCACAACAGACCCTGAATTAAGAACTGTCCCTTTCTTCCCTTATTTCCCTGCCCTCCACACTGCACCAAAGGTTTGTTACATACAAAATCCAACCCCACAGCAATCAATCTTTCCAGAAACATACGGCACCAATTCACAGGATTTGAAGGGGTCAGGAGGATGAGGAGGGGCAGCACTTATGAACTGATCTCAGTTATTTCCTTCCAGGGAACTGGGATTTATTTGACAACAGCTTAATCCATTTATAATGCATAGTAAAGGAAGTCACAAAACCCTGATTTTCCTCCCGGAGAACTATAAAGTTTTGCTTAGCTTTTACCCTGGGGAATATGAAATAATCAGGATGCAATGCACTCATCTGACACATCCCTTAGTTTGCTTGCAGGTTGGATATCGGCAGGAACAGCAGGCTTCCCCAGAACATATGTGCAAATATTCAAGAATAGCAAACAGCAAGGATAAACAGAGTTGGACCAAACAGCTTTACTGAATAGAAGTGAATGTTTGCGAACGCTGCTTTGCAGTATTTGACCTGCACTAATGAGCTCTCTGTATTCAATAACCTGGTCTTTCATGCAAAGAAACCTCTCTGATGAAGGCCGTGCACTCCTAGCTTCCCTGTGGGCTTCAAAAGGGGGTTCTGATTGAGCATCTGAGACAACACCAGGTTATTATAGGTGCATATAATTCCCTGAAGCAACCGGCTTAAACATATATCCTTGATGAGAACTCATATTTACTAATTATTGTCATTCATCAAATGAATCCACTGAGCATTAATGCCACGTTAGCATTGGAACTCAACACCGAACTGCGTTTTTTTTTTAGCTCTTATAATTTGAACCTTGCCTAACATATAAATTAACTATGTGTCGCAAAGATGATTCACTGGAATGTGTCAATTGAAGAATGTTAGTAATTTTGAGGGAGACACTTCCATATTTTCAGAAGTAAGCAAGAAAACAGAACATTAAGATTCCGCAAAAGAAAAATCCCCACAGTTACACCAGAAATTTAACTTCAGTGGAAGGATAATAATATTTATCTGGAGGAGCAGTGACTCAGAACGGATGCTGCCGCCAGGATGAATTATTAATACACATTAATTGTGGTAAAGAGTTTTCAATTTCCAACTGTTTTTGAACAAAAAATGGGGGACTTAATAAAACAACTCCTCATTCAAGTGCCTTTTAAATCTGTTTTGGCCTTCTGAAAAGAAGCAGAATTTGCATTTAAGGGAAGCTTCTAGGAAAACACGGAGTTCAAATTGGAATGTGTTTCTGACTTCATTATCAATTTGTCCCTGTCTAAAAGAATAAGGGAGGGAAAGGAAATGGGAATGGGAAGGACACAATATAGAAAGACAAATTCCAGCCACCTCCAGCATACCAATAAGCAGACAAGGCAATCCAGTTCTTTTCTCTTTGGTAACATTGGTTTGAACAACACTCACAACAGTTGTCAAGGCACAAAAGCAACATCTGGTAGGGGAAATTTGGAGCCAAGTTTCATTCATCTTTAGCTTTCAGGTATAACAGGATTAGTGCTGGTCAGACAAAAAATATTTTAGCTTTTATTTTCTTCTATCTTCTCGAAGATTTGCAGTGTGAGAAAGGGACAATATTGACAGAAAATGAAGGCTGAATACCAAAAATTAGCCATCCTTCTCAAACAAATTCACACTGCTGACCATGCAGGTGTGGAAGCGGCTGCACAGCACTCAGACAAGAAAACCAGAGGTATTCTCCTCTTCTGCCTCTCAAAATCCTCCCACAACTCAGACAGAATAGAACTACGATTACCCACATGCAAGCTGCAATTTTTATCTCTGCCTCTCCTTTCCTCTGACTTTACTTCAACAAGTCTCTTTTCTATTAAGTGCTTTCTCAGACAGCCACAGAAAATGCTGCATAAAAAACAACCTACATGCATCTTAGAGCTCCTTCAATTTGTCAGCCTGTTTTTCGTTCTAGGCTGTTGTTTCCAGCGCTCTGCTGAGCTGCAGCTTGCTTGTTTGAGCAGGAAATCCCTTGGTTTTACCTGGCTCTCAACATTTGTGTGGCTGACACTTGGAACACAAGAAAATGTTTCCTGGCAAAGAATAAAACAGAACAAGAACTTTTGGGGGAAGCTAATTGTGAATTTGATCCTCCTTTTCCCTCTGTAAACAGAGCACAAGGTCAGAGAAAACATTGCTGTTTTAAGCACCTGCACCCTCCCTGGCGAGGAGCTGAATAAAGGGATCTAGAGGGGACTGAAGCTCACAGCCACCTCCAAAATCCAAGACAAGATCCCACCATTATAATCAGCCTTACTAAATGCCCCTTTCCGTATTGAGTGGAAACACTGGCCTTGCATGCACGGTTACCAGCTCCACTCAAAGTATTTGAGTAGAGGGAAACCTATAAACACATTGCCACACTTTGTGCAGACTTTGATGGGGAAGAAGGCTGGTGGTTGTTAGAGGAACTTAGATCTGTTTGATCTCCAACTCAAGGCCCATCATTTCCTTAGTAAAAATAACATAGCATTAAAAATAGCTTTTAAACTGATCCTCTCTGTACATTTTCCCATTTACTCATTCACACAGCAGCCAATGAGAATGCAACTGCCCGTACAGAAAGCAACAAAGTCTCAGATAAAGGAACAGCCACGACTTCAAGTGTGGCTCTCCATGGAAGATGTTAGGTGTCAGCACTGAGAACATCCCAACTACCAACAGGGCTGCAGAAAGATGTTTTCCTCACCCTCAATGCTAAATTTAATCAAGATGCAGCGCTGCCACACAGAACTAAATCTGCCCAGTTTGCTAGTATGAGCTGCTGACAATTACATGGAGAAAACTTGAATTTACTTCGATAACAGTAGCAAGCCTTGCCTGTGCAAAGCACAAAAGCTGAAGTTGCCCCAGATTTCATCTATTTTGTTTCCACAGCGACACTTTGTATCTGCATGAAACAAACCTTCTCAGCCCAATCTGGAAAACAAACTGTTGATCAACACAAAGCCAGGCGATGCCCCATTTAATTAGCATAAATCAGGAGAACTTCCACTAACAACTGAACTGCAAGGCCCCCAGGCTTGAATTCTGTACCTGAAGCAATAAACAGAAGTTCGAATACAAAGCACATAGGGGACAGGAAGCATCAGGATCTCCCCCAGCTGAGTGACCCCAGAACGATGTAAGCAGAAGGTGTGTGCACAAGGGGTATCCTTAGAGGAAAGATAACATAGTGGATCAGAGAGAAAACAGGCACTTAGTCAAAGCAAGGCCCAGTGCCAACACTTAGATTTTTCAAATGAATATTTTTAAAATTAATCTGTAAAGAACCTAAGTGGGATATTTACCGCAAGCATTACTCACAATTTATTTTTCTCCTCAGAATACAGAGGTTTTAATTAGATAGCAAGCATCAAGAAACTATTTTTGATTAAGAAGACAGGGCCAGAAGCAGAACAAAAACAAATATAAACAAGCAAAGAAGAAAAAAAGTACACAAAAAAAGCCAGAAGATTCCTTGTCTTTATCTTAATAGTCAGCTCTCACCTCTCTCACAATGCTTGGGCTGATTCTATCACCCTCCACTGAGTTACACCATAAGCAGATGGGGATATTTTGGTAGGTTATGCCCATACGGTCGTATGTGGATTACCTCTGTCACTCCTTAGGCCCAGTCAACTCCTGGCCCAATCCAAGAGTTTCACAGAAATGTTTTTTCCCCCCGCAAAGCCTATTTTAGCTTAGAGTCACTGGTTTGCTAGTCCTAAGTGGAGTAACTGCAAAACAAAGGGGTAGAGGAATCAGGAGAACAGCCAATAATTCTCCCATTAGCACCACAGCTGAGCTAGTGCTGGAAGTGTACATTAAAAGTGGGATATTATACCAATAAAAAGATTCCCTTTAGTGGAACACACATGAATCATTTATAGTACCCTCAAAAATCTTAGGATCCTGAGTTAAGCTAAAGCTCTCCAAGCAAGAGCAATCAATACTCAATTTCACAAAGATTTCAGACTCCCCAGGCTTTCCTCCCCCAAAGCCTCAAGGCACTGCACCCCTCCCAAGTGCATCAATAATCCCCATGCATCAATGCAGGGACTTCAGCTATGAGTCACAGCGGTGTCACTGCCAGCCCCAGGCACAGCTAAATCCAGCAGACACTGAGATCACCCTGCAAATACTGGCCTTACAGCAGAACCAGCCAACCAACCTGCACGGACATTCAAAGTGTTTGCAGAGGATCCACTGGGTGTACTTAAGTAGGTGCTGACTGACCAGCACAACAGGGTGGACAGACACAATTGTGATACCACTCATTTCCAGTTTACATTTATTTATAAAACCTCCTCACTAGAAAACATTGGGAAGTACAGAAGGTTTTAGTTGCCAGCTGAAATCATGATTTATTTATTCTCATACATACACAGTTTGGGAGCTGAAGAAATCAGAAAGATATCACCTCAGAAATACATTTGCCTTGGATAGGTCTTGTTTTACTGTCTGTTTTAAATAGACAAGTAATAATTTAAAAGAAGTGACAAAAGCACGTTACTAATAAAACCTTTATTATTTGTATTGATTAAAGTTGCTTAGTAGACTTGGATATCAAAGATAAGAGCATACTGTAAGCATGATTTGATCATGCAGAGTACACAGGAAGGATGGGGGAAGAGGAGGTGCAAAGAAACAACCACAGCTGAAATGGCTATAGGGAAAAATATTCATTAAAAAAAAAAAAATCTCAATACTCTAATGTCATAGGACAGCCATCCTCCTGAATGCAGCAGAAGGTGTAGATCTTACAAGACTATCATGCAGGTCTGGATGACACTGACTACATAATTAACAGAACTGGTATTTAAATGACTATTTTAGGATTAAAACAAAAAGATATTTTTAAGCTGGGTTCTTGTACTTGGGGGTAATTGAGGAGAAAGATATGGACCCTATGGCAACAGAACCCATATAATGAAGCCACAAAGAAGGTCACTGTGATCCCAGAGTGCTTCAGAGGAGATCCAGCCCCTGAAAGCATGGTAGAGCTTGATATCACAGACAAAGCACTGTGAGATGCATCCCAATAAGTTGCATGCAGTTCAAGCACTATTTAGAAGAGATGAATTCTGCAAGAGACAGAGGATTCTTAGCTCAGTTTGAGTAATGAAAAAACTTTTATGAGAACTAAAAGAGCTGCTCAAAGCCTTTGGTTCCCAATTCTCTTAAAATGAAAATATTTGAAGAGTGCACTAAACTTTTCTTTAAAAGGGTGAGACAGTCCCTCAGTTCCCCAGACAGCAGCCTGCATTACAGCCAGTGTAGGCAGCTGAAAAAGTCTTTAAAGAAAAATATATATATATATATATCTCCCTCATTGCAGCTTGCCTGAGCACCCCATAAAAAGAGGAATTACTACAGTGGAAGAGTGAAATTGATTATGCAGATAGCACTGTCAAATGCAGGAGGGAAAACAAACTAGGAAAAATAGAGCAGAATAAATTGTTTCTGCAATCTTAGAGTTACTTGTAAAAAAAAACCAAAAAAACAAAAAAAAAAACCCAAGATAAAATGCAGAGAAGGACAAGGTGGCTCTTTGCCTTTAATAAGGGTTTCCACTTGTCCTTTCATATCAAAAGCTGTACTTAGATGATTCTGTTTTCCTCTTTTCCCCTCTGCACAAACACAAAAATCCTGGGAAATCATTGGCAAATTACCCAAAAAGAAGGATGGAGAAAACTGTTTAGATGAGGAACCAATCAATAAAACTGCTCAGAGCAAATGCTCATCTCCATCCTGTTTGAGATTGACAAGGGAGGTATTAATATTGCATGCACTTGTCTAGTGGATAAAGTAATCGAGCACCATCAAAATGCAAAGCAGCTCCTGCAAGTTTGCGTTTTCTAGCAGTTAAGTCTGCTTTTCCATCTGAATTCCTTTTCTCCTGTAATGCCATCTAGAGGAAAGCAGGCAGGTGGAGGGGGCATAGATAAAGGGAGGAGAAGGCAGCAGGTCCCCTGGCCTGAGCTAACGACAAGAGTTAGGCTCTCCAATTTATGAAGCCATTAGAGGAAAAGTGAGCCTTGGCTCCGACACCTTGCTGGGATTGGCATAACGCATTGCGCTGAGCAGTGGGTGACTCAGCAAGAGGATTTCCCACCGTACCTTTCTAAGAAAGGCACCACTCCTGTGCTTTGGCTGCCAGAGAGATGCAAGTGGAGAGGATTTCTGTGATTTACATCTGCAAATGATGGAAAGAAAAGCCTTCGACATCCCAGATTTAGCAGAGGGAACAAAGGAAAAATAAAAATCAAACTAACATTTGCATTGAATTGTAGCTGCTTCCAGGGAAACCAGCAGAGTGACACAAATTGGGTTAGGAAAGGGTCTGGACTCTTATTTTCACTGGCATCCTCATTCTCCTTACTGGAATCTTGGGTACTGAAACCCTACTTCATCACCCTATTGATTTAGTGAAGATTGAGACTGATATAAGGAAGTTCTTTACAACAAGGATGGTGAGGCACTGGCTCAGGTTCCCCAGAGAGATGGTGGATGCCCCACCCCTGGAAATGCTTGAAGTCAGGCTGGGGCTCTGAGCACCTGATGGAGCTGTAGGCGTCCCCGATCATTGCAGGGAGCTGGACCAGATGGCCCTCAGGAGTCCCTTTCAACTCAAACGTTTCTATAATTCAAATTTGTTTTCAGAGGGGCTGTGTTTGTGAAGGACAGATTTGGTGACAACCAGACAACAGCACCCCCAGCCTTACAGCCCTACTCTGCACAGTGTCAGGGACTGCAGCCCCAGCTCCTTAATCCCACAGGGACCAACACAAAGTGAAGATGTGTTACAACCTCAGCAATTGGCTTGCCACATGAATTATAGAGTAATGCTTGAAACGCATCCTTTCTTCATCCTACACACAATTAAGACTTCTCTCAGATCACAGCTCCCACTAACACACACACTCTCCCATGCCAATGCAGATCTTTCTGTCTGAGGGCTCAAGCTATCTCCTCAGAATTCCCCCATAGCTTTCAAAACTCATAATAACCTTAGGCGCTTTAAACAAGAGGGAGCAAAAGCACAAACCTGTCAGAGATTTTTAGGAATAAAACTGTTCGGAATATTTTGTTCTGACAAACATTGGCTTCATTTTTATCCTTGAAACACAGAGGACATTTTAAAGTCATTGTATGGGTGAAATTGGCAGTAAATAAGGCCATGTTATCAAAGTTTGATGCTTTTGAAAGGTCTAACTAGAAAGAAAAATGGTTATTTTATTCAGGTCTGGACAGACCCTGATTTATTTTAAAAGCATATCATTGAGGGGGAGGAGGGGAGGGGAAGAGTGTACCTTGTCTGAAAGATGCTTAAATTTGCTTTTCCAGCCTGAAGTTAAATATAAATACTCCTCAGCTTCATACAGAGACAGAAAAGCCCAATTTCCACATTTAGTCTCCAAAGCTCACCAATGATTCGAAGATTTAAAAAAAAAAAAAAAACAAAAAAAAAAACAAGACCCATAACTGATTGACAAGGATAAACACGCTGCATCCCAAAGCTCTCCTGCCTTCTCAGAGGCAACCAACCCTATGACTCTGTCCTACAGCTGTGCATAGGCCATGGGGTTTTAAACCCACTGAGACCTGTCTGTGGAGCTGCAGCTCATCCAAGCAGGCACTGCAAAGCAGCACTGACAGCAGCAAGGAGCCCTCAATATTCAGTAACACGAGTACATCGTAGCTGAGCACACCACTGTCAGAAAGAGCCGAGGTGCTCTTTTAATTTGTTCTGTCATAAAACAAGTTAAAATCAGAAACAGCTAACGAGAACACACCAGAGCCACTGCTTAAAGAGGATAAAATTGGAGCTGATTTTTATCCTTTGTAGAGTAGTTCTCAGAATTTTAGAATTGGGACTATACATGTCAGTTTTAATGGCTTTTCTAGAAGACTGTATAAATAGAGGAGGGTTTCAATAAAATACAACTGTTGAGTCAATGAAAAAGACAACTGCTGCAGAGCAGTGATTATCCCTCCAGGATCACAGAGAGGTTAATTTGCTGAGAGCTCAGCAGACGTAACACCAGCTGCTAAGCCAGAGCAGGGTGGGCTCTGGGAGCATTCAGAAGAAACTGATCCTCCAGAATTCAGCTGCTGCAGCTCAATGCAGCTTTGCAGCCAGTTCTGATCCCTATGGGGGCACAGCCAGGCTGGGTGGCACCAACTGCCCCTGGAACAGATGAGATTAGAGACATGCTTTGACACTGGAGACACTGATCTGCTACCAAAACAGGTTGTGTTCCTTCGCTCTGAGAGAGAGAGACAGCAAAGGAACGAGAGATGAATCACACTTGACACTGCTCTTCTAATGTATTCCTCCAAGATGGCTAGAGCAACAGATGTCCATGCACTAACCTTGATTGAGAGGTTATTTGTGCTCAACACACTGGAAAATGGTTCAAGTACAACTGTTCATCCTTTCTAATATCACTTTTGTTAGGCTGCCAGCATTAGAGTACGTTTTGGGTTTTGGCAACGTGAGAACAGAGGAGAGAAGCTAATTGGAGTCATTCAGAGCACAGTTCCCCTTTTGGAAAGTTCCCTTAAAAAAAATAATAAATATCACAGTATCATCCTTGGGAAAAAGGGTTCTTGCATGCACTCCATTTTTACTATATCAGCCTGTAGACAAGAGGTTAGGCTATAAAGTTTATTGAGCTCATTACCAAGATTCCCAAGTGATTCTCAAAGTAAGCCGATGGAAAACAATAACTTTAGAATCACTAATGTTGGAAAAGACCTCTAAGATCACCAAGTCCAACCCCAACCCATCTCCACCATGCCCACTGACCACATCACTCAGTACCACACCTCCACAGTTCTTGAACACCTCCAGGAGTGGTGACTCCCCTACCTCCCTGAGCAGCCTGTGCCAATGCAACATCACTATTTCTGAGAAGAAATGTTTGGTAATAAACTTTGAAGGATATCAGCACACAGCTCTCAGGAGGTGTTCTGCAGTACGAGCATCTGCAAGTCTCAGTCCAAGCAATCCTTGTTGTAAGAAGTACTGAATGAGTCTTTGCAAAGTGACTGTGCAGCAAGGCAAGGGATCACAAGTCATGAGTTCAGGGAATTTTTGCTTGTTACTAACACTATTATAATACTCCTTGGGGAAGCCTCAGCACATTTTCCAGGCATTTTCTTTTCATCTTGAAAACGCTTTCCTCTCCCCACACCACATTACATTAAAAAGACACTTGCATTTTCACACTGCAGAAAACAGAGCCAAGTGAGAAGAGTCACTTATTTAACAGTGCACCAAAAAAAGCCCCTGTAGGCAGTTTTCTTTTGCAGGCTGATGGCTCAGCAGCATTGTTCTGGGTGGATATCACCGTAAATCTTCCCTCTGTAGTGTATCAGTCCATATCCATACCCAGGAACAACAGCTGATGCAGCTGTACTATTAAATTACTGAAGGTGAGTAATTCAACTGGGTGCTGACAGCAATGGAGGGAGTCCTGGGTTGGTCAGTATCAAACCTGGAGTAACAGTCCAGAGCTAATTTTTTTTTTTTTTTTTTTTTGCTTTGAAGGGCTACTTAAAGAAAACACAAGATGAGGCATTTGTATTCTATGAGTGTGAAATTCAAATGCAAACAGATAGAAAAATGTTACTAATGCCTCCGCAAACAGTCCCCAAGGCCGAGTTGTTTCATATTCCTGATCAAAAGCAAGCTCTATTCATAAGGGCTGTTCCTTGGGGATTGTAATAAAGTGTTTTAGCCATCTCTGATTCAGTGTACTTTTAATCCCATAGGAACTGCTGTCATTTCAGGAACTGGTAATGGATGAGAGGAGAACCTATGCCTCATCCTTACATGGGAGGTGGGGGGAAGGAATAAGAAAGGAGGGTTAATTCACTCCAGATGGTTTACATTTTAACATTCTCCTTCACTGCACTTCATTGTCATTAAAAAGGTTTTGAACGTTTCCCTCTAAACACTTCTTCCTAATAGTGATTGTTCTGGACAGAAAATAGACTTTCTTGCTACAGCACAGCAACCTGTTACACCTCCTGTCCCATCCCAGGCATTTAGCTATAATAAGGAAGGGCAGCGTGCCCTTGAGCACAAAGAATAGGCAGGTGCAAACAAATTCAGCAGATGCAATACAGCTCCTGTCTAAAGTAAAATGTAGCAGCTGGTCAAGCACATGGGGAATTCACTATCATTTTAGGGCTGCCCAAAACATTTCAGGACATAATTGATGCCTCTATATTAGTGATTTAGTTGAGAGCAGGTGCACGCTTTGGAAGCAAATCTCCCACCCATCCCTCTTCACAACTTTTTGGTCTGTATCATGGAGCAATCTGAATGCAATACTTGCTTTCCTTCTGAAGGAACCAGACTGCAAGTTGCTCTCCAGGTGGGCACAAATGTGCTTCTGCTCCCTGCACATCCCTGTCCATCCAGGCCATTAATCTGAGTTCCTGAGAGGTCAGATGATGCTGTATGGGAAATTCCCCATTGGAAAGATGTTAAAACACCACCAAGCTATAGCACTATCAGACCCAGAGATCAGCAGAGACAATTCCCTCAAACAAGCAGTTCAGAGTTAAATCTTATTCAAGATTATTAATAAAAACTTGGGACTAAACAGTTGCATCGTATGTTTACATCAGGATCCTATGAAAAAAAAAAATCAGTTAGCTCAGAGCTCATGTTAGTATCTCTAAAAAAAAAAAAAAAAAAAAAAAAATTTTAAGTCCACATCTGCATTACTTATGTGAATTTCAGTAAGAAGTAGCTTTAAAAGTGAAGGAATGGGAGCTCACTTCTATTTCAGACAATAGGACAAAACCCTTAAGATTACTGCTTATTATCAGCAGTCTCCACTATTAGAACACATCGCCCATTGAAAGAGACACAAATACACAACACAGCTTTATCACTTACTAATGCTGCACTCTGAGGCTGCAGTGCACTTGCCCTTATTAATGGGATATAATGGAGTTTTAGAGCACATCCTGCTGTTCTAACAAAAGAATTAGCAATTTGCAATAAACTCCCGTTACCAGAAGCTGTGGTCTCTCTCTGCAGGAGATCTCTCAATGAGGGTATAACTAGAGACAGAGCCCGAGGACCTCCCTGAGGGATGAGCAATTGCAAAGCCTGCAGTCTCTAGGGACACTCAGAGTCCCCAGATGTCTCACCTTTGCCATGTTCCCACATGACTTCATTTATATCTTATGGGTGCTGCCATGCTGATTACTGGCCCTTCCATAAGGGCAGAAGCAGGACTCCCAGGCACCGGACAACTTGCAGATCTACACATTATTTCTAATTTTTAGCTCTTGACCACTTATCACCTGCTTGGCATCCAAGCCAAAATACTGAAGATACCACCGATCTAACTCAAAGTGAAGAAAACAGATTTGTTTTTGCCTATGCAATGCTGTTCTCTTTGTTTTCTTAAATTTAACATCCTTTCCTGAGTCATGTCTGATGCATTCAAAAAAAATTAGTGGAATACAAAAATCTGAAACTACTGCCATCAGCTGAGCTGCAAAAACAGCAATTTAGCTCAGCCTAAGGGTAGCATATATAATATAAAGCAGACTTTTTCCTGTGATATAATTCAGATAGTCTTAATGGATTTTTCCCTTTTTAAACAGCTGTGAAGTAACTGACAATTATCATGTCTTCAATTAAACACACTGTGGGGCTTTTGAGGAACCTAGCGTGAAAATGTTGTCTAGAAAAAAAAGATTACAAGCTGCTAAGAGTTACTGGTAAGTTAATTAAGTGAAGATTGCCAGATTGCCACAAACTGGTATGGGATTCCTAGATCATCCCCTCTGGGAAAGAAAAAAATAAAAGGCTCTCGCTGATGATGAAGGTAGTACAAAGGAGAAATAATCAAAGGCTGGTGTGCAAGGAGAGCTCGTGTCATGTTGGCTCTGCCAGGTGTGCTGGGGCTCTTCATCTTCTGTTGCGTTTAATGAAGAGAAAGCTCTGCCCTGAACAAACAGCATACAGCACAAAAGAAAGAAAATGGAAGAGTTTTGTGCAGTCAAAAAGTGAATTCCTGACCACTTCTTGACCCTGCAGTGGTGAGACTGGTGTCATGGCTGAAGTAGATAAAAATGTCTTTAATGTTCTGTCTTTACAAGAGCCTTTCTCTACAGCACTTTGGAGGGGCTAATCTAAAGAAAATGGCTGAATGCATTACAGCAGACAGCACTCAGTAATCATGCACTTCCAATCCCTAGATGTCTTCTGAAGGTAGCAGTTATGAATAAATAAAGCAGTAAAGTGCTCATGAAACCTGCATATAAAAAAAACACCCTGTTTAAAACCAGAGAATTCCTGTATCAGTAATAGCCTCTAAAACTCCAAATATGACACCTAAAGAGGCGGCAGAAACATGGCTCTTCAGTTCTTTTTACTTTCTATTCCCACTTCCCACTCAGTCAGTTAAAAGGTACATCCTTTTCCTTTTTGTTCCATGTCAGCTTCCTTGCTGCTCTTGGGAGCTCTCAAGTCAGGGATTCCCAGAGATGACCCTTCTTCCTGGGGACAAGGCAGCCCAAGCTCCAGCACCTGTCCTTCAGGAAGACTGCACAGGGAAAGCAGCAGGATGGACTTTAACACTTGCATGCAGAGGTTGCATGGCCTGCTTTCTGCCTTTGCATGGGTCAGGTGTAAAGCCAATAAATGCCAGTCCCTGGGAGCAGACTTTCTCCTTGGGAGCCCTGAAGAGACTGCACTAACACCATGCAGCTGCTCAGCAAAAAATGTTTGGGCTTTGTTGAAAAAATAAAAAGGGGGAAAAAAAAAAAAAAAAAAAAAAAAGAAGGGTATAAAGCTGTCAAACAAACCAGCTATCTAACAGATCTCGCCAAAAGGAACAAGCCTATTGAAGGAATTGTTTCCTGTGCCTATGTGTCACTGCACTATACTCCACGCATAATCATTGCTTAAATCCAGCCATCCCATGCGTTATTAATAGGACCAGCCAACCTCAAGTCCCCATGCAGCCTTAAGGCAGATATATAATATATTCCTGACAGGAAACGGGCAACCATCCGTTTTCAGCATTAGACTATGCAAGTAACTTGATTGGCTTTTTTGAGCTGGCTTTGTCCTGGCATGATCAACAAGACTGTTCCCCCCATACCCAGACTGCCTCTACTGTCAAGTCTGAGCAACTTTTCCATATTTCTCCACAAAACATTTCAATTCACCCTTTAGTTGGAACAACATAATCTTGTATGGTTGCTGAAACACACTGGTAACAGAGCAATCTATGCATACTGATGGCAGACAAGCAAGAGGTAGTGGGCACTGTGAGGAAAAGGGGTACGAAGAACAAGTCACACTTTTGTTGAAGGCAACGAAGGAATTTCTATGCTGTTCATGCATATCCGAGGTGGGGAGCTTGTTATCAAATAGAGGGATACGCCGACTTACTAGCTTGTAGTTCTTCATAGTTCAGATCTGGGCAAGAAGATTCTCTCCCCTCCTAAACTCACTCTGCACTCCTCTGCTCATTATTTCTAGCAACTTGTGCTAGGTTGTAGGGTAATCTTCATTTATTTTTCATTTAATAGTAGATGACAGCAAATTGGATCTCTTGAGCATTTCTTGCATTCTCCTGTGCAAAACAGTGCCCTGTCCCCTTTACAATCTCCCCGTATTACGAAGTGATCCAGTAGTACCCAACATCAAGAAGGATTATTCATTAACAATACTGAGTGATTCAAAATATCAGGACTGATAAGTTTAAATGCTTCAACAACAAGCCAAGGAAGCACACACAGATTATATGGTATTTTCTATGAAAATGTTCCAGTACAGCTTTAAAGAGGCAAGCAGCAATAGAAGCAAGAATATGCTTTGCTTAAAAGAATTTTTAAGAAGCACAAGGAAAGGAGGACAAGTCTACATAATAGTGCCAAGTACATTCTTTCACTACAAAGCACAGAGAGCAGGAAGGACAGGAAGCATCGATTCCAGTGCTGAAGAGCTGGGATGCTTACAGCATCCCTAGGCTCTGCTTGCTCTCAGAGTAGGGCATGTCAGGTAGGCTACAGCTTTGGCTAACAGAAACAATGTGTCTGAAAGACAAAGATATTCAGCCAGCTGGTTGTGAGCATAACCCCTTGGGCTCTGGCTTGTTGCTGGGAAGCCTGGAGCGCTTGGCATTTGCTATCATTAGAAATGAGCCCTGAAGTTTTCCTGCTCACAGGGGGAGGCCCAGCAAGCGGATGAACAGATTCTCTGAGAGATGCTCAGCGTTACGTATTTCAGAGGAGCTAGGCAATTAATGTAGTAATTATCAGTACCTACATGCATACTTCCAATAAGATAAAAGTTAATTAGTTCTAACATCAGTGCTTCCCTTCTGGTGACAATCCCATCTTTAGAAAAAAAAAAAAAAAAAAAAAGCTCAGTCTGTGAAGAACTGCAAAATTCCTCCATATCAGGTTGTTTGAAAAATCTCAACACCCTCAAAATAGCTGTTTAGAATTCCTACTTACACTCTCAAATTACAGCATGAAATACAGCTTTCTGAATCCCTTTCCTGCATCATGGCAGCTGCCCCACTGCAATATCGTAACAGGGTACGAGAGCAATTCCAAACCAGCTCCTTTCTGTATCAACAGCCTAAAGATGCTATTAGCAGATTACTTGAACAATATATCACTGCTGAACCAGAACTTGTTAAGAAACACTGAGTCATGCCACCAAATTAATGAAATTCATTTTAATCATAGATTTCCAAACCAAGCTCCAGCACTGTTTAGGTTCTTTGTCAACTGGTGGAATGTTCCACACGTTCCCATTCAGAAACGTGCATTTTTGAGGTTTAAGTTCAAGAGGTTACCAATGGCAGGGGTTAACCCACAGAGGTCTAGGAGGTTGCTTGCTACAGCACGAGAATAAAATCAGCAAAATCAAACATCTGAAGTGAATAACTACCTGCACCAGTGAAATGAACCATTTTGCAGGCATCTTGAGGTTTACTGCAGGGATCTTAAATCATGAGAGTTCACCTTACGTTTCAAAGTATATTTTTAAACTTGAGAGTATTAAACAAAAGGGAAAAAAAGAAAAAAGTCTATCTTGTTTCACTTTTATTTCTGTGGTTTGTTAGACATTGTGGGAGTGTACAGAGATAAGATAAACCGATTTCAGCCTCCTCTTTCTTATGTTTATATCCAGACAGACCCACTGCTTATCACTTTGCCATTTAGCTTTCTCTCTATTAAATGAGAAGAAGAGATGAGGGAAGAATTAGTTTGGGTGACCCCTGAACTCCTTCCTGCAAGGAACATGGTGAACAACTCTCACTGTCTGTGAGGGAGCACCACCAAATGGGCTGTCTATCCAAGGTAGTGAAGGCTCTGGAGCCTGAAGAGCAGTCTGCCCACCTTTGTTTATTTCCCTTTAGTTCCTATTTTAGAGCTCAGAGCCCCTGTCAGCACTCAAAGGATAGTGCAGATTGTTGGATTGCTGATGAGGATCCTGTTATCTTAATATAAAGAAAAATCATTTGGATACAAGCATCTATCTCTAGGTTGCCTCACTTTTTGGTCCAAGCTCTTGAACACATAGGACATCCACATACTGAACAAACCACTCCTTTCAGAACGTTTCCTCTTTATTTTGCTGTTTCATTGGCTTGCTGGTTAGACCTCAGAAATTTCAGGGAAGATGGCACAAAGGCAGAGACTGCTCTAGGAACAGCTTTGTCCTGAAGTGCATCAACCTCCTCTACCTTCACTCAGTGCTCACGTGGTGAATTGAAGTCCATCTTCTTAACCCCTATTCCTAGCTCAAATGGAAATCAAGATGACCTCAGTAACATAAAAGCACAGCCTCTGCTCTGAGTCTCTGCTTTAAGATTTCAAACATGCTGTACAAAAGGTAACAAGAGACGGGGATGAATGTGGGAAAGACTGAACTGATACTCTGGTAAGACTTCTAAGACAAGGATTTAAAATAAAGATCCTGCTCATTTTTCATGAGCACTGCAGGCACAAGAAACTCAAGGATCTAATCCAAAGGTCAAAAGTAGTAAGGAGGAATTAATTCATTCTAGTGCGAATGGCATCCTAGGAACTGCAGCAGAAACAGCACGTACTGAGATGGTACCATGACAATTAAGCTCAGTAGAAAGTGCATGAGTTGAGAAAATAGAAGGGGAACAGGAAAGATAACGACCATTAACCTTGCTCCAGCTGTGATTGTTGTCCACTAGCTCTACAGTGCACTGCATGACCCTCACAGGTTTTGAGAACAGGCATAAGAAGAAGGAACAAGTTAGGGGGATCCTTTTGCTCAAGTGCAAGGAAGAGATAGATTCAACGTGCATCATTGTTCTTAAAACATCCCTGAGATTCCCAGGAGCTTGTTGCAATTTACTCCACAGCTTCAGCTCTAATCCAGAGATGCACAAGTTATGCTCCAGACTTGATCCTTGTTTTCTCAAAAAGGCAGGAGAGGGAAACCATCCTTCATGAGCACTGATCCAGCTGTACCTCTAGCACACCTGCTAGAATTTGCTAGCATTTACTTTTTCCCTGCTTTAGACTTCATTCCTCCCACAGTTCTTTTTTTTCTGCACGAATAAAAATCCCTGTTACCAAGTTGGACTGTCCCTTTCAGGAGAGGGCATGCTAGCACAGTAGATTGCATGTCTCAAAAAAATAGAGTTTTAGTAGTTTAGGGTCACTGCAACAAATTACACCATCCTATTCTTCTTCTTCTTCTGCCCTTGCCACTGGAACAGCAACCAGCTTCACCGCCTACAAGATGTCTGTATTCTAATGCGGTCTTTCAGAGGAAAAAACACATGCAGCATCCCCATATCATAAAAACCTTTGTACTGTGTGCATTGAGCTGTTCTAACTCATTGTTGTGGGTCTCTACCTAATCCAAATCACTGAGACACAGTCTGGGAAATGGTAAATGAGGTTGATAAAGAATTAGGAAAAATGCTGTCCAGGGGAAACATTGGCTCCAGCTTAACATTTCTAACTTCTCTCTTGCTTTTAAATGGGAGCAGAGAGAAAGGGAAAGCTCTCCTTTCCCACACTCATTCCAATTACAATAATTCTCACTGCTCCTGAAAAACCTCTATGCTATTAGAAAAACCAAGCAGCAGTAAGTACAACAGTTCCCAATGTAGTTGTCTCAGGTGAAGGCTAGTATTTCATCAGCAGACCATAAAACAACAGAAAGGACATTTTAGCCACAGTCTTCCAACACGTTAGATAACTGACCAGAAATCACTAATGCCAATAGAAAAAGAGCTCAGGACAATCATTCACAGGCACGAGAACACATAGCCTGGATTTTCCTCCAGCAGTTCAGCCATAGAGGCCATGACCTTCAGAGCTATTTCAACTGCTCACTCCCACCTCTCTCCTGTGCTGCTGAAGGAGTTCGTAGTTCTCCTAACAGTGGAGAAAATAGTCCACACCACCCAGATCTCTCATCTATCCTTGTATTAGAGGCTATGAAACATCCACACATAAACCTCTTGACAATTCTAAACCTAAACACATTCACAGATTTATATCAACGCTGCCCTTGAAGACCAAGCACTTCTCTTACCTTTAGATGACTTGGTTCAGCAGCAGAGCTCTCAGGTGTGTGAGGACACAGCCAGGACACACAGGAAAGGACAAACTTTGTCAGTGGAATTGTAACACATTACACAAGTATCAATGAAACATCCCCAGCAGTCAACTTCAAAACTCAAATAACATGCAGAGCAGCACAACTGCCCTTTATAGAAGGAGGGCAAGCTGCCTCCTAGGGCTCTGCAAATGTGATTGGAAACAGGTGAGGAGGCACAGCCAGGTGCACTAATCACTCCACACTCAATACTAAAAGAGACAGGAGGCTACTTTTCTTCTTTCTCTTGGCCTTACAATGAATGTTTTCAAAAGAAATGAAGCATTTGGAAAAATTTGAACTCACAGATCTGCTAGATTGCATTCAATATGCCTGAAAGCACAGTAAGGATACTATATTTGCAACCAATTTTCTGGATTGTATCACTTAGAGTTACTGCAGCTCGAAGGAGAGAGGTTAGTATGCAGTTGTCTATGGAGAGGAAAGAATACGAATTAATGTAGCATATACTTTGGTTCTTGACACTCACTTATCTAAAAAGTCAGCAATCTCTGCCTCCTCTCCCCGCTCACAAGTTAATGGGAGCTGCATATTTCTTGCATATAGCTTTCAGTTTTTTCAAAAGTAGAATAGGGAAACCAAAGGTGTGAAATGAGGGAAGTCTACAAAAGCTTGAAATTCAATGTCATAACCTCAGTTATTCTCAAAAAGTCCAGACAACTGCACCCATAACTCTCAACTAGCCCAAGTTTTACTGCAAAAGCCGCATCCAAGATCCTCTTCTAATCTTGCCTCTTAAACAGCAAGTTACACTTCTAGGTGTTGAGCTGTGACCTCCGGCTCAGCCCCTCAGGCTCACCTGAAATAGATGCTGATTTGCCACCATCAGTGCCTGCTGTTTAATCACATTCACCTGGAACACACCAGCAAAAATTCCCCTTGCTACTCTGGACAGTAAACCCACCTTACTGATTTTTTTTTCTCTAAAGTGAATCATCTGCCAGATTTTCTAAAGCAGTTTTAACATTTTCATATTGAAAATTATATACACCAAGACAGTTATTTCCCCCTCATAGTTTACCAAATCTGCTCCTAATGTTTAATTGCAGGTATTGAACAGAAGTATTTCTATTTCACAGAACTGTTCCTCTACTAGGATTTGTAACGCTGCCTCTAGCCTTTTCTATTATACAGAAAATTTTGGCATTTTTTTCCTCCACAATACAGCAATGTTTTTCTAAAGGAGCTCTTCAAGAGAGTTACTCTGGGTTTACACCAATGTGAAACAGATTAAGATCTGTCCGATTAATACTGGGGAGTAAATCTTCCCATTAGCATTGAAATGGGGCAGAGTAGAGTGCATAGAGTAGGGTGTATATGGGCAACAAAGCATTTTAGCAAGACAGTGACCTAATCTGTATGGATAAAGAAAAAGAAAAAAAACATGTACAAAATAATCCTTTCCCACTTATGTATGGTAACTGGCAGTTGTTCAGTTAATTGATAAATTAGCTTCCTATTGGAATTTCGTCAGTGATTTAAGGGTAAAACAAATTCCCCGGCAAGTCCTGGCAATGACTTGAGAAGTAACAGTGTTCAGCTGACACGAAGGGAAAACAAAGACAGCCAGCATCACAGACTGTACATCCTCAGAAAAAAAAAAAAAAAAAAAAAAAAAAAAAAAAAAGGATAGTCTACAATTACAATCCTAGTCCAAATTAAAATCTGTACCAACACAGGGTGAATCTGTATGCATTGCACAGACCCACTGCTGGCTGACTACTCCTGGCCATACCCTTCTGCTGTGATGCTCCACATCCCAACAGAAAAATGAGAGAAGTTTTCAGTTGCTCAGATACTCAGTCTTTGTAACACAGTCAGCATCAGGAAGGAAAGGAGCTTCAGTGGGAGAGAAGCGAGCAATGATCTTAAGCAGAGAGCTGCTATGCTTGCAGCACCATGGCTCAGCACTGCCCCACTCAGTTGGTAGGACCCAAATCACCCCCAAGACGTTGCACTGCTGAAGTACCCAACCAGGTCATTCAAGGGCAGCAAAACTACTCCTTATAGACTGAGTGAGCCCAGATTCAATACATAATCCTTCTTTTTTTTTTTTTTTTTTAATTTTTATTCTTTTGCTTCTTGAATTCACAGCCCCATGGATGCACTATGCTGCAGATGCAGCCACTTTGGCTCCTCATGCATACTGCTCATCACTGCTGGCACTCCATCACATGAGCCAAGCAGAAACCTCCCAGTCCCACAAACAGAGGAACAGTTTTACCCCATGCTCATATCACGGCATATCAGAAGATCCTTCTGAGTCCATAACACACTAGGTAGGCTCATTTCCAGACCTGCTTCAGAGGTTACTCTCCAAAACGCTGCTTCTGCTGATTCATCCCCTCCCAGCACTGCTGACTTCCTGCAAACGCCCAACCCAGGAGCATAAATTAGCTTTAAGGCTGACAAAGATAGACTCTCTGCGACAGTAATTCACGTGGCTGAAGTTTCTGAGCACAAAAGAATATCCCTTTTGCTTTGG
Source organism: Centrocercus urophasianus (assembly GCF_019232065.1). Taxonomy (NCBI): domain Eukaryota; kingdom Metazoa; phylum Chordata; class Aves; order Galliformes; family Phasianidae; genus Centrocercus; species Centrocercus urophasianus. The sequence continues at coordinate 10,290,183 of NW_024884744.1, read as the reverse complement.
CACAGCGAGTATATCATTTGGGATTATTAATGCAAGCATTTCTCACTGACATTAATGAGGCTGGTGTGCTCCCAACATAGAAGAAGAGCCGTCCTCACACCGTGAGGCTCCAGCACAGCGTGATGACCATCATTCTCTGGGGAAGAAGAGTGATTTGTGGCAAAGGACTCATTTCTTAATGTCTGCATTCTAAGCACAAACCTGTAAATGGAATTACTTTTCCGCCGTGCTATGTGAGATATTCTGGAAAACAGTCACTATTGCTGGGCAGGATTGAAATTATAAGGGCTATCAGATTCATCCCAGGGTTCCAAGCCAGGAGCTGTTCATCAGATGGAAGCCGGAGGAAACCTCACCTCGGTGTGTTTTACTGCATAAGGGTGTGGACTGAAGGAGCTGAGAGGGCAGGGATGGAGTTTGGTTTTCAAACATGTAGTGGGGCCAGGGCCAGATGGGAGCACTGCACTACACAGTTAAAGGAGCCCCAGTGATGAAGAGCAAAGTGCAGTGTCTTCACCTTTCCTAGAGTAAATTTCCTCAATGCTCCACCTATCACAAAGCAATCATATAATTCAAGGTTAATGCTTCAAGACACTCTTAAAAGTACAAACTTGTTATAATGTGCAGTACTTTAATTACATCTAAAATTATTCCCCGTATTTCTACTTTGGCACTGAAACATCTGTTTGCATCCGCAACAAACCTCTCTTATACTACTGCAAATTGCATAATGTTTGCATTAGCACCATCTAGGAAATGACAAGACAATATTCCAGTAATGTTTCTCTCACTAACAGATGTGATCTTGTTGAAATCTCTCCCTTAGGTTCTTTCTACCTTCTTGCTCACTGAGACTGAGAGAAAAATATAGAAAGAAAGAGAAAAAATAAAGCATCATAATGTAGGAGAAGTTAAACAACCTCATTACAAACAACCTGAAGAAGCAAATAACTTGAGGTTTGGAGTTAGGGAGCTTGCACATTGTTAGGATTTATTATGGTAGATGGGATGACCAACAAACCTATTAACCCAAACACTATTCTAAAGGACGTAGATATGGCTGTCACATTTAAGTAAGATGCCTCTTTGTGTTACAAGGCTGGTCTCTGTGTAGACTCAGACACTTCTTGCCAAGTATGTTTTCAGTCTGGTTTCTTGGCTGATGATGGAATCTCCCCCTCTCTTGTTAAGCAAAGGCAGTTCATCTGCACAAGAAATCCTGATGATGCAGTAAAGAGTAACTTAATGTCATCAATCAAACACTTAACATCATCCCTGTAATTACTGCATATCAGTTCCACAGCTGGAAGAAATCTTTTTTTTCAATTCTTCTCACTTAGTCTGGAGTGTATCAAGACTTGCTTTTCTAAAATTAGTATTTTTTATTCTGCTGGGGATCCCCCAAAGTGAGAATAAAGTCAGATTTAACATGAGAGCCACCTTGAAGTGTGAGTCCCTCTTATTCTCCTACTTCATCTCAGTATTGTCCTTCAGTGACCACTCCTAAAGGGTTTACCATCTTATCCTCAGATTCTGATCCTAAACATTTCTTGGATGAGCTGATGGTCCTGATTAAGCCAACAACAGCTCACAGATTTTTGGACTGAGACTCACACAAAGATCGTCTACCTGAAAATATCCCAGCTGTGCTTTAGTCTGTAAGAACACTAAAGTACACAACTGAAAGCTGGGCTGAAAAAGTCATGAAACTGTCACAACAGTAAACATTCAGTTCACTTTAATCTTAGCACTTCTTTTTTTTTAGCCTTTAGAACATTGTTCATAAACCATTCTTGAAGGCTATGAAATGAACAAACACTGAAATTCTACCCTAGTCAAGTGTGAAATTAAAGAAAAATACGTCTTACAATGGCTGGCAGTACTATATTCGTATGCATCATCAATAACCAGCTAGCGAAAAACTCAGATCTTCAGCCAAAATTCTTCTTCCTTGCTTGGGTTTATTCCTGGAAATTCTTTAAGCAAATCAAAATCAGCTTGGATTACCTGCTGTGTTTATGCTGATCTGCTCTGGGAATGTGTCTTTTTTGCAAAACTCATTTTGAAGATGTAGCTGTAACTCCTGATTCTTTCATTGCTTGAATAGACCAACCTACTCAGCATCTTTCTTTATAGTCCAGATCCTCCAGCATCATTTCCTATACAATGTTGTTTCTATGGAATATACTGCTAAATTTCTGTCTGCTTTGCAGCATTTTAAAAATTAGCCAGAAAACAACAGATTTGTGCCAGGCCTTGAGTAAAGTTATTTGAACCCTATTTGCACTGTGCTTCTATGTCATAACAAAATGATTAATCTCTCAAAATAAGACTTAAAACAGATATGATAAACAAAAATAATATGATTCCTTCAGTTTCAAGTTGGGCAACTGAGGCCAAGGAGTAAGAGTCCTCCCTATACTGAAAAGCTCCAACAAAGTTGCAACTGGCATTGCTTTTCAGGCATTAATTGGACCCTCTCCTAGCATTTTGGCTGATCATCTGCCCTCAGAGTGGTCCATACCCTCCTTCTGAATTGACACCTGTTGCCTGCCTTTATTTTCTTTCCCTTTTTTTTATATCTGAGGCATCAGATTGATTATCCATTCTTTATTTCATGAATGTTGCCAAGCTTCGTTTGCCTATAACTGCGTTCTTGCGTTTCTGGATCATTGAATTTGATTGCAAATTGAATATATAATTGTGCATATGTAGGGTCTTGAAGAATAGCAAGAACTTTAACAAGAGAGGATATTCCCACATCTGTAATTCTGACCTACTCAGTCTTTCAGAAAGGAATTGCTCATCAGATTTGAAATTGCATCATTTCAAGCCATACTGGCAGCTTTCACAGTCAATTATTTTTTTCTTATTGAAGTTTTTCTGAAGCAGAAGGGCTACACTTTCATCTCCTGCTTCTGGCTGGAAATGTGTCCACTGCTAGGACAGGATCCCAGTGGCTTAAATTTATCTGTTTCAAGTTAGGTATCTAAACCAAATATATAACATACCTTGCTTTTCAGGAGGAAAATAAAATGCCTGTTCGAATGGCAGAGCCCAGGCAGGACTGGTCTTTGTGTGCTTTTTGGTGCTGGACCCCTGCAGCTGGGATACATTGCTTGTTTCTGATGCCACTCACGGTTCCCCAAGTATCAGCCATGTTCTATGAGTACTGAAGTACTGTGAAGTGAGAAATTGAGATTATAGCCAGCTTGTTTGGGATTAGTGGTCAAGAACGGCTTACTGGCACTTTTGGCAAAGAAAGAGGTTTTATCCTTCAAGCCTGCTGGATGCAATGGCTGACTTGTAGAGATTTTGCATTGCTGCTAGGCCCTTCTAATTACCAATGAATAGTTTGACAAGGAAACAGTTGCTTAAGAGGACAAAAATAATCCAGTGTTAACACTATAATCACCTTTGCAAGTCTTCTTATAAACAAATAAATCCACCGTGGCTTGGACAGATTCCAGCGCCACTAATCATTCACCAACTGCATAAATAATTTGCAATAGTCAGTTTACAGCATAGCTTTTGCTACTTTTCTTTCTTAAGGACTATTTGTGATCCAATACCAATTATTTCACATCAATTTGTTATACAGTTTTATTAACTCAATTTACTAAAATATTGTATTTCTTGGCACACTCTTAATGGCTAACTTGCAAGAATGTAACTATGAGAGTTTGAAATCCATGAGGCACTTGGATATCAGGAAAAACTTCTCCAAAAGAGTGGTGATGCACTGGCACAGGCTGCCCAGGGAGGTGGGGGAGTCACTGTCCTTGGAGGTGTTCAAGAACTGTGGAGATGTGGCAATGAGGGACGCGGTCAGTGGGCAATATAGGCAGCGGGTGGTTGGTTGGACTTGGTGATCGTAGGGGTCTTTTCCAACCTTAATGATTCTGTGATTCTCTGATTTTATGACAGAATTACCCACAATATGGTTTCTGTGTCTCGGGGAAAGACGATTACAATCACCCTCAGCGAAATTTTAATTTCACTTCAGCAGATTGTGTAACTCTAACATTTTCTTCACTGAAAATTTGATGTCAGTAAAACTTACTGCTAGTACAGCAGAATACAATCATGTAAGGTTCATAAGAATAGCTAAAGTAATTGCTTTTTTAAATTAAAGAATGATAATAGACATTTCTAGTTTGCAACATTTGTCCCATAATTATGCTGTGCTTGCCTAAAATTGCAGTCTGTAAGACAGTCAGTGAAGTTATTCTTGACACCTTATCTAAACTTCATGTAATTCCTCAACGCTGTAGACATCTGCTCATTTCAGTGCTGCACAGTGCTACTTCATTAGCTGTCAGAAGATTTATGGGCACGTGGTCTGCAAAGTGCTTTGGGGGTACAGATCCTTGTGAAAGGCAGCAGCCACTTTCTGCTCCTTCTTCTGCTTAGAAGATTTCAAAACGAGCATCATGTTCGACTCTGTTCAGATTACTTTTCAAGGCAAAATATGCAAATAGCTTAGAATTAATCTGCAAAGGGGATATGTACATCTTTTCTTTTAAAGATATCTGTTCACACAGCTTGCAAACACTCCATTTCCAGCCGCCAATTCTGAAGCATTAAAATCAAACAGCCTTAATTATTTATTGTTCTCTATATCTAGTAATAACCTCTAAATTGTTGGGTGTTATTTCGTGTTATTCTTTGATTCTTTTGAAGGGATATTTTTAGAGAGAACCATTAAGTTTTTATACTGTGGCATTGTCCCAGCTCAGAGAATTAATGAGGGGTTCTTAATTTAGCCATAAACAACCAACTATTTGAAAATATCCCATCTTCTGACATCCGTTTGATTAACATTAGCATCCTGTCCTGGCACACTGCCCCTTTTGGCCGTGAGACATTTTCCACATCCCCTTAGAAAAACACAGGGTATCTCTACCTGCTGCTACTCAGATCTCAGCAGGGGTGGAATCTCTTCACTCTTTAGCCCTTCATTTTCTCCACTATCTCTCTTTCCAACTCTGGGACTCCTGTCTACAAATGCATCTTCAGACCTGTCTCATAAGCAGGAGTGGCTCAGGAACAGACCACATCATAGGCTGCAAGGAGACCCATGTTTACCTGCAGCCAAACAGTCCTGCTGGCAGCTGGCAGAGATGAAATTATTTTGACACAAGCAGGAGCTCCAGACATCAGCATCAGACTTCCCAGCCTCAGCTGCTTTGGTCCTAGATTATCTTAAAAACATATTGCCCTCGAGTGGCTGGTTAGATTCCTACCCTACAGGTGATAAGGGAGGAATATGTCTAGAGATACATGCAGAGTATTTTCAGCTAAGCCTTAAAGCTGGGCAGTGATCATCCATCTGATGGCTCTCTGTCTTTAATCCCTACTGTAGAACTGACTCCTCTTCTGATCTCCTGCCCCACACCTTCCAAACTTGTTCTGCCAGGTTTTTGGACTCTCAAACTTTGTTTTAAAATGGCCAGCATCACCATCTGTACACGTAGCACATTGCTTCAAATTTCCTTCCTCTGATCCTTCCCAGTGTAGGCCTTCTACCTCCACAATGAAAGAAAACACCAAGTGAAGTCATTTTCTAGGTGATGCAAAACAGCTACTCTCATCTTCTGCCGTGTGTGTGTGTGTGTGTGTGTGTGTGTGTGATTTTCTTTGTTTAAAAATAAGCTGGAGGATTTTAAGGCACTCATCAGAAGCTGCCAAATGACAGAAATAAAACATCCTCAAGTAAACTGATGCCCGCATTTCCTTGCATGGATTCACTGCTCTGTGAGAGTTGTAAGACATTTTAAAAGAAGCACTTCCCTGCTTCTTCGTTCTTTCTACTTGATTCCAAAGAATGCCAGCTACAATTGCCACTTTTGCCAGGTGTTGAGCAGAGAAAGGCAAATGTTCAGTAAAGAGTCCTGACGTGCACTTTACTGGTACCAAAATCTCACAGTGTAAATCCAGATTTACAACAAAGTATTTGGAAGTACAGAATAAAGTAAATGTAGGTTACTGGCCTAATAGCCAGGACTTCATTCTTGGGCTACAAAATAGCCATCAGTTGGCATATGACCCTGCCAGGTCCTTACCAACTCCCCTGTGAATCTAGGGCCAAATTATTGAATGTCATGATGAGTACATGACCTCCGTCCTGTGAACAGGGAACATATGAGAACACCAGCTCTGCAGCTGGCTGCTGACTTCAGTTCCTCTTTCCTTCTTTGTGAGAAAGACAGAAATCAGACAGTAGACAGGGGACTGCTATAAAGGCAGCAGAAGAGAACTGCATGTCCTGCCCCTTCAGGGCTCACTTTATTCCTCTCCAGATAAATGTTGTCAACAACAGCCACATTCAGTAGAAATGACAAGTCGTGGGTCAGGAGTAGAAGAGACAAGCAAAGACCTCTCATGAGACCACTAACCTATTTTTCCATGGTAAGAAGCAGCTAGGATGAAATTCCTTGTCTTAACACCGCATACTTCTAAGGAAAAGTGAATTCGAATATTCATTTTATGCCAGATGCAAGGACTAGACTGAGGTATCAGGAGAATGAAGCCTCATCTGCAGCCTAAACATCAATACGATCCAGTGAAACATGAAGAAAACCCTATTTCACTGCTTCTATCAGTCCTGTCACAGCCTGACCTCTGCTAGAGGTTAAAGCAGCCTTCATCTTCACAGCACTGCAGGAGGCTGCTGGAATCTTCCCGACAGCACACCATGCTGGGGCTTGACTGAAATATTATAATATCAGACACAGCATACATTTGTTCACGTCCTCTACCATCATGACCATCCTCATGTGAGCCACACCAGCCCCATCTGCTTTGACACCATTCTCACAGGGATATCTTCCTTCACCTCAAGGTGACACCACAGCACAAACCCTTTCTCATGATATTCCAAATCAGCTCCACCCAGTCTGCTTGGAAGTCCCAGCTCCGACAGCTGGGCTGGCAGATTTGTAGAGCAGGCATTCCTGCACCAAGTTACAGATACTCAGAAACAGAATAGCAAAGGTCCCCAACACCCTCCTGGTGTTGTTGGCTAACAGAATTTCCTAAAGGTGAAGAGTCAAGCAATCCCATTAACTTCAGATAATGAAGTCGCACATTCATTCTTTCTCCCTCTTTTCTTGCAACATTTAAGATGAATAAAGAATAAAAACCAAAGGAAGACTTTGTAGACGAACGTTTCCCCTTCAGCTAATGGCAATATATCTTTACACCTGCTCAGTCAATTTTTAATCAAAAGTAAAAATACCCCCTTTGACTTTTTATTCAGAATATCAAAGGCAATTTTCAAGGATCTTAATATCAGTTAAGCATCCAGGTTGTGCTGAAAATAAGCGTACATTACTTACTGAATTACTTCTATGTACATCTTCAAAAATCTCTCATAAACCCGGAGATATATTGTCTGAAGGGGTAAATTAGCTGGATATACACACAGATGCAATTTTAGTTCAGTACTTCACTAGGGCTCATTTATTCTCTTTAGAAATATGCTCATCTACATCTGGTATTTCAGCCAGTTTGGCTACAATATTACTCACTGGAAATACGCCCTGCAGATAACAGGAAACACACACAAAGCCATTTCACTATAATTGACTCTTCTGTCAAAATGATATAAAAACAAAGTAACTTCATAAATATCCGCAGAGCGAATCTAGGCTTTGTCACTAAGATCAGAGTTAGATCTCTTTAATGAGTTATTGAAGATTTATGCTCATATCTATGAAAATTCAGCATCCAAAGATCAGAATATGAACGTCTCTTCAAGAACACAGACTGGTTATGCACAGTTGTAGCATGATATGACATATACACACCACATGTTAATCCCAGGGCATCACTGTGTGTTACACACTTTATACAGGACAGCAAGTGCCTATATTCCACCACAAAGATGCAACATTTCAAACACAGTAATTACATTTTGGGTATTGTGAGCTCACTCCACATCACAGCTGCACTAAGACACCTGGATATATCTTCTCCACAGCACATGGAATGGGCACTGCTGACATGGCCTGCTTCAGAAGCTGCTCAGGGAGATGAAATAGGAAGATTCTGTCAGCTCTTATTTTTAATTTATTTTTATTATTCTTATTTTTTAGTTTTCAAAGATGCAGTTTCTTTAATATGGATAAGGAATCTCCTGACTTTCCTTACAGTAGCATCTCCACTATAACCAGTAACCTAATTGAGTAACTCATTTCCAGCAGCAACAAAATACTGCAAAATTTCCCTCTTTAGGGCAAATTGTTTGTTTGTTTTGAATGGAAAGTATTTAGAATTGACCACAACTGGTCAATAAAGTCTTTTTCTTCCATCAGTGGTGCTCAGGGACATGATTTCATGGAGGGTTGTTAGAGTTCGGGTAGTATGGTTAGGTTGCAGTTGGGCATGATGATCTTTAAGGTCTTTTCCAACCTGAGCAGTTCTGTGACTCTGTGATTCTATCGACCATTTCTGAATTCCTTGCAAAAAACTTTGGGGAGCATTTTCAGGAGAAATATCAGTCTTCTTGTCTCCACCAACCTATAAACGAGAACTTTTCAGACTTTTGGGCTTAGAGGTTTCCTACACAGTCTCCTGAAGTCCTACACCAACTTTTCCAAACTTCCATTTTAATCACGGTGTACGCCAAGTTTCCAACTTCTTTAGAGATGCAAACTCCTAAGAATGCTCAGATGGAAACAAGGCCCCCTGGAGTTGCACATTTCAGCTTACAGATGGGAAGCTTTTGTATTTTCAAAGTTATTTTCTAGAGGCTTGTAGAACTTAATCCTTAGATCGATGGGGTTCCATGGACCACAGCTTGAAAACCTCCAAAGTAATTCACATAAAGATTACTCTCTCCTAGCATGCAAGAACAGGTGGTGTTCTGCAGAAGAAGCAGGCTCAGTAAATTACATTCCTGCTGTAAAACAGTACAGATGATACACAGAAAGCAGGAAAAAAAATATCAGGACTGAAACTTCGTTGAAAAAGCAACAGAGATCAAAGCTGTGCTCTTGAACAATTTTAATGTCTCAGCCCTGCAGTTATTCCTGCAGGAAACTGAAGGGTCAGGATGTCCTCAGCACCTTCAGGACATGGATCACATTCATCCTCAGAGATGAAAAACCTGTTTTCATGAAAGAATATCCAGATAGGAACAGTCTTACATGTATGAATTCCATGTAGTGTAAACTTAGGAATGCCTAGAACTGACATGGAAAGGAACTAAATGGGAAATAGCAAAAAGAAAAATGCTCCTTCACTAAAAATTGCAGCTTTTATTTGCACAAATGTGCCAGTTTTGACCATCTATATTGCTGCTTGAAAAATAGGATTTCCAGTTTTTCTTTATAATTCTAAAATTTCAGAGTTCATGAATATTGGGGGGGAAATGAACAAATAGACAAACAAACAAAGATTGTAAACAACACACCTGAACCAGTGGAAATCCCCATTTCTCAGAACTCAACAGCATTAATGAGAATGTCGCCTTCTCAGTTTTTCACAGCCCTGGGGCTTTTCCACTAATTTCTCAAAGATGTTGCATCTCTGAAGGAAAATCTCAATGGTTGGGATACAAATGACTTATTTAAAAGCTATCTTCTGTTTCCTGCATCTCTGTTCTTTCTTTTTTGGAAAGCATAATTTACACCCTTTCCAAATTAACGTATGTTAATCTGTCGGTCATCTCCCATCCTGTCCTAAGTTGTATCTCCTTTCCAACATTTCCCTTAATCAATATTCCCTCCAGACACAGCAAGTGCAGTTCTTTTTATAAATAAATAGGTTGCCCTCTCCCAGGAGATCTGACAGTCAAACAACCTAGCCGTCCCTTTTTTTTCTAAATAATTTAAAGGATCTGCATCTCTTATCAAAGGGTAATATATTAGATGCTGCCAACAAGACACCTTCATTGTTCTTCAGTGTGTATTCAAAGTACATTCCCTGCTTGGCAGAAATGCTCTCTTGAGAGACATGGAGACTCAAAGATCTCCCTACAGAATGGTTTCACTAAAAACAATACGAGCACAGGCTAGAAGGAACAGTTGGCACCATCTACCCCAACCTGCAGACCATCAGCGAGGGAAATTCTCTCAGAACACCCATGGCCAGTCAATGCCCCACAGTGGAGCTCTCACACAACTCACTGTAAACCTTCCAAAAATCCCCACATCTTCAGATAAGTTTTAAATTATTCTCACTGATGAGCTTACATGTTTCTTTTCACCAGGAATCTATGCTTTCAGCCTCGCTCACCAAATATTACATCTGCATAGCTAGAGATGCCTTTGTGCTCAAAAATCTCTTTCCCATTTTTGGCTCTGAGAAAGTCACCTCTGACCTCTCTTTCCGAAAAGTTTAAACTCAAGACAGGTTTTTCAAATTGTACTTCTGTACATGCTGTCTTTGGAATAAAGTTTCTAAATGCTGGATATCAGAGGAAGAACAAATTCCATTTACACAGACGTTTCCCCACAGAGCCCTTCTGATGTCTTTCCCTCCTCTCCTGCCACTGTCACCCCCGGGGGCACAGCCCTCTGATCCTCCATCCCTTTCTGTGGTTGTGGACAGACACCATCTCTGCACGTCTGCTGCATCAGGGGAAGCCAAGAACTGCAGCTGCTTCTGAAGGTTTGTCCACTAAGAATAAGTCAAAACTTCTGACAGAAGCAGCAGACTTAAGATCCAAACTTTGCAGACTGGATTGATGTCCCTGACCTCATCTTTAGAATAAGGTGCCCAGGAAGGAGAACCATTAGCTCTGATCAGAAATGTTTTCTGTACACAGTGCTCCTAGGAAAGAAAAATGAAACCACTTCTCCTTTCAGATGCTGGTACTCAGAGCGATACCTCTTACTTAGAAAAAAAGACTTACAAAGGGCAGGGATATTCCTCCTGTCTCCTCATCTACCCCCTTTTCTGGATGCAGCAAGCCTGCAGTATTAGTACTGATAAAGATAAACACAAAGCATTATCCAGCCTTTACCAACAACTGATATGAGTGATGAGGAAGGCAGTCAGTGCCAGTAATTTCAGGAGAAACTTCAGGAGACAGTAATGGAAGGAGTTTCACAGAAAAAAAGCTTCTACGTAAATCCCCATTGCAGAGACCAAAGCTCTCCCAGGCAAGGTCTTGGATACAGAGACAGGAGCACAAATCAGCACACTAGATGCAACCTCCACTTTTCTCTCTGCTCTGGAGCAGCTGATGTGGAGACACGGCCTCTTACGAAATTAACTGCACTTAATTGAGAGGCAGACCTTCCTCCATGACTGGGCAACACAAGGACTGTACAACTAATTTCAATCCGTTACTGCTAGTGAAAGAGAACTGTTGGTGTCTAAACTAATAAGGGAATTTTTCACTGTGTCATTTATGCAGTAGAAAGGATTGTAAAATAGCTGCATGACGGATAGCTGCACTGCTGGAGTTTCCTTAGTTTGCCATTGCACACAAAAGAATCTCAGCCACCATAAAATTAAATTTCTCCACATTGCAATTGTTCAGCAATGAGACAAACCAAATTTTCTGCTAATTGAATGCACCAAAGCTACTTATACATTCATAGAGAGCCTCCGCTTTCAGCATCACTACACCCCAGCTCTGCAGGAGCCTCCAAATCACTGCATAGAACCCCATGGCCGCAGGTGCTGCCAGCAGCTGGTGCTGGACTGACACAGCTACTGAGTCACTCCTGGAGCCTCCAGCGTGGGCTGGAAACTGAGGGGCAGCCATAGTGGTGGTAGGGGCTTGGGAATCGTGCATGCACTCTGGCTCTGCCTGCTCCTTCAGATGTGTTGTATGGAGATGGTGCCTCCCTGAATGCCTTGTAGAAATGGGACTGGATGGCCTAGGGCAATCCTTCTCCCCAAGCCTTGTGAGATACGTTTGTCACGAGTTTCCTAGATCAGTATTCTCGTAAAGAGCTGCTGTAACACTTGGCATCTTCAATGAAATATCACTGCTCAGGCCCCTTTTCATTCCAGGCTATTCTGTTTCGCTCATCAGTGAATCAGCCCTGCAGATGTGTCTCTCAAAAGCACTTAATATGACACGTATCATCTGTTCCATTACAGAAGATCTAGGAGACAATAAACAGAATAAGGAAGACATAAGAAACACAGGCAGAAATACAAACACATGGGAATTTGCATACTGATGGAGAACTGGGGGCCAGGGTCATACAGCTGCATTCTGACAATCTATTTCGTATTCACCACTGTCAAATTTGCTACATCAGTATAAGTTTCAAGACAGTTTAATATGCCCCCTGCAGCCCCAGCTCCTGGAATTATGCTGCTTTTAAGTTTCTGCCTTTCATTTTCTTACAGCTCTTTTCTCACCTCTGTGGTTGCAGGGAGCTGCTTGAATCAAGCATACATTCAACTCAGAATGGCTTGAAAAAACCCTTATGATTTTAATCGACTTTTAATCTCTGAGTAATAGATTTGGTATTTTGCATTTGGCCAGGCTGGATTTTATGTACTTCTGCAAATGTGGATGTATACACGTGTACGTATGGGTGCACATACCATCTTCAAGAACAAAAACTATCCAAAAGGGCATAGAAGAAAGTGAAAGAAAAACTAGCAACGATTTCAAGGGTGGATTTGGGAAAGCACCCATTCTGGTTCTGTATATTACGTTGTTCACAATGGAATCATTTCACAAATGTCAGGAAGTCCTACCATCAGGGAAAATCAGGCGCAAAGAAAGCATGAGCTGTCAGAAGCAAGCAGAGCAATTCCAGCTTGACTTAGTATGTGAGAAGTCAAAAAGCAAGGGTAAAAATCTGTTAGAGGCCTAAGCATGGGGTTTCTGCCCTCTAACAGCTGTTTTGACCAATACATTTGAGTGAGGCTTCTACAGGCACTTAGGTGCCTAAAGCCTTCCTGGGGTCAAACTCCCCCCCAAAAAATCATACTGTTGTGAATCTGCCCACATCCTCTGCACACCAAGAGCACAAGTACCAATATAATGACATCTCTAGTTTCCCCCTTCTGTTATTGAAACCATACCACTCCTTGCCACGGAGAGCACTGAATGTATGCACAATATCACAGGGAAGTGCATCCAGATATTCTGCAGCCCACCATACCAAGGTCAGTTTCATCCTCAGTATCCAACAGTGAGTTCTGCTGGGACCTGTGTGGGCTGCTGAAAGAGCTCTGCTCACACTGATATGCATTAATCCACTGATCATTTTACTCACTCACAGCATTCTATTTCCACTGCATACCTTTGCTATTATCTTTTATACTTCCTGCATTTCAGGAGTATTATGGGGACCTTTTATTAACACATAGACACGGGGATAAGATTTAATCTCTCTAATTTATTATCCATTGTATTTCTAGTAAACTCTCCCTTGCAATATCTAAGCAGTGCCCTGACGGTAAATCTCCACTGCTGAAAGACATCACAGAACTGCAAAGAGTTCTTTATTAAATGTTTTATTTTATTACCAAAACTCCTGAAATGTCCTTAATATATTGTTCAAGCAGTTTTCATTTGGCAGTGGAATGACTAATCCTTGCAAAGCTTTTGTCTCAGTGCTTAAACAAGTGAAATCTGCACTCCTATACAGACACAGAATGTCCTATGGTTTCCAGTGTGGAATCTCCACATTTTCACTGGTTGCTATGGAGAGGGTCACCAATCCCCATTGGGTAGCCCATGAATTGAATAGGCCCAAAGGGAATGATGAACAATGGCTAGGTCTGGGCAAAAGGGCTCACACTTCAGCCAAAGTCTCACATATTTCATTTTTCAGTGGTAAAAAGAGATAAAATGTCTCTTATGAGGCTTACTGAGGGCCAGATATATACAAGATGCAAACCCAGGTGTCTTAAGTGTCACTCTGCAGCTAAAGTTTGGAGACCACAGTGGTCAAACCTGAGACTCCTTCACAGTCAGCCTCACTGTGAGTATAGCAGCTATTCTCAGATGCCACATTATCTGCAAGTTTTCTTGCCAGCATGCTGTCTTTGATGTTTCAGAGAGAAAGCTCATGCAGCATACTGAGTGAAAGGCTCATCTGCTGCCTCCTGGGGATCTGTGCTGTCCCTGTTCCCGTGCATCTCCTGCTAGGACTAAGCGAGAGCAAGTTGCCAGCATCGTGCCCATGAAATTCAGCAACATGCCTGACTTCCAAGTGATGCAACCGCTTCTGAAATGTCAGAACACCCCCAGGAAATTAGCTTTGGGATGTAGAACAGACGCTGAGGCTGAACCCATGCAAGGCTGAAGCACTGAGGCTCAGGAGGAGGTCAAGCAGCCAGGACAGTTTATTCATTTTCCCTAGGAAGCTCAGAGCCCACATGGGTCACTGTACCAAGCAGTAATCCCTGCTCAGGGAGTGGGTAGGAAGCCTTAATTTCTGGCTGCAACTTTTCACCCCCATCTTTCTAAGAGCAGCATCCTCTCTACATAGATGGGAATCTAAGAGTTCATTCCCAGGGGAGGATTCACCAGAGGGCCTGAGGCATGCTGAGGTGTTTTCTTTTCCCCTTTCTAAGCTTGTGGTCTCCCTTTTTATGCCCTCACGCCCCTGGAATGCCCACTGAAGCTCCTACCAACAAGTAGCTCTGTACACTCACAGCAGCTGTGCTGCCCTAAGACAGTGCATACCCCAGTGCAACCCAATGGGGCATGGTGGAGAGAGCACCATCCAGCCAGAGACCAAGGCAGGCACTGACCCCCGTGAGGAGAGCACCCCAGTGAGTGGCTTTCAATGCCCTCCTCTATGTGGAAAAACCTGCTCCCTAAACAGCATCATTTGCAACCCAAACACAGCATCTGCATGCTCTCTCCCCACCAGACAAGTCTTGCTTTAAACAGCTTTGAAAAGAGAAAAAAATGTTGGGCATGTCCAAGGCTACAGCATTATTGCATCACTGCGAAAGACACAGTGGGAGGTGGCTCAGACAGACAGATATTGATAGGTAGCAGACAGACGGACAGGATCCCTCAGGGAACAGACAATGAATTTCATTTTCTTCCAGCACTGCCTGCTGCAGAATGGGGATGATTCTGCAGTATGTGAGCCAAGTTCCCTTTGCTGTAATGGACCCTGCACAGAGCAGACTCTCGTACATAGATCTCTATATACCAAACAAGGTAGAAAAAAATAAAGGGCCAACTTACAGCTTTTGTCTTCAAAATCTGTTCACAGCAAAAAAAAAAAAAATCCAACAGGAAAAAGAAGGCTGCCCCACGTTTTGCTGCACCAGGAGATGCTCCAATCTGAACAACCCCTCCAGAGACTTTGTGGGTTTGCACAGAAATTGCATTCCCTGTCACTGAAGCACAGGCACTCATTGAGAGAAAGTTGATGAGTGGTGAGCAGCACATGCAGTCACAGCTCATAGCACAGCAAGGAGGCATCCCTGAAAAGGGGACACCTCCACCCCCAGCACCTCCTCCCCATCCCATGCTGATGCTCCCAGCTGGGGACTGCTGATGAGAAGCCTCCATCACATCCAGCCACCTGCAGTCAAGGTGAGATGTGAAAGGCACAGGGGAGAGGGGAGAGGAGGTTGGCTTGAGCCACCCCAGAGGCTGCAAGGCCCTTTAAAAATGATGCTGCTGATTTGAAAATGAGTTCAGAGGTTTTAAATGGTAAATTTCAGTCTAAGCAAGCTGCTTTTGCTCTCTCAGAAATAATGTGTGTACATATACATAAATATCTCCAGGCTGCAGCCAAACCCATCCATCCCCATCCTGGAGCTCCCCATTAGCTCCAGTATCCTGGCACAGCGCCTAAGACTTTTCAAGCGATGCATTTGGGGATGATCAGTTGTTTCACTGTAAGAAAAATAATTGCCTGAGTTGGGGGAGACAACTCTGCAGTGAAGATAAACACAATCCACCTCTGCCTGCATTTCAGTTTAAGGTCAATTCCAAAATGAAACAGAGCATGGGAAGGAGAGATATTCCTAATCAGTACAAAGGTTCCTGATCTGGAGAGCACATCATTCCCGTTGTGGCCAACCAGACTGTCCTGTTGATGCCCTGCCTTCTCATGCAACAGTCTCTAAAATGCTAGAGTTGCTTGCTCTTGTATTTTGTGCTACTATGATTCCAGCCATCTGTGCCTCACCTCGACCTGCGACCCAAAACACTCTCCCCCTTCAGCCTTGCAGTGCCTCCGACTGCCCTGAGGGCTGCAGGCAACCCTGAGTCCCAGTGCTTATGACCAGGTGAACAGCAGCTCTTGACTCTCACAGCATTCCCTGCCATTTAAAAGAAAAAAGAAAGAAAAAAAATAAGAGTAAAAAAGGGAGAGTGCTATCCTCAATGTGAACAATTAACTCCTTTGGCTCTGAGAAGCATTTCAATGTTAAACCAATTCACATAAATCTAGAAATGCAAATGCAGTGTGTAATGCTGAAGGTGAGACATGAGAGGCTACAGAGTGAGAGAATTAGCAAGGATCTCCACCTACACTCTTTTGCAACCTCTTCCAAGCCTGTCACTTCTGATTCATCCCTCTCCTCTTTGACAGAGGCTCAGCCCTCATTTCAAACCCCACAGTTTAGGCACGCTGTAAAATTAAAAATCTCCATCTCATCCTTTTGCCCTGACCAGTCTGGCAATGGCAGCTCTCACTCATGATAGTCTCACTCAAAATCAGGTTAGACCAGACTCTGAGCACCTGATGGAGCTGTAGGTGTGCCTGTTCATTGCAGGGAGTTGGACCAAATGGCCTTTAAGGGTCCTTTCCAACTCAAAGGGTTCCATGATTCTAAGTGCACTCTGCTCTGTAGACACGTTTCAGGTATTCCTGGGGAGGCAGACTTAGCTGGGAGGTATCTGGTGAGTACCACTGCAACCCACTCCATTCCAGTGATGGCTTACAGAGAGCACAGTGTAATGGGTAATTTTTTCCTTAGAGTTCAGCATCAACTACAAATGGTAGGGACTGCTCCATTTGGCACCAGAGTTGAGTACTCCATGTACAAGTCCCATGAGCAGAACAGATCCTACTTCCCATAACTGCACCCATATTCTCATAGTCACCTACTGGCAAGCACCCAGCATTAACATCTAAAGCAAGAGAAAAGTCTATAGCTACTCAGAGATAATTGTTTTTCTCTTACTGCATCACCTGAGCTTTTACACCAACTTTTTCAAGGGGAAGAAAAATGATAACGTTAAAGAAATTAGATGCAAAGAGTGACCTTCCCTGTTAGCTCTGTAGGCAGAAAATGAGGCTGAAGAGCAAATTAAAAAGTGCCAGCAAGAGATCATCTGGAAGCACAAAGGAGAGACTGCAGCTATTTGCCATGGCTGTTCTGCAGACTGCTTTATGCTCACCTCAAATTAGGCCTGCCCACTACTGTGTGGAGTGCTGGAATTAAAAAGGGGTCTGAACGAGGTAGGTATACACGTATGGTCCCTGATTATTGATCTTGAAGAAACTCTGACATACAGTGGGAACAAAACTGCATTTTGTGAGCAGCAGTGACTCCTAAGGCTGGGAGCACCTCCATCCTCCCTGCAGTTCTCAGTCTCACCAAAATGACAGAGGATATTGGAAGCCTGCAAATAAAATCCTTCACAATACAACCACATCCTGCCCATTGTAGCTGGATAATTTTAGACAAATTACAGCAGGTGCTTCCCATTTTCACACACAGCATCTATTTTCACAAAGGGAACAGGGAGCATTAACTGAAGTTGCAAACACTCCCCGACTTCTGGAGGGTGTTTTTTTAAATTTCCTTTCTCAGTATAAAAGAACATCTTTTAACTTGCAAGTTGTAGTCATTTGTCTTTATGATGCCAGCTGCTGACCACAGGGAAAAGGTCACTGCTATTACCAGTGACAGCATCCCAGCAGAGCTTCCTCTCTTACCATTTTTCCTCCTTCATTCCTTCCTTCAACAGAAGGTCAGACATCATCTCTCCTCCAGGGAGGAGAGACTGCTAACATTTCCTCTTTCCATTAGCAACAGTTAATGGAAATGGCAGTAAATCACCCTTCATATTCTTATACAGACAGAGAGCAAAGACCATCTGCTTGCCTGGATCTCCATGAAGAGCCATAAGACCAGGGGCAGAAGATTTCTTCTTCACACAAACATAAATTTTGAATCCACAGCATGACTAAATGTCATGGCACAAGCTGCTTTCACTGAAGCTTAGAAGAGATGCTGTTGAAGTCTTCGTGTGGCAGAGGAGAGGGCAGAGAGAAGTTGCAGAAACTGTGGATGCCCATATCGCTCATCACTAAGGGGTCTTCCAGCACAGCCTCTGCTCTGGGTGCTCCACACTGGGAAAGTGAATCTGTATCCCAGCACTGGGTCCTCCCTCTGTTACATTTTTGTTCACTACTAGCAATGTCATATCAACATCTAGTCCTCCCACAGATACTAAAAAGAACTTACAGTCTCAATGTAAAGTGCAATGCACAAGAAGCAAAACCCAAGTGGAAGGGTTGATTGAGATGACGGGCTGGTAACAGGCCTACTGCCTTGAGACTACCCTGCTAGCAAGCCCTAGGAGACACGACCACTTCCCAGGCTTGCAAAGCTTGCCATGTCCCCATGGTTGGAATTGGACCAGTACATATGGAATAAGGCTGGGGTTGGGCCTGAACAACTCCTGCATATGCAGTGAGGTGCAGAATAGCATCATTCCACACAAGGACTGGGGGAAACATGGTGCAACGCAATAACAAAAGGACTAAAATATGTCATACCCATCCCTCATTTGCCCTTCCTAAACACATTCTGAAGTCAACAAGCAATAAAGAAAACAAATCCAGTCATATGGTGAAATGATGGGAACGTGCAAAACTTTGAAAGTCTGACAAATAGTGATGGTGGTAATACAGTGAGGTGCCAATCGTGGAGCTGGTCTAACGAATTTCCTTATCTCAGACACTAATATAAAGCAATCACATAGTGGCAATACAACATACTTGCAACCTTATATCACTGTTCATTGTGTTTTTAAGCAAAGCTGATGCTTGTTCTTGTATTTTATTACTTCATTTTTGTTACTATAAGACATCTCATTAAGGTACGTGGCACAAATAAGAGCCACGCGGATTTAAATGAAAGCATATTTAAATAGGTTATGTTTAAATAGCATCTAAGTAGCTGACAGGTTATGCTTAACATGTTTGAATAGGCTATTCACTTTTTTTCAAGTTTAGTACTTAAACCGTCTGCTTGGCAGTCATAGAACAACTGTCTCCAAGGCAATAGGACTCAGACAGAAGGCAGCAAAATTGCCTTTTCCATTGCTTGTGCAGTGATGAAAACAGCACACTGAGTTTTGACACATACATCGGCCACATCAGGGACACTGTCTGCCCTAACATGCTTTATTTCTTTTCTATTCAGCAAGCAATTTGGAAAGTCAGCTTCTGACCAAGTGTATCAGTTAGTCCCACAGCCACAGTGCTGATGCCTCCTCACGTCCCTGATGCAATGCAGTCTGCTCAAGCATTACCTGAATGCTTGGCTTCATCGCTGCTGAGGTCCATCTAGGGATGCAGAGCAAGAAGTGTAAGCGCTGTTTCTGCTTTTCTAATTAAAACATCTTTCTCTGGTGAAAAACTGCTCTGCAAGGCACCTGCAAGCAGTCTTCATTTGGAAAGAGTAGACTTAAGTATTAAAAAGTGTCTAGGATCTATAAGCATCTCACTATGTGTTATTCCCACAACTCATTGGGAATTAGTCTCACACTAAAGGAACCTTTGTTTTTACCAGAGGTGCTTTCATACTTGTCAATTACACCTATCTACCAGCACACTGAAAAATGTGGGGCTTAAGAAAGCAAAATGAGTTTCTAAGCAACACCAGGAGGTGAATAGCAAACACAGCTTTAAAGAGATGGATTGTTTGTAGGCTGAAAGTGATCACTGACTAACCATAAACAAAACACGTGGATTTCTTTCCTCTCACTTTCCTGACCCTTCTCAAAAATGTACGAGACAGAACCATCCCATGAAGAGTAAACAAGGATGGGGAAGACAAATATAGAGCTGCTTTTCAGGAATACTGAAATTAAAGGCTGTTGGGCATCGGTACATACTCAGGTACACACAAATGAAGGCTGCTGTTGGAAAATAAAAAGGCTGAGGAAGATGTAGGAAGCAGGGTATTTTGACTTAGCAACTAAAGATGGAGATTTCCTGTGGGCAACCTAATTTCTTCCTTGTTTCTCTTAAGACATCAAGGCATGCTCTGTTGCTTTTACTTCTGTGAAGCTTTGAGGGTTCCTGAGATTCCTTTGAGGACTTCCACTAAAATAATGAGACAAGAAATCCTTCAACCTACCTAAACTCATCCATTGCAGGCACTTGGCTCGCCATGACCGTTTGATCCCATCTCACTGCGAGAGAAGGTGGATTTGAAAGACAATACAACAGTGTAAAAAACAAACAAACAAACAAAAAACAATAAAAAACCATGTGCATTTCTTTTCTCTGAGGCCAATTCACTTTGTGCTACATTTTCTCTGAAATAGCCTCTAAAACTGCAGATAAGAGCCTGGGCTTCATGCTTCACTCAGGGAATTCTGTTTTTATAGCTACCTTATAAATACTTTTCTTATTTTAAAACCTGCAAAAGACACTGAGGAGACACAACCTGTCACAGCCCTTGTAAGGAAAATAAAGTTAATAAATCAAATCTCGCCACAGCCTGAAACGAGCTCCATGGCACCTTGGTCATGCAGGGGGCTGGCAAGGAACCAGACCCCAGCTCAGCTCTGGCCAAGCAATTCCCTTTCCCAGACCTTGGTTTTATCTGCTTAATTCTGATTATTATGAATCTTCATTTCAAGAAGATACCCATGCAGAAAATCTACAGAAGGCTTTGCCATTGGTGGATCTTCACATATGGTAGCATCCCTCCCCGCAGAACGTGGCTTTGTAGCTTTTCTTTGCCTTCAGCCATCATCCTTGGGATCACAATTCCTGTCCTTGCTTGCTGGCTTCAGTCAATCTTTCTCTCCAGGATTTGCCTTCTCTCCTCTCTCACATAACAGGCTTGGAATAAAGGCTATGATTCAGCCTGAAGACCTCTCCAAAGCAAAAGACTGCAAGTGCTGACCTTTGGCTAAGGTCTCCAACCCTCAGGACCCCCACGGAGGGGCTGTTGGATGTCACTCCTTTCCTCCTGCTCCCTCCTCCAGCCCATTACATCATGAAAAGTCCCCACAGGTGGTAATCCTGTGACCACCTGGATACAGGGGGTGATGCCTTGCAACAAGACCACAGCGCTTTGTTTGTTTCATTGCTCCCAGCCTGCAGCACCTTAGAAATACTGCTTGCAGAGCTGCCCTTGGAAGGTGAATCAGGCAGAGCTGCTGGTTGCTGGTACCTGCGGTCAGACCTCTCCTTCAGCCTAAGTCATTAGACAGTTTAAGAGCTATTGAACATTGGGGCAGGTTTTGGCAGGATTACTGCTGCTCAGGCCATAATCTCCCTCCCTCTCATTTGTTCTCATTTGCTCTGGAGAGCAGTGTTCATGACAACTCCATGGCAGCCCCATCCTTCAAAGGCCAGATAAACAAACTGGCCTACCAGGTGTTTCAGCAGTAGGTCTCAGCCAAGAAAGAAGAGCACCTGGGTTACCACCTCATAACAGCCAGTATAATGCTTAGGATGGGGCAAAACCACCCCCTCCCTCCCAGGTTACAACTACTGGGAGTAGAGGCTACTCCAGGAGTCAGCCTAGATGTTGAGGACCAGCATGCCTGGGAGGAAAGATGCAGCAGGGCAAACACAAGGGGAATGCAGGCATTGCAGAGAGAAGGACAAAAAATAAGAAAGTTAATTTTCAGGGGAAATTCTCTTTTTAAGTTCAGCTCTTGGATCAAATTCAAGCAAGGAAAGAGGAAGCAGACAACCAGAGAGCTGCTGGGAAGGCACATCCAAGCATGCTCAGTTTATTCTAGCTACAAGTTCTGCCATTATGTGAGGTTTCCTCTGTGACTGCTGCCACCACCCCCATCTGCTGTGATCTAAACTACAGAAACTTCCTCGAGTGGGTGTGAGCAAGAGCTGAGGAAAGGCTCTGTCTGTGCAGCTATCACACTGTGTTCAGGCTTGATGCTGCGGGATTCCTCCCTCCCTTCCCTGGTTGGGCTATTTGTGGCAGTCCTAATTAAGTAGTGCAGAAATGAGATGTTACGATTTTGCAGTATAACCTATGCTTGATTATCAAGTGAATTTGGCCTTTGTATTAACTTAACCAAAGTGCTATACTATAAATTCCCTAGAAGAAGAAGTGACCATTTTTACAATGAAACAAGAGCATTCCGAGGAATTTGTCCCAGATTAATTAGATTTCAAAAGCAGGTTTAAATGAGCTTTAAATCTCTAATCTGCCAGGAAGCCCAGTATTTCATCTCTGCGCCACGTGATGATAAATAACTTTAATGCCTACTCCCCCACACATAGCTCCCATCTTCCCAGGGCTGGGAGAGTGGTGTATTTATGTTATTGACTGGAACAAGAGCTTAGGCTGCCACTCAGTTTAAAGGATCTACCTGCTAGCAATCAATCCCACTCAGGTCCATCTCCCAGCCAGAGTGTGACCGCCACGTCCCCAGCAGCTGCACAACTCTGCTGGAAGAGCTGCAGACCTTCAGCACAGCAATGCAGACTTGGGCTCCTGGCCAGACCACGCTGTTATTCTCCCCATGATTTAGGCACAGGGGAGCTCTGCGTGATCTTCATCACTCACAAAGGAGAAAACGATAATATGAACAAAGGCTTGCTCCTTCCCTGCAGAAAACTCCTCCAGGCAGGCATAGCTCAGCTCACAGGTATATCCCCAAGCAGAGCTGCAGCCCTGACCTTCCAGACATCTCAGAAGTGGGATTTTGATGGGGTGGGGAATACCTCTGAGTAAGACCATTACACTCTCATCTCATTATCTAACAGTCTCAAGCAGTGCAGTGCAGCAGTATACAGAGGTTGGGGGCTGATTTAATTTGCCAGAGATTTCCATCTAGGTAGCTGCAAGAACAGGGCTATGATTTCTATTATGTGATGCAGCAGCTGCTGAGCCCCCCCTTTGGCAAACCCTTTCCCATTAAAAAAAAAAAAAAAAAAAAAAAAAAAGACCCAAAAACGAGGCACTTCTTTACATCAGTTGCAGTTTTGTTTCAGAAAGAAAATAAATTCACTAATACAGCAGGACAAATCCCCCCTGACACATACATAGAAACAGCTGCTGGGAGAAAACCAGAAAAGGGAAACCGTACAGCATTATGAAGGAATAGCAAATACTTCTGCATATTGCTAGCAAGCCAAATCATGTCATTTAGGCCTAAACTGCTCATATTGTAGGTAAACACAGCACTTTGGCTGATACCACAATTCTGACCTTCAAGAAGACTCACGTGTATGTGTGCACAAACGTGCATCATTGGGATCTAATTCTGAACAAGTTACATCCATTACATTTCATTGCTGGTTTGTGTAGCACTCACAAAGACAAAACCCAGTTGATTCCTGCTGTGAACCTGAGGAGAGCAGCCTGCCTGCCATAACTGGCCTGCCTGGGAACCCACTGGGCTGATCTGGGATTGGGTGAGATGTCCTTAGTCCTCAGGCTCTGACCCCCACAGGGAGAGGGGTGCTCAGTGCCATGCCCTCCTCACCACCAGCTCTCAAATCCTCTTCTGGACCAGCATCAAGAAGCAGCCTAGGACTGCAGCAGAGGGAATTCATAAATTGTTCCTAATGTCCAACCAAGCAAAATGTGCAGAGAAGCATTAGAATTCTACATTCATAAAGAATCAGGATTTTACAAAGATCTTCTGAGAGCAGTTTAGAAAAGCATCTGTCATGGCTACAGCAAGGTGAGTCTCTCCTGTCTCTAAACAGGAAGAAAGACACAGATTCATGGCCTTTCCAGCCCAATTTTCTACAACCACTGTGATTTTTCTTGTTAGTGCTTGCTTTACTGAAATGGAGCACTTCCTGATCTTTCTTGAACGTATTTTTCCAAAGACAGAGCAAAGAAAAAAAGGCATTTTAATTGCAGCCTTCCCCATTCACCTCCTTTCCATCTCCCACAAAAGAGAAAAACAGTCATCTCTTCCTAGCCACACTCTCCCAAGAGGTTTTTGCAGCGAGGAAAGAAACAAATCCATTAAAAAAGCAATATTGCTTTTCTTATTGGAATGAAAATAACTAAAAAAGCTCTTTTCCCCACTGAAAAATAAAGAGGGGAGGGAAGGTGCAGGAGACAGGCTTTATGGCAGTGAGTTCATCACAACTCCAGGGCTGACTTTGGAGAAGGGCACGAGCTGTGCGCCCAGTAACTCAGAGCAGCGCTGTAGGTTGGTGGAAGTTTTGCCATACAGCAAACTCCCACGACTTGCTGAAGCTCTGATGGGCACATGGAGTAAAAGTAATTTCCCTCCCGGGTAAATTAAGCTCAGGTATTTCTAAAGGCTGCAGAATTGGCTTAAAAAAAAAAAAAAAAAAAATCTCTTGAGTAGCAGCTTCAAATGTTTTATTCAGACTTTTTACATTCACGCTATAGTTTGCAACAATCCAGGAGCCTTAAAAATGCTTTTGTTTTATTATTCCAAGAGACTTGCCAGATCAGAACTGGGGACCAGATTTTCCTAAAACAACCCAAGATCTGAGGTTTTCTTTGGGATCATACTGAATTAATTCTGAAGTGTAATCATGCAAAGTCTTTGCAAACATTGACTTTGTGTCTCCATTTTGCTGCTGGTCAAGAAGAATGGACTGAAACCTTTATAGACACATATAGACACAAAGTAATTGCATGGGTTTTTTTTGTTTTTTTTTTTTTTCCCCTGGCTAATTCCACATAAAATCCCTTCGCAAATAGTGATCTGCAAATCCTAGCAAGAGCTGAAAGCACTAACTGATGCAAGCTGAATTATAGCAGAAAAACTGGACTGGAACCAAAACTATACAGAAGTGTGTTTGCCATCACTCTTAAGCTACACCCAGCCAAATGAAGGTGTCCAGAAGGTGCTAAAAACTCATATGCATGCACAGTGCACAGCCATCAATCACACTTTCTAGGCTAGCCCAAGGTTTGGGCTGGAACATTTTTCTCCTCCCACCCATAGTTTGGATGACTGGCAAAGCTGTTAGATTTCACCTGGCCTTTTCGTTGCTTGGCAAAGCCTAGAAAGCAAGCCCAGAAATGAAGGAAATCAATTACAAAAAAATCTGTTCTGGTTTCAAGGTGCCATTGGTGCAAATGCTGAACAGACTCACTCACAGGTAGCACTTTGGAGTGCAGGCTGGAATCTCACAGCAGCTCACAGCAGAGCAATGAGGAATTCCAGGGACCACAGCACATCAATTGCTGCTGTTTCCCTCTCACTGTTTTCTAATGAAGACCAAAGGAAATGCTGCTACTTAAGAAATAAGTTATTAAGAGACACAACCCTGAGAAATCCATTTGTATGTTCTCCTGAGGACTTGGCTGTTGTGGCTGCCCAAGATAAATGACATCTGCAGAAAAACAGAGAGAAGGGAGTCCCAACAACAGCACTAGAGCAGATTTATTCAAAAGAACTGAATAATCAGTCTGATAGAGTAAATTTTGTTATGAGCTACTGAATCACAAGGAAGAGCCTGAAATACTAAGGGAGGAAGGGACAGGCAGCTGCTGACTTACAGCTGGCTAACAATGCGTACCTTCTCAGGCTGTGCTTCTTCTGTTTGCAACGGTCTCAAGAGGTTTTTAACTCAACTTTTCTTACCCTTTTCACTGTAGACATGTTCTCAGGTGGAGCAAAATGAATTATTTGTAGCTATCAAGGTGAAAATTAAAAAGCACCAGCAAAGCTTGCCTAACATCTTAACATATTCCACATCTCTTCCAAACTCATATTATCACTTTGAGCAGAACAGCATAATCAATCCTCCTACATCATTTTCAGTGCTGTAAGAAGTAGCCTTTCCATTTGCTTTTCATAGTTAAGATGTTGTACACTTGCAATCCACTAGAAAGACCTTAAAACAGGAAAACGCTTTTTGTTCCTTTACTCCACCACTCGTCCTTCATCACAAAACCAGCATCAACAAGACCCTGCAATGTCATTACCTCCACCTGTTCTCTAATACCTGGTACTCAAGGCTTTATTTTCTGAAAATGGCACGGAATTCAGTGAGCTTGTTCCCACGAGTAAGGAACAAATTGGTGAGTTTACTTGAATGGCAGTTCCATGTACTCATATCTTCATCCTGAGCTAGCTGTCAAAGATAGCCGAAATGGTTCCAGTCTAAGCAGATTAGGTTTCTTCTATTCTGAGGAAAGACAGCTAAGGAAAATAAAATATCCATATAATCAGGAGTGGCATGGAGAAGGGGAACAGGTGATGACTGAACACACACTCTCTCAAAACAAGAATGAAAGGGTTTTGGATTAAACCACCATAAAAAAACAGCTTCAAAACAATCTAAAGGAAGAGATTCCCCATAAGTGTGTATTGCAGCAAGGGAAAACCTTGTCCAGGATGTTGAGGATGGCAGAGACAGATTAAAACCAGAAGCATTTCATTAAAGAAAAACACACGAAGAGCTGCTAAAAACAAAAACACTGCCTTCATTTTATGAAAGCATTGAAGCACAAACTGCTCAAAGAACAAGAATGTTTGAAGTACTAACACTACCCTTGCCCTGTACTGCTGTAAATGAGACTCTGGGCTTGATTATTCTTACATTCTTACAAATGCCTTTGGACAAGAGATCACTGGGGAGAAATAGGGGGATATTGTTACTAAATGCTTATAGTATTGCGATAAATAAGGAAGAGGAAGAAGTACTCACTTGCAAAAACTTCACAGTGTCCTTTTCAAAATGCAGTCATGCTTCTTGTTCCAGCAATTACTTCAATGTTGTGCCATGGGCTCCTCATTATACTTTTGAGTGAAACTTGCTCTGAAATCCTATGGTACCATACAATACTCTCGTTCTTTGTGTCCTCAAACAAACTTGCTGACCTGAGTGAAAGCACACATTTCTACTCTTTTGAACTCATTCGCCTTATAAATGAGGTGCTTTACCCTCTCATGTGTCATCAGAACCAGTTGATAGTCACATATCTGAGGAATGCATTCCTGAAGGCATCAGGAGTTGCATGAGGAGTTTGTGCTCAACCTGCAAGAATTTTCTTGGTAAAGAGAACTCAGGAGAAGCAGCAGATGTAGAATGGCTCTCAGGAATACCTCATGTAATAATAATCTACTACATTGCTCATATGGAAATGAGTATTTTTAGAAAAATGTCAGGCATCACTAATTACTTGTTTGTTTATGGAAAGCCCTCAGTAATTTAAAAGCACAGCGATCAAATGAACATACATTCAAACACAATTGCATGTACAAACCCTGTTGGAACCACAGTATGTATGCTGCTACTGCTCCTACCACAACCAGCACCCACAGGATGAGTCCTCCCGTCCCTCACCACACAGCCCCACTCAATACTAGGCAACTACATAGAGAAGTAAAAAAAAAAAAAAAAAACCAACACCAAACAAACAAAAAAAACTGGCTTTTTGGGCACGAAAATTAGGAGAGATTTCCCAATTTCTTACAGAGGAAAGGGTCTGTTCAGTGCATCTGGGCAGCACAACAAAGTTCTGACCCATTATTTCTCCAAGATACGGGAAGAAGAAAAAGGTGAAGTAATCCACAAAACTTCAAATAATAATTTCCCGGGATACGAAGGGATTTGGAGGGCTTAATGCAGACCTAAGGTGTTCAGATAACATTTCATTTCTAGCCACATTTGCACAACATAAGTGATGTTCCCATTTCTCTCAAAGTTCTCTTAGCTTCACATGTGCTGATCTACAACTTTAGTCCTAAAAAAAACATTTCATCACTGAGCTGTGATTCCCTCTTTGTTGACACAGCCCCTGTTCAACTCTTCAGTGCTTCAGGATGCAACAGTCAAGAGAACTGCATCAGGACAAAACAGACTGAGCCCTCCAGGGATACTTTGGCTCTAACTCTCACCAACACCCATCTCAGTTTGGCCCTAAATAACTGCAAGTACCTGTGACTGCAATTCATCCAGGTGTAGTTTGGTCAGCATACAACAACAATCCTTTCTCTTTGCTGGGAACAATGATCTTGACTAGGCTGCAAAGCTGAGACAAACTCAGTGTCAAACCTGCTGTCAACAACAGCCTGCAGACAGAGCTATCAAGAGATGACCATAACACAGGTACTGAGTCTCCTTGCTCCTTTCTTGGGTGGGTTTGTAATGCAGAAGGCAACCCGAGATCCAGAGCAAGTCTAAGCATCAACATTTACGTGCCTGTATCAGTGGACTCCAGATCTGAGTAATTCACAGCCAACTTCCAACTCACACAGCACCGAGCTTCTGCAAATCTGAAAAATTCAACTAATGGAACAAAGTGCATAGACAGACATTACGGGACATAAATTACCAGGATTGCTATGGTAACATCACAGAGTGAGTGATAACTTTGAGGCCATGACAACATATGCATTTTATAGGAGCAGCTGATTGTCTGACTCTGCTCACTGACACTGCAACATATTTTTTGCTAAATACCTTGGTATTTGAATTTTACTGCCTCCAGTCACTATTAACATATCTTGCATTTGTGCTTTGCATAAAACCCCAGTAATGTTTCTAGTTAAAGTTCCCAAACATACATTCAATTTATATTTGATGAGACAGTGTGAGTTAAGTAAATGAGAGCTAATTAATTGAAGCATATGTATAGTGGGCTGTGAGGATTAATTAGTTAATGTTTGCAGAGTGCTTTGAAAAATGTAAAGCACCATATAAACATGAATGGTACTTTGGGAGAATGAAGGAGGGCGAGGAGATGAAGAGATACAGTATATCCTATCTAACCTTTAACAAACACCTGTTTAATATCATGTGTGGTTTGTCATACAGTGTAACAAGAAGGCAACCCTATATTAGTTAAAAACTAATTTAATTTTAACAGAACAGTAGCAGCTGATAAACAGGCCAGATTCTCCAGTTAACGTCTCTTTGCGACAGACCCTCATGTAACAAACCAGGGGGCACCAGGACAGTATTGGGGCTGCATTCAAGGAACTCTCAATTGGGTTTCCCATTGCCTGGTGGCTGCAGCGTATTCCTTCTGGCATCCCCAGCGTCCCTCCCAACTGGGTGCTGTGCAGAACCAGTGTTAGTGCCCCTGAGTAGCCCAGCATCACACCAGCTCCCAGTCTCTGCCTACCCTTGCTCTTCCACCTGGCTTTCAACCAGCCTGCATTTGTCCCCGAAAGAAAAAGACTGAAAGGCAATCTGATAGCCTGTGCCCCAAGCTAACAGAGCGCTTGTCACCCACTCCATTTTCAGCCAATTTCCCAAGAGAGATGAAATGTTATCAGTGACAGGCCAAGTAGCAGGGCATGGATAGTTCCCATGGCTGCCAGCAGGACATCAGTTCTAGCAGTCAGCAGCTGCAGCCCACGTGTGTTCCCTGTGGAGCTCCATTGCCAGCACCCAAAATCCTGAACCACAAAGGCACTCAGGCTCCTACTTACACCTGAAGCCAGTGGGGACTTCCCAGCTCTAATCATGAAAATTCACCACAGAAGGGAACAGTCTCCATGATCAGGCTCAGGGTTGCCAGGATCCACCTTGAAATCCCACACAGAGAACAGCACAGCCCTGAAAGTTTTTGGTTACTGACTTATAAACTCCCACACACCACAGCTTCAGGGCTGAAGCCCACTTGCACTTCAACTCCCTCTCCCTGACTGCTACCTGTCTCCTGAAGAGAGACAACTTTTTGCACTCCTCTTCGGTAAGACTCTGGCTCTGCTCCAGGCACAGCACCTCACCACTCTGCTGTGCAACTGTTTTTGCAGCTTGCCTGGATGCATTTCTGCCCCTGGATTACATGGGCTACAAACACAGAAAGCCCAACAGCCAGGTTCTCAGATTCATGTGGCAAAACAGAACAGGACAGCTAGTGGCAGACATTCCCAGAGACTACAGATTTCATTACTTTCTCCTCCCAAAAGCAGACCATGACCTGACTGCACAATGTTTCTTATCCCATCAGCCTCACTGCTGGCTTGCAGTGGCAGCGCTCTGTTGGAAAAACCTCAGCTGCTCACACAACTCTGACAGTGAATGCCACCAGGCTTGGTGTGATGCTTGGAGGAAAGGCATCTCTCTTTCAGGAAAACAATCTTCATTTGTGCAATACACTTAGCAGGGTCCCATTGGTAAGGAAAGCTTATTTTTTTCTGCAGTGCCTTTCTCCTGGAAGGACATAAGCCATTCCCCTGGGAGACCTACAAAAATCACATTAACACTAACATGTGCTTTGATGATTAGAGAATTTCCCTGGCAACTGCCCAATGGTGCAGGCTGGCAAAATATATTGCCATAATTGGAAATAGACTTCCCTCCCTCTTCTGCATTACAAAGCAATGCAAGCACAGGCCTGCAAGTAGATTTTTTTTTTTTTTTTTTTTTTTTTTTTTTTTTTTTTTTAATTTATTGGCTTAGGTAGGAAGACACCCTGAAGCCCATCCGATCCCAACCCCTGCCATGGTCTGGTTGCCCCCCACCAGATCAGGCTGCTCAGGGCCCATCCAACCTGGCCTTGAGCACCTTTTGCATATGGTGCCATAGTATCAATAAAATGCATTTCCTTTGAGATGACAGAAGGAGCATATTTCCAGGAATTTTCCCATAGTGATAACTGTGTGCTCATGTGGTTTCACGCAACACAAAGCAAGAACTGGGTCCCCATCTGTTCCTCTACAGTTTATGCAACATATAGCTGTATGTCTAGTGTTAATTATGATCACCGAATAAAAAGGCCCATAATATGTGATTTTATCCCACCTTTACTGCTTGATAGGCACCTCTTGTTCATATCTTTTTTAAGAACTTAAGACAAATTACCTATCTATTTTTTCTTCCTAGCTGAGCCTCACTGCCAAGCCACAACTTCCCTAAGACCATGCTTTAGTTCCTGAGTGGGGAAAAAAGAAGCTACAGAAATTGAACAAGCACCCAAGGTTTCCTGACCATGTTTTCCTCCATCTGCACTCAGCCTGAGATCTTGCAGCAGGCCAGAGCGCACCCCAGAGGTCAGCAAGTCCTGCATGGGGTCTGGCCCTGGAGTAGCCAAAGCCTGATGCCCTCAGCCATCCTCTTACCCACAGACACCCACACCTAAAAGCACGTTAAGCACCGTAACATATGGTGAATGACTTCTGGATGAGCCGTGTACCTACATGTCGTAACACACAGCAGACACCGCAGTGCCTTGCCAGTTCCAGATTCTGTGGAGAGCTGCTGGCTGATCCTTCAGCAAACACCATAGCTCTTTAGAAGTTAGTTCATTTTCAAACCAGTTAGCTTTTAAACAGCTATGAGTTACTAAGAAGCTTCTACTAAGAACCCTCTTTGGTTTTCTCCCTTTGGCTCAGCAGAGACTCCCAGGAGCCTGCAGTGACACCCAGACCCGCAAACCCTTTAACAGGGCATCAAGTACCTCAGTTATTGCAAGGAACCACAACCAAATCTACTGAGTCCACAGCAAGAATGACAACAGAGGTTGGTCAGACTCTCCCAAGTCTCTGCTTCTTTATTGTAAAGTAGATAACACAGTTGAGACCTCTAACATTTGCTAGAAGTATTAAGTTCATCAAGCATCAGCACCGACTTGGAGAAGACAACCTGGCTGTAGTAGCCTGCATAGCAAATGCTAATCTGAGAAAAGACAAAACTTTGGGATGGACACCCGCCAGGATCTGGTCCATTTTTCCAGATTAGCTTTTGAAAAAATTCAAGCAGTTTCTACTGTTGAAGCAATCATTGGTGGAAAGACAAAACCCTAATCTCTCCATGAAGCTGTGCTTGAAGTCTATTACAGGGTCTTGAAGAAAAACATAAAGCGTGAATTATTTCTGTTAAAAGTAGAGAATTAAAGTTATGCTAATAGAAGTCGTTTGGCCAGGGGAGCAGTCTTCTTGCAATTGCATAAATTACCTCCTGAACAAGGAGCTTCAACTGGAACATAATTTCTTGGCCAGACCCTGACTGATTTCCAGGCGAGCAATAACAAGCACTCCAGGGGGAACTGCTCTATCCTCAGATGAATGGAGTTAATAAGTCACAGAAAGCTGTTTAATAAACAAATTTCTCCCCTTTCTCGCGTGACCTGTATAGGAAGAAATGTCTGCTTTCTGCAGGTTTCCCAAACCATCTCCCCACTAAATCCTTCACTTCTTTAAGTATCCCTGAGCCCAGAGCTCCTTTCATCTAAGGAGCAGACTACATGGCATTGCGTTCCTTGTCCCCTCTGCAGCTCCACATGCCTCATACAGAAACAACAAAGCTTGGTATTCCTGTGGTCCCTGACTCCAGGAGAACAGTGGCAGGATTTCGGTTCAAACCTGTTAGTATCCTCAGACTCAGCCATTTGTAGCTCATAAAGAGCAGCTTAGCAGATAGATTTAAATGTTT
Source organism: Centrocercus urophasianus (assembly GCF_019232065.1). Lineage (NCBI taxonomy): Eukaryota > Metazoa > Chordata > Aves > Galliformes > Phasianidae > Centrocercus > Centrocercus urophasianus. The sequence continues at coordinate 10,257,721 of NW_024884744.1, read as the reverse complement.
CAAATTTATCTTCCCACACAAATAACAGACAGTCGCAGCATGAGACTCGTGCACGATTTTGCCCAAGCACCTCAAGGCTCGATGAAGCTGTTTTGCTGGAGCTGCACATTTCCCCACCCACCACCTTCCCAACACAACGATGGATGCACTTCAGGAGGAAGCACTATAAAAGATCCAAGAAGAAAACCCATGCAGAGGTGGAGCTGCCCGTTTGATACAAGAACTTTTTACTGAGCTGGAAAAAAGGTCATTCTACTTTTTTATTTTAAATTGTATCTGACTTATATATGGCTCTGTGCATTCCTAGGGAGCAGCAACAGACTTGCTGAATCACTATGAGAAAAGCCTGTATCCAGGCAGATCTAGGTTTGCAGGAGTGAAGTTTTGAAAACTCTTTAAGACTAGATGGGTTGGAAAGGAGTCTGCCTGTTTGTAACACAACCTGCATTTAACATAGGACAGCTGGGTCCTCCAGCCACCGTTGTAATGAAATTTAGTACCCCCAGCAGAAACTTCTATTGGAAACCTGAGGCATTTCCACATGCAGCCCTGGCTGTAAATTTGTCCAGTTTTATCTATCCCGTGCCCAAAACAAGCTCAAGCTCATCCATCTCTCCATGCCCTAAGGCGCAGAGATACCACAGATCCCAGCTGCAGGCAAAAGCTAATCTGTACTCTCACCATGCATAAGTAGAAGCCTTGTGGCAAACATTTCCTTTCAGATTGTGAGGATGGTAGATCTGATGCAGGGCATCTGTGCCATTCAAATCCTCAGTCTGTGTCTGAATGTCCCTAGGGACTGGTCCCCTTGTATGCCTGCAGTAGGCTGTGCAGTACCCTACAGCTCCTTGTGATACATTCTACAGGGTTGGGATTCACACCTTTAGCAGCACATAGCAAATCCCTCATGCGAGGCACCAGAAGGGAATGGCAGACGTTTTGATTTACACTTGCTACACCTCCTCACCCCCTGCACGAAGCACACTGAGCCTTTCTCATCGGGTTTATGCAGGGCAGGAACAGGTGGGGTACAGGCTGGCCAGGACTCCTCACCTCAGACTTCTATAGGTATTTGCTGGCATACTTCATACCTTCAACACTGATGGCTGCAGATCCTCAGCAGTGTCCCTTAGGATCGAGTCTTCCCAGCCCCAAGATTCACATTAGAATCTGAAGTTTGTAACAAGAAATAGGAAAGGGAAATAGGAATGGGAAAGCTCCAGCCTGACCTCCATTTACACACAGCTCTTCACAACCCACAGAGACATCAAGTGGCCAAATCACCGCATCGCACACACACAAACGCACTTTGCTGTGGGTGGACAGGGAGGACAGTGGGGCATCTCAGCTTAAGAAAATTCAGACTACTTACCGAGTAGTTATTTTCCTGCTTGCCTTTGTCGAACAGTTTTCCTCTGACAATGAAGGACAGCCCCAGAGATGCTGGTCAGAATTTCTCTCCCCCCAGCAGCAGCAGCAGCCGCTCACGAAGTGAAGAATTATGGGATAATTGTGTGCAGGTGTGAGAGATGGAGGACAGCTGGGGCATTTGCAAGCTAGGCTCACAGGCTCCCTGTGATCATGCTGCTAAGCTCTGCAGAGAGGAGCAGTCCTAAACCCCACTGCTTTGTGTGCCATCACTGGAGGGATCTTCACTTTTCCACTTCCCAGCATAGCCTGTTGGTACACCACCTGAGAGTATGAGCAGGGATTCATAGGTGGGTGTGAAGATGAGTCCCCCCCCGTGCTCCCAGCTTTGCCAGAAGGTATCTTATGATTACTTTTTAAATCCTAATTTTGTTACCCCTTGTCTAACGCTGGCAATAAATGCAGTTGAATCATGGGATCATTTGGGCTGGAAAAGACTCTAAAACCATCAAGTCCAACAGACATCAGCCATGGCTCTCCCTGCTCTGACATGAGCATCTCTCAAACAGCAAGGCAAGGCAAAACCAAGAACAAATGCATAGAGCTGCTCCAGCCCTGTAAATATCAAAGAGAGACTGCTCTATTAAACTCAAAGGACAATTGTCCTCTCTGTATTTCAGATTGGACTAAAACTGTGCTACAGGGGACAATTAATCTTCAAAATCAATTTTTTGTCAGGAGGCTAAATTTCAGTTGTCTCAGGAATGCTGGTGCTGGGCTGGTAATTACTGTCTGATGAGGCAACCTCTGAATTCACTGCCCCAGAGAACACTTTTTATTAATAACTTTCACCACAAATCCCAAGTCCTTTTTTTGACTTTGGGAAGAACAACAGCAACAACAAATGTTACCTTATTTACTGTGTTAGAAATCTCAAGCTTTCAGGAGCCAGAGGATGCACTCTGGGTTTTCATTGCAAGACAGGGAGTAGATATTCCCAGTCCCCTGAGAAAACAAAGCAAAGACCCCAGTTTGTTTGAGAAACATGCAATAAAAATGCTAATTCGTTTTGCTCTGCATTCATCCTTTTTCCACACACCCCACTGTGCACAGCTGCAATAATTCTGACTCCAGGGCTGCACTCTTTCCCACCTGTGAACATCCCCATGATTGCTCCCACCTGTGAGTGTCACCTGCTGCCTACACCATGGCTGTATGGCAATGTGGCTCCAAAGCTCTCTGCCTGCCACCACCCAGAGGGACTCAATGCCTCTGAGTGCAGGTAGCAACAAGCCTTGGGAGCCACAGAAACACCAGCTGGAGCCACTAGCCCAAGGACTGCATACCCAGCAGTGCCGAGCCAGGTATCTGCAGCCAGGATTTAATTCAATGACAGCATCAAAGACACGAATTGCTGCAGAAGTTGGATCAGCTCTCCTCTCCCAGGGTCCCCCCAGTCCTCCACTTGGCTCTGTGAACTCACCGCAGGGCTTCAGATCTTGAGCAGGAAGCACTGCAAAGCGTGGTCTTATCAGGCTATATTTGTGTAGCCAGCACACTCTCCTGGCACAGAGGTGGCATCGCTTTGTAGCTCAGCAAGATCAAAACCCAGGTTTTCAACTGGATAACTCCTTATATTTTTGATGCAGAAAATTGCTCCTGCAGTGGATGCTGCCTGGAGGGAATCTAAGTGCCCCAGACCATGAAAGCAGACAGCAGCCTGAGCCTGATGCACACATCCATGCACGTTTCCTGGTGAATAGCCCAAAGTGTGTCAATACACTGAATTTTCTATGTCACGCAGACAAAATACTGATTTGCTCAGGAGAAGCATGGTACAGGCAAAGCACTGCTTGTTCGTGACTGGGGCAGCCACCTCCTGCTTCAGAGCTCCATGCTTGCACCTTCAGCCCTGCCAGCATTGCCCTGGGAGCACACATTGATCTGCAAGATGGACCCAGCTCTCCTACTCCCCAGTCCTGCACTTTCTGCCCCTCACAGCAGAGGAATACTCAGTGCTTCAGGAAACTGGATTCTGCAGGAGCTGCTTTACTCACAAAGGGGTTCTACTGGATTGAACCTCCAAGTCCTTGCACACTCTTTATTTTCCAGCTCACCCTGATAAAGCTCATTGGATTGGAAAGATAATCCAGTAAGTATCAATTAACACAACTAACTTTGCAAGGGTTGGATTGCCCTAGTGCATGAGACTAAGGGACAGGCCAGAAGGGAAATATGGCTGACATCTCTGCTATAGTAAAGCTGTTTCTGTTAAACCCAGGGCAATTTCCTTTGTACAAATGAAGGCTCACTTTCAGCCTTGTCCAGTGTACACAGGCTGGAGTTCCTCCACTATGGAAGTGTATAGCAATTTTCATGGGGAATGAAAAACAGTAGAAGATTCCAGAAGACAAACGAACAGGAATACACAAAGGAAGTGATGAAGGAAGAGGCTAAAATACCTGTTCCAGTGCTGCTTCTTTGCATCCTGTTTGAGTCAGTATTTGCACTGTGGAGTCCCAGCTGGAAGAATTCATTTGCCACTCGTGAAGACTAAATTGCAGTGAACTTACTAAGAGCCTCAACCAAAGTCTGAAGAGTATGGTGAAAGCTTTTGCTGCCCAAATGTTCTGTTGTGTAGTTAGCACTGAATTAAGCTCTTTCAATCTTAATCTCAGAACCATCCCCTTACTGGTACATTGGAGAGACAGCTTACATGTTCTGGGCTGGATGGAACACACACCTCAAGGGCTCTCTTCAGCTACAGAGGCATCTTCTGAACAGTTATCCTGGCTCCAAAACAGCAGTGATACCCTTAGTGCCCTCAGTTACTTTCTCAAGCACAAAATGTGCTTTGGCATCTCCATTCATATATCTCAAAAACACCACATACAGCAAGAAAAGAAGAAACAGGCTTTTTGTTACAAGGAAATGCCATTAACCAACAGGCCAGGGTTGCTGCAAGACAGTTCAGCCCATGAAAAATTAAAGGCAACATGGACCTCTAATGCATCATGTATCAGGAGAACCATTAAGTAATCAGTCGGCATACAGTTTTATAGGGCATTTTGAGCATAATTCAATCTTCATTCATTTTAGATCATTTCCTTAATGAAGTAATGCACTGAACATAAATATTTCAATGCAAGTCTCTAATGCCCTTTAAGTAGCAAGCAGCCTTCAGTAACACAGAACCCAATTAAGCTGTAAAGGGTAAATACTGCAAAAGGAAGAAGGACAAGATACAAGAACAGTTACGTGCTTCAGACCGTGGGATTGAGGCAGACAGATACAGCCGTGCTTTTGGACCAAACTGAAATTAAGGAGGCATGAACAGCAGTGAGAGCTGGTGTTGGTGAGCTGCTACTCCTGATCTGGGTGCCTCCCCCTTGCACAGGAGGCACCATAGTTAATTTGGGCTGAGGACCATTCAGTTTCAAGCTGGTAAAGCACCATCATAGCGATATTTTCAGGCAACCTGTGCAATGGAAGCTACCAATGTTCTTCACAGCAGTGATGCTTTTTCTGCTTTCATGTACAGAAAACATGGGAACAGTTTACAGGAAAAAAGTTTCCCTAAGTGCATTACAGGAGAATTTTGCTAGAGAGCATCTCTCTCCCACTGGATACATGCAGGTCCATGCAACTTTTTGACAGTCACTTGGCTGCAGAGCCTGGACCTCAGGAGCCACCCACAGTGATTCCCTGGGGGAAGAGCTGCAAGACAGTCCCATGCTGAGCACTCAATGCACCCACGGCAGCTCCCTGACAGTGCTGCACAGCAAGAAGCCGCATCACTAATGGAGTTTCTGGAAGCACCCTTAAGAGCTTCTTTGCCAGGCAGCAGCCACAGGTTTCTCTGAGATCTTACACTATAGCAAGAAAAGAATCCTCAAAGCCCTACAAGCCTGAAAAACACATTTGCTCCTTTTAAAACCACAGGCTGAAGCATTTCACACCAACAGCCACTGCAAGCATCGTGGTGAGGAGGGAAACTGCAAGATTCATCTTCGGATGAGAGAGCAGTTGCAATCCTCTGAGGGGAAAAGTAAGAACAAAGCTCATTGCTATTCGGTTAGCAGTGGGTTTGTCTATGTCCCGTACAGGAAACAGCTGAGCTGCCTCTCTGCTGCGCTCTGACCACTAGAGAGAGCCATGGTATAAAGCATGCCTCCCACTCAGAGACGATGGAAAACCTCACTCGAAGTGAAATTAAAACATTTTTCCACCTTCATCTTTTTTTTTTTTTCCCCCTACAGTGTTATAACTTATTTTTATCATTACCCCAGCTTTATTTTCAAGGTCTTATTTTTAAAAGGTGGTAGTGCAGAGCAAGCTCCTATTTCTGCTATGTGGTGCACCAGGGAATAAGGTCCAAAGAATAAGCCCACCTACTTGGCCATGTTCACACTGCCTTCACGAGTACGCCACTAATCAATCACAATGGTGATAGTTTGTATGTAAATGATGCTTTGCCCTGCTTCTGCAGGAACTCCCTGGTCTTTAGAGTTATGTGCTCTTTTTGAGTAGTTTCTGTTCAAGCTCCAGGTAGGTTGGACTGTGTCACACTGCTTGGGGGCCCGCATGGCAAGAACTCCCTTTGTTTCTGGGGCTTTGTCCTGATTGCCATCAGTAGATCAGAACATTTAGAGAAAACAAAGTCATTCCAGCTGAACAGAAGTGACTTCCAGTGCCAGGTATGAAAGCAGAAAGGGTGGGAGGGACCAGCCTTGGTTGGCTGTGTCAGCATCCCCAGCCTGCAGAGAGCCACCTGCAATTAACATTCACTTCGTGCAGCTGAATTACCTCCTGCTGCCTTGGGCTGCCAGGGGAGCCATTACCAGGTGGTCAGCTGTTGCTGGAGGTAATTACTTTTAACCGTTAAAAAGCACCTGTTTTCCAGCCTGGCTAGGATGCTGACACTCTCAGAGCACCCTCTGGTGACAATCAGATGCGTAGACACAGCACCCGGGGAGGATGATGAGGAGAGGAAGGCTGTGGTGTGTAATGTGCTCCGGGCTCAGCCCAGCAAAGGGATGCTTATAAATAGGGATGGGATATGTCAACTGTGTTTTAATAAAGATGGAAAAGGATCCAAATCTTAATCCAGGCACAGAAATGTCCTGTGAAGTGGCATTAAGCAGCACAGACAAAAATAGGAGCCATGCAGTGGTCCCAGGAGTACCAGCCAGGGGCTGTTTGTGGCTGTTTGTAGCATGGCCTCAAAAGGCCGTGAGGTGAGTCACTGTGACTGAGTCCTTCTTGGGGAGGTGATTACTAAGGCGAGAGCAATGCTGGTAGAAAGGAGACAACATGAACGTTGAGGTGTCCATGCTCAGAACTGCTGCCTGCCATCGGCATGATGAAACTGGAGCAGGCTTTGGCACAGCCACTGCATAACACTGGGTTGGGCTCCCTGGGATCAGAGAAGCACAGACATTCACCAATACGCAGATGCAGGACTCAAGTTCTAGACTCACTTTAAACTTGGTTTGCAAGCCAATTTCAGGTCTCTATTATTCAATCTCCTTTTTTATTTTACCATTTTCTTTGGGCAAGAAAAGCCATCTACCTGCAGTGTGAACATCCCCCACCCTTCCTCAGTCTGTAAGCACGGCTCAGCCCTCCCAAGCCACAAGGAACACACAGTAGCATGAACCTAGGTGGAAGTTTACCAGCAAATGTGCAGAGATGGGAGATCACAGAATGGTTGTATTGGGTTGGAAGGGATCTTTAATATCCCCCAGTCCCAAACCCTGCCACGGGCTGGTTTTCCCGCACCAGCTCAGGCTGCCTAGGGCTCCAGCCAGTCTGGCCGTTGACATCTTCAGGGATGGGACACCTATGGCTTCTGCAGAGCACCCTGTTCCTGTGAGCATGGCTGCTGCAATCTGCAAATCCAATCTTGCAGGGCAGGATGGAGCAGCCAAATGTGCAATTAGGGTTCCAAGTACCCAGCAATGCTGGCTCAAAGCAGTCTCTGCTGGCTTACCTTCTCTCATAGCTGAACGTTACCTGGGAAACTTGGATCCATCACCACTGAACAGCACAACGAATCATCGGCCACATCCAAACAGTTGGTAGCTGCATGCGACTTGGAAACCCAGAGATCAGCAATTCCTTTGATACAGCCAAAAAAATTTTTAAAGGCCCCAGAAGCCCTTCAATGTTCCTTTTGTGGTTCCCACATACAATTCTCTGTGCGCACATTGGCACAGCAGGTGAGAGATGCTGCTGGGGGCTCCAGCTGGCCCCTTTCCCACCCAGCGCTCACACAGGCGCCAAGGCTGGCATGAAAGGAGCCTTTCAAAGAAAAACAGACCAACCCAGTCATTCCAGACAGAAGTCTACAATAAATTGCAAGTTGGCAGAATTCTTGGCACTTAGGAGTGCTCTGTATTTACAAGGCTCTTCCTCTGTTACCCAAGCCCAGTATTTTTTTTTTATTATGTGTTTTGCTGCTCCCTGCCTCCTGGGACCAGCTGAATGTGATTGCATTCTCACCTGCCACCTCTGAAGACATTGGCCACACCCAGGACATCGGTCGTGTTTTGTCATTGCCTTCTGTCAAACCACTGAAGGTCTGAGCTGCTCTCAGGAAGCAAAAAAAAAAAAAAAAAAAAAAAAAAGTTAACAACCCCTAAAAAAAATAAAAATGTTTTTTTTTTAAAAAAAAAAAAAAAAAAAAAAAAAAAAAAAAGGTATCCTACCCTTGCAAATAATTACACAGCTTTATTTTTCAGTATCACAATCTCAGGAAATGCAACAGTCCAAATCCTTTCCAAGACATTACACAGCTTTTTTCCATCTCTCTGGCCACAAAACAATCAAATTAAATACAAACTGTTGTTTTGCTACATATCTATTAAATTGGAAGAACATAAGTATTGGTAGAAACAGCAAAGCTCCGGGAGCCGAAAGTGGAATGAAGTGCTGCTCTTCCCCTGCTCTTGTGTGACCCACAGCAGGACACACTGAATGAGCCTGACACACTGGGGAAAAGGACCCCATTCAGTGTTCCCAGAAAAGCACGCAGAGGGGCAGAAGGATGTGGTCAATAACAAAATACAATGGTTTATTGAACAAAACGGGGCAAGGCAATGTTCCCTTTACATTCAACGAACTCAGGAGTAAGAAGCAAAACATGCTACACACACACATGGACATGATACTTTGGTTAAATGTCATTCAGAAGTTCTATGCCAAACCTGATAAAATTAGAGAGTGAACAGTCAAAAATAAGAATAAAATAGGCTTGCATAGACAGATTATTGTCAGTGCGCGATTTATACTTAAGGATTAGCTGTTGCAACACAGGGTACGCTTGCAGCTCTGAGGAAGTTTAACTGCTCGACTACCTTATGGCCAACGTTTAGATCCAACAGGCTGAAAGCTTACCCTGAAGAGCTAAATTAGACAACCGCAGCTTTTCTGAGGCAGTTAGCTATATTGCAGTGCACGGATGCAGCTGGAGACACACTGTGGAGTCTACTTAAGAGTGAACACTGATACAGTGAAACTTGTTTGCTGTGAAGTAGAAAATACTCATTTGTGTGCTGCTGTCCTCTGTAGGACTCTCCTATGATGAGCATCAGCTGTACAACTCCAGCCTTGCCCTGTGCCACCCCAAGAGAAGGTGGTGGCTGACGTTTGCAGCCCACAGGCTGAGGGCAGTGCAGCGTCTCAACACAGGACCTGTGTAGTGCAGCCTGTCTGGGGCATCGCAGTCCAAGTGGCACTTGTATGTAGCACAGGCATTACTGCACAGAAACGTGCTGCAGGACACGATTTAAGAGTACAGTAAACTGGAATATCTGCAGGTTTATGCCTGCTCTCCACAAGAAGAGATGAGCTGCCTGTAGAATGCACAATGCGAGGGGCACAGCTGTGCCCACACCCATCTCCCAAAGCAACTGCGAAACCACACATGGAGCTCCTTTAGAGCAGGGCGAGACCAGAACGATCCATTTGCTGGGGACGGATTATAGGGCGGATTAAACCTCAAAGTCACCCCCAAAAGGGGGCTCCTGCTGCAGCAGCATCCCTGGGCATCTCTGCCACAGACAGGACAGCAGAGAGCTGGGGTCAGCCCTGCTACAGGCTCTGCTTCATTTCCTATCGCAGCCAAACACAGCCTTGCAGCATCAGTGCTCCTGCCCTTCCTCACAGCAGCCATCTACTTGGGTGGCAGGTACCCAGGAGAACGTTCTTTGCAAGAACTGATGAGTTCTATGGACTTGCTGCACTACGTGACAGGAGTGTAAACTAAGCAGGGGAATCCTCACACTGTCTCCAAAGTGTTCCCCTTATATATAAATTAGCAATCCACAGTTAGCTTGCATACAGGTTAATACGAATTAAAATAAAAACCTTGATAATAAAAAATATAATATACACATTGATCAATAAACTGAACGAATATCCTAGAATGTAACAGTGGCTGTAATTTGGCACAAAAAAAAAAAAAAACCAAAAAACTCAAAGGTCTAGCACTGCAAAAAAAAATTCATTTTTTTCCTATATATGTTATGAAACTTGATTTAAAAATGGACAGGTGGGAATGCAAAGATACAAAAATACTGTACATACAAGATCCCTTTTATAGAGCAAAGCACACTGCAGCATTTGTAACTTCTATCCTTCCTCCCTGAGAGGAGGAAATTCAATGATGAGACAATCCATCTATCCCTAACAGCTGATATTTTCCCACCCCCACTAAGTTCAAAAACATGAAATTCCTTAAAAAAAAGATGAGATTAACCTGTTTGGTCTATTTCCATGATGATAACTGCTTCTCAGGAAGCTGTACAGTCCATGATTTAAGACACTGTTTCATAGCAAGGTGACCCAGATCAGACTGCTGAAGACATTAAGTATCTCTGCAGGTAAGGCACGACCACTCGGGTTCACCCAACCTCTCTTCTGCGGATCATTGTGCTTCAGACGGAGGCAAGGAGGTGTTGAGAGCTCTTGCTGGTGAGATGTGCCTGCTGTGGAGATCAGGAAGTGCCAGGATTCCACAGTGATGGACTCTCCATGTTTCCTTGTTAATACAGATAGTAAGAAAGGGATGCAAGATCTGAATGCTCAGGGTAGGGGTCCCAGCTCCAACACGCTACTGAATTCAGAGCAAAACACAGCCAGAGCTACTGAGACTCAGCAAGAGAAGACGTACACATACAAAAAAGAAGTTACGTATTTTTCTACCATGGAAATAGATATTGCTCTTGTCATTTCTTTTTTACGACAACAACTTCACTGTGCCCCTTCCCAGGGGCACACATGCAAGGTGATGATTTTGTATCTGGTCTGTGCCACTCCATCTTGCTGACTCTCAGCAGAACTGAGGTGCTGAGCTCCAGGAAGATTTGGCTTCTTGTTCACCTCTAATCTTAGCTCTTCTTGAGCTCTTCAGTTGTGTCATGGACGTGGCTATTAAACATGCAGGGCGCAATTTTTGCATGAAGCTCTCTGTGTGAGATCCAGAAGGCATGTCAGATAAACAACTGCTCTCTTTATCCCCTATATGCTTTTCTCAGTTATCAATCTTAGCATTTCTCCCTGTAGGTGTCAGCTCTCTTCTAGCAAAACCTCAAGGTCCTCCTTTTCGCAAGGGCCATGGAAAAATAAAGCAGAAGCATAACAAGGGCCAGCAAATGAATAAAGGCAGGGAATAAGATCAAAAAGGAAAGCACTAAGGAAGGATACAGAACAAAGCAGCCCCAGAGCACTCAACACTCCCTGGAAGAATCCAAAGAAGCAGCAGACATTCCTGGGTCCTTCTTGTGAGCTCCCTCTTCTTGGTGCCATCACTGGACAGCATGGCTGGACTGAGGAGGCCACTAAGGAGATGCTGCAGCTTCACAGCCTAGGCACTGGGTCATTTTTTTTGGACTTCACTCAGCTTCCAAACCAAATCAACCACAATTATCTTTCATATCACTTCCATTCAATCCCACTGAAGTCAACAATCCGGATGCTCAAAAGCATCTCTCCTGATTTAACAGGTCCTTCCTGTGCCAGCAGGCTCAGGGCCTTTGTGACTTTCCTGATTAGAAGAAAGAAGTTGCATCAGCCAAGTGCAGTGCAAGAAAGCCCATCACAGTTATCTCCAGAAGCCTAGGGAGGGCTGGATCCCTATTTAGTGGCTTCCCCCATGCCTTGCATAGAGGGTCACCACTTTCCCATGCAAAACGTGCACAAAGCACAACCGCTTTTATTTGGCAGGATTTTTCCCCATCAATTTTCATAAGTGCCCAGATGACACAAGCAGCAGGGATATTTGCAGGACTATCAGTACATAAAACCCTACCAGGCATCCATTTCACACACAGAGTAAATATACTCTGATGGCAACGTAGGGGAAAAATCCCACAGAAAAGGAAAAAAAAAAAAAATGGCATTTTCAGCAGTAAAAATTTTGACTGTTACATGAAATACAAAAATAAACCTCTATAAAATAAAGTCACCACAAATGAGTTTGCCACATTAACCCAAGTTATCAAATAATAATAAAAAAACCTGTTTATGTTGTTTGTCCTTTTTTTTCCCCCTGATCCCTTAAAAACAACATTAACACTTCTGAATGGACACAGATGGAACAAGAAGAGGGCACAAGGAAAGGGCAGTACAATCTAGCCACTGGCTGAGATATTTCCTGAGAAGAAAGAGCAAACAAGCAAGAGCTTGCAACTCACTTAAGGACTCATGCAGGTAAGCAAGCCCACAGCCTGGAAGCAAGAGTATGGTTGCTGGTGCACAAAGAGTTATGTTGCAACGTTTTTGGTTGGTGTACGCATGGAGCTGAGGGGTCCCCCGGAACTTCACAGGTACAGAAATGGTGCCCACATCCCAGCAGGGGTAAGTGATGGAAGTCTGAGTTGTTGTTCCAGGCAAGGCAAGAGCTTGTCTGTGTTATTAAATGTGCCCTCGCAACTTATGCGAAAACAAGTTGCTTTGTACTCTTAGTGATTTGTCTCAGTAGCTATCCTAACCAAGGACAACAGCCAAAGTTAAAGCCTTTCAGCCGTCTACGGGCTTGGATCGTATGCTATTGCAAGAACAGAGAGCCATCATCTTCCCTGACTTCCTATCAGCGCTCCACGCCAGCATCTGCTCTCCACAAAGCTCCATAGAAGTCTCAGACTCCTTTCCCAGGCAGCTACGCAGGCCAGTGGTGAGGCTGAGCACAATCACAGCTCTGCCTCATCTTCTCAGCAAAGCCAGCAGCAGAACTGCAGCTGCCAGGAGAAGATGAAGAGTGTGGCAGGGCAGGCTCAGCGTTGTGCTATAAGCAAATTGGGCAGTGAGGCACTGCAGCCAAGCTCAGCTGCTATGAAGAAGACTGCCAAGTGAGTAACCTGTACTGGACTGGGTAGACAAACCAGTATCCAGCCACTCAGCTTTGCAGCTTAAAAATGCACTTGGCAAAAAAAAAAAAAAAAAAAGCAAGACAAAAGAATTGGGATGACAGAAGGCAAGGGGACAAGGCTGCTTCTTACTGCAAGAGCAGGATGATTTTCAAAGAGTCGAGGGAAAAAAAACCATCAAAAGAAGAAAAAGAAACAAGCACATGAGCAAATCTGCACAGAGGACTTAAAACTTGGAGATGCCACTGTGCTCTGGAGAGCAATAGTTTGATCCTGACCGGAGCTTGCCTGGTGTGCTGAACAGAGCAGAGTCAGACAGCACACATTCTGCACACTGTTTGGCACTCCATGGCTACCTCAAAGTGGCTTCTAACTGTAATCTTTGGATTTAATTCTCAGTGCCCATGTGGCCCCATGTTTGTAAGACATATTCATGTTCAGATATAAGCTACCATGCTCAAGTGATTCAGTAACTGAACTAGGAGTTACAGTAGTTCTTAACACGGTTTCTGTGGAATTCCTTGGCTTGCACCGCCTGGAAGCTCAAAGCAGGTGACCACAGGGATCTCCTCGGGCATTTAAATTCATTTGCATGATTCTCCCCAACCCACAACTCACAGCTTCATCGACTCTCTGGCATGCCTTAAAAGCCATGCACACAAAGGCTTAATTTCAATTGAAATAGTCTTTTCCTCCTAACTGTCCTATCCTATACCCTGAAGCTTGGTTGAATGCTCTAAACAAATTGCTGGGAACCCTAGAAATAAACACAGCAGTCAAGGAGTTTTATTCTGTAGGCAACTTCTTCCTCACCAGCCCCAGGTTCCTGTTTTGGATCGTGAACTCTGTGAGAATGCTCTCTCTTTTCTGCAAGCTAACACACCTGATTGCCTCCACTGCTATCCAGCAGAACAAGAAATGCACATTCCCTCTTAGAACTCTTTGTTCAACCATCCTAACATGGAAAGGACACACAACTAAGATGTTTTGCTGCACTTATCTTGGATTTTTCTCCCTCTTGTATGTGCATTTCTATTTGTGAAAGCTCCAGCAAAAGCTTAAAAATAAAAGGAAAGCCTGAAAGGAATATAAGAGGGAGCTGTTATTAGCTTGTTGATTCACACAGCTCACTGGTGGCTAGATTGTACGGCACTGCTTAACTGATCACATGTGAACAGAAAACTGAAATGAACAAACGTTCCTTACTAATATGATGACACTTAAAAAGGAGATCCTGAGAGTGGAAGGTGGATCCCCTAAAGGGTAAGGATTTGAGAAAGTTGCCTGGCAATTCCAGTAATGTTTGCTACAGAAGAGTCAGTACCAAAGCAAAGGCTAGCATAGTTTACTGCTTCCTACGGGAACCTGGAAAGCAGAACAGAAACAAAAAAACAATCAGTAAGGCTAGATCCCAAGGAAGAAAATACAATGACCTGCAGTCATATTACTTGTACTGCCCTGCTGGCTGTCTGAATTGGTAAAGTCAAACATCAAAATGAGAACTGTACATTACTTTTCTGAAACTAAAGGAAGCATAGATCCACAAGACAGGCACTTATTGCTTCCAGGCTGTGAACAGCACTGCAGCCACATTTCAGTCTTACTACAAAAAAAAAAAAAAAACACAGAATGAACATGGAGCTTACACTCTATATGAACTGCCATCAAATTCCAGCTCTTGTGCTCTATAACCATCAATAAAGCTTTCCAAACTTCAAATTTAAGCTACAATCAGTGGAATTGGAAGCAATCTGAACCACTGAGTCAAACTCTGGCTGCACCTTTCTTCCCTCGGGGACTCCAGAGGTAACTCAGACAACTGGCATTCAGATTTCAAGAGCTGGAGGGAAGGTGATCCTAAATATACTGCACTGCTGCCAAACTGTTTCAGGAAATGAGCCAACAAAACAGTTGAGATGCAACAGGAACAAAACAAGCCTGTTCTCAGGACAAGCTTCTGTATCATCCCACTCATTCACCAGACAGGAGAGACTCTGAGGCTTTTTGTCGTGTATTGAATTGTTTTATATTAGTGAGTCACCTAAAACCCATCACATCATTGTCCTGATGTTATTTCTCCTTCATTTGCTGCCTGAGTTTACAGTCATTTATCATTGAGAGATCACAGAGGACAAGCAAAGAGCACTCTGGCAAACTTGAGGCAAACCAATTCAGCTATTTATTCTCTCAGAGAGCCAAGTGCTAAGCAAGTAAAGCTCAAACACTGAACGGCATCACCTATCTGTTGGGACAATAACATCCATTCTTCCTCTTTCAACTGCCCTGTCCTTCAGGCTAGTTAGCTGAAGAAAAAAGCCCACAATAACCCTCATGCTGAGCCAGCTGCAGACTTGATCCTACCTTTAGGAGAGTGCTCAGGTTTGGAAAACTGGCGTAAGGGGCTGGGCTGGCTTGTGTAATACCGAGCGTGCTCAAAGTCATCGAGGAGAGGCTGTGATCTGCCAAGCATGAGAAAGGAAAACAAAAGAAGTACTTAAAAAAAAGTATAAAATTAAAAGGCACAGGATCATGGCAAAAAGAACATCTCATCTGTCTGAACTGTCCCTGCCAGTTTGATGCAAACCGTGCCTGATCCGAGCTTTCCACCTGCAGGCCGGTTCCTCCATTACAAAATTTGATGCAAACCTCAAATGGAAACATTTCAAGTGTTTAACACGTGTCCTCTTCTCATCCCAGAGCATTCTAGTGGGATCTCAGTCTCCACCTGAACACCTTTGTTGTTGTTTTTTTTTGTAAATTAAACAAAAAGTTGTAAGGTGCTATCAGGATTGGAAATCAAAGCCGTCAGAGTCATTTCCAGCATCCAGTTCCACATCAGAAGCACCAGACCAAGGTTACAAAGAGATTCAGAAGATGGACAGCATTACACGACAATCCCACCAGCTCAGGAATGAGGCTGTCTGAAGCACAACACGCTCACTGCAATGGGGTGTTCCCACACAGCCACAGGAGCAGTGTACAGGGCTCAGCTGGGGAGAAAGGACACAAGGGAGCAGCTGTGTAAATGCAGTGTGATTATTCCTTCCTGCCCAGAAATGTCATTTGGTTTCACATTCCCGGCAGCTCTTTAACCCTCTTGATGCTTTTCTGCCATTTAACAAATGTCACTGCACAGCCTCATCAATCTCTGTCAGCTTCAGGCAGGAAGACCAATACGTCCAGATGCCATAAGCACAGAGAGTGACACACGTCACCAAGCACTTCATGAGCTCTGTGTCAGACATCCCCTTCCCGTGCTAAGAGCTCTGCTCTCTGCCAAGCCCCTTATGAGTCAGGCTGCTCACCCCACAACTGCTCCCATGACTCAGCTCCTGAGCACCTTCCTGAATGTGTTTCTCCAGATCTACCAGCTGTACATTCAGCTCACCTTGAAGACTTATCACCTTTGTGTCGCTGAGTTTCTGGTCCTTCTTTTGACCTTGAGCGCGGGGACTCACTTGCATCATGCTGATGGGAAGAAGGGAAAGCTGTTCACATCTGTATGCCTTGCAAGACACCAGCCAGTTGCATCAAGACTGCCTCAGCTCCTTTTGTGCTCTGGTTATGCATGCTAACCATAACCAGACGTGTGCAAACAGGATTAGGACTAGTTTTCAGTAACTGAAACTCAGCCTTGCTGAGCCAAACATAAGCTTTGTTCTAAATTCAGGACAGCACTGAGGGTCCCATCTGAAAACTGGGGTCAAGTGCATATGGTCTGCGTGTAAGAACTGCATGCAACAGGGCTCATCACAAGGGACAGCTGCACACAGCTGTGCTGCTGCAACTGCTCAAACATGGTAAGGAGTCCAAAAACATGAACTACCTTCAGCTGGCCCCAAGATTAACATAACACCCCCTTTAGCACATTACTACGGCAGACTGAAATCTGTTTCTTATCTCCTTCCACAACAGCTAGCCAAAGTTCTGCAGCATAACTCACAAAAAACCTAATGTAGGCTTCATATACTCAATAGTTTGGTTACAGTGCCAATTTCATTATGAAGCAGTGACAACTGGAGCAGCTGCACTGTCCTTGTACCTGTGATGACCAAAGAGAACCAGCTACTGCTGTTATTGCTCCAGCCAGGACTTCAACATAGGGAGTGCTCTGTCTGCAAAGTAGCTGAATAACAGGCAACAGGACCCTTTTCACACAGGGGTCTGTCTGGTTCCTCCTGGCTACATGTTACATTCTCACCACCCTCTAGAACAACATTTCAGCATTTCATTTGTGAGGCCTCCTGAAGCTTGACGTACCTTCCAGTCTTGATCATTTCTCTTTCTTTCAAAGGAAGACTTTTCTTTCTCCCTCCCTTTCTTGAAAGCCTTTTTTTCCTCTGCCATCAAGAGACGAGCAATCTCCTGAAAGGGAAAACAGAGTGTCAGAAGGTTTTATTGCTCCTGAAGGTTTGAGCTGCTTATATCCTTTTCTTTGCTATGTCAAATGGGTGCAAAGCCAGGATTACTGAAATCTGCGATCAGGAATCAAATGCCAGAGAAGAAGTGAAATGGACTACATGCATCATGCCCAGAGGGTCCCCTGATTCACCTGGCTTGTGTTAGCAGGGCCTTTCTGCCCTTTGTTTCTTTTTCTTCAATGCTGACTTCATCTTGCAGCATCTCTGAGAACCCCCTAAGAGGGTTCAGCTAGAAGAGATGCTCTTCTGCAGCCACATAGCTCCTTCCTTTGTCACAGCTGCAATAGGCAGCACAACTCCCTGCTTGGCTAACCTGAACACAAACATGAAAACCAGCCAGAAACAGACCTCACTAGAGGCCTGAACTTTCTCTACACGAAGGGAGATGGACAATTAGAGGGTCAGAGAGGACAGGTGGAGTTCAGCAGTTTCCACGAGTAAAGGAATACTACAACCATTTAGCTTCTTACCTCATCTTGGGCCACTTGAGCTGCCATCTGATCTGCTTGGTTGGCCTTGAAAAAAAGAAAAGAAACAAAACAGTAGTATCTCCGAATTATTCAGATACATCAACCTATTGGACAAGGCAAGTAAGTTTCCCTAGGAATGCACTACCATCCTCTTCAAACATACCGAATCTGTTCAACTCAATACCAAAGTGGCATTTCAGCAGAGTTTAGTCCCCACCTATCTGCCAAGACGCTCCATAATCCATAAATGTCCACTCTACCACTCTCTTCCAAGATATTGGGCTGTCTCACTTCTCAGTTCAGCACACTGTTTACAGGCAATCTTCACTCGCCTGAAAGCATTCATTTAATACCACTCTGCTTCTACCATTTAGTTTTCAAGTGTGAAATTCAGGATAAAAGACTCTACTGGCTAGACAGCAGCTTTCACTCCACAAGCAGCCATGGGAGGCAGAGATGACCATCAGAACACAGCAACAAGACCTGAGGCCTAAGTCACAGTCAAATGCAAGATTCAAGTTATCGCTGATGGGTACCTTAATTTCTTTAATGCGACCAATACATTCTCTCTACTCACCAGGAGCTCTTCCTCTTGCAGTTTCCGAGCAATCTCTGCATCAGACAATTCCTGTTCCCTTCGGGGTTTGTCGTAAATGGTTTGCTTTGTCCCCCTCAACTTAGTTCCTACGGAATTGAGAGAGCAGAATCAACTCATCTATTCCCTGAATGCTTCAGAGAAAGGAAATCCCCACCATTTTCTCAGCCATCTGCAAAGCTTCCACTCAGGGGGCCCACAAACCACTACAGCATATCTGCCACGCAAACATTTTGAGAACACTTTAGCTAAGGTGCAGCATGCACCTCAGAGTGAGGTTTTTCTATATGTACAGTTACACTCCATTTTATATAACAAATGTAACTGTATGACAGAAAAGCCATGACTCTTTCTGCAGCTTTTGCTGTCATGGTGATGATACCAAAGGAATCAGATCTTTTACTCTGTCAATTCAAGCTGGCAAAACTCAACAGCAGAGAGCAGCCTGATGTGTTTGTTACAAGCACAGCAGAGTTCAGAAACACTCCAGAGCAACATGGGCTGCAAAAGGTGTCTGGGACAGATTCACACAAGGTTTCTGACAGTTTTGTTCTTTGGTCTGACCCATGGATTTTGCAATACACAGTTAGAAAACACGTAAACATTTGTGGAGTTCATACATGGTTCAGGCCTTGCAGTGCTCCAAGGTACACAGGTTTTTGTTTTGTTCTTAATACTTATTTCAAAGATAATGTTTTCGTTTTGGTTTTAATTTTCATTTCTAAGTTAAACCACCTGCAAGCATTTTAATGTACTGCATTTTGTATCCCTCCATAGTCTATTTGCAATAGACACTACCAAAGGAGTCCTGCTACATCTCTGTTACAAAATGCATGATCTCATTCACATACAATGAATGCCTTCCCCTTCCAACTGCAGTTGGAACTGTAATGTTCAGCAATCTCAGACATTTAAATGAGCTTCTGCTTTATATCCGAAATATACCACTACACAGATGTCTGTGTTTCTTCCATTCCAAACTCAGAAAATAAGCCTCATTTCCATCCTCCTGTTTACACATTGATTGCAAATACATGTTACATCCTCGTGGGCCACATACCAATTTTCTGATCAGGTGAGAGCGAGGAAAAAAAAAAAAAAAAAAAAGACATTTCTAGAGGTCAGTAGGTTACCTTCTGTGCATTTATCAAACTACCATCATACCTGATGGCGCATCCCAAATACTTCAAACTACAGAAGGGACAGAGACTTCAGGCATCGATCCAGAATCAAAACATGGAACAGGTATTAAAAAGTGATACATAGGGTATTTTTGCTTTTTTGTTTCCCTTAAGTCAACTGACCAATGAACTTAAGCACACAGCACTCCTCTTGCAACTTTGAGCATAAAAAGAAACCTCTCAGTAGTTCTGGAGGTTCCAGTTAAGTGTACAGCGTGGCCTTTCAGGAACAGTTTCATCAATCCAAGCTGGAAAGAGCTGCAGTCACAAACCAGCAAAGGAACTCCAGCAAAAAGCACCAGCTTGGTCAGAGTTAAAATACAGAGACTGCTTTCATGGCCATGGTAAATACAGCCTTTATTTCCACGCTGGAATAAATGGCCCATACACCATCGCCCCTATGAAGAACAAAACTGAATTTCCAGGAATTGTTCACCAAACAGCCAGAGACTGGGCTTGCCTTACACACAGACTGGTGCCAGTCTTCATATGCTCAGAAGGCAATAAGTGTTACTTCCACATCACTTCTGCCCACGTTCAGGGAGCACAAAGATCAGCCTGATTCCCACAGGACAAGGATAAGAGCTTCCAGCTATTCGGACTTGGTGTCAGTGTGATCAGAAACTGAGCCACTCGGGCCTGTGTTGTATGATAGCTCAGTTAACATCTTCCACTGCCCTAAAGAAAAGTTTTGCATGATGAACAAAGAACAATGCCCCGGCACCTCTGCAGACAGACATGCATCATCTCACCCACCTCACACAGGTGAGGACCAGTTGCAGGGCCTGAAGCATGAGTTACCCACCCTGTGACAGGCATAGATTCAAGCCTCTGAACTCCTACTTTCACTAAGAAACCAGTCCTTACTCTGATGAGGTTAAAAGCAGTAAGACGTATCTTGATTTTTGAAGGTCAACACTCCCCTGGAACTACTTAACAAAAACTACAGACCACAGAAAAATCTACTTGTACAGAATTTGATGAAAACCTCATCTTTACTTTTGCAGTAAGCTTCTCAATGGAAATTGGGAGGAAGCTGCTGGCTTGTTAGGCTTAAGCAAACTGTCCTCATTTATGGTCTTGTATCCTACATCAAATCCCATTCCTGCGATAAAGAACCACAGCACAAAGTATCTCAATGCAAATTCAAAAGGGAATTCTAACACAAGATAAAGGGTACCATTTCCAACAATACCTTCTTACCTATCCTCTTTGATGCCATGGGGACACGTCAGGAAATAAACAGTGAGAGTCTTAGTGGCTAAGATGAATCTCATTAAATAGAGGAGAAACCAAGGCAGGATTCACCAGGTACACACTGCAGACTGATACTGGAGATTAAGTGTCTTCAGAAGAAAACCCCAGTTTCAGATAAGAGGATGGGGCAACCAAAGGTCCATCCTCACGCACATGTATACCTTCCCCATCACTTGGTTACCTGAGTCTTTCCGGCAGTCTCCAACCTCTTCCTGGCTCACAGTGTGTGGGGATGGGGAAGGTCTCCTGTGTCCTGCCCTTTTGCAGTCTCTCTCCTCACCCCTCCTGTGATCTTTCTGGGATTTGGACTCCTGGAGCTTGCCCTCATGCTCCATCCCATGAGAAGAGTGGCCTTGATAGCGGGATTTGCGGCTCTGATGGTGCACCAGCTGGCTGCCACCCCGACGCCAGGTCTCCTGCTCAGCCTCCAGTTCCACATCAAGAACAGGAAGGTGCTTTGCTCCATCTCGCCTTGTCAGCTTTCTACTGCACTGTGCCTGCTCTGCGAGTCCACGCTCTGACTCCAGGTCGAGACTGAGAGGTCTCCAAGACTTCTCCCTGCCAGGTGTGCTCCTGTCCTGCAGTTCCCAGTTGTCAGTGTGCTCACCAGCACCATGATCAGCCTCTCTTTCCAGGACAAGGCTGGGAGGTCTCCCAGACCCACCGTGGCTGGCAGATTTGCACCTCTGCCGATGGCTATTGGTGGCCTCACTTGGTTGAGGAGACCTACGGTGATCCTCCAGTGGGGCATACCTGTGCTGGGAGGCACTGGGGGATAAAGGTGAGCGTGCTTTTCGGTGCTCTCTCTGTCGGTGCGTGCGCCTATCGTCACCACGCGCCCTGCGAGGCTCAGAAACCTGCTCCCTGCGATCAGCCCGGAGGTGTTCTGAGCAGCAGGGGAGGGACAAACAAGGAGCTGGTTAGTGACATGGGGCTAATGGGAGCTCAGTGAGGCCAGAATCACAGTCCGAATCAAGGAGAAGCTGGAAACAGAAGTAAAGCACAGAGCAGCTGGGAAGAAATGAACGGGGACATAATGTTCCACAAAATGCCACAGCAGAGAGTGGAATGGGGGCTCTGCTTACATCAGGGTAACACAGGAGGCAGTGGGGTTAGAGCAGAAAGCACAGTCGCAGCCCAAAAGCATGCCTGAACATGTCCTAAGGTGGGGACAAACCAATAAAGAGATTAAGGATTTTTACTGATTCCATTAGAGCTGCAGAACACAGCAGAGCAACCCATCTCCTGGTGATCTGTCTCTGCTGTGGGACATGGCACTCTCAGGAGGCAAGGCTGGGGAAGCAACAGGAGCTTAAGGCCAGGAGACTCCAAGCAGAGACTCAGGTTGGATCTTGGTTTATGAGCATTCACACCTCACACTGGCTTTAACTACACGGCTGTTCACCAGAAATAAAAGCCTCACCTTTATGGGCAAAGACCCACAGCAAGTGGGAAGAAGAAAAAGAGCTGGGATGGAATTGATTTTTCTTTATATTTTAAGAGAAATATGACAGACAGCTACTGCATCCACATACTTTCCACCACAAACTGTCACCTGATGCTCCTGAAGTCACAGGAGTTTCAGGCTATTCATCGCATAAACAGAAGTTTGGCTTGACTGCAGAGAGGGCTACAGCAGCTTAAGGGCAGGATAAGTTTTTGCAGCAACCAAGCTCCTGACCTCAGCAGCAGAGCTGGAAAAAGCCGCCTACTCAGCAGCTTAGTGTGGCTGTTTCCTCTGTGCTTTCCAAAAAGCAGGTGGAAATTTTTCTTTGCTTTTAGTTTCAGTAATAAAGCAGTCACAACTGTACGGATGCAGAAGTCTGAGTGTATATAATCTGTTCATCTATTTCATTTCTAATCAACCTATTTGCTGAGAAAGAAATCAATGCACTGAGTGAACCGTTATTTCCCCAGCAGCTTTTCAAAGCAAAAGTGTACTGCTGCAGAAAAATCCCTTCAAGCAGAGGCTGATTTGAAACAGAAACATACAAAGAAAAGTGTAAGATTTTCCTGCTGCATTGCTAGGAGTTTTTATAGCATCTGAAAACATATAATAGATTTCCCAGCACCTTCTGTCTTAACAAATAGCTTTGCCTTCTCTACAATCATCCAGATTTCAGAACTAAGAAAACAAACCAAAAAACTTAATGTTCCCTTCAAGTCATACTATCCAGAAAAATACCTTCTTCTGAGCCAGCAAAAATAGAGCCTACTGAAAACCTATCTTGAAAACAAATGGGCTCTGTTTGTGTGACTTTCAGAATAACCACAGCAGCTCCTGTTAGCTGGTAGGTTTTCGTGTTCAGTTTTAGACTGTTAGCACGGCTTACAGAAGAGAGACATCCAGTGCAACAATTTAAGTGACTTACTGAACAACGTGCACCAGAATCTGAAGGTAAATGGTTTTTCGTTGATTTCTGAATGATATTAACAGAGGCCTAAGAATGAATTCATTTTGCCATTTAGGGAAAGCTTGATGATTTGGCAGAATAGAAAAGGTGATTATGCAAGAGTAAAGTATGGCTGGGTTACGAAAGGTTTGGTGCAGGAAACACAATCATGCCAGACAGCCCAGGCAGGAAATTTGCTTTTTGGTTATCTCAAGGCTATTAACTCCTCAGCAGGCACTGGTTTCCACAGCACCTTCTGCAGGAGCCAAGTAAACACTCTTTAGGTCCTGGTGTTATTCTCTCAAGCAGCATGTGACTAAGCTAATAGTGAAATATTTTTCATGGCACAGACACTTCTGGTAGGAACTCTGCTTTCTTTCATGTTTATTTTTCCACTTCTTAAAGGCTTGGTTTGCTCTAGGAGCAATAGCCCTAATCCACACTCCTCCTGGATGGGGTAAGTTTTTATTTGGCCAAGGCAGACTAAAATCCAAATAAAGCAAGGGCTTTTCTTTTGTGTTTAAGTTCACAGGTAACGAGGACAAAACAAACAAAGAATGATGAAACCTCATCAAATGGTGCCCAAGTATTTAAAGACCTTTAATTAAAGTGCTAGACAATCCAGACATCCAAATCCATTTTAGTCCCTTCCAGTTTTAAGGAACAAGGATCAAGCGCTGCTCTACAACCAACAGGCAATAAATCCTTCTAGCACACTCCCAAAACTACAGATTACAGCAGGGAGAAAAATTAGACCCCCAAAATACCCTGCTCTCCAAATCTGTAGCAATCAAAGTGCAGAGTCACAGGCTTCTTTCTGTCACTGTTAACAATCCTGTGGTACCATCTCTGCCTGGCAACACTATTGCCTCTACTGTAATTTTTCCAGGGACTTGACCCATTTAATTCTGAAACAAACTGTGAGTTGGCTGTAGAACTCTCAGACCAAAGTCTTTTCCAGCTTTGCACCCATAACAGAACTGGTGGCCATAAAGTTTTCACCTAGTTACTGCTGTGCACTTTGTGCTGTGCATTTCCTTGTCCCTCCTTGAGCTTCTACTCAAATGCAACTACAATATTTTGCCCGAGTTCAGATGAAAATATTTAAAATGGCCAGCAGTATGGATGTTAAGGAGAGAAATAAGAGATTTGATTTCCACCTTCATAATCTGCTGATCAAAAGCAACCCATCTCTTCCCCACCACATTTTCTAAGATAGAACACAAGAGCCACCACCAGTGCATAGCAAAGCAAACACCACATTGCTCCATAATTAAATACACGCAGATTCTCCCCTCTCAATTTAAAGAAAGTTCACATTTGATTGCAAAAGACGTCCAGAAGAAAGCAACACAGCGCTGAGTCGTATCTTCTTCATAAAATGCAGTCCCAGAGGATAATCATAGCAAAGATTCTGGGGAGATGATCTTGTTATTCAGTAAGTCATTCAAAGCAGTTGTGCTAATTTTTGGACTTGGATACATACCTGAATGGATTATTTTTTTGTTTGAAAAGCTGTTCCATGAACCAGCAATTGCTTCTGTATGCAAGTAGCAGTGCCAGCACCACAGATGAGCACATACATTCAAACAGAAACAGTTTTAAGTGTGGAATTGCATCTGCATTTCTCTTCTGCACAGCTGTGGCACCATATAGCTGACTTACCCGTACTCTCAGCTATTGTTTTTTCCTCCACAAATAATTTCTAACTTTAGAATAAAGTCAGATCCTGACCCTGGAAATTCATGCAGTGCTATAGTACAGAATGCAGGACAATGCAAGTAAGGAAAATCACCCTAACAAACTACCCAGATCACCGGTTTCACCTACAGTACCTTGATCTTGATCCCTTTTACAAGCAGAAACTTACCTCCATTTTCTGAATAATAGCTATCCTCATAGACTTTGTGTCCCTGGGATTCTGGGTAGTGCTTCTTGCGCTTTTTTTCTTCCTGCAATTCTTTCTGTTGTAGGAGACGGGCAATGTCCTGCAGAGATGGAAGAAAATCATTACCTTCCCCACAGAACATATCCAGATGGTTCTTATTAGACCACAATTATAAAAATCCTCATAGTTTTATTTTTTAAGACAACACTGACAGGGTTACTCTTGCATTCAAACCATGGACTGGACGGGGCTTCCAGCTTAGCGGCTGATAAGAGGCAATATCAGCAACTAGCACACGACCCACCACTGAGCCTACCCAACAACTTGCAGGTTCCTAATCCATCTATATGCAAGTCTACTAAGTAGTAACTGCCAAAAAGCGGTAGGAGGGATTTCCTGAGCAACCTTAGGCTTTCAACAACACCTTTGAGGCTCACACGACTAGTGGTAGCCAAGAAAAAACACAGCAGCACAGACTGTCCCAGGCTGACAGCACTTCTGACTGAAAGCAGTTCCCAGACCAAGACTGGAACTTGCTTCAAACAGGATTTAATTTATAGGGTTCATAGCATGACAAGCAGGGAGATGCATCAATTTGACAGAGGTTGAAGGAAAAGAAAAATCAAATGGGACGTTAGGAAAGAAGAGCTACACACAGCACAGGAGTGCAGTGGGGACTGTAGGCCATTTATCTTGTTGCTGATTTGGTAGATAGGCAATCAAAGAGCAGCACTCCATTTTCTTAATCGGTTTTCCTTCAAGATGACTAATGGTGCAACAAGGCCTAGCAGCAGTCAATAGCTCTTTGGGGCTTCCTCACTTGGGGCCTGATCTGAAGCTGGAAGATACCAGCTGGACAGCCTTACCCTTGGATGATATTCATCTAAGCATCCACTCAGAATGTACGTGACAGGTAGGAAAAACAACAGTGAAATGCATAGTCAGAGCTGAAACTCTCCAAAAGCAAAGCAAGCACTGGAGGGCAATGGATGAATGTTCAAATACCAATTATTATTTCAGTATTCAGATCATATTTGTATGGCAACAAGCTTTGTTAAGGACCTGAGGATACCAGGCTCCTTATTAAAAAAAAAGTATTTCCCTTTGGCAAGTTTAAACTCTAACAAGAGGAGCAAGTCTGTAAGTACATGGGCTTAAACATATTATCCCAAGGACTGAGACAGTTCAGGACTTGCAAATCTGTATAAGCCATTAACTTAGTGCCATTACTGGGTACTTTATTCTAAAACCCTGCACATCTAGCTGGATATGCCTGAACACTGGAAAATACCACATACCTTCATGTGTGACAAATTCAGGACAAATCTGACACATGCCTAATACCAGCATAATTCAGCATTTCTTGCAAGATAGGTGAACAGATGCAATACTGAGGGCCACAGGAGTGGTTCTGACAGGATCCCCACTCTGCCACCTGACAAACCCCTTAGGCACTGCACAGCCCCACATCAGCACAGGAGCCCACCCAAAAGAAGTAACACTGGGGACCATAGAAGGACAGCAGGACTGATTCAAGCCCTCCTATTGCAAAGTCAGGCAGTATTGCTTCACCTTAAGTATTTATCTGCAGCCTAACCCAGCACATATCTGCTTCAGCCACACTCCAGAACTACCTATGAACCAACAGGAAGAGAAGGAATATTTGTGGCTTTTCCTCATCACATTGAGTTATAATCATCTGAAGACTGCTCCCAGCATCCAAAGATAATCAGTAGGCTAGTTCGAGATGTTGCAGGGACTTGCTGTCAGACTGCTGACATCCCAGAAGCCCTCTGCTTAAACCTGTGCAGCTGCAATACTGCTGTCAGCAGAAGCTTCACTTCTTCATTTTCGCCAGGAAAATAAGAGAGATGGTCACATTTACAGCATAAATCCTTTAGCCAGTGTTCCTCTCTCTCCCACTGCATGATCCTCTTGGATGTTTCTCCATCTTTCTGGCCTTTCTGGCCAGCCTTTCTGTACTTGTTTGGATTTAATGGTACTAGAAGCAAATGAAGTCTTGAACAAGCAAACTGAAGTTAGCTAGACAAATTAGTACTAGCTCTTCCAAGAAATAGCCTTGTGTTTAAATGCTTCCCATAGAGAAAATGCCACTAGCTGCCTCTTCAGCACTGTAAAACTACCTGAATTTCTCAGGGACCTACCTGCAATCAAATACAGGGACACACTCCAAGCTCACATACATGTTCCTCCAATCCAGGACTTTCTGAACACCTCAGGAAGGCCTACTATTATTTGCCCTCTTTGTTAGCATGGCATTAGCATCAACCCTCGCAGGCTACAAATGTATCTGACACGTGTAATAGGGCTCCCTGAAATCTCTGTGCATGCTGATAATCCATGAAGATCAGTACTGAGAGCAGCCAACGCGGCTTCTGCAGCTAATAACCAAGAAATGCCTGCGCTAAAATGGCTGATACAAGTCGCTCTGTCATCTTTCAAAGTTACCTCATCTTTTTCCTCTTGCCTGCGTCGCTGCTCTGCTTCAAACACCAGCTTCACTTGGATTTCCTGAGCAATCTCTGAGTCCTGCCGTTCCCTAGAAGAGAAGGAAACAAGGATCGTAAGTACCTAAAATCATAGACATCAGTCTGGAAAGAGGGATAAAAAGAACTAAAAGCAGCTATTCAATTCACACAGAAGAGTTATTATTCCTCAGCAATAGTGCAGAGCCCATGAATTCTCACCAGAGACCAGGACTCCCTGTACTTAATGCTGCTCAAATTTAGAAAATCGATCCCAAACCTTCCATGATCAAAGTACAAAAATGACAAAACAAACTCATAGGCAGTTTGCTAAGAAAGGAGATAGGAACAATAAGACAGAGCAGGCCAAGGAAGTACATAGGAGTCTCTGCAAACAGCAGTGTAACGCTGCTGAGGAGCACTTGTATGTGTGGTGCCAACGCAAGAGTTTAGGGGTAAGGTTAATACAAGCATTTCTGGATTTCTGAATGAGAAATGCTGCTGAGGTGGGATGAGATGCAAAAGCAGAAGCAGTCAGTAGGAAAAACAGCAGTGTGCATCAGAATGAGGGGTGGGAAGCAATCATCACAGCACCACACAGGACTATATTAACTGGAGAACAGAAAAACAGTAATTGTGACATGAAATGTCATACTTCCATGAGTTTCATCTGGGTGGATAAGACTAGGAAAGATGTATTTGTGGAATGTCATGCAGAAAGCATCTGAAAGAATTGCACAGTGCTCAGCTGCAAGCTCTGATGCCCAGCAAACAGGCCTAAATGATAGCCAGGGTTCTTTGGGACAATCCAGAACAGGGCTGGGGGATTTGAGAATGAAGATTAAGACCTCTCCCTTTCAGGACTGTTGAAATTGAGTCAGTGACTGCTCCAAACAGGTCAGAGGGGAAAAAAATGATAGGAAAAAAGGAAAAAATAAAATCTATCAATCTAGAGGTATCTCTGCAGTTGCAAATGCTAAAAAGTAAGGCACAGGAGACAGGAATGAGAATAGCAACTGGCAGAGATTGCTTTATCAGGATACAATCTTTCAAAGAATATGCTGGCAGTGATCAGATAGGTGATGGGAGGACAACCAAAAGCATATTATGGAAGTCAGGCAAATACTTCAAGAGAAGCAGGTTCAGCTACATGAAAGCTGCACAGGGTAGGCTGGAGCATCTGTTCTTGTCTTGAGGAAGGATCAGGGTTTAAATGACCTGGCACACTTGGAGGCAATGGGCTAAAATGCAGCAAAACTGAGAGAACTGGCATTGCTGGAGCAATCAATGGCACGACAGTGGCTTGTTTTATAGATGAAGAACAATAGAAGTGCAAGGAGTTGGTTAGGTGGTGTAGGGTGGGACACTGCAAGAAGTGCATTAGAGGAGAAATATCACCAAGAAACATCTGATCTGTCAGAGATAAAAATAAAAAAAGGAACATGAAACACATGAAAAGAAAAAAAAGCTTTTTTAATTTATGTCAATTGCCCCTCAGAAACAGATCTACAGTTGGGTACTGTGTGTTATTCATGCTTCCTCTTCCTTCTTCAAACACACAAGAATCCCATGTCCACGTCATAATGTGATGTTTCCTTCCCTTTCCTGGACCATGTTTGTAAACATTTGCTCACATTCATAAATTGACCCAGGCCTAGAGACATCCTAGAAGGCCCTCATGAATTTGTGTGTGCAGACCTGGAGTTATTGATAAGGCAAACAATTTCAGACATCAGTTTCTTTCATCCCCATAAGAGAACTCGTATCTGGCAAGTGTGTATGTTTGTGTTGCACCTGACTGCAGAGAAATCTATTTAGAAGCACACAGGTCAAACATAGTTCGTAAACCTGCTCTATAAAAAGGGAATGTTGGCAAAACTGGAACAGGAAACCAGTACCAAGCAAAAAGACAACTGAACATGCAAACCCTAGAAGCATACTGTCAGTGTGCATAGAATACTAGATCTTTTACGAGGCCAATCTCAGATTACACGGATTCATGTAAGAAAATAAATTAGAAAGGTCAAACACATCAATGTGTTTGAGTCTGCAGTCCCTCCTGACACCTGCAAACAAAGCTAAGGTGATGAGTTCACTGGCACCAGCTAATTGCTGAATGCTTAAAATCCATCTTTCTCACACAAGCACAAGACAAACAGCTAACTGTCTTCCAGAACCAAGGCGACAAGGTCACTGCCTCCCCATTCACAGCAAAGAATACCAAAAGTAATGCACAAGCAGAAGTGCTTTCTTGTTCCTGATGGCATGCATCCTGCTGTACTCCATATCAAGCTCTTTCAAAACCACTGAACAGAGACAAAGGATTGGATTTTGTCTTTTCTTGATGCTCAGTGGTAATTAAATCCTGAGACTTGATTAGTTATTTAACATAGGCTAGTGTTTCAACTTGACTTGAACGTAAGCAAAAAGGTTAAAGAACTTGGACAGCATTTCTTGTCCTCTAGTTTCTTTACTGTGAATTCAATGGCTTTAGTCTCCAGCAATCAGCCAGAGCAATATAAACATCCCCACCTCCAAACCTCACACGAGGTGCCCTTCATGCCCACACAGCCAGCAGTGTTACTGTCAAGGAAACACCAGCTTAGAGAACAATAAAAAAAATAAAGGCACTGATTAGAAAGCTGCCATTCACAATGGCTGGAGCGAGTAATTGTTGCCAGATGAGAAACAACAAAAGGGTTTAAGGGAAATGTTCAAAGGAGCTGTAACAGAATCATTATGGTACTGGGAACAAAACAAGGAAAGAGCATCTCTTTACAGTATTTCAGTTATTTTAGCAGCCCTGCTACTATGCTTGGCAGCATCCAGGCTGCTTGGCTAAATGTGAGAGATGCTTTTAAAGAAGCAGGAGTACTAGCAGAGTTCTGAGCTTCCCTGAATTCTTCAAGGGAAAGAATAAGCAAGAATAGACATGTTTTCTTTGTCTTTCAGATCTCCAGGTAAAGTAAAAAAAAAAAAAAAAAAAAAAAAAAAAAAAAAAAAAAAAAAAAACCCTTATGTTTGAAGAGCTTTTTTTGTTATGCTTCTTGTCTCTAAGGAGACCACCCAGTTCAGCCTCTTCACCCCTCTGCCACCTTGCAGGGTCAGGCTGTCCTAGGCCATACAGCACACAGCAGCAGTGGGGGTCGTTGTGTTGCCAGAACTCACTGATCTTGCAAAAGGAAGAGACAGTGGGAATGTATTGAGAATTAAGGAAGACAAAGATCCAGTTATAAAAGGAAGCCTCCAATTTTTTTTTTTTTTTTTTTTTTTTTTTTTTTTTTAAACAAAAGCAACAAAAACTATTCTTGCAGAGCTCAGGCTTTCAGGAGTAGAACTGCTGCTGACACAATGTTCTGCGTCAGCAGTTCTGCCTGTAACTTGGCTCACAAAGTTAGCAAATCCCATTTTGTGAAGTCCTACAGCAGTAAAATTGTTTGCAGTTCCCAGCAAGTAGCAAAAAGGAATCATCTCTGTCATACAAAGTTAATTTTTAAGTTGCCATTTACAGGCTCACATCTCTAATTGCTAACAAAGCTATTGAAATAAAACAAACTTCAGAGATGCACACATACTGTCTGCATGTGCTAGTACCATTAAGTATAGTGGCTGACTTGCCACAGCCCAGCCTTGAAATCTTTTATGAACAGCTCCTTTGAAGCTGTATCACACACATCTGCAGCACAGAGCTCTTCTACTGCATCACTCTGCCAGATGAACCCCGCAGGGTTTGTGATTCACTATCGACTGTATCTGGCGGGTGGCATCACAGAGCAAGACAAGATAGGATGCATTTCCCAGCTGCTGCGCTGCATTCTGCTTTGCAGACCTTTCAGGGAGCTCCTTTAGAAAGCAAGATGCTGCCTCTCATCGTTGTGATCTTACTGAGCCCTGCCACACAAACCATTTGTTACTTCTCACGCATGGCAAGTGAGAGGCAAAAAATACAAGAGTAGGATCAAAGTCAACTCTGGGCTGGTAAGTCCCAGTTTGTTTTTCTCTGCACTATAACTTTTTATTCCTATACCTGCTCCACAGTCATGGCACAGAGAAATCCCAATCACAAGCCACAGTGTGGCTTAGATGAGGTAAGAGGGGCTCTGAGCAAGACTGTAGAAAAAACTGAATCATTAAAAATCTTCCTGCAGCTGCTGCAAGAAGTGACTGCAAGAGAACACACGTCCACAACTACTATCTCCACCAAGCGGCCCCAAAACAGCAGCTCCTCTTCCCACCATGCTTCATGCTGGAGCATCTACAAGCACAAACACAGGCTCTGAGCTGTTCAGCACAGTGCAAAGCCAACATATATGGAGTTAAAATCCTCAAAAGCACTTATAAGGCACAATACAGGTAGGCCAGTATCTGCCATATTTCCACAAGAGGGGGAATTCACTATAACACTGTGTACTTCTGTAGTGTAAATTCTTCTCTCTCAGACTTCAGCCAGGGGCAAGTCTATTGCAAATGGCCAAATTACTCCTCTCTGCCAACAAACAGAAGAATAGGAAGGCTTCTTTTCAGCCAACAGAGCCCAAGCCAAGGCAAACCCTAGGTCCATCTGCTCCCATCTTGTCCCATGCTAGAGAATAATATCCATACTTCTATAGCAACAGATATCTAAAGCAAAAGGCTGATCAACCTGTACCCCATTGTACCGTGCATCAACTTGAAACAAAGCAACTCATTTCAGCACTCTGACCAAACAGGATGAGCGTTTGAACAGCTCCATCCTAAACTCACAGGTCTTTTTGGCGTTTCTGGATTTGAGCACGTGCTTTCAGATCCTCCTCCTCTTGCAGTTGCTTGGCCACCTGCAAGTCATGCTGCACCAGACGATTACGCTGAATGTTTGTCGCCAAGTGATGCTCAACTGGAAATAAGCACAGACAAGAGCCCCAAAAATCAGCCTGCTGAATGTCACACTGTGAATGAGATGAAGAAGTGGGAGGGAGATTCCAGGCTAGAAAGGAAGACAGTCTTCTGCAGGGTAATGTCATTAACTTCTCTACAGGTGGGTAAGCCCCAAATTGAAATTATGTCAGCAGCTTGAGATTGCCTCACTTCAACACTGAGAAGGCTGCATATACGTTTATTACCAAAACAAGGCCTGCACATCTTAATTGCATACAGATTGGTAGGGATTTACTTTTAGGCTTTGTATTTCATTTTCTGGTCCCACGAAACTACTCTAGATTAATAAAGTGGGGCTGGAAAGAACCATCAGAAGCCAATGAAAATGAGTGGAACGTAAACCATTTCTACGGATTTTTCCCTAACTCACTTTCAAGAAAATCCAAAGAGAGAAACTCCTCTTCCTTCCTATGTAATATGTTCCAGAATCTCACTAACTTTATATTTAGCAACAGAGCAACTAAACACTACAGTGAGCCCTTTACCATACATGGATAATGCCTCCAAGAAAAGATGACTGTAAGAACTGCAGCTTACAGTTTTTGTTTGGTGGTCTCACGTCCCAGCAGTAAGAGTCACTTCAGTGCAAGCTGCATGCTCAGTAGAGCCAATGGAACAGCACTAGGACCTAGTACTGCTAGATACCAATGCGACTGGCATGCAGCAAAACAGATTAGAGAGGCCACCTCAGCCCTGACTGAAAAGCAAACATCTCCTGTATAGAAATCACCAGCCACTTGTGAGTTCCTGGCTGTACTTTTTTTTCCTCTCTTTTTTAAAGCATGCAGCTGCCTTGCCTCAAAACGTCTTAATTAAAAGGAAGTCTCCGTTCTGAAGGCAGGCACTAGCAGTTCTGAAATCAGTCAGTAAGCAGGCCTCTACTGGCTGCTCTCAGGTCAGCCTGTGAAACGGGAAGCTTCCAGGCATGCTAGTCATTTCTAACAGCCTCACACAGCAATAAAACCTCAAGCGCACTCCCACATGCAATCTTATTATGATCAGCATAAAGAAACTCCACTATAAATGGAATGGGAAAACTGTATGCATGAAATGCAACCATCTCTAGAGGGCAATACAAGCTGGGGTAGAACACAGAGTAGTGTTACAGGACAGCAAATACAGCAATGATAACAATACTCCATTAGAAAGAATTAAAAAAAACAAAAGCAGAGAGGATTGCTCTAAGCAAAAAAAAATGAAAACCCACAACATAAGAACAACGCAGAAACAGTTATCTGCAGGGATACATTTGATTCAATTTGTTCCAAATATTGCTACTTACTTTCTTGTTCCTGCAAGTTATGGGCCAAGGTATGATCTTCCAGGACAGCAAAGTCTCGACACACTGCACAGGGAAACAAAGCCATGAGAATGACGATGAGGAGGAGGGAAGGGGAAAAAGACAAAAAGAAAAAATATCAATACAGATGCTTGGGTTCTGAAGCAGCACTGCCTTGCTCAAACCAGACAAAGTCAGCACTCAGAGGGCACATCTCTGCCCCGCTCCACAGCCCTGGAATGCCCACCGCTGGGCTGCTCAATCCCAGAGCCTCTGTTCCCTGCCATGCAGACTTTGAACATGGCCTGCATTCCTCATGCCATGCTACGTCCCTTGCACTTGTCTCCCGTAAAGCAGCACGAAGCCAAGTTTGCAATACAGGCAGCTTTGCAAACATGCCCCACCTTTACATTACACACCTCTCTGGCTTCAAGTCATCACAAGCTGATAACAACTCTGTATTTACCCTGAGCATGGATGAAAAGTGGTTACTGGGACCAGCACTGATTGCTGTGCAATCACACCAGAAACTCATCCAACTTGCAATGCACGCGAACATTATGCACAAATACCCAACACAGAAAGTGACTGAAACTGCAGTGGCTTGAACATGGCTGCAGCAAGAACCCGTAGGGGTTCAAACCTGCAATCTGACATTTGGTGTGCTTGGCACAATGTGCATTCCAAGGAAGCACTTTGCCTGGCATCACTGCACTCCCTAAGACTACTGAGGGCCTCCATTAGCTTTGCCAGGGTTTTACGACAGTTGCGGGGGCTGCTCTCTCTCCCCCACCAAAAGGGGTTTGGAAATTGTAGGGCAAAAGCAGAATACACAGATCTCAAATCCAATGCCCTCTCAACAGTTATGAGACTCCAAGCCCAAAAGAATCACAGGAAACTAATTTCTATTAGATAAGCCTAACTTGGAAGTGCAAAAGGAAAACATTATCTACCCAGCCCTGCGATAGGAGTGGCTGGACACAGTCCAAAAGTAGACCTTGAAATTCTGAAAAACAAGCAACTCGATCTTCACGCTTATCATGAGAAATGACAAAAGGTTTCTTTTTCCCTTAGACACATGAATGAGTATTCAAAACCCATTCAAACCATTCTCGCTCCTTCCATCAGCACATACCTCAGCCATGCCCAGCTCAGCTCCTCGGGCTGGTGAACAGCTGCCTAGCCCCGAGCCTGCTGGGCGTACTCCAGACAAGGGCTATCAAGTCATGTTCAGTTGAAAACTGCCCCTGAATTAACCTATGGACTTCAGACAAAATATAGACTTTCCCATGGAAATTTTTGAGCCAAAACTTAGGGGAGTCATTGGGTTGAAGAAGAGCTGAAATTCCCCATTGAAAACGTTGGTGGAAACCCATCTCCCCAAGACACACGCTCCTTTCTCAGGGGGAAGATTCTGTCTTCCCACCAAGCTGTTCCCAGACTCCAGAAGTCGACCTGCAACCCAAGACAACCCAAAACAACCACCCGCATCATTACCACCACGGGTAATTTTCAGCTTCTTCTTGGAAGCTGTGCTGACCCAGAGACAAATAAACAGGAAGAAGATGAGCACCAGTCTGAAAGGAGCACATTTTTACAAACGCCGATCACTTTCACTCTCGAGCTTTCAAAGGAATGCTCTGCCCACACTGTGGGAAAACACAAGGGTTTATTTTTAACTTGTTATGATAGGCAGTGGAGCGGTAAAACAGTCACACACCTACTGGGACAGGGCCACGTGCAGCATCTGGTGCTTTGGGAGCAAAGACACACAAAGCGTGCACTGCTGCCCATGGAGCTCCCACTTCAAGGGGAGCCTAAGACCCCCAGGATGTAGGAAAGCTATGAGGGCAATTTCTGAGGAACACGTTCATTGAAGAGTCTGAGCAGACACCATTTCCAACCCCACAAAGGGTAGAAAACACTGCAAAGGGAGGGGAAGGCAGCCACAATCCCACGAGTTTCCTTTCTCTCACAGTGACACATGCTGAGATGTATCAGGATGCTCCTCAGCACCCACAGGGCTTCACAGGTTTTTAGAAGAGCTTCTGACTGCAGCCAAGTTAGTACTTTAACCAAAAATCCTGTTGAATGTGTCAAGGATAAGCTTTGGTGCATTTGAGGGCATTTTGCAGATGACAGACTGAAGATAAGGCTGCACTTCAAGCAGCCCTCCCCTCAAGGTCAAAGGCAGTGCTTCAGGGAAGGAGGGACAAGCAGCAGGGTGGAGATGAGGACAGTGATTACGGTAACAATCCCAGAGTGACTCATTTTAAGCATGTACAGTTCTGGATGGTGCAATTAAGGCTTTCTTTTTATTGCATAGGATATTGCATTGAAAGGATACTGAATGCTAACTAGCAATGAAACACTTCCAGTTGGCCTTTCCTATAAATAAATGCTTCCTCCAGCCACCAACCACAGCTGTTTCAGGCAGCAGCGCTGCTCACAGGTAACATATTCAGGGTGTCCAGCATTCAGGAGCACATTTTTATGGGATAGGGACAGATGTTCCCCAAAAAGTCTTTACTCTGTGGTCCCTAACGCTATTTAGTTTCACAGAATGATGGTGAGTCAGCCACCTCCTGCTCACACAGCATCACCCAGCCTGCTGGAAAGGTACCTTTGGCTCAGAGGCTGGAGCTAAGCAGAGATATCTCAGTGCAGCACCACAAAGAGCCTGTCTAGATCCAGGGCTGTGCTTTCACCACATCTTTGAGAGCGCTTCCTCCTGGAGGTTTGATAACAACAGGAAAAAAAAAAAAAAAAAAAAAAAAAAAAGAAAAAAAATCCCACCCACAAACTAGAAGGAGAAAACAGCGCTGTATTTACCACAGTAGGTCTGTGAGCAAGTTCATTGCACAGATGCCTGAACAGCTGTACAAGCAAAACAAGGGAGTGCAGAAGCAAGGGTGAACACTTCCAGAGCTGCACATGTGAAGCATCTGCAAAGATTACGAAATTGCATCCCAGCCCTTCTGAACTCCCTTCTGCTCCCCGTGGCATTTAAGCTGTCGTGTTGGTCATGACGCTGAAGGTGCCGGCAGACCTTTGCTCCATCCTCACCTCCTCAGAGAGGCACACGTGCACAGGACTTTAGATTCTGTGCTCCATTCTGCTCACGCCCAGCTACACTTTGCTACTCATGTGGGAAAAAAATCAGAGTGACAGAAATATACTTGGTGTGCAAGCAAAAAGGCAGAAGGCCTGTGGTAGAACACCCCTGCTCTTCTCCCAGCAGTCTTGCACCAAGGCCCACAGAGAGTCTCACCTCCTCCAGTGAGCTTCATTCCTACAGCACAACAGAGATTTTTTTTTACCTATTTTATTGTTTTAACGGATGGCAGTTCTCCTAAATCCATGAATGGCTAACTGGAGCGTACAGACTTCACCCCATGAGGCTGAAGTTGTTGGCAGAGCAGGAGATGTTCATCACTGCCTGAAACTTGGCTGGACTGAATGCCCCTAACTCATCTGAGCACATTATTCCCAAGTTCTGTCAGCCTGAGAACGACATGCAAAGGAGGATGAGAACATCCCATTATGAATGGAACAGAGCGCTGTCAGCCAGCCAAGTGGCAGGAGATGGGGACACCTGCAGCAAATTTGGGAGTGATGGCAAGTGCCGAGTGCTCCCTCAAGATGGACCCAGTGTTCACGGCACAGAGCCTAGGACAGCTGCAGGAAGGCCAAAAAAACCAACTCTCTCCTTCCCTGAAGTTGCATCCAACAATAAGGCTGATAGGAAATTACTGAAGATGTAGATTGGATGGATGTGGTCTGAAACGAAGCTACAGCAGCACTGAGCCCTCATTCTCAGCTCATTACGTGGCACTACTGGCACTGGGTTCATGCTGAGAAATAGGACGGCCCCAGTGACAACAGAACCACAATTCCTCCTCTCTGAGAGGCTTTGCATTGTGGAATAAGCAATCTGTTTACCTATTCCCTAATTGCATGGCTAAGAAATGAAAAGGTAAGATTGATGCTTGTTCACCGCTGAGAATTAACTCAATTTCCCATCCCCAGGCCCTGGCTGCAAGCCATCAGGCAGTCAAACAAGCAGCAGGGGCACGATCAGAGCAGCTGCAATCGGCAAGTCCAGCAAAGCGTGAAACACTGACAACAGGTTTGCCCCGGGCTGATTAAACCAATCTGCTGGGTCACAGCAGGGAGTGTGCTGGGATGTGCACTTCTGGCACAGCTGTGAACAAAAGCGATGCCAGCACAGGAATGCCAGTAGGGAAAGCAATGGCTAAGGCATGACAGGAAGCACAGAATCACATCATGGAATTATTAAGGTTGGAAAAGACCACTAAGATCATTTAGTCCAGACATCAACCCATCACGCCATGCCCACCATGTCTCTCAGCGCCATATCAGCACAGTGCTTCAACACCTCCAGGGACAGTAACTCCACCACCCCCCTGGGCAGCCTGTGCCAGTGCACCACCACTCTTTCTGCAAAGAAATTTTTCCTAATATCCAACCTTAACCTCCCCTAGCACAATTTAAGGGCATATTTCTCACCCTACTTGGGAGAAGAGGCCAATCCCCACCTCACCACAACCTCCTTTCAGGTCGCAGAGAGCAACAGGGCCTCCCCTGAGCCTCCTCTCTGAAAAACCACACTTCCCTCAGCTGATCCCCATAAGACTTGTGCTCCAGATCCTTCACAACTCCATTGCCCTTCTCTGGACATGCTCCAGGGCCTCAGTGTCTTTCTTGCAGTGAGGAACCCAAAGCTGAATACAGTACTCGTAATACAGCCTCACCAGTGCAGAATACAGAGGGACGATCACCTTCTGCTTGCTGCAGCATTTCTGATACAAGCCAGGATGCTGCTGGCCTTTTTGGCCACCTGGGCCAAAGCCTGAGCCAGTGCTGGTTCATGTTCAGCCAACTCCTGAGTAACACTACCAGATCCCACCACAAAACCCACGCAGTGGCATGCGATGGGGAGCTCGTTTGCTGCAGGGACCCAAAAGAGTCTCCCTGTAAGCCCCATGCACAGGCCTCACTTGCTGCTAGATATTCAGCCCCAAAATGCGCCTTTCTAAGCATCACTGAGGTACAGGGCTTTTGTGAGCATGGCTGAAGCCCTGTCTTAGGTACAGCAACTTGGCAAAATTTCACAAAATAATCTTTTCCTCTTTCTACCCTGCCACACCAGCTTCCTCCAGCATTACCTCAGCCTCATAGCTCAGCACTTTAACACTGAATTGCTTCAAAGGGAGTGAGGTAACCACAACAGAGGAGCTAAGGCAGCCCTCAATCCTGTGTGACTGAGGTAGGGAAGGGCAGCAGAGCAAGCAGGGCCTCCAGCAGGCCATACCTCACTTGTGCCTGGCAGCCTGGGCCACGCCATGTGACATCAGCCCAAGGGCTCCATGTTGGTGCTGGCCTTCTGATGTGTCCCGGGAGCCCTGCCAGCTCGACACAGGCACACTCCCAGCATTTCCTTTTGGGGTTTAAAAAACCATCCCTTGCTCCCCATCCCCTCCCACTCCCTGCATTCTCCCCCTCAGCATCATGTGCTGGATGGTTCACAAAATAAATGAGAAGGTGTGAGTCATGCTTAGCTCCAAACATCTGCAGTTTCTGAATCCTGAAGCAAAGGACAGCAGGAAGGGGAGACAGTGACACAGTAGAGAAAAAAAAGAAAAAAAAAAAAAAAAAAGAAGTTTCAGCAGCTAAAGCTGCTTCTTAAGGCCTAGAGAGCTAACAAATTAATTGCAGAGCAATAAGCAGAGCCTGTTCCAAACCAGCAATCTTGGAAAGATGCTGAGTTAATAAAACTGCAAATCAGAAAGAACAACTGGCACCACAGGGACTATATCAGCCAGGTGAGTGCTCCAAGATTTCCTTGAGTCCAAGATGACCTGGCCGAGCAGCCCTGGCTGGGGAAAGGGATAAACCAGGGGCAGCTCCAGAGGGACTGCAGTTCCAGCACCGCCTGTTCTGTGAGATACATAGCCTGACCTCAGTGCTTTTCATTTCCTTCCTGCCTCTCCCATTGCACTGAGAGATTCTTGAGCTTGTGCTAATCCACATCACATCTCAGCAGCATTCCTGGGACTTTGGTCACCATGGGCAACCAGTGCCAAGGAAATCAACCTCACACAGGGAGAAGATGGCTCCTGAGAAACAGACAGGACCAGGCAGGCTGGGGAGGGAAGCATGAAGAAGCTGGGCAGCCCCAACTGATAGCAAGCAGAAAAGTCTCTGCTTTGCTCTTAAAACAGAGCACAAAATATCTCCACCACCAGTGTGGTTTGTTGTTGGTTTTGTTTTTTTTTTTAATTGGCAGTTCTGGCCCAGAAGCTAAAAGCAGCTTGGGATTTGGGAATGAGGTTATCCTTGCTGCTCTAAAGATAAATGCCTTAAGGTCAAGGGTATGAGAACCTTGTGCTCTCTGCACCATTCCCCAACAATAAGCTGTCACCTGTCCAACCTATGCTTTGCAATGGAAGTTTGCATACATTTTGGAACCAAATCCTCAGAACACAAGCCTATTTTGTTAACCTGCCTTGAAATAGAAATCAGCAGCTCTCCCTTCAGGAAATGTCTTCTCTAAGCCCACCAGTTTGGCACTGTCTTTTCAGTAAACACGCCTGTGAACTGTACTCTAGAGCAGTCCTCAAGCAGAGATAGCATCTGCTGAGCACTCCAACAGAGGAGGTGACGTGCTTGCACAGACAAAGAAGAATCTCAAAGATTGCAAAAAGTAGCACCACAAGGGACCTCAGAAGGTCATTTCAGACCATGCCCCAAAATGACTGAAATCTCTCATAATGTTTTTATTACAGACATCTTTTTCAATGTTGGATAATTCCACCCTATTTCATCTTCAGTCTTTCGAGATAAGAGCACTTATCTGCCAAGCTTAACACATAATCCATAGGTCAGGAATGTTAAATACCATGTTTTTGGTTTTCAGAAGAATACACTGAGTTTAAGCACTTCAAGCTCACACATGTGCTTGAAAATGACTTTGATCCTTCAGGAGTATTAGCACACTCTATGGAAACTCAGCCCTTTCAGCCACATCCTGCTTGGTTCTCTGATGCAGCCCCCAGAGTCACAGACTTGGCCAGTAGCTTGGCCACTGTGATGCCAGAGCCAAGCAGCAGAACTCAGGCCACCAAACATTATTCACAATATTCAAAACACAGCTAAGTTTGTATGTGAATGAAGTTAATCTTTAACTATGGATGAAAACAGAAGTCGCTTCTGCAGCCCTCCACTCCAGCATCTGACACAACTTCAATTGACTCAGCCAGCACATGTGCAACATGAAAAGCTAACAGGACAGAAATTTTCCTAGCAGCCAATGCCTGCACTGCATAACAAATACCACTGCCCCTTCCAAGTGTGTTTTATCCCTACTTTGCCTAGGGGTGAAGCAGTGTGCATGCTGGGGAAAGGAGAGAGGAGTTACCTTTACCAGGAGACCACACTCCCTGGCTCACAGATGTGTCCACAAGCTATAAGTAACGAATGCCCTGAGTGGTGTCCTATGGATCATACGATGCTGTCCTTTTTTGGAGGTTTTTGTTGTGCATTTTTCTGCAGACAGGATGTCATGGCAGTTTTAGTTTTAAGTCCAACACCACTCATTTAAACCGGTGTAAGGGAACAAAAAAAAGTCTCCTTTCACGCGCAACTCAAAACAGCCACCCACTCAGCAAACTGCTCAGGCATGGAGCTCACATCTCAAGGGACCTGCGCTATTTACACTCCCTGCCCCCACTGTCATCTCAGCAGCAATCATCCTATTTTACTTTGATCTGGTAAGTAGCTTTCACTACAGCATTTTAAACAATTTTATACTACGCAATTGTTGAAAGGACACACTGATTTCCCAGATAGGTAAAACTTCTGTTCTTTGCTCAGCACAAGCTGAAACCCCTCACTCAGTTCAGCAGTTTCTCTGGGGAGGGCTGGCAGGTTGCACCCCATGGGTTGAAACAGCCCCCAGGAG
Organism: Centrocercus urophasianus; assembly: GCF_019232065.1. Taxonomy (NCBI): domain Eukaryota; kingdom Metazoa; phylum Chordata; class Aves; order Galliformes; family Phasianidae; genus Centrocercus; species Centrocercus urophasianus. The sequence goes on along the minus strand of NW_024884744.1, from coordinate 10,216,116 downwards.
CCACAGCACCCTGGCATGCTTCATCCACATTTTAAACCCTCCGTTTCAGGCAGTCATGAATAAACTCACAGAGCAGCTCCACAGAGATGGAGCCAAGATAATTTCAGTGTCAGCTCTCCCAAGCTTCTCCTCCAGCACAATCCTAAAAGATAATGCAGCAGAATGCAAGAGAGCAGGGGGCCAGGACCAGGCTCTCAGCACCTTTCCAGTACAAGTTCATGCATCACTTTGAGGACTCCATGCAAGGCTGACTGCTAAAAGCTGATGCTCTCACAGAAGGTGCCAAGTACCAAGAAGAGTTCCAGTTCCTCTTAAAACCCCTCAGTGTGGTTTCACACCCCAGTGAGCTTGCAGTCATTTGGAGGAGCAAGAGAAGTATCACTTTCTTTCCAGTGCCCAGATGACTGCAGCCAAACCAGAGACTGCTCCAAAGCTTGTACTAAACCAGAGCCACAGCCAGACTGATGGCAGCATCAGCACACATGCACAGACAAATCAGGTTTTATTCATTACATCAGATATGTAAGAAGCAAAGCTCCAGCAGGACAGGCCTCAGGGCAGCCCCTCAGGCTCACTCCAGCCAACTGCTAGGTTCCAAGCAGAAGGTGTCAGAGCTGACTGCAGCATGACTTCCAACTGACTCCTGCAGATTCCTATCAGCTCCCTTCTTCCTAGGAAGGAGCACTCCTGTCTGCCGCCTGCCTAGCCACTGCCAGTGCTCAGGATGAGCTGCTCTGTGATCTGCTTTCTGAGGACAGCCTTCCTTCATAGGAAGGACAACAGCAAAGGATGCTCTGCCTCATTTTCAACTCCTTTTTATTATTTTTCATTTATTTACTTCCCCATTCACCAGCCCCTTTTGGGCGCTCTCCCCCATCCTTACTTCCCACACATAAGTTCTCCAAGTTCATTAGTCAGCTCTGAAGAACACAAAGTACCAAAGCTGGCTTCAGATCAGTCAGACCTTCACAGCTATCTCCAGAAGAGCCACAAGTCAGCAGAGCTACAGTACTGAGAACGCATGTCTCCCTTCCTGTCAGAGCCCTGAGTTGGAACCCTGCCCTTAGAGCAGCTAAGATCAAAACCAGCAGGATAAGATGGTAAGAATACAGTCCCAGACTCTGGAGCCAGATGGGCACAGAGATGAGGATCACAGTGCAAACCTGAAACAAGCTGCTTTGTGGTCATGCTCCAAGAACTCAAAATTAGCTTAAGGACAGCAAGAAGTAAGTCTTTTCCTTTGCAGGGGAAGAAGGGGACGGAGGTCAATCTCCTCTATACGATACAATATACACACCAGCTTAGGGACTGAAAAAAACAGACAACTAAAATCAGGACCCAAAGCAAAAGGTATCTGAAGAAGGCAGGCAGGGCTGAGGCAGGGCTGCCCATCCCTCCTGGCAGCACCAGGCAGTGGGAACACAGGGCCCTCAGGCGCTGCAAATAACCCCAGCAGAGCCCAGCCTCTTCCCAACACAACTTCCTTCGGAAACCTGGCGCCGGCTGCAACGCCTGCAGGAGAGCAGAGCGCTGTGAACAGCAGCTCCACGTGCCACAAAAACAGCCAACACCCTGATGGCTTGGAAAGCTCCCAGGTCTTTCCTTGCCATCCTCTACTGCTTCACCCCAGTGATGTGGTAGTGCTGCTGGGGCACACTGCAGCCTCCTGTCCTGTCTGGTTATAAGTGGCCAAAGCAACGTGCACTCATAGCACTCATTTCACAGTGCCTTCAAGTATTTGCCCCTTTGCCATTGCTAACTGAACATCACATAATTAGCCCACATAGCACTTCTTCTTTTCCCCCAGCCACAGACTCCTGATTCACGAGAACATGTGGGAGAAGGAAGAACCACACAGACATGCATACACAAACTCTGTGCACAGTTTTTTAAACTTCCTCTGAAAAGAGAAGAACACATCACCTGCTAACCACTGCCACTTTCTGTCCTGAACAGCACTCACCAAAGGCACAGGTGCTCTGCTCTCCTAGCAGCAGTGTGCCATGGCTTACAGGGCTAACCTACAGTGAGTGGGGTGGGGTCTTTTTTATGTACCAAGAGATGGTGCAAAGGCTTTTATTTTAAAAAAGCATCAATATGCTTCTATGTGGCTGGCTTACCACCAGCTCTGTAAGGATACAGGGCTGCCCTGCCTTCCTGGGTGGAAGTGCCCAGCAGCCCTAAATTTCTGAAGTTTTAAGGCAGTTTTAGCAACTCCTCAGTCATCTTTCCGCAGTCTTTTGGCCTTGCAACCAGCGCTAAGCAGAGGAGCAGCAGCAAGTATGTGGAAGGCAGCCAGCTGCACACATGCTGGGACGGGGACGAGGAAGCAGGGAGGGAACATGTCACTTTGTCCCACAAATCGTCACAGTGATGTGAACTGCAAGAAGGAAAACAAGGCTCTGAGCAAAAAGGAAAACAAGGCTTATTGCAGCAAAGCAGAGGCATTTCATACAGCCCTGAGACACGCTTCCCCAGGCAGGGCTTCCATGTGTGGCCCCAGCGTGGACACTACTGGGCCACCCTGGTCTTTACAGCTGCTGTCTCCACGTCCTGACACGCACGAGCTTTCTGATGGGAAATTAAAGATTAAGCAGAGGCCCACAGTCACAGTAAACACAAGGCTGTCTGCAAGTCACTGCTCAGACAGCAGCAGTGGCACTGTCTTGTACTGCCAATGGGGGAGAGCCTCCTCCCTCGCTGCCACTTCCAAGAGTGCCAATGGGTAAAACAGACCATGCCTCCTTTATCCCAGCTCCAGCACTTCTCTGCTCATCAGTAGCTAAGAAAACATATGCCTGCAGAAGGCATGAGTGCAAGTCTGGAAGCTCCTGTCTGCCAAAGGCTGCTTTTTCCTTTTTTTTTTTTTTGTTCATGGCAGCTCACAGAGGGCAATGCACAGGATGGCAGGGATGGTAGGAGGCAGACCTGCCTGCTCAGAGCCACAAGCACAAAATGCTAATCCTGCCCACCTCCTCTGCCAAGTGCTGCAGACCCAAGACAGCTGAATGAACAATAAAACTTTCACGTAGATTTAACCAGAAGCAAAATGAGCACCAGCTACTGAATTTCTGAACACTGGAAAAACAGACCTCCTATTACTCAGAAGAGCTGGACATGAACCAGTGACCTAGAAAGAAAATCCCATTTTCATGTCCCGTCAGCCCCTGCCCTTGCTGCCCCCAAGCCATCCAGCTTGCCTGCATTTTTCAGAGTGCTTCTCAGAGGAAGTCACCAAGCAGAAAACTGTGACACAGCACATGATGCTTCATGAAAAAAACACCATCTGGAGCCAAGGGGCACAGTGCAGGTGGCTGCAGGGTGACCTGGCTGATCAGCAGCTGCTCTCAAGAGTTGCCCCCATTACAGTAATCCAGCTGGAATCCAACCCTTCTACACAAGCACAGCCCCCACCACCACCCCCCTGGAAAAACCCCAGCATGGAACCCACCCCCACAGAACCTCTTCAAAACATTGAGCCCGCTGGGGGTTCTGATAGACATCAAGTTTCCTCCTTGCAGTGCCCTACTGCAGAGCACACAGACACCGAAATGGTAAGCTGATAAGATCAGGCAGTCTGCTGCTTGGGACACTGTCTGTCTGGCATTACAAGGTTCACCCTGCAGCAGTGCCACAGAGGTCAGGTTAAGCTGCAGAGGTCAGAGGGAAGGTGCTGCGGCTGAGAGGAAGATGGATGCTTACCACAAGCTTATTCCATTTGTGATAAGGCAAAAAAAAAAAAAAAAAAAAAAAAAAAAAAAGACAGGCTGCCTGCCCCTGGGGCTGCCCCAACAGGGGGAAAAATAAAGCTCCAAACCCTTCCTCCTCACCCAAAGCAGCATCGCATCTTTTACTACCACATTTGGGAAACAACCAGAAGCACTTTACGTATGAATCAGGAGCTCCAGGAAGTCAAAGCAAATGCTTAAGGAAGAGCAGAAGTCAGAGTGAGTACTGTTGCTGCGCTCTCAGGGTGCAAGTAAAATAAATAGAATGGAGCCTAAATGACAGCAGCATGGCTGCACAGATTCTACTGACAGGTGCAGACACACTGCCCTTCTTTTTCTTCTTAATGCTATTAAAAATAGTACTAAATGAGAACTTCATCCACTGCAATTCTCCACCATTCTGAAGAGCTGTGCACTGCAGGACCAGGGTGCTGGGTCTCCCCTTCCCTCTCCCAGACCCCTCTTCCTCTGGGAGGGCTCAGGCCAGCACTGAGCTCCGCAGCCCCAGCTCTCATCTCTGCAGGGAAGGATGGCTGCCAATTCTCACTTCTAGTAATGCATCAGATCTCAAGAGATGAAAGACACGTGCAAGCAGAGCTCAAGCCAGCTTGTTGCTTGCTTTGCAAGTAACCAATTAAAATAATATTTCCAGGATTCTTTTGTCCCTGAAAGACTCACAGATTAGACCTCCAGTTTAAGAGATCTGTGTGCAGACAGCTGAGCAATGCCCCAGGGAGGGTCAGACGAGTACACACAGACCCAAAGCCACTCTGTGAAAAGAGATCATAGACACTGGAAAGGAGAGCAGAGACACTCAACCCACATATTGCAGCCACCACCAAAGCCTTCAGCAAACGCCTTACAAGAGCTTTGCTAACCACAGTGGTCAGAGCAGGCACTTGGCATGCCTGGAAAGAGGTTATAACACCAGGCTGCTGCACCAGGTCTGGCTGATGCTGGAAATGAGTGCTTTAAGAGTTTATTTTATACTAGTAAACCAAATAAAGCGGACTGGATGAACTAGCTTTCACCAGCAAAGCCCCATCTACAACAAGCCTTCAGCTAATATAGATGGCTTTGAAAATGAAAGAAAGAAAGAAAGTAACCACAAGAAGGAAGCACCGGGCCGCAGCTGGTGGATTTTCACTGCACTGCACAGCAGCAACCAGGCTGTAAAACAGCTTTAAGACCACAAGAGAAGAGCCGGATGGCACCGTCACATGGCTGTCCCAAGGGAAGCACTGGGAAAGGACCCACACAGCCCCCCAAAGGGAGCTGAACAAAGTCCTCACACCACAACAAAGCATGGAACCATGCTGTTAATGAACGACTGAGCTGACCTTTGCCCAAAATGGAGAAAGGGAACGTTTTGTGGTTGTTTTTTTTCTTTTTTTTTTTCCCCCAGAAGAATCAACAGTGATTTCTGTATCAGAAGAACAAATATTTCCCCAGGCACGGAAGGTGATGCATTTCTTCCCTTGGCTGGCATTCACTCTGAGCATGAATAGACCTAAACCAGGCCATACCTCGGTTTCAACACTCCGCACAACAAAAACAAATGATATCACTGAACTGAGAACTCGGAATGGGCCCGAGGCTCTGCAGAAAGCAACTCGGGCCTCGGCGGCCGTGCAGGTCGGAGCTGCTCGGGGCACCGCTCCCATCCAGCGGGGTGGGGCGGACAGCAGCCTCGAACCGGGGTCCCCCGGAGGCGCAGCGCCTCTCACCGCAAGCGCAGGTTCACCCGGAGCCCGCTGAGCGCAACCGAGCCAGCCCAACCACGTGCAGGCTGCCCTCACAAGGCTGTCATCCCATCGAACCGACCCGCTGCAAGGGTTAACGGCATTCATTTTCTCGAGCAAGCACGCGCAGGCAGGCACTGAGGACGGGCAACGCTAAAACCGGTCGCCACAATTTCACGTTCCACCCCGGCTCCCGCGAGCCGCAGGGACGTGCGGGGCAAAGTACAAAACGGGATTGCGGCAGAGCCCCGCACACCCATCCCCATCGCGGCTCCGGGCACCGCTCCCCGCACCCCAGCGCCCGTACCTTCCTTGACGCCGGGCAGCTTGGACTGGTCGATACCGATCTCGGCCATGCTGCTACAGCCGCCGTGCGGGGCGGGCAGGCCCCACGCTGAGGGCAGAGCCGCCCGCGCCCCGCCGCACAGCGCGAAGTTACCCGCGGAGGGATCCGGAGCGAGCGGCCGTACGGCGGGGCGGTGGGGACAGAAAGCGGCGGGGGGGCGGGAGGGGCGGGGCTGTGCGCGGCTGTGCGCCGGGCGGCTCCGGGCTGCTGCCCTTTGGATTCGGCCGCGCAGATTGGTCTTTGTTTTCCCCTTTTTCTTTCTTCTCTCTTTGCTTTCAATCTCCCTCTCCCTTCCCCCGCAACCGTTTTCCCTGATTTTCCCTCCTTTTCCGTTATTCTCCTTTACTTCTCCCTATTATCCACATTTCTCCCCCTTTTTCCCGATTTCCCTGTTTTGTTCCCTTGTTTCCTTCTTTTCCCCTTTATTTTCTATTATTTTACCTTATTTTCCCCATTTTCTCTTATCTCCCTCTTCCCTATTTTTCTCATTTTCCCTTACTTCCCCTATTTTCTTCCCTTTTCACTTATTTTCCCCTTTTTTCCCTAGTTTTCCCTCATTTTCACTTTTAACCCCTTTTCTCTTATTTTCCCCTTTTACTTTATTTTTCTTAACATTTTTCCCTGGTATATTTTTTCTTATTTTCTCTTTTCTTTCTTTTTAGATTTCTTTTTGCTTTTGTTGTTGATGATGGTTGGTTTTTTTTTCCCCTCCTTCTCTCATTTATTTCTCAGTCCCTAAAGCAGCACCTTGCAAGGCCATTAACCCTTGCAGCATGTGCACACAAGGACCAGCCAGAAGAACATCCTTCACTCATTACCAGCCCAGTTTTTAACCTCTGTGCAAGCATCTGCTGTTGGACATAAGTGGGCACACATATGAGCATCTAAGCAAAGGATATAAAGGTGGGGAAGGGTCTGGAGGGCCCTTCCAACTTGTGATGTCCTATGATTTGATGCAAGAGAGCAGCCTTCTGACCCCACATTTAGAAACATCATCTCCCAGTTCAGTGTTTCAATGTTCCTGAGCTCTCCCTCATGCACACAGCTCTTTGCTCCAGTCTTCCCTAATGAATTTGTATCCTCTTATCTGGCTGAGGCCCAAACCAGCCGCACCAATTAGTCAAAATTCCTGAGCTCTCTCTGCTCAGGTTTCTCCTACGCAAATTATGTGGCTCCTCGTGCCTTCCTCCAGCTCTGTTAATCATGCAGATGTGTTTACCCTTGCCAGACTCACTGATGCTCCTGGGGAGGAGCAAATCCAGCAAGCAGCATTCACCTGCTCGGTTCCCAAGGGCAGGGTCCTGCACACCAGGCACAGCTCTTTCCTTGCATTTGTGACACTGAACTCCTCTCATCTTAGCTTGATGTCGAGATATTCTGAAGAAATCTCTGAAGGTGGAAGATGACAGGAATCACTTGAAGGCCACAGGAGGCTTCAGAGACCAATGGAAACATGAGAGTGACTGAGGGGCTTGGAAATGAGAGAAAATGAAGCAGGATCCAGGAGATGTATGACTGATGCAATGCTGACACTGCAGCACAGTCGCATCACATCTTGTGATCCCAAAGGACAACTCCCAGCTCCCCCTGTGTCTGAAAGCCTCTGCCTCCAGGCAGAAAGCATGGAAGCTCTGTTCTGCTGGGCTGACAGCAGGTTTTCCACTGCAAACTTTACAGCATCCAGCTTGAAGGTGTGTTTCAGTGGGTCAATTAGTCTCAATAAAGCTGGGGAAAAAATAACTAGTTCTTTTATTTAAGAGCACCAGGAGTTCCTTGTGCTGCTCCATTCCTCCTGCAGGCCAAGAAACAGCTCTGTGCCTTCTTAAATAAACCAGGCACCCCTCCTAGTGCCATGATGTCATCTCAGGACAGCAAGATAATAACTGTGAAATAAATTGGGCCTCATCAAGATGCTCACTTTCAGAGCAGCCTTTGTTAGAGCTCCACTAATGACTGCATGGCAAACTCCAACTGATGAGGCTGCTCTGGGGGTAGGCAGAGGATAATGATCCCGCAGGCAGGAATGCATCCATCATTGCTCAGTGCAAAGGGATGGAAAACCAGTTCTATGCATCTCACAGTAATCAGGTGTCACACAAACCTGTGTCAAAAACTCATGGGTCAGTGGTGACAGGTGATCACATTCCCTCCTACATAAGCCAGAGCATGAAATGATGTCTTTCCTCCTCTGACCACTCCAGTCATTAACCTTCCTGATTTTCCAAACAACCAAGGGCACACATTAGGAGAGGTTTGAATTCCTATGCCAAAAGGGGCCAATGAGAGGAAGCAAGCATTGCAGCACTTGGCAAGGAGCAGCAAGAAGCAGGTGTGCAATTTCTGTCGGTAGCAGAATGGTGCCTGTGGGAATTAGGGCTCCCTGAAGGACAAGGAGAGCAGGAGCATGCAAGGATTAAAGTATAATAAAACAAAACATGCAGAGGAGATGAATTTGGGCATTGCAAAAGATGAACGAATTAAATTAAACTTGTGGTTACATGCAATGTCATAGAAGCAGCAGGAAAATGGTTGGGCATTGGGAAGGCTTTTGTTGGCTTTCTAGTTGGAGAGAGAAGGCATGGGAAGTCAGATACAGTGCTGCACACAGCTCAGTGACGTGCACAGCTCGGATGTTTGTCCAGGCTGCCCAGGAAACTGCAGTGTGCAAATTAGCTCTGCATCTGTGCCCACAAATTTACAAACATATCTGTAAGGGTAATAGTTCTGCCCTCCCTTCCCTCTCCCCCCCATGGAACTGTCAAGTTTCACATCAGCAAGAGAGACCAAATACCTTCCAAAAATCTTCACCAAAGAAAGTGAGAAGTAATACCAAAGCTGGCACATTGACCACTTTTCACCCAGAACAGATATTTGTTTTTCCACTTCATGCTCTGCAGGGAGCTGCCTGCAAGCCCACACAAGGGAGACGTAAGCAGCCTAATAAGAGTGGGACATTGTGGGGAAGCCCCTGTGCCTGCCATCAGCTACTCAGTCACTACTGGGTGACATTTCAGCAACGGTGCTGGAAGGACTTTGGTGGGGGCTGAAATCAGTGAAAGTCTCACATGGCACCAAGCTTGCTATATTCTCCTCTGAACAACTGCTAGAAATCACCTTTTGATTTTCACTTTCCTCATCCTTTGCTGGTTAAAAAAAAAAAAAGGTAATCTGGTGTTATCACTTCTGCCAGCCTTGATTCCCAAAGTCAAGATGCAAGGGACACATACATCCTCAAATCTCTTATTTCAAGCCTTGATTTTATATACACAAGTTTACATGCAGAAAGCATTGATATGTACTCAACAAAACAGATTTTGCATGTGCAGGAGCTACTGCAGTCTCAGCAGCCCTACGTAAAGATGACAAGCGAGGTAGGAAGACATGCTCTCAGAAATGCAAGAGCTATGGTCACCTATGCAAATTTTCTCAAAATAAACCAGATATATTTACCATCTCAGACTTTCCGGGGTAACTCATATCAATAACATTTCCCAAAGAACAGGCAGTAGTTCTTATTAAGTCAGAAGGCCAAATGATGTGAACTGAGAGGAGGGAGAGGGAGAAAAAGGAATGACAACATGAAAGTTGGTACTGCTGGCAGACAGGTTTGAAACCACCCAGCCTTGTTTATGGCCACGATGCCCAAAGAAATACATGTAGAAGCTGCATTCAATTTAGACTCACTGACAATTGCTGATTGAATTAGAAAGTAATGTGCAAAATTCAGAAACACGAACGAGCACTCATTCCCATACAGCAATTTTTGGCCACAAGAAAGGATCCTTGCAAAAGTACTTGATACAGGTAGGATTCAGCATCCTCAGCCCAGCACTTGTGATGAGATAGATGATCAGAGGCAATTCATTCCTCCTCAGTCACACCAGGAGCTGCCAAGCCCATGTCAGTCCATACAGCAGCCTGTGAGTTTGCTGTTTGGTGGCTGCAGTATGTTCTAGAGGACACTGTGCCCCTCACAAACAGCTGCCCAGAATGTGCCAGGGCTTTCTGAGGACAACTCGGGATACTCTTGCTCTGCAGAGACACAGAACCTGCAGCACAGCTACCTGGGTGGTTTCCCCAGGGTTGCCATGTACTGATTTGTCATCTCAGTTACCGCACCCACAAGTGGCTGTTCTCTAGTATCCCATAGCTGACAGTGGGGACTAAGCCCTAGAAAGCCAGCTCCTGCTCCAAATCACTCTAAATCTTCCTCCTGTGGTCAAGGATGACTAGCTTCTTTAGGGTAATGCTATTCTTGTAAAGGCACCCCACAGCATCATTCACTTGGCACTCTGTGTCCTTGCTGAGTTCTGAGGCACTGCTCATACATCATCCAGGATGGCCTGCAGAAGGTAGATCAGATCAGAGAAGGATCAAGATTAGGGTAAATCTGGTGGTATAACCAGGTCATCCCAAATCATGCTACTTCAGCATGCTGTCCTGGCTCAACCAAATAACCACCTGTCAGGAGGGATCTGGTTTGGAGAAGGTATTCCAGCTCAGAATTAAGAAGCAGAGGTGCAAATGGCACGATTCCCCCATTCCCTGCTTTTCTCCCATGTTTTTGCATTCCTGCACTGCTTTTTCACCCCTCACTCCAGGAGAACACTTTGGAGCTAGCTTGTCCTCTAAGAAGCCAAATCATCATCTGACAGCCCTCTGAATGGATGTGAAAGCCAGACAGGCAGGAAGCCCAGCTGCACTCTGTATTCTTCTCTGCCTTAACCACGAGGTGCTGCTTCTCTTTAGTGTGTTCCCACCTGATAAGAGCTAATGATGCTTCCATCTGTACCCTCCCTCTGCTGGCTGCAGGGAGGTGACAAGTGAAGCCATTTTACGCCCTGCTTGGGACCTTTCCCTCCTCCTTCACTACGCAAGGAGACAGTTAAACTACAGCATCTAATTTTATGGCAGTAACAGGCCAAGCAACAGCTGAGTCCCAAAGACAGGCACGTAGAAGGGGGAACAAATTGCATGAGTCAGACTAAAAGCTTCATAAATATTGACTGGTTTTAACAGTCCCCTGAGGAACAGAGAATCTCATTTTATAACTACATCTCCCTCCCCGTTATGTACTCCCTCCTCTCAGGGAGCTGCACATTATTTTAATTCCTTTCTGCAGTGAAGCTGTGCTGTTCTGTTGGGGACTTTGCATCAGTCCACAGCAGAATAGCCGAGCGCCTTCCAGTGGTGCTTTATATAACAGGACCAGAGCAGGTTTTGTTTTCTGGCTCACTCCAGGGTAGAAATGACACAGGCAGAGGAGAATTCAGAGAACAAATATGTGAAGGACATAGAGGACAGGGTAGTTTTCAGTGCTTTGTACTTCAATTCCTACCAGGTGAAACACAGCTGGAGAGACAGAAGGACAGACAGAATTGGAACACAGAGAAGACACACCAATGCTGTCAGGCCTACAGTGGTTGTGCAGGGAAGAACAGATGCTACAGGACAGCAGGGACTGGACTACCAAGGAGGAAAATTGTTTTGTGGTCAGAGGGAATAGGGTTCTGTGAGCCACTGCTTGGGATGGGGAGCAAAGTGACTCCTGCCTTTCTGAAACTGTGTACAAAACTCACCTCACCCCTGCTGAGAGAGCAGCTCTCCCTCCTCATGCTGAAAGGCTCCTAGCTCCTCCTTGCTTTTCATGGTCTCTTTAGCATCCTGCCTGCCTTCCCCTCTACAGTTTGTCCCCTCCTCTTTCCCGTGCCTGTCATAGCCTTAGAAACACTCTAAGCAAGGAAGCAGTCAGACAAGTCTCCTCCTACATATGGGGCAGGATAAAAAAAAAATCCCATCTCCACCAGCTGAGAGCACATGGTTTCAGCCAAGTACCCTTCTTGGTGCACAGACTGCAGGACAGTTAATACACCCTTCCTCCCAACCTTAAGTAAGGGCTCTTTTCTCCTGGGTCCTGCCACAGCAGGCTGGTTGCCTTGTGACCAAGCAAACAAAGTTTAAGCAGAGACAGAAAGACCACAGCAAATGAATGCTGCTGAGGCTTACCTGAAATACACAGTGCACGTGAAGTTTTCATATGCTCTCAAGAAGTGCTGGAAAAGACAAGAAATCATCCCCCTGTTCAAATGCCAAATGTGCAGCACACAAAGTGTCCTGGAAACATGCCACTCCAAGCAAGGTTCAAGTTCTCCTGCTTTCAGTAGCTCTACGCTGCCTCCTGCATCTTGCAAGCAGCCCAAGAAACCTGCTCAACTCCTATTGTCTGACAATTACTCTGAAATAAGACATATTACTGCTTTGGGGTTAAACTAGGCTATTTGGAGACTCCATCTGTTCTAGAGAGACCAATTAAAGTTAGCAACAAAGCTGAAAGTGACTTTACAGAAATTGGAATTTCATACAGAATACCTGAAGGCTGCTCCAAGTCAGGCTGACCTGCATAGCAGAGAAAAGAACGCACACAGCAGAAGGCTCAGTATACTGAGGAAAATAGTGGGTGAGGGAGCATTCAGATCAACCAAGAGCCTGGATCACTAAGGAAGACTGTGGGGGTGAGGAAGGTTCAAGGTCAAGCTAGAATTCAATCCACCAGTCAGAATCAGGCTCAGTGATGACAACGAGGTTCAAACACAACCCAGTGAGCAACAAACACATCCATACTGACAGAACAGGTCTGAGGTTAAGCTAGAAATTCAGCTTCTAGTTCAACAACCAGATCAATAGGAGCCATAGCCAAGGATATAACTAACCAGCATTCCTCACCCAGGAAAACAGAGTTCCTCAGCCTGTAGGAAGAAAGGGCAGGTGAAGGCCACAGCTCGTGCTAATCAAGCCCACTAAAGTCTATTAATGCCTCATCTCTAGCATACAGAGCTGGTACAGCTGAGCTTATCAGCATCCAATCTGCTTGGGCAAGGTCTTTCCATCCCTATCCTCTTGGCTGGTTGTTTTGGTCAGTTTTCCAAATTGGGTGTATTAAATTACCTGACAATTGCATAGCTTTCTGTAAAGAGAAGCTTCTATATGAAGAGATTCAGGTAAATGGAAGTTAGGGACAGAGCTCCCATCTTTGGGCTGTTGATGTGTTTGAGCTGTAGACACATGCTCAGTGGATGTAGTAGATGTTACTGCTGAGTGAAGTAATTGAGAGAATATGGAGACTGTGTTGTTTTTCTACTGGGAATAAAATATATAAGAACAATTAAATGGAATAATACTTTCAGAACTCAGACAAATGGTCTAAAAGCAAAGATATTAACTAGGTGAGAGTGTTAATTAAACCTAATGCCTCAAGTCAATACTCCCACAACTGCAACAAATGCAAAACGTCACTAGCGTCTGGCAGTGGCTGTCAGGCATCTTTCTACCCACTCATTGAGAGCATCCATCTCTCACCCCTCTTATTGTGTAAATGGAGAATGACAGTCCACTACTTTCCCCACAGCACTCTCTTGGAAGGACTGGCACACTGCATTTGCAAGTTGCTTTGGGATCTGAACAGTTGCAATGACCCAGAACTGAATTTTCTCTACAGTGAAAGAGAAAATCCCAGAGCTCTTCCAACTCCAACTTCCTGAAAGATCCTGTCAATAAACAGTGATGTAGGAAAGTAGGAAAAAAAACAGCCAGAGATATGTGGATTCTGCAAAGGCTTAGGTGTGATGGAGAAATCCATCAGTACATCAAGGCAAAATCAATGTCACAGCCAGTCTCAACACAGACTGGTAGAAATGTGGACACCATTTAGTATCAAGCAAAATGACACTTAACTTTCCTTAAGAATATGGTTTTGAGTCAGAACTACCACAGCCCACCTTGCACTCCCATGCAAGATGGACCTCACCAGGTTATGGCCTCTGCTTCTTGGGGGCTGCCCACCGCCAACCAGTTTGCCATGGATAGCTTAGGGAGAGCGGTGTCTGGAAATGTGCTCCCTGTAGGAGGTGGGCATCCTTCGGTGCAAAGAGAACTTTATGAAGAAAGAAGAGTAGTACTTCAAGATACAGTGTTGGTTCACAAGACTGAGAGGAAAGACAGGATGGTTTTACTTGTCTCTGTAGAAGAAAAAAAAAAATGGGGCCATTTCCTCAGTAGAAAAGCATTTTTTAATGGAAGGATCACATTCAGCTTCATAGGCAAAAAATCTAAGCTTCGACTCCCCATTTTTTAGTAAAAAATAAACATTAAAAGGAATATTAAAGGGCAAGTCATCCTATAACCATCTAAGCTGCACAACAAGTTTAAAGGAAAGTTAGGGATCAGAAGCCAAAAGCCCAAACAAGGAAAAGACATTATTTTTTACTTAAGATGAAGTGTAGGTACCATCAGATGAAGCTGTATTGGGTGATCTGGCATGATGTGGTGTCCAAAAAGCACAAGAGATGAGTCACTGGGAGTGCATGTACAAGTCAGAGCTTGGTCAAAGTATAGTACAAATGATTCAGTGCTGCAGATGATGATTGGCAGAAGTAGCAGAAGTGCAGAAGAAAGGCTAGCGCTGTTACTGTGATAGCATTTTTCTTGACAAGGTTGTAATAGAAAACTTGTAGCAGGTCCCTGCTCAATTGTGATGGACAAGCAGCAAAGAGAAGCCAAGCCAAGACATGGTGATGTCCTGAGAAAACATGGGATATGTGCAGTGTGCCTCATGACTCTGCTCTAAACTAATAAAACATAGCTGTGTGGACAGAACTGGCATCTGGCCTTCCACTTCTTTTCCCCAGAAAAAAGAAGACAGTTGCCCATCCTTGATGTATTCCATGTCTGCTGCCAAATTTGCACTCCCCCACTCAGACACAATCCCAAAATAGGATGTGATGCCTTTCCCGTTGACAAAGCCATAAGTCACTGTGAGCGAGACACACTCAATATCTTCCAATCACTTAAATGGAAAGAGCTCTCCCCCTCTGTTTCCCAGCATTTCAGCACTCATTATACCTCACATTAATTAATATAGGCAGTAAAAAGTGTGATGATAAATTACAAAAACCCATTAACCTGATTCTGTCCAAACTGGTGACATATGGCAACTTGTATGTTAGACAGATCTTCCCTGCTAATGTGGAAGTCCTCATGCCTGAACTCCATTAAAGCTACAGCCATGAAAGAATATTCTTAATGTATGCACGTATGGATGTACATACGGAATGTATATCAATGTGCATGGACAGGGCATGCCTGTGGGAACATCAAAATTCATTAGATCAATCTGATATGAGATATATTGAACAGGTTCCATCTGACGTCTGTTACTGGGTTGTTCTGTCCACTCCCAAAGGAGTGAATCATATTGACAGGTTGAATTATATCTCAAGAGATATTTTTCTCCCCTCCTCCAAAGGCCATTTGCAATCGCGGCACATCCACTGCCTCTTAAAAGTGAGCTCATCTGGCACTGGGTTGCATTGAAGTCCTCCACCGTGCTTGAAGAAAGAATGCTTTTGGGTGGTGGGTACGTGGAGAAGATGCGGTCCATCCAGCTGTCCCTCGGAATGCTAGCCATCTTGACCATGACTGTGTATGTCCCATCTACACATGGAGTGCCTTTTTTCCTACTAGGTAAGCTGGAATACAGGCTAGATGACACAGGTAGGTCGTTATCTTTTTGCTTTGCTTTGCTGCTTGTCATGGCCATGCCACACTTGCTTATCCGTGCAAGAAAATTAAAGCAACCATGAGCTATACTAAATAATCAGTCAACATGGCTAGTACCCAGGGACTTGATCATATCAGCACATACTTCTGGTCTGCGGCTGGTCGCATATTCATATATCACACTGCTAAACAATGAAAATAGCAGATCTGGTGAAATCTGGTAGTGGTATTTTCTTCTTTCTTCCTGAGAGAAAATTTCCAAGGATATTATATTAAAATACCAGAGAGTAGCAATCCAAATATGTACCATATGAGATGTGACAGCTCCTAAATGTCAGGAGTAGGGTGCTGCTGAACTTTTTTTAATCACAAAACTTCTGTTTATATGTTCTTCTCCCATAATTTAAATTAATCTTAGCTTGAACTTATTCCACAGGAAAATGTCAATCATTAATCTTCTTTCTTAGGGAGACTTGGCAGCAGGAAAAAAATTAAAGCGGCTAAATATAGGCTAGGAAACAACATTGCTTTTCAAATGATTTTTCCTCTTATATCACCTATTTATTTTTGTAATGACAACCAAAACATTCCTGAGGCCACCTTCTCTAAATCCAGCTTCTGTTTAGTTTTTACTATAGTGTTTATATACATACATGGTTGTTTTTTTTTCTGTATCCAATCCCTCAGATGACTAAAAGTGGCTCTTTGAAAACTGTAACTGTCTTTCAGGCTTAGGTTTATAGCACACAAACTGCAGGTCTTGCAGAGTGCATAGCCCTGCTCAGCTCCTCGGGTTTGTTTCCTGAAATCACACTCGGCTTCAGCTGCACCATTAGGTGGGGGCAAACCTAGCCACACATATACTGGAAGCATCACCTTGGGGTGCATTCTCACACACTCTCGAGCATCTCAGGGACTCATCTGTCACATTGCTTTGTTTTGTCTGTATCAAAATTATTTGCATTCATCTCATCACAGCTATGCAGGTCTGATGGCTGTCCGAGACCCATTGCTCCCTTCTAATCTCCTTGAAGGGGTTGAGGTGAAGTCCTGAAGATCCCAGGAGAAGAGAAAAAATGTCTTTCTGCATCATTTCTTTGCATTTTATGTGGATTTTGTGGGCATATTCTAGGGTTTGGCAAGGTCTGGGTGTGGGAGTTACACAAAAGATTTTGGGGAATGGTCACTCTGCGATTTTATGCTCCTCCCAAAAATGAATGCACCACACAAGTTCCAGATGCCCCTCGAAATCTGTTTGGCAGAGCTAGAGGCATCCCAGAGCCTTGTCCAGTCTGCTCATCCGATCCTTGTGTCCATCAGATGCTGCTGAAGCCCTGACCTTCACAACCACTCATTTGAGGGTACAGCCACAACCACTAGAGAAAAACCACTGAGAAAGCTCCCAAAATGGGCCTCATACAGAAGCCCAAATTGCTACAGGAAAGCAGTTTGGGGAGGATTTTTCCTGGAAAACAGGGAAGGAAATTAGGCATGGCTGACAGCAACCGTTAAGAGGATTCCTTGGAGCAAAAGAGGCTCGCTTTAAACTCCTCCACACTTTGCCTACAAGCAAAATGAATCGTTTAATACCACAGGCAGCCAGAGAGCCCAGCCCCAGCGCTGGGTGAGCACAGGGCTAGATGGAATGCTGCACGGCTCTTCAGCTACATGCACACAAAAGGAATATCTCCCACTTCCACCAGTCCTGGGGAGATGGATGGGATGATGGGGCAATAAGGGGAGTGCTTGCAGAAGAGGTCTTAGCCTTAATTTTTTGTCTTAATGTTGGGGGATGGAGGGTCCATCCGTTTTGGCACTAGAGACTGAGAATGGCATGTTTCATATGCTGCAGATAACCGAGTGCTTCCGGAGAGAGAAGATACAAATCACAAGGACACACTGCTTCCTCTGCTTAATAAGAAGTTTGCATGGAGGACACCAGGAAATTTTGGTAAGCAAATGGGATGGGAGATCAAGCTTCATTCCTGTATGAATGCTTTGGAGGTAAGGAATCAACTCAGATTTTTTGCAGAGAGGAGGTCAAGATTTTTCTCCGTGTTACATGTACAGACACCAAATTTAAGCCCATCCTGTGTGTTGGGACAGGCTCCAAACTCAGGCTCTCTAAAGAGAAACTTGGGCATTCCACGACACTGCACACAGCAATTGCAAACGCCAAATGGATTAACGAGGTCAGAACTTCCCACGGCCACTGCAGTGTGGGAAGGGGCTGGGCCATGGGTGGTGGTCTCAGGGCAGGAAGCTCATTTTCCCTGCAAAAACAACAGAGAATGAAGCTCAGAAAATTTTTTACCATGGAAATCCATTAATCAAAATCACTCAGTGCTCCTCCCCAGCCCCTTGTTAATGCAGTGAGGCAGTAGTTAAACAATCCAGGGACAAATAGATAAATACAAATAAATCAAGTCCTTACACTAACAAAGGCATTCTTCTTGCAAAGGGGACGCATTCAAAAAATAACATTTTTATGATTGCTTTATGGATTATTGCACTTATTACTCCTGGAGGAAAGGCTGCATTTTATGCCAGACAATTGAATATAACGAATCTCTGAGCAGAGCACAGACAGAGGATTTACAGCAGGCAGTTTCTCAAAGCATCCTCCATAAATTAACTTCCTTCCCTCTGCTTGAGATAATCCGTTCCAAATTTCGACCGCTGCTCATTTTCTATTCATAGCAGCCATTGGCCAAGCTTACTCTTTGTGGGAAGTTGAGCCAAAATCAGCACTTGAAATTCTGAAAGAGGCAAAAATGTGTAGAATAATAATAATAAAATCAATTATAACGATAAGCTCTTAAGGGGCACCTTTTACTTATGGATGCATAAAGACACATTTAAGAGGAATCTGCCTGTGGATGTTGCTGGCAAAGCAAGGGAAGGAGCTGAGCCCCCCTACCTGCCCATAGCCCCAACACTCTGGTGTGATGGGTTTACTTAAGAACTGCTGATTTTTCTGTTTTATATCTATCAGAAAATATTCAGTAGTTTTCAACTAAACTGTTTCTTTCTTGGAGGAGAAACTGAGAACGGAGGCAGTTCTTTTTTTGGCACCTTTCTCCTTACTTTCAAATGTTAAAAAAAAGCCTGAGTCTGGCAATGTGTGCTGAAGCCTTATGTGAGGTCAGGGAAATGAGCTTCTAAATCCCCCAGGAGATGCAGACCAACACCCACTGCCCCGTCAGGAGCAGACAGCACGGACAGCCCAGGGCTGGTGTTCGGCTCTTGGGCTGAACAGAGACATTCTTGAGCAATTTCCTGTCTCTTCTGCTTATTTTAGTGCATATTTTCACAAACTGGCACTGCGAAGCAGCTGATGGCTTTGTGTTCTCCTTTCAAAACTGCTCCAGCTATCTTATTCGAAATCATTAACTGCTTTTAAGCTCAGCTTGGCCCTGGAATAGCGTCCCTCACCCTTCAAGAGGAGTGAGATGGGAAACCCACAATCTCTCCTGCAGCTTTCCTATTGCTAACCCAGTTCAGCTGGAGCCTCAGATTCTGTCCACAGAACCTGACTCTCTCCCTGACATCTCATGGCATCTCACTTTGCCCATCTGTGTGCACAGGCTTTAGACAGCCTGGTGCAGTGCTCAGCCTGATGATCCATGAAGACGGTGCCTGGCATCCAGATGCTGAGCAGAGAAGGGCACAGCAGAGGCTGGGCAGGAATTAAAGGGTAAATGCGTCTTTCCTTGTCAACCTATAGACAGGAGATATAGAATCAATAAGGCTGGAAAAGACTGCTAAGATAATCTAGTCCAACCATCAACTCATCACCACCATATATGAAGAAACTGCATCAGATCTGAGCTTCAGGAATTACCAATGTGACTCTCTTCCTTTGCAGACTGGGAGCTGGCAAAGAAATTTGACGACTTTGAACAGGTGAGAGAAGCAAATGCACAGACACATACACGTCTACTGTTGCATAAATAATACCCTAGCTAAGTTGGAAAAAAAGAAAACAAGAAAAACCAGATGCTAAAAGAAATCTCCATGGAAGACGGAAGGAGAAGGGCAGGTCTTGGTGTCTGCCTGTGCATTGCATCAGCTTCCTCTATCCATGCTGGGCTCCAGCACCCACGGCCCCTGCATGCCTTCCCCCGACTGGCACTTCTCTGTGTTCCCTGCCAGCGAGGCAGATGCAGCCCATGCCCTGAGCCTCCCCAGTTTGCTAGAAAAGAGAAGCTGCAGGTGGAGGCAAAACACTTTGGGCTTTCACGTAGTAAGCAAGTCAGCAAAAGCTGTGGATAGGAGGACACAAGGAGGTGCTCCAAGAGCAGATCCTCCTGAAACAGTCCTGCTCCTGTGGGTGCTGCCTGCAGGGCTGCCTACAGCCTGCCTCTACCACGTTGTGTTGATGTGTTGAGTGCCGTCCTCCTGACAGAGCAGTTGCTCACTGCTGCGTTTGTTTCTCAACAGCTGTTGAAGTTTAAGGATCAGCTCTCAGCTGAGGAAGGGTCAGAGATGGCCGATGCCTTGGAAAGTCTCTCAGCATCCCAGCCCAAAAAACGTGGTAAGTGTTGGGTTAGAGGCCTGCCTATGGCTCTGGCTGGCAGCAATCATCCCATCCAGCTCCCTGTTCCAGCATTTCCTATCTGTAGCAGAACAGTGACAATAAGCACGCCCCCAGCACGCTCTGAATAGAGTGTATTGGCACTCAGGACCTCACCAGAGGCAGTTAGAGCAGCAGCCTGAGAATAACTATGGAGCTATTCAGAGGGCAGTTTAGTAGGAACATATCCCCACAGGGCACCCCTCACTCTCCTGCAGGGCACAAAGCTTGTGCTGGAGGCATAATGAGGCATGTGGCCTGCATGCGTCCACATCCACCAAGGTCACTGCTTCCCTGCAGAGAAAAAAGCAGCAATTGTTTGAGCTGCTGAAAAGAAGCAAAGAAAAGGATGTGGAAATCAAGCAGGAATGCAGGGAGCTAAGAGCTACTGTGTCCCCAGTCAGCCCCTCTGTTCTCTGCAGCACATCCCGGGAGCTTTGCACTCCTGCAGGGCTGCCCAAGAGCACAAGGACATGCTGCTCATGTTGGCAGCAGAGGACTCCTTCACAAAGCAGGGACAGTGTAGAACAGTAGTCACTAGTTGCAAATCTGGCCTCACCCCAAAAGAGCTCCTTCTGCCCTTACCCCACAAGCTCTGTGCTCATGCAGGCTGACAATCTGCCAGACAGGCAAGGGAACATCCCCCTCCGTGCAAGGCTGGCTTATGTGCTTAGGTGATGCTTAGACAATCTGTAATCTGTAAGCAACCTTGGAGACTGTCATTAATTTGGCTTATCTCATTCATGCTCCCACCAGTCTGGGAGAATCAACTGTACATAAAACTGCTTCTCCCAGCCAGGTTTAAATCAGATTCTGCCAGAAAACAGAGCAGAGAGCCTTTGTCTTGTCTATCCATTCTGGGAGGAGCCTGTGTCTCAGCCTGAGCACTGCTGATTTAGTAGAAGTTTTCTCCTACAAAAAAACAAGTTGAAATTCTTTCTCACACTTGACACCTGTACAGAGTTCAAAGAACCAGGCAGGCTGGTGATACACTTACTTTTTTCCAACACCAAAATCCACATAATTCCCTGATTTTTCTTCTTGTAAGATCCCACAGTGGTAAGTGTTGTTTGGAAGACAGCTGGAAGCAGAATGCTATAGTGATTGAGCTTTTAAAAGTAATTGTAGGGTCCAGATCAGGTGTTTCCAGGTCAGTATCCTGCTTTTCCCATCAGCCATGGGTGAGAAGCCCTGTCCACAACTCAGGGGCTGCAGAACTGATATGTAGTACCAGTACACAAGAAAGAAAAAGCTGATTCCTGACATTAGTGAAAGAGAGCAAAAGGAACAGCAAACCATTATAAATCATGACCCCTTCTTTACACTTTAAGAAACTGAAAGGATCACCTTCTAGAAGTGTTATACAAACTCTTAACACTCCAACTCTCTCAGGATACTGGGCTTTTGAAACCAACTCCAGGAAGCGATGGGAAGTTGGAAAAAAAAGTCTCTTGGATGCTAAAACTCTTCTCTTGTATTCCTCTCCAGCCTGCTTTTGGAAATACTGCATCTGAAGGCTTGCTAGGACTTGAAGAAGAAGATGGGTCCTTCCCCAAACTGCGTGCTGGGTGTTAATGTGTTAAGAGTTTGTTCTGTTCTCTCATCTCGTTGCTAACTTAGATGCCACCCTCTGTGACTACACCACAGCCAAGTCTAAGAGGCACCACAATAGGTGCAGGAAGCTCCCTGCCACCTCTGCTGCTCCTTCCTTCCAGGCTTCACCTTCCAAGGTCTTCTGCTTGGAAGATGTTCCCCAACTTCACTTGCTGTACCATTCAGATTGCTGCCACCATACATTCTTGCCCTTCTCACCAGGTCTCCAAAGGCACCAAACACCAACCCAGCCCCCTGAGCTCAGCCCTCTGCCCACTTGCAGACGTTGCTCACAGTGGGGCCTGGGTTTTCTGTCGTGTCCCATGAGCAGGTCTCAGAAGCCCCAGCACCCTCTGATAGGAAAGGAAGGCAGTTTGGGTGCAATGGGAGGGCTCAGGGCTGCCTGCCTTGGCTTGCTGAGCCAGAGCTGTTGTTCCTTGTCATGTCCCACCAACATATGCAGTAGGTTTGGGGGAGGACGGGCACAGAAGTCTGGATCTTTTGGATGTCACTCCAATAAAGATTTTCTGTTGCACA
The DNA here is from genome assembly GCF_019232065.1 of Centrocercus urophasianus. Taxonomy (NCBI): domain Eukaryota; kingdom Metazoa; phylum Chordata; class Aves; order Galliformes; family Phasianidae; genus Centrocercus; species Centrocercus urophasianus. Next base: position 10,194,039 of record NW_024884744.1, on the reverse strand, counting down.
GAAGCACACGCTGTTTTCTTTCTCATTCCCTTCAGTGGCCTAAAGGGGGAGTACACTTCCATGGATGTGGGCTCTGGTTACATAATGGATCATAAAGCTCCCATTAAACACCTTGTTAGAGCAAGGCAGGTTTGTTTTAATATGCCTCAGGAGCATGTCCTTTCTTTAGCCACAACATGGGCATGTGTGAGGACTGCTGTACTCATGGGACTGGACCATCCCTACTCACTTCTACCTACTTTACCCCAAAAAGATCGAGACGGTTTTTCCTACTGCAGAATTGACTGAATCATAAGGTTTGAAACAGACCATTAAGAACATCTGATCTGATCCAACTGTCAAACTGTCAGTTCTCTGCACCTGTCCTATAGGAAGTGATCACAATCCACCAATCACAATCACATTATCTAAGTTCACTTGCAAAGCAGAAGGATCATGTTCCCACAGGTCTAAGTTCAGAATAAATCTTGAAGCCATTGATGTTTGCTTTGAGATTTCCAGCAGTATAGATGACAGCAGAATTCAGTAGGCACTGTGAAAGCATGGACTGATTTTCACTAGAATTGAACTGACTCTCCAGTCCTATGTAGTCATGTCATTTAACTGCAGCTTGCATGCTACGTATTATCCAGAACTTTACTTTTCCCAAAGTACCAATTACCACGTTACACTAAAAAAAAAAAAAAAAAGCAGTGATTCAGAAGAAATTTCCCCTTCTGTGTTGCATTTGCGAACCTGAAAAAGCTAAGTGGAAACACACCTTCACATACCCTCACAACAGCAACAAATGCAGGAAAAAGTATGGCCTACTGCTAAGAGAAGGGCATGTCTTCCCTTTAAGCTCACAGTACCCAGACTACTTGAATGTTCCCTACATGCTGCTATGTTGGCTGCTTCTGCTGGAGTGCTGAACATCAATGCTGAAAGCAATTCATTTGCAAGTTCAGAGAGTATGTAGGGACGTCTTCACTAGACTCACCATTAGCAAGGACTCCTGTCTTTCCTTGTAAATGCAGAACAGAACTTCTCCTCAAGTGCCACCTCTACATTATGGCTGTTTGCACCTCACCCATGCTTTGGCAGTCAAACTTACTGAAGTTAATGACCCAGAGACAATAATTAAAGGATTTTCTTCAGGCATTCTACTTGAGCATGTTGAATTGTTAACAGAAAATCCTCACAGGCATCACAATGGATTTGCAAGCAGGCAATACGGGGCTGCAGTATATTCTCTTGTTGACCTCCATACTACACATGATAACTGAATCTATCTAGTATTATTTGAAAACAAATCATGGTACCCAACCCTTCAGACATCACCATACTCTAAACAGCACCTGTCAACTTATGGATGTTAAAGGAGACTGCAGTGTGTTTGGATGGGCAGATGAACAGGAAGGCCATTGCTTTCTCCCCATGCAGTGATTTGAAGCTTCCAGGTCCCAGTTTCAGGCAGCACCACCAGAGATCTCTGTCCAGACTTGCTTTCATGTTTTCCTTCAGATGGAGAGCATTTCTGCATCCAAGTACAAGCTTTAAAAACCCTCTTTATTTAAAGCCCACACTAATACCAGCTGACTGCTGAAATACTTTAATTATCTAACAGTTTCTTTGCAGATCAGATGTGTCACCATTGGATCCCTCTGATGCAAGCCTTCCAAAATATGCCCTATAATAAGTCTGTCCATGCTGCTTTTGAAAGACAACTATATGAGAGGTCAGGAGTACATGACCTACATAATCTGCCCATAGCCCATACATATGGCTGCTTGGCAATCAGATTATCTGCAGACTGCCTGGGTGAGCTCAGTGCAATAAGATAACTGTTTACTGAACTACAGGGCAGGCTCAGGATAGGTGGCTTCAGTAGACTCCAGAGGACAGGGAGCTGAGCTTGCGCTGGAGTCCATTTGTGGATTTGCTTCTAGCATAGACAGAAAATCCTCATCTCAGATCAACACTCAGTCCCAAATCCTTCATCTGCAAACTTAAAGGTAAAGTGAACAGTGGGACTCAGGGATATGCACTGGATTCTGCCTGCCCTTCTGAATGGGAACCTCATTGCCCACTACAGCCTGAGCAGGGGCAATTGCCCAAGTTCCAATCCTTAGAACACCTTTAATCTCAAGGACTCATTCAGTTAGCTGATAGACAGGTGCCTCACATTAGATCAGGAAATTAACACTTATTTCTCTCTCTTGCCTTATTGCAACTCTCTGCCTAACACAGGGTAAGCACGTGGTAAGATAGAGAAGCAAACTGTATTCCTAAATAATCCTTTTTCTGTGGATCATCTTTTGCAATTCTAAGGATTATTTATACCCAGGAATAGCAATCCAAGGCATTTAGCTGATGTAGACTATAGTCTAACAAGGAGGTTTAGAAGAGATCAGTTTGGAATCTGAGCACTGAAATGTCAGCCAACAGCTCTTTTCAGCTGTATTTCATGATCTGGAAAGAAGCGAAAAGCAATGAAGCAGAATTCAAGATAACCTGTTTTACTCTGAATTGAAATAGAGAGAACAGGCACATGTTTACATGTTATCAGACTAAGAAATGCTTGAACTTTTACAGTTGCATATGCGATTATGCCCTATGCACACATCAAGAGACTAAAATAAGGCATACAATGCAGATGGCCTAGGAAGTAGATGACTTCATATTTGGACACTATCCTATGTTATGCATAGGGAGGACTGAAATGCATTTGTTAGCTTACAGGAGGAAGCTGACAGTCTCGCCACATGTCAGGATATGCTGTACAATGAAAACATTTCTAAATTTGGTGCAAGGAAGACTGTTAAAAGCATCAGAGCAAATCCTAAGATTTTTTTCTTTCTTCTTATTCAGATCAACTCCTAATGATATCAGTAAATGTCTTCTCCCAAACAGCAGTTCAAATACAATATGGATTTGTTCCATAGCTATTAAATCCTCCCTTCATCTAACAGAAAAACACCTTCTTGAAATACATGCACAAAGCAAACTGCCTGCATTTCATGGACTGCTGTTGGCTTTTCAGAGAGTTTTATTTTAAATCCAAAAATTCGAACAGTCTTTGCTAGGAGAAGGGATTTCTGCAGGTTTAAGACATAAATGCCATACGATTAAACCATGCATTTTTTTCTGTCTCCTCCTATCAGTGGCACTGTGCTCAGCTGTGAGAGCATTCTGATCTCATGAACTGAATTAGTTACTATTTGTAAATGCAATGTTTGTAAAACACAACGTGAAGAAGGTTTTGCAGGAGGTCAATTCCTTGAGTGCTGAATCATTAGTCAATGACAAGATGTGCTCTGATGCATCTTCCACATTTCTGTGATGTTTCCTGTATGGCATCAATCACTCAGAACAGAAGAACCTATAGGCAGAAAAGCAGTAAACATTATGCCTTCTCAAATCAGAACCGCAAGGATTAGACAAAGACAACATAAGGAGAAGAAAAAGCTAATAAATACTTCTTGAACGGGAGCTGTACTGATTTAGAGGATTCAAACTAAACTGTGTCACTATCCATGTTATAGAAGAAGCCCTCCTTTCTCAAGGCTCCCTTTCCGAACCTACTGGCATGACCTGAGCATTTCCATGTGATTAAGAGCAGGGGGGGCTCTCCAACCTGCCCACACCCGGACACTTTGGCTTACTTGCAGGAACTGCTAACCCTTGGTGTTGCCAAGACGACTCACTCCGATCCGATCAAGAGGAACTCCAAACCGTCTCTTAGGCAGCTCAACTACTTTCCTGCAAGGGGAAAATGGGAAAGAAGGAGGGAAAGAATTATGGAAAGACATCATAGGAATAACCAAAAGCGTTACTACATCTTTGATTCCTCCATTCATCCCACTCACAATTTTACCATTCAGACAGAACAGCTGTGCAGCAGCAGCTGAAGATGTGAGAGCTTGAAAACAAAATACTTTACTTCTCTTAAAAATTAATGGATAAGAGTGGCACCTGCTTTACAGACTAGCACTGAAGCACTACCCCGTTTTAATCCTGCAGAACCCTTTCCCCAAAATCCTATCTATCAAACACTTTTACACAGTTCATCAGCCCACAGGCAATACTCTTTCCAACACAGATTAGGCATAAGGTGATGCAACTGGGACCAAGGCTGCTGAAGTCATACTGAGCCTGATCTGATAAAAAGAGGCATCAAACCATTTGAGTTAGAAGAGACCCCTTAAAAGACATCTGGTTCAACTCCCTCCACTGAACAGTGACACCCACAGCTCCATCCCCAGCTCAGAACCCCACCCAACCTGACCTTGAGTGTCTCCAGGGATGGGGTACCATCACCTCTCCGGGCAACGTGTGCCAGTGTCTCACCACCCTCAGTGTAAAACAAACCAACCCCTTTTTCCTTACATCCAATCTAAATCTCCCCTCCTAGTAGGAAACCATTCCCCCTTGTTCTATCTCAACAGATCCTGCTAAAGAGTTTGTCCCCTTCCTTCTTACAGCCCCACTGAACTATACAGACTGGTTTACAACAGATGCATTCTGCATATGCACTGGCTGCAGTATTGCTGTGGTCTGTAGTTAAACAGTAAAATTGCAAAATCACATCAAGAAGAAAGGCTGAGGAGCCTGAGAGGTTCTGTGGCTGAGCTTCCCCTCTGGTGGCCATCTGTAGCCATAGCAGGACAATCCACTTACACTGTCTTGTCTGCTGCTCCCTTTCTGCCTTCCAAATGAGACTGTACCAACTTCAGCACTTACTAAGGGTAAAGTGATGTATTCCATTTAAAGTGCCCTCTCTTAACAATAATATATACATAAATTAAAAATTCCAGGGTATCTTTCCACATGCCAGCCACGTGCCAAAAAGAAATCAAAACTGATTTTGTTGTCTCAAAGTGATACACAGATAAATAGTTCTGCTTAAGGACTTCAAAATTTTATACTTTACCATTTTTAGTTATATTCAAAAAATTCTACTAGCAGGCTAGATGAATAAGTAGAAAAATGACAAGAAACACAAGAGAAGAAAAAAGCACAACAAAAAAATAACTGATACGTTGACTGGCTTTTGGGAGTACTTCCTATTTCCAGATTAAGCTTTAAGCATGCTTTTAAATACATTACAGATGGGGGGATTCCATCCAGCAGCAGAAGGAGGGAATAAGACAATTCAGCTCTTTCAGGCATGGTGAACATCACTGCCTGCTTTGCCTCAGACTTTCACCACCTGTACCAAGTTGTTCTTCGGCCCTCAGTTAAAAACATACTCATCTCCTAACTTGTACTGTGGAGGTAATGGTGTACTGCTGTATTGATTAAAGCCTGGCTTGTCATAAGTTGATCAAGATCTTGAAGCTTTTCTCCTTGGAAGACCATTCTGTATCCTGACTGTCCATTCTTACAATATGTTCTTCATCTCAATATTCCAGATGTGCACCACCAAACCTTCTCTTCACCTCTGCCTCATTTGCTTTTGAACTTCACGCATACACTGGCTTTAAATAATTTCAGGACCAAAAAACTAGCTTTAAACTGCTTTTTTTTTTGGTACATTTCTTTCTGTTGCTGTGAGCAAATACTCACGTCCTTGAATGTTCTTTGTTATCCAGATGACACTTTAAGGATAAATGAACTACTGCGTATACTATCCATCACAGCTGAAAAACTATACATCATGCAGCCAGAATGATCTCTGAAGAGTTTCTGATACCCTGATCAGACGTATCTCACAACTGCAGTAAAATTGTTAGTGGCTAAAGCTACATCATTTGCATCCAGGACGACATATCAACAGCTTTCTCCCACCTTTATCACTGGTAGGGCCCAGTTCTTTACCTCTGTTTGCCTTTAGCATCCACAGATGTCGCAGAAATTCTGTCGATTGGGGAACCAAATCCTGGAAAACTCCTTTTCTTCTTTGTCTCAGTCACATCGTTCTCCAGAGACACCAGTTCATCAAGAAGGAGCAGTTTGGCTGCCAGGCTGGAGGCTGACTTCTCCTCACTGGCAGTAGGATGCACTGCCATGTCCAGAGCAGCAGAAGGGTCCAAAGACTGCAGAAGAAAACAGCAATGTTAGTTTGTTGCTGAAGAAAAATGATTTCAGGTACATTCTAATCAAAGGAGTAATATGATGTAATATGTTTGTGGACAGTAGTAGTGGTCCATGCCATGGTTGTGGTGGTGGCACTTCCTACTGCTGATGAGTATAACCAGGGATGGATCGTATAAAACTCTGACCTTTATATGAGGAGGAGCAATGATGCAACAATACTTTCATGAAGGTTCTCAAATCACCCTCTGATTTTCCCTTCTTTCAGTTGCAAGTGCTACTAAACAGTTATTTCTGTTCCTTTTCAGGGTTATAAAACTTTTATAAAGGTCTGAAACAGAACTGCACCTTCAAAAAAAACCACCAACAACAAAAAAACCCTCACCCTTACAATTAAAAATAATAATAGTAAAACAAAATAATAAAAAGCTACAATAATGCAATAATGCTTGAAAGTGGATGGCAAAATAATTCTCTGCTCTTGAGTACTAAGTGTGCTTCTACTCATTTAATCTTTGAAAGGGTATTATGAAATTGTAAAAAGTAAAGAGACTGTTAAATGGTAATCAGAAGTAGACAAAGGTTTTCTTATGAGTCACTGGACAAAGCACAACTTCATAGATGAGCAAAGAAATGAGTGTTGGGGTGAGGGTAAAATAGAGGGTTGAAAAACTTAAGGACAGCAAGGAGTCAAGTAAGGACTAGCAAAATTAGCAATTTCTTAAAACAAAAAACAAAAACCCCACCAACGGTTCCCCCTTTCTTTAGATGAATTCACTAGATTTAAAATAAATGAGGAGTTACTTTTTTAAAACATAAAATGAAGTAGAATGCATTGTCTAAGGATGTCACAGATAGCAAGATTTTAAACTGCTTTAAAGACATTCGGCTCCATCAGCAGCTAAAAGAACACCCTGATCCAATGCAGAATCTGGATCAGGAAGCCTCCGAAGATGTTGTGCTCTTACACTCACTTCACAAACATTTGTCATTGACAGAGACAAGATATCAGGTCTCTGTGGCATCAGAATAGCAGCTGGTACAAGGAATGGATCCCTCCAAGCCCTATTTTCTATAACCAGTATTATTTTGTATAACCAAAGCATGCTCACTTGAAGACAGTGTGCAAGGCAGAAGAGAATTATTTGTCAGTACACATCTAACTCCTAAACTGAACTATAAAACACCACACAGTCAAACAGTGCTACTCCATTTAAACTTTTAGAACTTTGATTTTTATGACATGCAACCATTACACAAACATCTTTGCTGCCACATCTGTTTTAGGGCAAGGTGACTTAAAAGAGAGTGGACTAGAAGCATTTTCAGATGCAATCCCTGCATATCCTACTAGATGAAACTAGAGACAGGAGCTCTCCCATTGTGCCCACTGTTTTCCTTTGCCAAATTAGGCAAGTTTCTCTGGCCCTTCTCTTTTCTGGCTCTTGTACTTCCTTTAACTGTTAAGTTTTACGCAGGCAGTGTTCTATCAGAGCTCTCCTTGTGGCTCCAATTCACATTATTATTTGTCTTTTAAGAAAGAGGGAAACTTTCAGTCTTAGCTTATTACCCCCCTCCCAGCATCCATTTCCCCCTGCTGAGTTCTCTCTCTAAAGTCATTGGAAAGCGTTTTAACACATGGAAATCCTTCTGTGTTTCAGGAGAGTCTGCATGAGTCAGGGTGAGGCTTCGTTTGGTCCGTCCTCTGAGAGCCATGCAATTTACATTGCTCTTTTCACTGGGGAAGCCATCTTGCTCCTGATTTGTCCCTTGCAGAATCAATACACACTATTTCCCTTTCAGTACTGTTTGGATGTCACAGTATCTTGCACACATAGCAGCCAGGAGCAACCTACAAAGAGTAGTGTTATGTGACAATGACCAGAAACGACCTACCTCTGGAGCTGCCTCTGCAAGGAGCACTGAGTTAGAATGCCACTGCAGCAGGGTGATGACAAGGGCCAGATGGACCACAACAAGCTGGAACTGCAGCATCTGCAACAGAGAACAGAACAGAGAATGGCTGTATAATCAATGAATGCACAGATGCTATAACTATGAAATATACCAGAGAGTTTGGCTAAGCAGGTTGTTATATCAAAAGAGAACAGACAGAATGCTTACCCGTGTCCTGGGCTTGCTGTAAAACTCCAAAGGAGGGATCTCCAGAAGAGATCCTTCCCTACTGGTAGTCGGCTCTTAAATGGGTCTAGGAGAGGCACAGCCAGGCTCCACTCCTTCCAGCAGCACAGGTGAATTGCCTTCACCTGTGCTCCTGTGGCTGACTCACTGCTCACCTCAGGTGATCAATCAGAGGTTCAGGCTGTGATTCAGCAGTTCCCATACAACGGCTCCATAGCCACATCCCCAGAGAGAGACAGCAGGTAGCAAACAGTCGTGAAAATTTATACAGATTGACGGTGAAAAGACAAGAAGAGAAAACCTTCCTCAAAAGGCCCTTAAGAAATGAAAGGAAAAATCTGTGCCATAGTTGATTATATATTACACCTTACAAGGCCACTGTGTAAAAAACAGTAACCAGATAGCACTGAGCGTCCTTCATTGATGGGTACAAAATCAGATTTCTGCTCTGTTAGGACCCTGAAAAGCTTTTAATTTCTTTCTGCACAATCGTGCCATCCTTGCAGTGGAGGGAGTAATGAATGCAAACTTGTGTTAAAACCAGGTGAGTTGGAAAGCAGAGGTGGCCATGAGCCACTCCAAACTCAGGACAGCTTCCTAAAGCTGTTACAGAAATCACAGATCTCCCCAGCAGCATTTTGATGCCTGCAGAGCACTGAAGTAAGGTGAAAAGGTTCAAATTTTGGCAGAATCAGGAAGATGCAGGCATTTCTTCAGCTGTGGATTTAGGCTAATGTTGTTTCAGTCCTTGACTGGATCTAGCATTTAAAACTTGACATGCCTCCAACGTGACCAGGTGGGAATCTTTCAGCTGATGTTAGTAAGAGCGAGGCTAAGGCCTCTAGAGCCAAGATACCTGCTAATTTGCTGATTTGTTACCAGGTTCAGGCCCAGAGAAGAATTCAAGTCTGCTTCTACTGCTCTTTGCTGACCTTTCTCTTGGCAAAAGCAAGAAAAGAAAGGATGTATGAATGCATTTCTATGATATACAGCATTTGTTTTATCATTTGCTTAGCAAATCTCTCATAAGCTCATTTAGAGAACACATGGTAAAAAGTATTTGGCTTTCTATCTTTTTCCCACACTACAAAACAGAGAAGCTACAAAAGTGCTTGGAATCCAGTTTTAACAAGATCTAACATTTATGCTTTTTCTCAAAGCTCTGTTTCTTGCTTGTTTTTCTTTCTAGTAAGTTTTGTGTGTGCTTCTGTCATCTGGTTAGCCCATTACACGTATCTTCTTTATACTGTTCATGAGGGGCTGTTGTAGCCAGGAAGAAAGCAGCTGATTAATCTTTATGGAGCAAATCTCTCCAGTGAGCAGACTAAGCTTACTGGAATCAAAGGACAAAGCCAAAGCAGCAAACCAGGTGGTAACACCATCCTTCAGTTTGATATGAAAAGCCATTAAAGCCAGACAAGGGTTTGGCTTGGTGTTTTTAAAGCTCTGGCCCTCTACAATGTATATTTTTGTACGTGGGTGTGCATTGAAATTCTAAGTAGTAGTCTACTACCTTCACAGGTAACCACATCCTGATTATTTGGATACAGAGACATAAAAATAAATGGCAAGGTTAAAAACACATGTTTATCATGGTTTAAAGTCTGTGCTGGTATTCATTCATCCCTAGGACCAAAGAGCTAAAAATAGCAGCTAGTACACTAATCAAAATAAACATTAAGGCACCTGCAACACAAAAGACATTTGATTAACTGGTCAGAACTCGACGCCAGTGAAATTAGAAGCAAAGGAAATTGTAAGGACTTGAAACTTGGCTTTAGCTCCAATGGAAATCAGTAGCTGAGAAGCAATATCACTGGTTTAAAAGGGAGCAAAACTAAGTCCAATAAAGTCCAGTTGTGCTGGATTGCCATGTAGCAGTGTGACCATAGTAGGAAAAAGGAGCAATTCAGCCTCATTCTCTTCCATCATTTTTCCACTGGTTTTGCACAGATACATCATGGGATTGGGGTGTTGTTTTGTGTCTTCAGTATTTCAGGGTCTGCCCTGGTGTTATCTGACATAAAATAGGGTTTAACATTCACTAAATGTAATTGCAAGTCTGAAATTCAGACATATTTATGTGCTTTAGTGATAACGATGCTTTAGCTTGAAATGTGTCAAAACTCAAATTCCTTATACAAATAAGTATCTTTGTTGCAGGTCCAATTAAAATACAATTAAAGATAAAAGAGACAATGTTATTTTACCTTATCAAAGCAGGATAAACCTTCAAACCTTTTTTTTTTAAGGAATCTGTGTAGAACCTTTTTCCAAGATCACAAAAAAGCAAAATTCTTTACCAAACAGAAACTTTATGTCTCCAACCTCAAAACAAAGGACTTAAAAGATGTTTTTCTTTAACATAAAAAAAAAAAAGACAACACTCCCTTCAAAAATAAAAAATAAAAAAATAAAATGACATCCTGAAGATAAGTGGGTTGAACAAAGCCCAGACAGTGTGCAATTTGTCACCAAGCTCCAAACCCATTGCCTGTCAAAAACAATAACAGCTGTCATTGTTCTTACCCATTTGAACTATCATATTTCACATTACTACAGAGATTATCCTGCAAGAATAAATCACAAGAGCTTTATTTTTCTTGCTGGCTTGTTAACAAGAGAGCCGAGGCAAGACATCATGCCTTGCACTGTAATCTTTCACTTCAGCTGCCACCATATATTGATGACTATGCTCTGCTTGCTGTCACAACACCAACATGGGACACATCCAAGCTCACCTGCAAATGAGGACCTTGCTCTTGCAAGGAGCATGATGTGGCTGAGCCCAGGAGACGTGAGGCTTTGTGCTGTACATACCCACAGAGCCAAGCCCCAACTGTCCCCTGGGCACAGGAGAACTCCTGGCAGTAGGACTCATTAGAACTGCAGTCATTCTCCTGTGTGAGCACTGGAATGGTGTTGGGAAACCTTCACCACCCAATAGTTGTGAAGGTCTGTGATGCTATGCAGGTTCCATCATCATCAAGTCTTAAGACCGGTCTCATCAGCCTCAGACCAGACCCCTCATGGCAATCTCCCTTATAAATAAAATCATGATGGTGAGTATTTTGCCATAAGAACAATTTATTAATAGCCTCTGTGAAACTCTGAGAATAAGCCTGCTCCTGCTGAAACCAATTTGCCCTACTTTTAGAAGCTGTATGATGGATCCTCTGAGCATTTTCATTACCACAAAGCCAAAAATATGTGCATAGCAGCAATCCTAGCGCTTCCAGAAACTCCTAAGGGACAGTGTTTATCTCAAGCATAATTTTCTAGTCACGTGAATATCAAAGAAAAGTGAGAAAAATCAAAATATATCCCACCCTCAGAAAAATAGCAGAGTCCAAAGATAGGTTAGAGTGTTGTTTTTGTTCTCATCCCACAGATGAGATATAGAGCACTTCTTACATACTGCTTTCTGAAAAGATACTGAAGCAAGACACTGAGGCAAGGGACATGGGACTTTGTCACATAATGAAATGCAGGCAGTCAGTCAGGCTCGTCATGTTATTAGTAATGTGTTTCCTGGAGTAGGTTTAGATTTCTAAGCAATTCTATACAATTTATTAGATATACAGCACAGACACTTGTCAACTTCTACAATGTCAATCTCCCTCTATTCTCAGTTTCCCAACTACGTAGATAAATAGTTGCAGGCAGATTTCATCTGATGCAAACACAAAGAATGTAAAATTCCTGAACTTGTGCAAGAGGTTTAAGACTAGTGATTCTTAGAAGCTATTTGGGTATAACCTGCGCCCCAAACAAAACATTTGGTCTGACAATATTTTGGGGACAAGAATGCTCCACTTTCTGAAAATGAAATTCTATAAAGATTTCTCAAGAAGGCATTTGGGATCAGCCATTATTTTTCAAAACCTTCGTTTTAACAATTATTTCCATCTTAATGACACAATTTTCAGTGTTGGGCCCAAACTACCAGAGTTTTCATACCATCACAAGTTATCCCAGCCTTCATTCTACTGAAGTTTCCATCAAAAATGCAGATGCACTTACTGACAGTTGTTCTTCTGGGAGAAGCAGATGCTGTTGGTGGATGCTCACATAAACAGCTGTTTCTGTCACCTTTACAGTTTCTGAAGTGGTTGGGTCCCTGCCCACAGCAGGCTCAGTGTATGGGACAGCACATGAATCACACCACTCAGAAGAAGAAAGGCTGAAGATGTGGCACCTTGGTTTCCACGCAGAGTATGGAAAGTGAACAAATGCTTGTGCCGCAAAATGAATACTGCCCTGTCAGGAGAAATTTAACTGACACAGGTGGAAAAACACTAGTGGAAAAAGTCAGTTGTGGTCCTCATCTCCTTGTCTGCAGAAAGAGAATGAAACCCAATGGAACAAACAGGGACAAATTTCCTTGGAATGGGTGGGAAGGAGACAAGTTGGACATCTTACAAAACTGACTACATTTCCATTTCTAGCAGCATTATAGCAATTAAAAACCTCCCAGCTCATTTCAAGACCATAAAAGTAGGAGACCAGGAAGCAGTAGGCACAATTAGAGTGACAGAACACATCTAGGAGCCCAGAGACTATCAGATAAGAAGGACACTTGAATTATAAGAAAACATCTGTTAATGAGAAGAGTCTATTTCCACCTTTCCTAAGTGAGATGGTTGAGTGAGTATTCTTGGTATGCACAATGGAAAACAAAACATTATTAGATTATTCTTCATTGCCAACAAACTCTCAGCCCTAAATCATTTATATATTTACTGACTGAACTCACCAACTTTTCCTAATGTTTCCAGTAACTTCACATTTAGTTTTCTTCCTTCATCTTTAGCATGAGAACTAAAAGCTTTGTTGTTGGAGTGCCATTATCAGCAATTAAAATAAAAATAAGTACTGTATCAATAAAAATTGAGAAATATATTGTTGTTTTTTTCCTAACGGCATTGGAGTGATAAATGGATCTTTATACCTGGTATGAAGAGCATATTATCAGAATATATTATCAATACAAAGACATAGGCCACTTCAAGGCCAGTAAAAATAACCTTCAAGATGTGCCTTTGAGATAATGTCTTAAGAGACAAGAATGGCATTGGAATTTGCTAACAAGAGAATCAAACCCTGACACTGATTTACTGGATAAAAGCTTTTAAATGTTCTGATCAAGGGTATTCACGTAAGAAGAAGAAAATTGAATTACTTGATGAAGATGAATTGCAAAGGGAAATTACAGATTAATCTGTTTCTTTGGGTTGACCAACAAGAAAAGGGAAGCTGCAACCACTTGCAATTTTGGCAGGGTCCATCAAGAGAGTTCTTACAACTCTCATCTGGTTCAAATTTTTAAATGTACACCTTAAAAAGCCCAGAGAGGTACTGCTGTCATACATTTAAAAAGTGAAAACCAAGCCCCAGCCTGCTGAAAGCACCATGATAGGTATTCATAAATACTAAAGAATACCTGGTTTTGCAGCTTTCCCATCATTTACACTATTTTGTTTGTTTGCTTGCCTTCTACTCCTCAGAATGCTTGAAGTGTTTTACAAGGAAAGTAAGCCAAGCTGCAATTTGGATACAGGTGAGCAGAGACAGGTAAGCATAATCATCTGTCCCTGGCTTCCTAAGTGAATCAATGGGCAGGGGCACAAAACGTCCTCACAGTTCCTCAGCTTTCAGCTCTGCACTCCCCATGAGGACAGTCATTCCAGAATGAAAAGCCAAGTAAGGAAAGCTGAAGGCAACGTGTGTTTGTGCTTCAAAAATGAGTGGGATCTGAACTTCACAGTAGCCTCTGGACATCTAAACCAAAGATTATGCACATGTATTTACTTGCATGACTCCAGTCCGGGAGGCAAAAAGAAGTGGTGAAATAGTTTTGAACCCAGAATGGAGAAATTACAATGACTATCACTGAATCAGAGTCTGACTTCACTTACAGTGGTACGAAGCTGAAGTAATCAGATCACTGGATAATGATAACTGCTCTGTCAGTGTAGGAATGTTTTTGCAGGATTATTCTGTTACTGCAGAAATGTGGCAGAACCTGGCTCGTTTATCTCATAGGGGACTTAACAAAAACCTTTTGGCAGATTCATAAATCAAAGAAAAAATATTTCCCTAAATCAATGGTATACATTGTATTTTGCAACATACTGCACGCTGCTAACTTATCTACTGTGTATGACATACACTAATGCAAAGGAATTATTCTGTCATAGCTTTTCAGTATATTTTAAGAAGTAATATGTATTTGACAATAACATACACAAGCAAATCCATAACAATAAAACCAGACAGCAGTTTGCTGCAGAAGCACTGCGAAAGGCATGAAAGCAACTAGTCGGTGTTGTAAAACACAGACACATCTTGTTTAAATATTGGCTGATTAACTGAAAGAAATAAGTTTCCACAGGATATTATTAGTTCAGTTCTAGTACCAAAAATACTAGGTGATAGGCATCTTGTTACCCTAATCTCAAACTGGAAAAAGAAGCTGCACTTCTCCCATCTGACATGGGCATGTGTGTACTTTGTGCATGCCTGTTAGTGTGAAAAAATAGGAGAAAAAGTAAAAAGAAGAAAGCATAGAAAGCAAGAAAGTAGAGAAGTAAACAGAGCACAGAGACACAGAAAATATCCCAAACCTCTCTGTCCTCACTCATCTTACCTTGCATTGGATACAAGCAATCCCAACCTTAATGGTCCTGCTATGTTCTTCTCCCTAACTTATCCCTAATGTTCAGCTTTCTTTCAGAGTTTTTATAGTCTCTGCTGTAGGCTACAAACTCCAATCCCTGCCTTTGCTTTCTCTTACATCATTTCTAAAGATTTTCCACTGATCCTTGCCCTAAACCTTTCTCTGTCTTGCACTCTCACACACATACTTGCCTCACATTTGTTATATTTATTGCTCTGATTAAGATGATTAGGTTATAATTAAAGGTCTCAACTTTTGTTGTGTGTAGTTTTGTGTGTTTTTTTCTTTCTTTCAGAGTATGAGACAGCCATGAAAGTGGCAATATTTTCCGCAGCATCACCATTCCTCTAACCCCTCCTTTCTACAAACTGCAGTAGAGAAACCTAATGACTTTAAATATACATATATTTTAACTGTACTCCCTGGGCACAACAGAAATAACTTTACAGAAAGAGTACCTCGTTCAGGAAGAAATTAAGTAGCATGAGATAAGCAGTAGAAAAGGAGTGTGCTTTTGTAAAGCAGCTTACTAGAACTGAAGTCTTTCAGACACATTATTTCAGCAATTGAAATCACTGTTGTGTGAGCTACGGAAGAATCTTCCCTAGGCAGCAGCAGAGGACCTTTTATTTTCTTCTTTGCCTGTACACTAGGAATGAGTTTATCTCATTTCTTAACTAATGCACATAGAAATTATGGACTAATCCGGGGGACTACAATTCCAAGCTGTGCGGACTCCTTATTAGTTTGTTCACAATGACTTTATTCTTTCAACAGGTAGGCACAGAACTTTTAAAATAGTTTGACTTTTCAAAAGCACCTGCTATAACCAACAGAGAGTAAAAGGAAATTTCAAATGTTGCTTTGCATTACATGGCAAAAAAATACCAGCCAGGGAGCTGCACCTTTGATTTCATCATCTGTCTTGATTGGAGTGATTAGAAAAAAATAAAAGGTTTGGTTTTGGGGGTTTTTTTTGTTTGTTTGGTTGGTTGTTTTTTTTTAATACAGCTCATTTTTCCAGACAAAGATGGCAGCAGAATTTTGCAGAGCTGCCATAAAGTGCCAAATCAGGATTCTTCACTGCAGAGAATGTTTCCACCACACTCCAACTGAGGAATCAAGGGGAAAAAAGAAAAAAAAAAGGAAAAAGTAAACACAGAAAGAGAGCCTTGTTTAGATCTGAAGACAATACAAATTGCAGCCCCAGAAGACAAAGAAATTATTTTTACAGCATTTCTTAGAACACACAGATCTTTGAGTATGAGTGAGTCAAGTGCTACAAAATATGCATAGCCATAGGAGCATCCACACCATGCTGGAGCATGTAGGCTGGGACTGTTTTCCATTGTGGGGTATAACAAAATAATAATAGCCACCACAGAAGTCTAAATGGGTCCCTGTGGTTACTAGAACTGCAGCAGAATGGTAAGCACAGAGCAAAACACCAAACTGATGAAACAGCCCAAAACGCTGCCATTGGGAAAGAACTGGACCTGTCTCAGTTTTATACAGCTACCTACATTGAGATGCTGGAGCCTAAAAACATGGCAGTACTTGATTGATCTGCATAAAACACACGGGCAGGATCTCAGAAAAAAAGGTAACCATGGTGTAATAACAAGTTATTATTAGATCAATGGGGTAATTTTGCTATATATGATTGTGAGGTTTTGCCAAGCAGCAACTGCAGTCCTATGCACTCAGCTTCTTTCTTCTCTTTCTCATGTTGGACAAACACAAGGCAGCACTTGCCAGCATTTACTTCTGAGGGAGATTTTACAGGTTCCATCTCAAGTTAGGTCTCTGCAGGGCTCCGTTCTGCTTAGTATGGGTAGGGCTGATAAGAGACACAGGCTGTACCAACATGAGTAAACTGAGAAATGACCATTGAATGCCTGCAACTTATGCATTTCAGTATTTCACAACAAATCATAGAATTGTAGAATGGCTTGGGTGCGAAGCGACCCCAAGGATCATCAAGTTCCAAACCCCCTACCACAGGCAGAGCCACCAACCTCCAGATCTGATTTAGATCAGGTTGCTCCAGGGAAACCTGGAGAATGGCTGAGGCTCAGTGCCTCACAAGACAGGAGGATGCTGGGCTCAGTTAAGAGCAGGAGAAATGCAGCCACGTTGCCAGTTGCTTTGACTCCAAGAGCATGAGAAGTCCAACATCAGGTATTAAGATTTTCTTTCAGGCTCTCTGCTAATTGATAATCTGGTAATAAAGCTTCAATTACTTTTTTACTACTTGGAACTACCACGAGGTTGTGGGTCTTCCTTTTTGGTAAGTGATTTATACTTCCTCTAATTCAACATGAATTGATTGCTCTTCTCTTCCTACAAAAGCACACAGTCTAAAAGATTTCTGAAATGGATGCTGATACACATAACTATCACCAGCTCTGACCAGGAGGTGAAAGAGACTCAGATGCGAGTAACCAGCCATCTTCAAGGGCTGCTGATGACCTCAGAATAGGACACGTTACCTGCACTCACCATTTGTGGGTTTTTTTCTAGGGGGAAAAAGAAAGTATAGAGCGTTAACAGTCATCAAATAGCAAGTGACTTCAATTTAGCAACAACTTACAGATATCTTTTTGACACCTTCTGGAGAAAGCTGATAAAGAAGCTTCCCAGATAATGAAAAATGTGTATGGTGGTTACTTAGCTGGCAGAGTGCCCAAGGAACAGATGTCCTCAACTTTGCTGAGGTTTAATTATACTTCCAACACACTTAGCTAAGTTAGGGCAACCAGGAGTTTGGTAGGAATTTTATGATCTTAAATTCAAGTGAACAAGCGAAATTAGATTTTCTCTATGAAGAAAATAAAAATAAATAGGAGGAGGGAAGGCAAATCAACTGAAAAGACTCAAAAATTCCCTAATTTCTTCAGCAGACAAGGTCTTATTTAACTCAAGAACTGGCGTTAGTAAGAGTTCACTTATATAAGCGTTGTGCAATCTTGCCCTTGCTTTCATCAGCCTTGCCAATGGAAACTATATTTGGGTTTGTCAGTCCTTGTCTTTAAAGCTTTAGGAATGATATGCAAATATGGTGACATATGCTTGCTGGTTTTGCTGTATTGCACCTTTAAACTTCTCCTTCTCCCACTAAAACATGTGCCAGTAATGTCAGACCATGCTGGTCCAAGTTGCAGAAGCGCTCTTAGTGTCTCACGGGCACCCTACCCGCCAGCCTCTCCAAGTCATGTCATCCTCTCATTGGTCACAGGTTACTCTCATAAGGTCACATATCTGTCATTTATAGATCAACACAAATAGTGCTGGATCTAGAAGGTGTTATGGCCAAAGTGACAGATTTGTCCTTACTAATTTTTTACTGAATTTCCATGAAGCAAAAGCATGGGACTCACTACATGGATTGTTGAGACTATTTCAGGGAATGATGCATTTGTTATTAGAAGTACAGTTTTGTGTTAGAAATATAATTCTGGTTTTTGTCTAGGAAATAAGAACAACACGAAAGTTAGAAAAATGGATTTTTTATCCAGTTTTGACAGGTTTGTCCCAAAAACCTAAGAAATAATCAAATATTCCCTTTCTTTTTGAATGAAAACTACAAGTGCTTTTCCTTAGAACTGATCTTTACAAGCTAGGTACTCGCCAGTACTGATTCATGTGGTTCCATTTAAACAACTGAGATATTCCTGTTTTTGATGTCTTCAGCCTATTTTTATTTTCTGAAACAAACAATTCTGATAAAATTGGCTGAATTCTGACCAGTCTTAAAGTTGAATAACATTCAACTATGGGATTAACCAAACACCCAGCATTTCTGGTTTGGGAAAAATATCCAAGATCATTTTTGTTGTTCATAGCTTGATGAGAGAAGGAGAAACATTCTAAAATACCTGTGACGTATTCTCAGTGAATACATAAGAGGAATTTTCAAAAAGCAAGATGATTCCTACCTGCTTTCATGTAGACATACAGAGCCTGAGAGCAGATGATTCATCAAAATAGAACTATGGGAAAGGGAATCTACATTAACAATGTACATGCATGCTTTCCAATTAAAGGTATGTTTCTTCAGAAGGAAAAACTATCTTAAAACAGCTATTCTGAAATCTGTAAGCTACCCAAGTAGCTCTTGTTGTATCACTTCCTTTTAAGCTGAATCCTTGCAGCTAATGAAGTAAAACCCACAAAGTGAAGGTAGTGTATAAAAATCAAGCCAGTCACATTTTCAGGAACACTAGACTTCCTACAAGCAGTCTCTGCATATACTTTTAAGCCCTTGGTGCTTGTGACAGACTCTGCGTCATGACAACTATGCATCCATAAAAAGTACTGGCAAAATGAAGCAAAAATCCCAAACAAAGACAGCTAATTGGAATGCATGCTTCTTTTGTAACAGTCATGGTATGATGCAGAAGGATGCATTTGGAAATGAAAAATACATTTTATTTTTCATGCATATGACACTGACTCATGGCCCAAGATGGTTAGGAAGAGCGATGAGGCCTTTTTTGCTATGGAAGAAGTGGTCCACAGGACAAAAAGCCATGCAAAGAGGCCTCAAACTACTACACAAATGATAAACTCTGAGCCATCACCAGCCTGGTACTAATTCAAACTGGCAAGATAGAAATGAAAGTCAGTAGATTGAGTTGCCACCCCCTGTAGCCATGGTGTGTGGAGTCAATGCTAAATATAAAGATGACACACAGAGAGCAGCCCATCTTTCTGCACTAAGGAAGAGGGAAAAGGAGTGGTTCTGATGATGTGCATGCTGATGTCACTTGTCATTGAAATAAACCCTTTGACCCATGAATCCCTGTGGCATGGTGCACTGGAAGTGTGCATCCTGGCTCCAGGGCACGTACTTCAGCTCAGAGCTAATTACAAACCTGGCAATGTACAGCAGCAGGCTAAATTCAAAGACATGCTCACAAGAAGAAAAAATACATCTGTCTTGAATTCTGTCCCGACTTCACACTTTCTTTTACACAACTCTTAACAATTTTCTGACCAGAGCTGAGAAATAAGATGGAGGAGAAAGGATACAGAAGAACTAAAGAAAGTAGCTAAGTAGCAAAATGACAATGGTCATAGTTGGAAAAGAGTGGTTGTGAGTGGTTGGTGAGTGATGTTCTTCAAACATAAAGAGCGGTCTGGAACTGGGCAATGCCACAGGAGGACTGCATACAACAGGATGCTGCAGGAAACACGAACAGTCATTTCTCACCTGGCAAGCAGGTAGAAGAAGATGCAGCCATGCAAAGCTGGGGCTGGGCACCTGCTTCTCCCGAGAAGCAACAGTGCCAAATGATGTTAATAAGGTACTGTGCTCTCATTGCTGGTATGTCTCACACAGTGGGACCATTCTGTGCTGGAGGCTAACCAGAACAAGCTATTAACATGATCCTAGAAGTTTAGAGCAATTGAGAACTGATTTTATTTCCTTCCCTATTTTGCTCTGGTTTAAATGTCCTTATGGTTTGGTTCCTGCAAGGAACCTCACAAGCAAATGCTGTTCTAGTAATGAAAGCTTCTGGTACTACTGATAATTAAAGATCTCACAACAGTTTGTAAATCCATCCTAATGTTCTGGCCAAACTCTGCTATGCTTCTTGGCTGCATTTCCTCTATCATTTCAACTGGACAGAGATATTTTTTTTGTTAGACTCACTGCAGCTTTCTGCGGTGAAGCTGTAATTTGCTAAATGGCTGCAGGATCGCAACTGGATTAATCCAGGATAAGCCAGTAATCATTTTCAATCACAGCACAAACATTAATCAGTCAATCATCGCCCTCTAGAGGTAGCTGCAGTTCTGGTTACCTATATTTGGGTTTGCTGCGAGCGATGGACCAAGCACTTCTGTATAGAGGAAGATACTTGCTGATTAGGGTAGACCCACGTACCATTACAGGAACAAATTACTGAGTGATGATCATCAGCTCCTCGATTGTTCCTGCCCTTCTCTTGCCTGGGAGGTCACCCAACTTGCAGCATATTGCATTAAAGTATTTGTCATGGCTCTGTGGATAGCAGTGAAACACATAGACAGCTATATGCCATAGATGTCATAAAAAGCAGTGAACATAAATCCCACACCAGATTCTCATTACAGCTTATTTTTCTCGAGCAATGTGCACAAAGTAAACCAGTGGCACAACTGAACTGACTTCACAAAAGCAGCAAATCTTTATACATAAACATAACTATGCACTCTCCTTTCTTTCCCTTGTCTGAAATTGTCAAAGAGTTTTAAAGGGAAAAATACAAAGAGCAATAAGTAACAAGCAACCCACCATTGTAACTGAGTGATGAATATACTGTTTCTGGGGTGTGAAGATGTTGTTTGAGTAGCTGAGTTCAAGGAGAAACTGCTCTGTGCAGAGACTTAGCACAAGATCCTGGAGGCACAAATAGCTCATGTCCAGGTTTTCCCAGACACATCCTCTCTTTTTTTTTCTTTTTTTTTTTTTTTTCCCAGCTGGAAATTCTGTCTAGGTGGAATTCAGCAATTTTTTACATTTATTTTTTTTTTCTGGCAGGCTGGTCGGAAGCTCTGGCTCACCTCCCTGTGTAGGGATTCTCCAGGTATCCACACATGCACAGACCATCTGTGCACGTGAAGTCCCATACCTGAACACATATTTCTGTTGGCAATGTTTAACCAAAAAAGAACAGATGTCCAGGACCACAGTAACCATTTCATTGTAATCATTACTCTGGCATTCAGGAGAGTTTGTTCTATTAAGTTTATTCAGGAGAGGATTCACTGTTCAATCAACATCACAAAAAAGAAAACAAAACAAAAAAATCACTTATTTTTAAGTGTAATTTCCCTATATTCATCCAGTTTGTGCCTGTTGTCTTTTGTATGTTTGCTGAGCACCACTGAAAAGAGTCTGGCACTGTCTTCTATACTCCCCCATCAGGTGTTTATATGCATTGATAAGATCACCCCTGCTATACAGTCCCAGCTCTCTTACCCTCTTCCTCATCTACCAGATCATCCAAGCCCATAATTATCTCTGTGGTCCTTCCAGTATGCTCACATCCCCCTCATATGGGGGAACACAACACTTCAGACCTGTGCATGCACTAGCATTCTGGGTTCCTTTGCTGCAGGACTACTGCTGGCTCACAGTCAACATTTTCACCACAACCCTCAGATCCTTTTTAAAAGCTGCTTTCCAGAAAGTCAGTCCTCAGACCCTGTTGGTGCACAGGGACTGTTCTCACTTTCACTTCTGCCTTGATTAGATGTCCTTAGATTAAGCTTTCTGACACTCACTGTCCGCAGGTGTAAGACAGTGTTGATGATACTTTGCCTTTTTTTTCCCAAACTGTTGTTGCCTAAAGCAGCTACCACTTTTCTTTGATCATCGTAGGTAACTATCTTACCATCTTCTGTAAATGTGTGGCCTTTCATCTTGACAGCATTCATTTCTACATGGGGCCTTACAGCAGTCATTATCCTGCCTAGGTGCTTTGCATACCTTAATTATTTTCTTTACTGCTATGTCCTTTCTTTAGGAGCTTACACACAAACTCACACACACACATATTATTCTGCTATGTACACTTAATGTCTACAGACTGAGACAGAATACTGAGCAATGTATAGTATCCTATAGCCAGGGCCTCCAAAGCCCTCTTCAGAACATAATGACGAAGAAAATGCCCTTGGATCTTATCATGCTTTTCCTTCTGCTGCTGCTATACTCTAGCCTAGCCAAGAAGAAGAACTTATTTTATTCTCATACAGAGTACAGGACAGCAAACATTATCCAGTCCCTTCTGCATGGAACTGAACAATTTGTGCCTGATTAAAGCAGAGGGATTGCCAACTTCAGAGAATCAGGGTCCTAAAACTGCCTGCTTATTCTTGCTGTGTGCTTCTCCATCCTTCCCTGCACTGTATCAGCCACGCAGCCAGATCCTTCCCCTCAGCAGGCCTACGTTTGTCTTCCACGAGAATTTTCATGAGTATCTCAGCTGTGAAGCAAACTAAATCCCTTTGTGAGTTATTCTCTCCCATGTAAAGTTCTGGTGTACAAGATCTTTGGGAATAAACAGTGATTCATATATTTTCACTACACCTTCAGGGGCAAAAAAGTACAATTATCCCCTGCCAAATTTCAAAGCCTAGCTCTAAAAGCACAGGTTTGTCACAGCTCCTCAACATAATTCTTCCCCTAGGCATACACAGCTGAAAGCAGGCTTGTAGCCTGCACAGCATTAAGCCACTACTACTACAGGTATTGCTGCGTGGATACTAATGAAGGTATATAAATCATTATTGATGCGCTGGTGCTTCGGTTACTCACACCAAGCTGGTCTATGCCCCAAAACCACACACTGCTCCCTTTGAAAAGCAGTGTTTCCCTGGAGCACTGAGCTCAGTGCCTCTCTTTACCTGTCCTCTTCATGTCCATCCCACAGAGACCCTCCACCTCTCACACACAGTTCTTAGCAGAAGGGACAAAACCACCTCCCCACCACCCATCCCAGGTGTGAAACGACTGGCTTGCAGGCGGGAGGGGATTGGCCCTTTGGCTCCGTAAGTGCAAGCACACTGAAGTCGTGCTTACTTTACAATTAGACTTGGAACCCAAGAGCAAGAACGTAACATAGTTTCTTATGTAACCATATATTTATTTTGGTTACGTGTGGCTTCAAGACGAATCTCAAATGGTGCTGGACTGTGCTGCTGCCCTCAAAAGAAGTTTGTCAGCAGAGTAACAATAATGTTCTGCTTCTGAAAATGATGTGCTGGGCTTTATGGTCAGCTTTTAGGTTTGAATGCTTTTTTTCCACTTTGATATTTGAGCCCTCTGCTCAAAGCAAATCCTTCGAGTGTGTACATGACTCTCCAAGCACTGGTCACGGGAGGACATGGACAAGCAGTGAAAAAGCCGCTGACAGCATCTGAAAGTGATTTGCAATCTCTTAGCCACATGAGCTCAGTTGCATTAACATAGTGATTTAAATACTGTGGATGGCTTTTCTGATGTTCTTTTAGAAATTTCTTATTGGAATTATTAGGCATCCAAAATATACTTAAAACCAACCAACCAGAGGAATGAAACTGAGCAGATAATACTGACTAAGCACTCTGAGCCCAATCTTGCAGTCCCAAATCAAACACGTTGCCACCAAGCACACGACTAGATATTGTGACTAGATTCTACTGACTGCATCATATCACATGCATCACTGTCAAAGTAATTTGGGTGCTGAGTCACAAGCAGATCTTTCATTGGCCTGAAGCATCTGTACTGCCTGCTGCACAGCCTTGCCGCAGCAAAGCCCAGTTGTCACTGGGGAAAAAAAAATGATATAGTGAGGTTTTCAGGGCCTTGCATACTGTAAATAACACAAGGAGAATTCTAAGCACAAAGAATAGGTGGGCTGCTAAGGTTGCCACTGAAGAAGAACAGAGTATACACTCTCAGCTCTACTCATCCCACAGGGAAAAACCCATGCCCCTGGGTGTGATGCCATGGCTCCACAGCTCCATTGGAATGCCTGGCTGCTGAGCTGTATGGCACTGCTTGCACACAGACGTTGCTGAATGCATAGTAATGCTATTGATGTAAGCCCCACTCCTTCAAAATGTTTGGAGACACCCAATGCTGTCAGGAGCAGGGAGTGACCACTTCACTGAGAGATAAATTTGGTTGTCAGTGGATCAAGCAGAGAGTCAATAAGTGGAAAATAGAGCCAGCTGCCAGCCAGACCCCGTCTTCCCATCCCATACACAGGATTAGTTTCTATGCAGTCAGGTTACAAGCAGAGTAACCACTCTGGAGTCAAAAGCCCTGATAACAGAGTGCTGGCATTATGCTGCAGTCAGTGGAGCTATCTGTGCTCACAAGTATGACCAAAATCAAAGCCTGGCTTCCTTGAGTGAATGGAGTGAAAAATCAG
The DNA here is from genome assembly GCF_019232065.1 of Centrocercus urophasianus. Taxonomy (NCBI): domain Eukaryota; kingdom Metazoa; phylum Chordata; class Aves; order Galliformes; family Phasianidae; genus Centrocercus; species Centrocercus urophasianus. The sequence continues at coordinate 10,169,289 of NW_024884744.1, read as the reverse complement.
ACCCTCCTGAGGCACTTATCACACAAAACCATGAAGTGAAGCATCTTATCCCTGTCCTTCTTCCATCCCTTCTTCTACCCAATGCTGTAAGTTTTGCAAAGCAATGGCTATCTTCTTATTCAGTTGTTTTTTTTTCCACTCCCCTCCATCTCTAGCAGGTCCCCTGTTCTACAGCTATACAAATAATGCAATGTAACATGCATTGCCCTGGGGCACAGCCAGGTTTAATGAACAGTGTGATATTTGCACAGGTTCTGGGGCTTCAGACAGCTGGGCACACCAACCAGATACATCCTGGGTTGTTTCTGGGGGGCTCTGTCAAATCCTCAGTGCTAGAAAAGGAGTTCAGGCTCAGCATACTTAGTTAGAAAGCAGAGAAACCTCAGCCTGGAGCTGACAGTGACTGATGACTGGAGGTGCGGTGAGTGTTCACCACTCCTCATGTTACCAAAATGCCAGGGTTTTAAAGTGATGTTATTAAAGCACCACAGGAGTGCAAAGATCTGTGTAAACTGAGAGCATAATCACCATGCAAGTGGAGCACGAACTGTTTGACTGTGTTGAAATTATGTTATTTGGTATCCCTCTAGTTTGTCACATGACTTGATACACTGAAAAAAAAAATAAAAAACATATAGTGCTTTTATATTCTGAGTCTATGACAATTCCCATTCCTATAGCAGACAACGACTTGTAAAGTGACTTTTCTTACACCCAAATAATCCAAATATATACAAACTGGTTTCCATGAATTAAAAGTGTTTTGCATACAACCTTGGCTCAGGGACTGACTCTGCTATGTGGTTTTCATTGCCACGACAGCTAGTTGAGGAAAGACAGTCACTTCTAAATTACTCTATTTTACATTAACATCTCTTCTAGGTGTTACCACATCTCTTCTAGGTGTAAAAAAACAGCAGTATCAGCAGTATTATCTCCATGGCTTGCTCTGAAACAGGACTGCTTCCTAGGACCCACAACTGTATACCATCCTATCACAGGCGTCCATGGTCATAGCATAGGAAAGTTTATCCTCTACCTCCCCAGTCTCAAGCCCTGGGCTCAGTGTGGGTGTGCAGGGAACACTTTCTCTCCACTCCACTAGCAGCTGCCAGCAGCAAGACATTACACTTTATGTCAGACAGCCCTGCATGAACAGAACTCAGCAGGCCAATCTCCCAGAAACCAACATGGCCTTTTTCACTATATTAACAGTGGTTCATAACAAGGTAAGGTGAGGATTTCTCATTTCCCAGGAACCCATTAGTAGGCTGTAAATCAGTGATAATTTCTGTTCTCCGTAGTTTGGGGCTGGTTTGAATCCACACTGCAGGACTTCAAATTAATATACTTGACTCACACACGTAAGCCAGGAGTATTGATATTCAAAACCACAGATGTTCAAGCCCAGAGAGGTTCAAGAGCATCCTTATGTAAAACTCTACAATCCAGGTGAATCCAGAGATCTCCTGTCCTCTTCTGTTTGAGCCCCATTCTGTTTAGAAGAGTACAGAAAACCTGAACAGCAAACACTGTCTTCTCCATCAGTATCATGGTCCCTTTGCTCCTGGATCAGGAAGGATCAAATCTGATATTTTCAAATCTTTTCTTCTAGCAGTAAGGACCCAGATGTGGTGAATCTCTGGGGATCCGAGATGTGTCTTGCTCTTGGTCGTTTCCCTGGGCTCTTCATGTGTCAGGAGATCAAATGTGCAATTCTAATGTTTTCAAAGAAATTGTAAAAATGACTTAATGCCTTGCTTCATTTTAAAATATTTATCATTACAAGAGGAATCCAACAACTTACTGTGGGGAGCAGGAAGAGGGGAGGGGAAAAGGTAAACAAATCAAGAGAGGCACAATACCAAGCTGTATTCCAAGCACATACAATGGAAAATGCAGGCTGGTGCCAGCAGCCTGATAATCCAAATTCTCTTTCTATGCACCAACCTCTTCTGAGAAAAGGAAAGAATTTAAAGGAGCATAAATGATAACTGTACACATTCTGGAAGCAAAGCTAAAAGTGCTGCCAGGAAAAGTCACCCTTCTACATACAGACCATTAACACATTCCCTTCCCCTTCCAATGCAGTAGAAGAGCACACACCTCCCAGAGGAAGGGCAGGGGGAGCACTTCTTGCCCAGCAATGTACAGCCTCAGTGCAGCAGAAGGATGGACATTAACTCTCTAAGAGACTGACATGGGTTACAGCACTGGCAAGATAGATGCATGTTCCTGGGAAAAGCCACCTGGTGTGGTGGTACCCAGGCGGTGACAACAGCTTTCTGGAGCACACAAAAAGCATTCCACCAATGGGAGTTCCCAGGAGAGAAGGTACAGGTCACTTGCTCCTTCCCTTCCCACATCAGATGACAAGAACTGCTTTAGGTACTGACCTCCATAGAGCTGGGAATGAAGGGAATTGTCCCAACTGCTTTTTTGGAAACCACGAGCTGTTATTCATCCTTTTTGCATTCTACAGATGGTTGTAGTAGCAACAACTGATTCACCAGAACACTGCCAGCAAGATCCACAGATAACATTAATCTTTGTAGGGTTGTGTTCTTTGTTGTGTTCTTTTCCTTTTTTTTTCTTTTTCCCCTCAAACAGCTATATCCTTACACTCATACTGTGCATTATCCTTCTTTCTTCTTGCCATGCCATACTTCCCCTTAGCCCCAGTGAAATGGAATTCATATTCATTTTGCATACCTATTTTACGACACATTTCCTCGATGGCTTACATCCTGCACAGATAATAATTAGGACTTCAAAATCTGTCCCCAAAGTTACCAATAGAGGATATTCTTGCGGACCTCAACTCTGTATTTGGCCCATTTGCCACAGTCCTTACAGGGATGAGGCAGCATCAGCATTACAAGCAACAAACTAAATGCTCTTCAGTGCTGGTGAAAATCCAGAGAAACTCACTGAAATCAATGGAGATATTCCAGATGAGGGAGGTGTATGGCTTAATGAGAATAATGGAACAGAAAACACCCACAGATACAGAAGATGTTGTCCAGATGGTTAAGCTCGCCTGGTGTCTGTCAAGAACACATCCCTTAACACCCAGGCAAAAACCTTTTGCACTGTGGCTTTAGCCCATGACACTCATCTCCCTGTCACTGACCCAGAACTGCTGACTTTGTTGGCTCATGCTGACTTTCACTAGATGAAAGCCTTACTACTGATATTAGATCAAAAATACAACCAGGGGGATGGTCAGCAGGGGCATCCTGAGCACCACTGCCAGTCCTGATGGCACTCAGAATGACTTCAGAGGAGGATGTGGGTCAGGAAATATTAGACAGTCCCACTGTGCTGAGGCAGGGTAAAGCATACACAAGGAAACAGCACAAGAGGGTGGATAAACTAGAAAAATAAGAAATTATCTCACAGTGTTAAAATGTTGAGACAGCTTCTCTGTCCTTAGTAGCATTTAGTTTGGTGCAACCTAAACGAAGTTGTGGTCCAGGAGAACTGGAGCGCTCTGAGACCAGCTGAGATCAAAGGAAACACCTCCGTACTCCATTAGCTTAAGCAAGTTTCCAGCGGGGCAAGTGAGCACAAATAACGTGACATCAAGTGGAAATAAATCACTGCACAGAGCTGTGCGGATTTTCACAATGACTTTGAATCAACTCAGCTTTCCAGCAGCTGAGAATTTGGCCAATAACCCGTACTGGAGCTGAACCACATGTCGGGGTGGGATCCTGCCTTACAGTGAGTCCCCTGCGAATTCCAAACCTGGTGCAAGACCTAGCTACACCATGTGGCAGGTGAGCTGCTGGTAGGATGGACGCTGAATTCGAGCCAGTATCTCCAAACAGAAAACAGAGCCACAAAAAGAAGCACACACAGGCTTGTTTAACTACACACCTGCTTCCGAAAAATGAACCTGGACTGGTGGAATTCCACACTTCCTTGGATAACAAATGTCTGCACTTACTGTGCTTGTTCTACCCAGGTTTTGTCTATCAGAATGCTAATCTAGTACAACAAAAGTATGCAGTCACCACCCATGGGGCTGCTGAAACCAAGCACTCCTGCTACTTCTGGGAGCTCACTAGGTATGTATAAATAAACTTGGAAGATTCCAATATTGGAGCAGTTTAACAAAGTGCTAGAATCCCTTCTGAAATGTTTATGAGGTGAAAATAAATAAACAACCTCTCATTTGCCTCTGCAAAACCAACTGACATTTTTCAATTTACGAGGCTTCCCATCTTGCAGCATCTATTATTTTACATGAAGATTTTAATTTAAAAACTGCCCTTCTAAGTTGCACTGGGATGGGAAGCTGCTGGGATTCTGGGCTGACATCCCAGGAACCGCAGTAGATTGCCTGGTATTCACAGTCAAAGTTTTCTAATAAGGCGGTGCACATTTCCAAAATGTCACTGCACAAATGGCCATTGGTGGAGTTATTTTAAGGCACTGGTTCAGGAAGGCACTTAGACTTGTTGTGCCTGTTTCTGAATCTACAGACACGCATTCCTTGAACTTTCTTAAGACCCTGCTGTGAAGAGAGACTTTAATGGCAAAGACAGATCCAGGATTACTTACTGGAAGAGATTTTTATCACTTGATGTTCTCCTCTTTATACTAGTGTCAATTAGAAAAAAAAAAAAAAACCAACACTGAAACCCAGGGAGCTAGTTCTGGTTAAAAGCAGGCTGAAGCCTGAATTCAGCCATATAAAGCAGCTTCTGTCTTACGGCAGTGGTATTTTCCACTGCTAATCCACACTAGGATAGAGAGCTAGAAAGAAACAACCAGGTGGACTGCTATCTGTGAAAGCTCCTTCCTCACCCTGTAAAACATCCAGTACTCAGAGATGGCTTTGAGGCAGACCAATTCCAAGCACACACAGCCAGCTTGGCGAGAGGCATGAATATAATTTATCCTGCCAGGTAGCGATCTGAAAGGTCTTCCTGATAATCTCTTCCTTTCACTGAGGCTCTGAAAGGCACATATCTTCATTCCAGCCCTCATCAGCTCCTCTCTGCAAGAATTTGGCTCATTTTCTTGTTTGTTTGTTTTGGTTTTGCCTTCTTTTCTCTTTCCTGTTAAGTTGCTCATGGAAATTTATGCTGTGGGGGACTGATTCCCTTTTCTTACTGGAAAGATCCTTCATCCACTGCTGCAAAGCGGATGAAGGATCTGACAAAGCTCTTTGACCCTTTATGAAGGTCAAAATGTTTATTTTCCTTTAGTTTCCCTAAGGAACCTCCTTTTATCCTCACACGTTTGGCTTGGGAATTGTCACACTGCTGCTGCCTGCTCTTCTTTAATGCCCAACAGGGCCACTGATTCTGAGCAGAAAGGAGAATAACAGCTGGATTAGCACCTTGGTCACACGATTTGACTGGGGGACTGAAGTCCAAGGTGTAATGAGAATATATCACCCAGGTCCTGGAGTCTGCAAGCAGGAGTCACATGCACTGAGGCAGGACAAAAGAGCAAAATACCCCAATGGTCTTCTGAGACTCACTGAGTCTGAGACTTATTGAGCAACTCAAGGGATCTTAGAACAACACTGCCCAACAAAGATCCTGTGCATGTTGGTACATCGTTAGAAACCACCGATGCAAAAATGAGGAATTTCTTTTTTTCTTCTAACCAAGTCTTCCCCAGTTATTTCTGCTACCTGTTCATTGCATCACCTTATTACTCCAGAGCCTTGTCCCTGAAATGAGACCCCTCTGAGATTAGTCACAGTTTTCCCCAGTCACGAATAACCCAGATAAAATAAAGCTACACCTGCAAAGTTTCCTATTTTTTCAATAAATTAGTTTACATTTTAATACTAAACCTTGTAGTACCTGCAGTTGTCCCTTTAGACATACTGAAACTAATTTGATTTCTTTTTTTTTTTGGTCCATTGCTCAGTATTTTATCTTTCCTTCTTGCCTACTCAACTTCTGCAAGAACATTTTAAGGCTGACTTTGTCAGAGGATTAAGACTGCTGTAAACAAGTGAGTTATGTCTCCTTTAACTACTGCTTTCCAACAAAGAAAGGGCAATTTACTGTCATTTGTGGAACAAAGTGCTTAAAAATGTGCTCTAATGCCTTTCTTATCTGTGTAAGTGTAAGCCTGGACTGTCTTCTATGTTAGAAAATAAAAAGCAGTGAAACAAAATCAGTGAAACTGTCCCCATAGTGGTGGAAATGACTACTGGAAGTGCACTCATTGGAAAACAAAGACCTAAGTCAATCCTGTACTCAAAAACTAAGCATGAGTGGCTACAACTGGCACTGAAAGGATGCAGCAGAAGAGGAGCAGAACTCCTTTAAGATCACTCTCACACCTCTGTGCTCTGCTACCCTGCACATTTCTTTTGGAATGATTAATGTTCTCCTTATTTATCCCATATAAGCTAAACTTCCTGTCCCTGCTTACCCTCTGCTTTTACTGTAAGTCAGTGAAACTTGTTACTGCTCTGCTCTCTCATAAAATGTGACAGAAAGAGTCTGGAGTTTCATGGTTGGACTCGATGATCTTTAAGGTCTTTTCCAACCTGAGTGATTCTATGATTCTACAGAGAGTGGACCGTTTCACACTGCAAAAATGACATAGTGAAGGAGGAAACACTAACTTCAGACTGGGTAAAGGGAGATATTGGGACTATTTTCATTCCTTTCCTACCAGACTCTTCCCTACTTCCATTATTTTTTCTCCTTTTATGTTGGGGAAAAAGTGTCATCTGAAGGAATAACGGTAGTTGGCACAACTCAAAATTCCCCTTTAGCAGCAGGCTTAGGTCGAAATGTCCCACTGACATGTACTGAGAGCTGACAGCCGACTCCCTTAGGAACTTCCAAGAATCCCATTTCTAGCAAAGATATCCACTACCTTTACAGATGGAAACGTTAAACTGACTCAGCAAAGGAGCTATTACTCTGGAACAGATGTAACAAAGGAACAAAGTGGAGGCACAAGAAATCCCAGCTACCACTTCTAAGGCAGAGGGGTGCCTTACCTCATGGTAAGGTGATAGATGTGATGCTGTACAGCCACATCCTCCTCCATACAGCTGTTGTACCTGCCTGACAATCTTATACAGGCAATCCAAGTGCCACAGAAATCACTGGCACCCTTTCACGTAGAAATATCTGGAAAAAGGAATTTCTGATCTCTGAGAAATTCCAACATTTTGTTTTTCTTCCAGATATAAACGAGAAGCCAGAATTCCACAAGCCGTGTGGAACAGACCTCTCGGAGAGAAAGGAGGAGAAGTAATGGAGATTAAGAAACTTTATTACAGGGAGGGGATAAAAATCCTTTTAATATTTTATTGATAAGCTTCAGCAGGAGCCAAAACAGACCCACGAAGTCTGCAGGTTGTGATTTTGGGAGGAATGCATGAAAAAGAAGAAAACAACTGATGATCTGTGATGGTCAATAGACAGAAGCACTATGATTGATATGTTATTTTCAAACTACCCCTGGCCATATACTGCAAACAATTCACATATTTTCACAGAATCACAGAACTGTAGGGGTTGGAAGGGACCTCCAGAGATCATCGAGTCCAACCCCCCTGCCAAAGCAGGTTCCCTACAGCAGGTCGCACAGGTAGGCATCCAGGTATTTTCAACATTTATAGACAACTATGGCGTTCACTAAGGGTCCAGCAAAGCATTTAAATACAGTTTTCAATTTCAGCACATGTAACCCCACTCAAGCATGTACAGCCATCCATTCACTCAGTTGATTTCTTAGACTAGTTCTCATTTATTCTTAATCCAGGAACGTTACTTTTATACCTCACACAACAATCTACTGATTTCTAAGCAAGTCTCACTCTCAGTTCCAGTCACTGTTGGATCTGCTATTTCATTCTTTAGCTAAAAACTGCTGATCCTTGGTATCTAAAGTCAGCCCTTTGAAGTCATACCAATAAAATGGAGTAATATTTCAGTGAAGCTGAACATCCATAGTTTCTTTCAGTACTGGTGAGCATCTGCTTTATTCTCTTTAACATGACCCATGACACCTTGAGATGCTCACAGGAGTAGCAATATGCATGTTTGTGACAACACTGTCTCCCATTTAAAGTCTCTTTTCTAGCACGTGAATATGTTTGAGCTTCTCAAAGGAAACTTAAAATTCCTAAAGTGACAAAACTATGCTTTATGCAATGACCTAGAAAAGCAAGACAACAGCGAGAAGACAGTTTGCCACTGATAATATGCATTCTATGTGTTTAGTGATGATTATGACAAATTTTGGATGAAGATGACAGAATGGAGTGCCTGGCCAGAAAAGGGGCAGATTACATTAAGTATCAGTAAATGTGAAACGGCTCATGGAGGAACAATCTTAAATATTTCTATTCATCTACATGGTAAAGGGTTCTGAGCTGACTGTTACAACTCTGAAATGAGGACTGAGATGGGGTTTGGCAGACACTCATCTTCTAAATGATTGCTTCCAATGTAACAGCTCAGGACCTTCAATTGAAAATGACAGGAAATAGGCTCAGAAAACAGAAAGGAGCTCTCTTCAACCACTGGGTATTTAAACAGTGGAACTCCTCACCATATTCCAAGCCAAAAGCTTACACAGATTCAAAAACAAAGTCACCGAAGGAAAATCCCTCAAAGACTATTAAGTACAAAATATTGTGTCTGGTTCTAAAATCCCTCAGCCACAAACTGTTGGAGGCTGCAAGACTATATGAAGGAAGTGTCAAAAATGCTTGCATACTGGCCACTGTCAGAATGACTACCCTGAGCTAGACAGACAGCTGGTCTGACCTGGTATGACTGCTCTTGAATTTTTATATTGCATTTTTCTGTTTTCTTGTTTTCAGAAATAGCTTAAACATATTAACTGAAATAATTGTAACATTTACATTTACCATATTATGTCTGATGCATGGAAAATTTGGCACAGAAAATTTCAGCCCAAAGCCTTCAAACTTACTAATTTATGAGCAATCAGACAAAGGTAAATGCAAAATGTTTTCAACTTCAATAAAAGAGATATTTATCAAAGCCTACCTTTAATTCAGAAAATATACTTGGTACATCTCAGCAATGTAGGGTAACATGCAATACAGCAACAATATAATTATCCTAAAGTGAGCTTTGTATACTCAAGAAATTCACAGTTAATCTTAAAGTTCAAAGAAACCCAAATATGCTGAGATACAAAAACACATACATATTATGCATCCAGACATAGTGTGGTAACATTTGCAATGTTTCCCACAGTCTAAAAGACTCTAGTGGTTTCAGAGATATTCTTTGCAGTTAAAATACAGAATACTAGTAAACCTGATAATATTCATCAGTTTGGATGGAATTTCTTGTGTGCACATATATGCTACGTCCTTGAGAGGCCAATGTCTATTAAATTTAACTGCTTCCCTCGTGGACTTAAGTTGAGGGTGGACACTAAACTAATATATCACTATATATAGTCTGTTTGTAAGTCATTCTTGTTTAGCAGTTGCACCTTTTCCACATAATTCAGAATAGAAGCCACCCTTGTTCTCCAGCACAACCTTTACCATAAAAGCATCAGAAGAAAGTAATTAGATTTAACAGGCACTACCCTTTTTAATGGTTTACAAATATCCTGGTGCCAGTCCTATGCTTGGCACACAAGGAAAGGTTAAGCACATTAAACATTTGAAGCTCAACAGAGAGAAATGCTGGAGGGTAGACGATAACTATAGACAAGCCCAGAAGAAATGGAAACACTAATGATGGAACGGGATTGTTTAGGATAACACTTGCAGAATGATACTTTGAAAGCATGGGGAAAACAATGTCGGAAACATTTCTTAATGGGGAGACCTAATAAGCTGTGGAATAATCACCCAAGGGAGATGGAGGAAGCCCTTTTGACTGAGTCATTTCTTTCTGGACTCAGCAATGTGTTAAGAACAGTACAGGGAAAAAATGTACCAGCAGATGGGAAGGCTACCAGGTCTACTGCTCAGAATCCCAATGCATTTTTGTTCTCAGCAGTAGCAGTTGTGCTCAAAACAAAACTAAATTAATCAAAAACCTTCTCAATTGTGAATGCTGATTAACTTGCGCAGCATCTTGCATCTCTTTTTTGATTTTAATACATTTATGGCTCTTTCCTAAATTGCATTTCTAGAACAGATGTTTCCCCTTTTGTATTCCTAGATCTGCAGTCACTGCCTTTGTACATCCAATGCTGGGTGGTGAGAATGGCTGCAGCTTTATTGAAAACCTGTCCTGCCCAGGGTTTTGCCAAGCGTGACTAGTTTAATGTGACAGATTATAAAAGAAGAGTGAAAAAAGAGGAATAACGAGTGCCAGGGAAATATGAGATTCTCCGCACATTTCTGCATTTATTGACCTTTTCTCCTTCGATATGCCATTACTTACGCAGATTTATAGCTCAAGATGGCAGGCAAGCTGTCAGGTGTACTATTTAGGTCATTGATGATGTTATGAACTATACTGGAAACTGATTTCATTAAATGGAAGTATGTGATTTGACATTTGATACAGCAAACATCTGACATTTTAATTGGTACTTCTACAATTCCTTGGTAATTACTGAAATCTTGCTAATAGCTTTGTAGGGACTTAAAAATTAAAGTAGCTCTGAGAAAATTGCATATTGGGCACCAACAGCATATAGCATCCATACTGGAAAGTCATTGCATGCAAGCACACTTTGGTGTCAGTGTATATAAATCTATAAGTCTGCAGAGAAGCAATGTTTTATCCTGAATTTCCTGAAGCTTCTTTTGGATGGTTTCCTTTCAGCAATCTCCACATCACGTCTTCAGTCATAAATCAGACTGAAGTTGCATTTTATTCTTTAATAAAATACCACCTCTTGGACTTGACCCAAGGAGGAAGCAGCTGGCCAGCAGAACCATGGCTTAACATGCAGGACACCACTCAGAGCAAAGCTCTACCTGACCAGCTCATAAGCAGTATGATCTGATGCAACTGCCTATAACAACAGAAGCAAGACTCCAGGCTTACATCTCAGAAGCAAAAGCAATACTTCAATGAAAGCAATGAAGCAACAGAAGCCTGTACCTGGGTTCTCACTGCATCCACTTTACTTGTTACATTAATAAAAGCAACATAATTCCAACCTTACACAACATCTCCACTACAGGAACCTGTTCAATCGTAACATTCAAGATGCTCACTTTCTCTAAATACTTTCAGGTTACAGCAGCTGCCTTTTAAGAAACTCCTCATCGCCTGGTAATGTTTTATTAACACAAGGACTAGGAGGAAAATGATTTTCATGCCTGATCGTGACACAAATCCAGCATTCAGTGTCCTGATCTCAACGCAAACAGGGAATAACATCATGAGAATCTATACAGCAAGTTCCACTGATGCTTAGGTAACATAAGTGAGGTCAGGCTGCCCAGTTTATCTCCGTTCTGTCAGCTAGGTACAAAGACTTTGGAGGATGCAAGTCATTTACAGTCTTCAAAGAGTTAAAAGCAATGACTGGCACTAGCTCTGCACTGAAGTTTGTGGAACTTTAATCTCCACAGCCTTGAAATGTGTCCTGTTGCCTGAGTTAAGGACGGCCAGAAAAGCCAAATCTAAATTCTAGGACTCCTGTTGCTGATGACAGTTCCATGCAGCTCTTGTTTTCCTCACGCTGCAAGACCTGGCTGGTTTTGGCACATCCTGTCTCACTGCTGCTGAGTGATAAGGAAATATTTCCCTTGAGCCGGAGCACTAAACACCTCCTCTGTGGTTAGAAGAGATGTGGCTTTCCCCACAGCGGGCTGGTGATTAGATTGCACCGTTACCTCCATTTTCCACCTTTGCTGCATTAATTGCTTTCCCTTGTGCCCCTCACTGAACAAATGAGCTAAGGAAATATTCTGAGAACAGCAAGGATTTTTGAACATAGTGTAACGTGAGCATGCTGACTTTTGGAAAAGGGGTTGGCTCTGCAGAAGCGTGAGAGGAGGAAGTCAGCTATTTGACCCTCAAGCAAGAAATTAATTGCTGTGACTCTGGTTCCTCTTTGCTGTGAATACACTTGGCTCATTCCCATCACATGGGGGTCAGTATTTTATTCCAGGTTTATTGTCCTATACTTCACACCAGCTTTGCTGAACTTCATAGAAATACTATCTGCAGGGCAGAATATGTACCTCTGCCCTTGCTAAAGGGTCAGAGTTTCAAGGGGCAGCAGAAGCTTAACTCCTCTGTGCAGAAAACTGAAGGTGACAAATCAATCTTGCCTGCACGACATTTGTAAAAGAGCATCACTTCCACCTATGTGGCAGGGGAATAAAGATGGTTTGTTGTATCATATCTGTCAGTCTATGCTTATATATGGCCACAGGTACCTTGGGAAAGATTTAACACCTGAAGTGATGTACCAGCAAGTACATCATCCTGCCAACACTCCTGTAACAACCAACCTTCGTTAACAGCGTATCAGGAGATTGTGATCACCTCCAGAGGTCAGTACCAAGCTCTCCTGCATATCCTCTAGGCCGAAGGCACTCCTCCAGCTGCTCCCACACTTCTGTGAAACAAGGTCCAGGTAGAACATTACACACCCTCCATTTTTCTCTGTGCCATCAAAGGAGAAGAGTTTCCAAAAATGCATTTGCTGCAGTTTTAAGAAAAATGCAAGATTGGACTGTCACTCATTGTCCCAAATACAGTCACAGCCCTGCCAGGTCAAAATGGGAAGAACCTCTCCTGTCCCACAGCCTCACAGTCAATGCGAAGTAAGCCTTACACAGTACAGTGAAGTTACCACAGCTTACTACAGTTAGCTAACGTACAGTTATTTCTTGTTTGTGCACCCTTAATTTATAACAGGATGACTCGATTCAGTTTAACCTTCTTTCATTGCAGACTAAGCTAAACTGTTATGTCCCTGCAGCCCCAGGCTCAGGGCACTGGGCAGACAGCATGTGGTGACGTGTTGAATTCTGGAACACAATTGCATGTCTGAACACCTACAGACAGACAATAATACATACAGGATGTGAGTGTTACATTAGAGACGTCGCCCATGTAGCAGAAAGCAAACAGAAAGCCAGGGAAATGTCTGAAACTGGCATTCTGGCTGCCACCTCGTTCATAAGCTGCAAAGGCATGAGTTATGCTTCCTGGTTTACCAGAGCCTGAGCTCCAGAAGTTCCAGGACTGACTCCAGGATGAAAAGGTGATGTGGTGACTTGCCTTTTCTGCCTGGCAAAGGGACAGTACATTCTCACTGATGACGAAGGAGACAAGGCCCCTGAAGAAAGGAAGGAAACACTGCATTCCCTTTCTTTAGGGTAGAAGCAGCCAGCCTGCATGCGTCACTGGGATTCAGAAGAAATAGCACTGCATTCAAGTTAGGCAGCAGTTCTGCTAACTATGGCACCCACCAAACAGAAGAACTAAGCTGCACTTATCTTTTTACGATACCACACGTGCTTTCCTATGGATAACCCTTCTGCCATACCCACATGTTAGAAATGCAAAAGACCTCTGATTTAAGGTTCCGGCTCCAACTCCAAATGCCACATGACTTTGAATTTGCTCAGATCTTCAGCCAATATGAATCAGCACAGCTCTACTGAAGTTTGACTCATCAGCACTGGGTTTGTTACCTTCAAAGAAAGCCAGTGACAGAAAAAAATACATACTTTTAAAGTCTTCAACAAATATAAATAAATTGTTTGGAAGTGGGTTGCTACATATCTTAGCTGGTGCAAATCCAAACAAATCCATCAGTTTTAACTGATGCTATACAAAGTGGTGCCGTTTTGGGATGAACTGTAATGGTTCCCACTGATCCTTTTATGACACTGTACAGAACAAAAGAAGAATGTTCTGAGATGTAATGATGCTGGGGCTAATATAAAGAAAAAATGAGTCCAAGAATGAATGAATGCTTAAAGCAGTTGAAGGGAAAAGTAAATTGAAAGTTAAAGTTGGAATCTGCTACGATATGCAAGAAAATTATCCCCATGATTGAAAAAGCTGACAGATTTTCAGTAGTCTAACAATTGTTATAACTTCCTCAAAGTGCAGTTTTGATGGAAAATGACTGTAAGTCCAAATTCTGAAAATGCAAAGAGTTCTGGAATTATTTCAAATACCCTTTTCCTTCCTTTGCCCAGACTTATTTTACATAAAACAGCTTTAAGAATGGAGAAATTTAACCCAGCTCTCACTGTACTTCATTTTCGTACAGCACTCAAAGAAATAACCAAACAAAACCCAACAAATTATACCTGTGGAAACCTCACAAAAACTATCTGCTTGGATAACAGTAAGAATTTGCTTGCACATTACGTAAGGTGAAAAGAAACTGCTGAAGAATTAATAGTCCCTTAAAAATGAAATCATTCATTAAAACTAGCATGAAGAAGCTCCAAATGTAGGTAACATCAGGATAATTTTCTAGGCAGAGTTAAGGCTTCTTTAAGATGGTTTTTGTCTGGATATCATTGAATATTCTAGAAATCTGCCAGAGCCATAAAGAGAAAATATAACTTACAATAGCGAATGATAATTCTCTGATATGTCGCCTTCCAGCAGTCAAAGGGCTGTGATTTTATTAGAACACTGCTGTTGTCAGACCACAGAGTAATATGCTGACATTTTGAGCTCCACTTAAACCCAATATATATTTTTAAAACTGCATTTACGTTCCATCATAAACTGACAACGGACAAAACTACTGCCACCATGACTGCAACTGAACTTAAAATGGAAAAGACTCTACTGAGAGTAGCATCAACTATGGGGGGGCTTTGCAACAGTGCCAGACTCTTGATTCTGAGCATAACTCTCTCAAAATGCAAAGCAAGTTGCCAGTAGGGCTTGTGGAAGATTCAGCTTTTTAACCATTCACCATTTGCAGGGACTAATGAATTTTCTAATTACAGGAAGAGGATAGACAACATCAGGGATTGTAGTGGAGTTCAGCCCTTGTTCAGATTCTTTGTCAAAAAAAGGAAGCTCATGCTGCACATAGTAAGGATAGTCAGACAATCTGTTGGCCGTGTACAGCAGTTGTCCCGCTCTGGCAGCCTATTTTCTGTTTTTAATGATCTAGTTCATCTGCCACGTCTACAGCTACCAGGGCAATTTGGTGGCATGGACCCAAAAGGAGCTCAGATAGTGAGAATAAGAAAAAAAAAAAAGAAAAAGGGCAAAAATGGTAGAAATGAGGTTGTGCAAGTCTGAGGTGACTTTGTTTTTCCAGTACTGAGCAACCATGGAGATATTTTTCTTCACCACATATTTCAGGGTGCCCTCTACATTCTCCCTCACCCATGGATTTCACGCTATAAACTCTTGATGATACTATTTATTCAACCTGTATTAAAAGTATGAAAACTAAGCCAGTAATCACACTCATTTTCCTACATTCTCTACAGGTACGTACAAAAAGAATTGTCTGATGCCCAAAGCAGTCTGAGCAGTTACACACACTCATTTGGGGGAACTCTGCAGTTTAGTCCAATACAAGTCCTCTCTCCCTACTTTTGCATGAATTCAAACATACATGAACTTCTGGGACAAAAACTGTCTTCAGGTTGTATAACTGTGCAACAAGATCTTGACTGAAAAGCAGAGTAATGGGACAACACAGCAACTCCAGTCAAACAGTGAATGCTTGCTTAGATGCTCAAGCCAGGGTAACAATTGTGAATACAATAATAGAGAGCTAATCATCTCTAATGCTCCCAAGTGCCTTCTTGCTTAGTCATTCATCCTTAACGTTTCTAATATGTTCCAAATGTTCCTAATGTGTACACGTTCCACATAGAGACATAAAAATAATAAAAATGTGGTCAGTTTTATCATATGCAGAAAGAAACATCACCACAAACTCAGAAGAGGGCTGAAAACCAGATCCAAGTACTATTTCTAAGGAATTCTGAGGTGCTCTCAGGATTGCTGTCACTCCTATGGATATTTTTGATATCCATATTTCAGTAGCCCCAACAATTTAATTCAGGGAACAGGATTGCTCTAGACAATGTGTACACACTCTTTACAAAGCAAGATAGTCCCTGGACATCAATCTTATCCTCTTGGCAGAGTATTTACTGTTACTAATTGCTTTACTGCTTTACCTGCCAAATGAGACAATCATGCTGCCCATCACAAGGCCAGACAGATGAGAAGAACAATGCTTTAAAAAATATATATATCTTACAGCATAAGCCCAGAAAAGGAAGCAACTCCAAGAGGGACAAAAGAGCTATACATCAAATTCATGACTTAACAGAATAACAAATAGGACACAGGAATAAAAGTAATGCATTCCAAAAAAACCAATCTAATACTTCAAAAAAAGAGCAATATCCTCTTCACGGCTCACTGGTACTCCCTGAGGAATTTTGGAAAACATTCTATGAAGACATACTTTGGCTGATAATATCATAGGGCTGCTGGGATTTGATGTTTTCATTCTTTTTTTTCTTTTTTTTCTCTGGTTTCTTGATGTTTTGATTTGTGAGAATGAACACTT
Source organism: Centrocercus urophasianus (assembly GCF_019232065.1). NCBI lineage: Eukaryota > Metazoa > Chordata > Aves > Galliformes > Phasianidae > Centrocercus > Centrocercus urophasianus. The sequence continues at coordinate 10,152,807 of NW_024884744.1, read as the reverse complement.
GTCTCAAAAACAGGAACTTGGTCACTGAGGAATCTGTTTATTTCAGGCTCTTTTTCCTAACTTGGTATCAGTTGGAATTGCTCGCTGCTCTTGGTATTTTAGGGGCCTAATTTTAGACCCCGGTTTTTCAGATGTTGGACAGAGGCCCCACTCAGCATCTCTATATAGAAAAAGCATATTGGGAGATTTGCTTCTACCTCTGGTGAGGATTCAAAGCTTTTGAAGACATTTTTTTCCTCTAAGTTCAAATAGCTCTCTATCTGCCATCCCACTTGTGACACCAGCTAACTTCTGAAATGACAGTTATGCGACGGATCTACAAGACTTGAGTACCTGCAAGGGTCATGAGATGGAATTTGGCCCTGACCTCACTTCACTTCAGGCACTTTTAAGTGAAGGAGTGCCTCTGGTTAGCTGCAGTAACCTGGCACCTACAAGCACAGAAGGTGGGATATTCCATCACAGTCAGGACACAGCATCCTAGCATCCACCTGACAGAAAGAAGAAAGAGCCAGCAAAACAAAGAAAAGACAGGAGATCAATTACCTTCTTACAGGTTTAACACCAAGTTCACAGGAATTCTCTGCATCCTGACTTATCCCCATGCCACCCTGATCTGAGCATAACAAGGAGTTTCCCAAGGATGAGCTTGACAGAAAGCAGTCTGCTTTTGACAGGAAGAAAACTCTTCCATTATAAGCAGATATCATCCCAGGTATTAAAGGCAAGTGTCAGGAAAAAGACACTGGGGCTGGCTGGTTTCTTGTCCAAAAGGCAGTTCTTTAAAGAACTGTATCTCCCCAGGGTTCTGATATTCTGCAAAAGGGATGTCTCTACTGCTTCATCCTTCCCACTTGACAAGCTGCAAAGCTGGCCATTGCCCCAGAGCATGGCTATGATTTCTCCACTCATCCAAACACAAGTTTTAAATCCTCTTGAGGCAGTTTCTGACTCTTCAGACATTCTTCATGCCCCACCAGCAATCCTTATTGGGAACTGGGCTTGGTTTGTGTCTGCCACACAAAAGCTGAGAGCTGCTGATAAGCATATAATTTCTTCACACAGGCAAAGAAAAAAGAGATTTGGAGTACCACTGTGCTTTATCTGATTTACCTACTGCATGTGCTTTGCATTGTTGCTATATCCATTATCTCTCTTAGATACCATATATCAGTTGTTTATATACCATAGTTACCTTTTTCTCCCCAAAAGTGGGTGACACGTGGACCACTGGTTACTAACAAGTGCTGGGAAGGAAAACACTGAAGGCCCCACTTACAACCAGAGGAGAAGGGGTGGTAGAGAGAATTATTTGCACAGAATTCAGGTTGGGTTTTCAAACCAGTATTTATGGGTTTGGAAAGAGCCAAGAACAAAAACTTTGAAATGGTTATTAGGGGTTTTATGGAAACTAGATGAATGGATGGTTTCAATGGGAAACCAAATAAATATTAAAAAAAGATAATTTAGGACTGGCAGTGAACCTTAGGATCTTGCAATAATAAAGATAGGGAAAAAAAAAAAAAAAGAAAATAGAGCTTCTGAAAAACAACACAAAGCCAATGGAGCCCAGAACTAACCCATATGTCTTAACAGTAAACATGCTATACTTGGATCAAGGGATAACAATTGTTACAGTTACTGCCTTTTTATTAATGATTATTATTAACACAAACTATGCTGTACTGTGCATTGCACCCTAACCACAGCAACACAGTCAGATTAACCATCCAGTAAGCACAAAGAGGGCATTTCAGAGAAGAGCCAGAATCACCCAAAAATAACACAAAGTTATATCCACTGAGTAGCTTCTCTCACTTTATCTAGTAAGCCATGCACATGCGTTTGAGTCCTCAGATGGTCACAGCAGTGCCTGAACTAACCACAGCAGTATCCCCACAACACACCAATGTCCCTGCAATGGTGACCTCGAGTTAGTGGGAGCTATATCTGTGGAATTTCTTCAGCTGGGCACCTCAAAACCAACCTGCAGTCCATGGGGGAAATTGAAAATTCTTTGCCCACCTTCCTTTTCTGAAAAAAAATCAGGACACATTCAAAGTAGCGACTGTGGCTCCTTTGTACCCAAACACTATAGTATAAATGATTCAGTGTTCTTTTACAAACACAACTGCTGGGAATGAGCACAGCAAGCCAAGGATACAGGCAGAAGCTGATATAGTTTTTTGCTAGCAAAATTGCACCTGTAGTTGAGTTTCAAAAGCCCTTTACAAAATCAGCACAGCAGGTTTAAGGTAAGCTGTACTAAGTAATTTAGTTACTTTTTATTTAATAGCCCTAAGGCGAGAGTAATAATCTATTGCACACTGCAACAAATAAGGGAAACTGAGGCAAAAAGCAGTGAAGAAATCAGCCAAAGATTGGAAAATGCAAGACTCAATCCAGAACTTCTGACTCAGGTATCTGTGGTCATTTGACCAACACTCCCTTCCAGTGAGCCAATCCTGACTCTGGTCCCATTGCAGCTAATGGTAAAACTTCCATATATGAGAATGAAGATTTGAGACTTCAGGCTGTCATTTGCACTTTACAGTCTTTTAACTTTTTACATAGGGCAAGTATTTTATTCTGTTCTGTGGTTCAGCCATCTGGATAATGCTGTGTATATGTAAAGTACAGTTAGAAAAATAAATGGACAAATCCTGACCATTTGGTAGGATGCTACCTGACAAGCACTCTGTATGCCAGGGTTCCTGGTATGCATTTTCACCTTACCTACTCTGAGGCTGATCCAAACACCTACAGCAATGCAGTGTGTTGAGGGTGATTTACCTTACTGGAAAAGAGCATGTAGCTCCTCTGCAGGAAGGGTTACAGCTATTTGCTGAGCAGTGCTTCCAGAGAACATGACTGCAGCTTTGGCTCTCCCTGAAGCAGGGAGCTGGTAAGTGGAGAACTCAGACTACAGTTGTGTCCCCCAAATCCCAGCATCACTCGGGACTTTGTCAGACATTATAATCCATTAGGCTTTTCTAAACTCTCAACACGTGACTAACATTGCTATCATCATTGAAAAGAAAGGAGCATAAAAGTAAAAGACAAAAGAACTGAAGGTCTAGTGTAGTTCCTACATCACCTGCAAAGAGGAAAAGAAAAAGGGACTGCGTATTTGCTAAGATTTGTCTCTTCTCCAGTCTCCTACACTGCTAGCACAGAAACACCGATGGTTCAGCCAGGGGTTAGCTGAAAAAATACTCAATTCTGCTTTATTCCAGCATATACAACAGTGAGCACCACCACCCGGCCATGGAACATGAAGACAATGAGTTTATTGCATATCCTGTCAAGGGTGAGGATCAGCATCCATTGTAATAAACCTGCAAATCACCTGAAGCTCACTACTGAAGCTTTCCTTCTGGTAGTACAAACTTTTATTACCTTTTCCTTCATTCCTTTAAGAAGGCTGTGAAAATTCTCCTTAATTTTGAACTATGGAAGGATGAATAAGGTACAAGACTTCATCTAGTGATAAGGAAGCAGTATTTTTGGCAGTCTGTTTGGCAGTCCTGCACCTCCATACAAAAAGGGATGTATCTGCTACTTGCTTGGACAGCCCATACTGGGCACCTTTTAGAAAACCCAAAGGTAAGGGCAAATTGAACAAATCTATAAAGGAACACAAAGCAGAAGTAAGACTGATTTGACTGTAAAGGATGCCAACAACACTGAAAAGGGATCAGCTCTCTACTGCAACCAAAACTTAAACAGTGACGGCTTCAGTAACTGAACAGTTCAGACTTGAACAAAACAGGGCACATATGTGCAAATACACTCACACAACACTAACCTCCAAATACTCCCAAACCCAAATGACATCAAGATTTTATTTAATTATTGTATTTTAAAACCCTTGATTTTCTTGTGGTGGGGGCCTCAGAACCATTGGAGACCTTGGGGGGTGGAGGGGTGCCAAAGGCAGTTGAGGCCTGGGAATATTTGCCAGCTGGACTATGAGATTTATTTTTGGTTCTTAATTTTTTTTCCTGTTCTTGCAGATTCTGTGTTCTGGCTCACTGGGACCTGTAAATGCTCAGCTTTACAAACTGCAGACCTGGACAGTGCTGGGGTGTCATTCCCTAAAGCTGAGAGGGCTACTCATGCAAAAGGGAGTAGCAGTTTTAATATATCAGGAAGCCTGCCTTTTCACAAACTGCACTCAACAGCCATAATTCTTATTGAACTTTGAAGACCCAATTTTGCTCTTATTTACACTTCTTCAGCTTTAACAGCTACCGCAAAGTTATACCAGGGATACAGAGCTTGGAATCTGGGATTCATTTCCTATTATAAAGAAAGAGAAAAAACACACAGTGAATCCAGCCATCTTGCAGACTGAAATTTTGTTCTGCATTTTTCCTTTCAATGCCACAGTCTCCTCTGCTCTTTCTGCCTACTTCCAATTTTCAGACGAACTGCTGAGATGCCGAAATTCAAACTACGTGAATGCATACCATATAAGACAATCAGAAGGACTATTGGTTCAATATCTTTCCATCTATCTTTCATGCATCAAAGCAAGATCCTCTGGTTGCCCGACACAGCAAGGATGACTGGAATTCTGCCAAGAAGTGGTAAGTGCCACAGAAGCCTGTCCCTAAGGTATCTGCCCATGAAGATGTATGAGAGTGTCCTGAAGTCAATCCTCAGCTAAAGAGAAGCACAGAGCATGGAGAAGCCTCCATCACAAACAGTCGAAAATTCAGTTTGATTTAAAAGATTGATCTTTTTCACCTGTGAAGAGGCAACCATGTCTACCAGCTGCATAAAGGAAAAGGAGTTAGGAAAGTATTTTGGATCACACAAGCCTTCACCATGAGGAAAGGCAGAGTAGAAGATCCTTTTAAGTAATAATTATGAGGCACTGTCAGAGGCTTGAAAGGAATGCCAAGAGCAGGAAGAGGACACTAAGGATGCTAATAGACAGTAGTCACAGATAAGTCTGGGAGAAATTGAGACTGAAGGTGAGGAACTACTGAAGGGAAAAATACATAATCTCATTAGTATGAGTCACTTCACAAGGGACTGAAAGTAAACTCACAGCTCTTGCCACTCTCAGAACAAGACACTACATACTATATGTGGACAGCCTGAAAATTCCTCCCTTCAGCAGCTCTTGTAGAAGACTACATGAACCCACTTTGTAATTTATTACCTACCATGTTTCTTAACTCTTTTATCTTTTCCTCATGAGTCAGCTCCTGCGATACCTGAAGCAAAACAGATCCACAGCTCTGATACAAGAGAACTTGTGCCTTTTTATCAGTTTTATCTTCAGTAGCTCAAACCAGATAGGTTTTTCACAATCCTGCTAGAGAGGCTTACGGGAAAGTAAATTCTAGATGAGAACTATACAAATCTTTACCCCCTTTGTCCTCACTGCATTTTCAATCTATTTAACTGGACACAGTAAGCAAAACACCACTTGAAATCCATGATCGTCTCTTGAGACTTTATCTTTTTCTTCAGCCTAGTGAAGATGTTCTTCCTTACAGCTTACTGACAGCACCCTTGCTACCACTTCAGTCACTTCTTCCAGAAAGAACAAAACCTATCATCTGGAGGCACCACAAACATCAAATGAGGAACAGCTTGCACAAAAGCAGAAGCACGCTACGAATGTGCTGTCCAAATTATTTGGCAAGTAATAAGTATACTAGAAAAGAACAGATAAATGAGGGGGAAAAAAATAGAGAAGTTATTTCCTTACAAACGTTATTCTTAACAAGTATCTTGAGTCATTTTCCTGAGAATAATTTGTCTGGAACATAGTACTGAGATTCTTTAGAACTTTTCCTTTGAACTGCTCTTCATGTACAACTTTTATCAGAATTTAATTTGTTTTACTGGAACAGAGGACAGGAATTGCACTCACCCACTGCGCAAGCAAGCAGCAAACTTCTTGTTTGCTCACTGTTCATCTTTTGTGCTCCCCCTCTGTTTTAGACTTCTTCACTGTAACATACTTCTGTCCACATAAAAATCCTAAACAGCAACCACAGGGTAAGACCCAAAATGCCCAAAACAAGGATAATGAGGGCACATAAAAAACACATAGCAGAAGTTGCACTCTTACCACTGAATACAAGAAAAACTCCAAACAAGGCCCTCCCCCTCCTCTTATACTCTAATTCATCCCACTATATATTCTTTCTGTACACAGTTTGATTTTCAGAAGTTTTTAGCTTATCTGTCTGGGTCACACATCTGTGGATGACACCCATAATCTGTACTGTATGCCTTCTCACAGCAAAGCTCCTAATGGCAAAGTTAGTTAAGCACACGAGCTGCATTTGGATATGCAGGCTCAACCAGTAGCCAATATACCCCATGTGCTGCCATTGCTTAGAAAGAAGATTTCCCTGCCATCTTCTGAGTCTCTTTCTTTTCCTCCCCTGAGATCTGATGTCAGACAAAGGGAGATTAGAGCTTTTCTCTCTACCACTGGGTCAGTTTCATTCCGTCACATTAATGGGAATTGCAGGTGCACTTCAGCCCAAACGTTAATTTCTTCAAACAGCAGAGAAAAGGCTACATGCACTTGGGGAGGAAGAATATACGTCTGTCTGTACAATCTCAGCTTTCGAGGGGAAATGTGCAGCGGAAAAAAAGAAGGAATGATAGGGGAAATTAAATTAAAATGCAAGAAAAAGAATATTAGTAACAGAAGGGAACTTCTACCTGTGGTGATGGCCAAAATGCTTTCAAGATGCTCAGAGAGAATTCACGTGGTTGCAGGAAGCCCAACAGACTATCCAAATACGATGATGATGATTTGGAGGGTTCTGGAGAAATTGCTCTATTTCTACAGCCTCAGAGAACCTAGCTGCTGAGTCCAGCTCTCACCTTGGTGACTCTCTTGTCCCTTGCTTCTCTGGGATAGCAGGAGCTCACCACAGAGCCAGGCAGGACAGCCCTACAGGCATTCCTGCAGTATCTCAGCTCCCTGCCAAATGGTCTGGTACGTGTTCAAAGGCACAGCGAATGAAGCAGAGCAGCACTCTGAACAACACAACTTCTTGATACACAATGCACTGTCACAACTGTATTCAGGTAAGATTTTCCTAGATATTGCATAACGAGAACATAGGATGTTGTTTCCACTTACAGCTCAAGATGTTTGCTTGGATCTAGAGAACTGACCTCCTCAAGCCCAGTCAAACCTGCAATAGCCTCTCAGAGGATGGTTACTGTGTACAGGCTGCCATCTCCAGAGCAGGCTGCCTGGGAACTGCACATTTCCCATTTCTGTCCTCCTCTTCTCATCCTTTCCTTGCCTCATCCTGCCTGACTTCCCTCTTTGGCCACAGCAGTGTTATTTATCATAGCACTACAGAGAACACGAGACAGCAAGACCTGACTTGTTAGCCACCTTATTAATCATCAATGACTTACACCACAAGGATCTCAAAAATGCTTACCCCTGGAATGATGCTGTTCTATGCCTTCTCAGAGTCTTACCTTTACCTGGTTTCTGGCCCAACCCTTCTTCCTCAACCTCTTCATCACAGGGTCAGTCTTGTCACCCAGCCTGCTCTGTTCTTTGCCTATTTGGTCTCTCAAAAACCTTTATTAGATCACACAGAAAGAGCTAATCACTTCTGCTTAGTGTAAGCAGTGCACCCAATCAAGATCGCTTCTCCCTCTGCTCCTAGACTCCCCTTCTGAGATGTCTTCCTTCACTGTCCTTTCCTTTTTCACCGATTCCTTGTCCCAAAGAGTTCCAGCCTGCATTCAGATCACTTTAAAAATGAGAAACTGCTTTAAAAATAAATAAATAACAGCCACATATAAATGACAGAATAAAACTTCCTTCCCCATTTCTTCCTTTAAGTTCAGGGAGGTTGCGGGATTTCTGATATGAACAACAGTCCTTTGAGTAAAACTTGGCAGGTTTCACACCACTCATTTCTCTTAGGCCAGTGCAGGGCTGTGTGACATTAACAGCTTCCAGCCACACTATCGACAGGAGGAAAATAATTTCTTCTGTTAGCAATGACCTTCTAGCTAGCATGCTTGCAAAGCATATTAAGTACTAACAGTCCTTCTTTACAACATTGATTTTCCCAAATCATTGTCAGGATTTCTGGTAATAGGTTCGTTAGTCTCACAACAAAAAGATGATATAGGTATCTGCTCAGAAGTAACCATCAGGAACTGTAAAGATCTCAAGGACATGAGAATGGTGGGATTTAAACAGTAGAAGACTGACTTGGTGCATGAGTTGTACTGCACGGCATTGCCCTCCTCTCTGTGCTGTTATAAGCTGGGTCACAGTCAGGCTCACTCCAATCAGACATAACTGACCAGATCCCAGACTAATCACGGACACTTCCATATTTGGGCTGTGTCCAAAGATCTTGAAGTTTCATCACTTCGTTGTGCACAGTTCATTTCACTCCATTCTGTTTACCTTCACTCAGTTCACCCATTGAAGCTCAGTTACTTTTATTTACTTACTTATTATTTACTTATTTATTTATTTATATACTTTTTACTCTCCACACTCATCTCTATTGATCAGTACTGTCTTTAGCAACACTTATCTAGTATGTTGAGAGAATGTCCACATGAGGTTACATTGTCCCACAGTAGATGACCCTGAACCTGGAATAACATGTTAGTGCTATGTTCCACATGCTGCTGAAAGACACAGAAAATGAGCCCACTGTGTAATTAGGCTCATGCAGCAGAGCTAAAGCTCCATTCAATATAGTGCTGTGCAATACAGCTACAGCAGTTTGTTCAGAACTAGCTCTAACTACTGTTACTGTACTCTGTGTAATGCATATTTCCCTGCAAAGAAGTTTGGTAGTTTTCTGCAGTACTCTGAGTAATTACCATAAAACAGACAAAGATGACTGAAAACTCGCCAGTCTTTGCATTACCTACAGCTACTATTTGACCATGTTTGTAAACTTTGTCATTCACATAACTGAGTGTCATTCGTTCTCAACAGCACACTCCCCCCACCCCCCATTTCTCTTACATGATAGCATAAAACAGAAATCACAACAAACTGCATGGTTCATCTCAAAATCCACAAGAGCTAGGAGTACATCTAAAGTAAAAGATCCCAAATTCAAGAGATTCAGTAATAGTGAGACCATTTGTGCTGTTCTCTTCTCATGGTCATCTTTAATATTTTGCTGATACTACACCTGCAGGCTGAAGTGATGGACTTCATGATCAGAGAGAAGCCGTTTTAACATTCTTGTGCAATCTTTTCTGGCTTGGTATTTCTGTTTATAGTATCACTAAGGAAACTAAACTTGAGATTGGTGATCTTTATTCAACATGTGCCTTCCACAGATGTGATCTCAGCTAACGCATATCACTTCACTCTGGGTCATTCTTTCCTATTCAAATACCCAAATAACCAGGTTAAATTGGAAGTAAACAGCTATCACTGTCACTCTGATTAGCTTTTTATTCCCAGTATATAATAAGCTATAGTTACCTCTAAAGGCAGGCTGCCAAGCTTTGGAACTATAGTACATGTGATGCTAAGAAGTATGTGTTGTGTGTTTTCTCTCAAGATAACAAGTCACACTTAGCTCTCACTGCAACATCTCCCAGCACTTTATAACAGTGGGATGTAACCACCTGTGGGAAACAAAGGCAGAGGAACATGATGCAACTCACCTACAGTCATGCACCTGGTCTGGAACAGTCACCAAGGATACAGGTCAGAGCTTCTGAGTCTCAATCCAATGCTTTCTTCAGGTGAAACTGCAAGTGAACCATAACAGGTAAGACAGAATTCATCACAGATTCTGCTTTAAACCCTCCTTCCCCTCCTTCATTTGGTAATGAAAAACAACATTCAGGTGTATTCCCTTATCAGAACATCAGTATTTCTCTAATTGCTGCTTTAATTGCTTAAAAGTACAGTAGTTTTCAAAAGTATCATTCACTTAAACAGCTGACAGCATCCGACTTGTTTCTGCTAAGGACAACACCAGATTTTTCTTCTTCAGCAGGTCTGGCTGACACTTGCATCACTTATCACGTACTGCAGCCAAACAAGTACATCAAATTTGTGTCCTTCCATGGTTCTCAGGAGGCATACGACCATTTTCGCAACACTGATGTTGACTATATCCTCTCAGTTACTTCTGGTTTTCTTGTGAGTTGACAGCACTCTGACACTTTCAGGCAGCATTAAATACCTCCCAGAATTGGACCAGTAGTCAGGGCACAGATTCAGCACATGATAAATATTAAGTGCAGTATCTCTTTGTCACCAGAGCAACTTGAAAAACACAGTGAAAACAGTCCATACCCCTGCAGAATTCCTGAGGATAAACAGACAAATGCTTTTGAAATATTGAAACAAATATAATGATGCTCCTGAATTGCAAATAAATTCTACTTTGTGCAGACATGACTGTCAGAAAGCCAGATATTGTCTATTGATATTGAAACTTCCTATAATCCCCCTAATATCCATTGATTAACATACAGGGAACTGATTGTACCAAAGCTTAAAGGAAGAACGGTTTGGGGAACTACTGATTTTATTTTACAAAATATTCTTTATAAAGCTTTTGCTTTTTTTAAAAAATAGGTATATCTATTTACTTCTTTGGATTGTGTAGTAGAGACCTTACCCTACCATCTTTGTGTACTGGATTCAATAAACATAAAAGAAAGAACTCCGTTTGTTGAGCTTTGGCTCAAGGGTCCAGATAAGACCATAGCTACTCCAAAGGAGTCAGTTAATCAGTTCCAAGCAATATCAAAGGAGGATCAAAGAGGGCAGTCTGATACCTCTTCAGCTGCACTCTCCCTGATCTAGACTTAAGGGGCACTGCTCACAGTGGAAGATAGGAATCTAGCAGTCCCTGCATTCAGATGAGCTATTACAGGCTTGCATAACATCTAGAGGCTTTCTGGTGTTGATATCTGTTTTCTCTGTTATTACAATATACTCCAGGAATACTTGCCTGTGGTCAGAATCAAAGTGACCACACACAATACTCTCCTTGGAGCAGTACCCTCATTGGCCTAGCTGCACTGCAGGCTTCTCTTGCTGTCTACACCCAGTTATGAGTCCAGGTTATTGTAACACAATAGAAAACACAGCAATAATAGCACAGTAGCAAAGTCATGGACTTTGCAACAAGTAAGGATAAGCTCAAATGCAACAGCTATTGACACAGAAATGGAGAAAAGAATCTGCCTACCCTCAGAAGGCCTCAGGTACACAGGGATCTCCAATGAGATCCCCTTATCTCTATTGCCAACCCTAAAATGAGAGCTAGGAAGGGATAGATTCTGGCTCTGCCCCTTCCAATCACTCAGGTACATTGCATACACCTGAGCTCCCCTGGGCTGGCCCTGCCTTCCCACCTGGTGCTCAACCACTGCTTCAAGCCATGACTTTCATTTCTGCTACAGTTATTTTCTGGATCCATTTATAGCAATAATGAATACAGTCTCCAGAGACTATGCCACTTTTTTGTCATCACTGAAGTGGGAGCCCATTCAATTAGAAACAAAAATTGAGCTGAACCATCATCCAAAACTTGAGTCAAAGCTTTGGGAGTTTGTAAACCGTTCACTAAAATTTTCTTCCCCAATGGCTAAAATTGCTGTTTGCATTTCACTGACTTCAGCTATTGTTGTTATTAAAGGTAGAGAATACTACTCCAAATCCAGGATACAGCAATATCAAACTTTTGAAGTTCATAGTAGCACAGAGTACTTCAGTCTGTGACTGTGCCCATAGATTAAAAGGAGAAGTCTCAAGCATGAAAAGGTAAATATGGTAAATATTTAGGGATGGTAAATACCTGTGACTGGTTCTGCTGACAAGAATAAAACTCAGTATTTCAAGTCAATCTGTTTATGAACCATTCTATGGCAATGGTAAGTGAACCTCGTTGAGGGCATGGCATCATCATGCTCTTCACTACTTGTCTCCCCTTCACAGAATTCAAGATGAGAAAGGGACAGAACATAACCCAGGACATCATCCCCATCCAAACAAACACATCCCATGCTGCAGTTCCCACACTTTTCTTGATAAATCCATACTTGAACTTTGCTGACTTTCTGTTAGAAATCTTTTCTAGGAACAGAGCAGCTAGAAACAAAACAGCTATGTGCACGTGCTCTCTGCTATTTCACATTAGCCTGTTTTGCTTTGACTTGGGTTTCCCTGGGGCTCCTCTCCAACCTTACTAGATCCTACCCAAAGGCAACAAAAGAGAACAGACACCCCTGCTTTGTTGGAACTGGATTACTGTGAGATCAAGTGAGGTAGCTGTAAGTGCACTCAGCCTGCAGCACAGCCAGATAAAAAGTCACTGAAACAAAATGTTGTCAGGTGCATACTGAAAAACTGCAGTTGTGTTTCCCACTAGAGAGCTTCTGATCATAAACCAAAGATGTAAGAGGAACATAAATGCCACAGACTGTTAACAAGGTCTGCTCCCATCACAAAGATACCTTTATCTAAACACCCTGGCTCTAAATCCAGAGCTGGATTTTTTCACTGCAAGTCACATACATGTCACAACAATTACCTGAATTGATGCCAGTGAAAATGTTGGTTGTGATTGCTTTGAATAGCTCTGCCTATTCTTCTTGTTGTTTAAACTATCCTTTACCTGCAAGCTTTTGCCTTTGAGTTCGCAGCTCAGTAAGAAAATACATTAAGAAATCAAAGCAGTTTTTTTTCTAGGAAATTAAGTGGAAGTATTTCTTAGTTTAAATATAGTGATGCTTTAAGCTAAATAGCTGACACCACCATAGGAAGAAGGCTGGGAGGGGGTTTCACTGTGCACTTCCAACAAGACTCTTCCTTTGGTGTCAGAGAAGGTTGCAGACCTCCAACATGCTGTGCTGGCCGTATCCAAGGATCTTCAGAGCACAGTGTCAACCCCACTCAGTTCATCAGTGCCTTCACACCAGCAAGTTTCTGCTGGAAAAAGCTCAGTTGTGAGATAATCAGAGAGTGTAACACACAAGAAATTCTCACTGCATCAGTATTTCTTATGACCAAAGATAAAGCAGATTTAGAGTAAGAAGATATTACTGTGACCAGCAGAAGGAGTTCAAGCTGGCACAACAGGCACACAGAGCAGCTCTTTGCAATGAAGAAAAATGGAGTTTTCCAAACCAGAGATAAATGAGCAGTCTCTGGAACCAGGCGCAGACAAGGCTAAGTCTGAAGGTGAGACTCCCCAAAACCCTCACTCAGAAAGAGGACTTCTAAGTTTGGGCTGAACAGCACACAGATGAGACCAGCTCATGCCAGCACCAAGTCCTGAGCTCCACACACCAAACAGAAATGTGCAAACTCAAAGCGACTAGGCGAGTGCAGAAAAGGAGATCAGAGCCAAGGAGTGACTCCTACGGAGGTGCAGGCAGGAGGACCCAGAGGAAATCACACAGCACATTACAGCCTGGATCTCAGAATGTTTTACAAACTTTCATTAACCCTTCGTGCTACAGGACTCACAAGTGTTCATTCCCTGTGAAGTGCAGGAGGAGCTTGCCAAGGGTCCTGCACCACAAATCACTACCAGTGCCCAGCAGACAAAGCAGCAGTTCAGTTCTGTGTGCTGACCAGGCACACTCACATGTCTTACCTTTCATCTTAAGATCACACAGTAGAATGAAGCTTATGGTCAGCCTGGAAAAGAAGCAAAAATGGTTTCCGAGCGCATCTGCTATCTTGAGACAAAGATGGAGATGGGCCTGAGTATATTCCTTCCTTAGAATAGGCAACAACTGCTTTCCAGCAGTTCAGGAATACTTAGCAGAGTTTCAGTTTCCATTTGCTTATTTTTCTTTTTTTCCAGCTTATCTCTTTTTCAGACTGTAACCTCGTGAGGCAAAGACCAAATTAAGTCTGAAGAATTCTGTTTGTCAGGGGAAAAATGAAGATAGCCCCACAGAACAGTTCATCTATATTTTGGACAAAACAATACTATCATCCAAGTGATCACTACCCAGAGATGTATAATAAAATGCATCACAGAGACGTGGTACTGATCATCTGACCATGTGACAAGACAACAGAAAAAAAAGGGTTCAGTAGCAATACAACTGAAAAGTACTCCTAACACATGGAAAGCTGGAACTGTGTAGTTAGTGGAAGATGTCCCCAAATACACCTTTGGTCCCACATTAAATTAAATTGACTTCAAGAGTTTTTTTTTTCCTGGTGCTGTCATTGAAAAGATCTTTGAGTCGAAGGGGAACAAAACTGAGCTGAGGCAAACAGACCACAGAGATGGCAAAGAGTCACTGGGGCTTTAAAAGAAAGAAAAAGAAGCCATAAGAGTTTATTTTAGTAACACAGGTTAGGAATGTTAATACAGAAATCTATCTCCACACAAATACATATAATGATTTTTCACGTTGACAGCATCTGTTTAAAGATTATTTCTATGGATGTTAGCCAAAGGTTTGGAGAAGTGTTGTTTGGCCCTCTAAGTCACTATTATGGAGACAGACCACACTCTTTTGGGTTATTTGGTGTATATGACAACACAGAAGTGATTTTTGCAAGGCTGGCTCTGGCTTTCTAATTAACTCTACTCTCCCCAAGGCAAAGCTGACATCTGCCAGTGCCAGTCCTTCATTTGGTCAAATCTTTTCCAGATCTAATGTTGGCAAGCAGCTAACTCTCATCTTGCTGCTTTCCTCTTAAAGCATTTCTTTCCTCTGCCTTTCACCTATGAGCAAAGGGGAAACCTAAACCACTCAGCTTCTTTAATGCTGCTGATCTGCTGAAGTGTTCCATCACTCTCAAGAACAAGCAAATCTAATAAGCAAAGCAATGCCAGCCATCTGGTGTGATAGTAATAATTATTTCCAAATAAACATTTTCCAAGACTGATTTTTCCATTAAGTTCTTGATCTCTTTGGCATGAACTGCTCTGACTTTAGTGAACTGAAGTATGAAGCACACTACCTCTTAAGGAAGAAAAAAAACACAAAGTTATTGCTGAAAAGCGTTGATGGCTTTCCACGTGTGTATGTGTAATGCATACCAGGCAACCTCTGCCAGATGCAGGAGCATCCAGAAAGGAGCTGTGCATCACAGATCAACAAGTGCAAGGAGCAATGAGAAATATCCAAGCTATTGAGACACATTCTGGGGCTGAAGTAGCTGGATTTGACTCTTTCTATCCTCTGAAATTTTAGATGTCATATCTGCATGCACAAGCTGGCAGAAGCAAAGGAACCTTTTGGAACCCGAGCATCAGCTTTGAGAGGAAGACCATGAAGGACTGCCCCTCTTTTCTTTTGGGACTGACAGTGGTGATGTGCAATACTCAGAAGAGTATTTCTGCTACCTTGATAAGGTGGGATAGGGCCACAGCTAGAATTTTGAGCATAGTGGCAACTAATTACTCTGTGTTGACATTTGTTTGGTAAGATAATGAGAGTGGGAATTACCAGGTCTGATCAGTTCAATGGCTAACGTCAAGCAAAAGTAGCAGGCTGGGTCAGGGCCCTTCATTGTGGACAATGAATCACTAACCAGCCTAGAGATATTTCCTTGCATTAGTCAGAAGCAAGCCTGAAGAAAGAGAGTTTATTTCCCCTCTGTTTTTCATTTTCTATTTGTGGTTAGCCTTGAAAAACTAATAAACATGTAGTGTGTCTACCGCATAATTCTATGTTTGCTTGCACGTATAGTAGCTGTAGGGAGCAAACACCATCACTCATAACAACAGACCTTAAATCAAACAGACAGCCCTCTGTCTGCACTGAAGTAATCATTTTTTCTCCTGTGACAATTTTCAGCCCCTAATAAATTAGAAATCAATCATAAACATGAAAACAGAACAGAAAAATATGTGTTGGCTAAAATACGTGTGTGCTTATATACACTGATTTAATACAGGGTGAAAACCTTTCCACAATTCATTCATTCTAGATGCTTTCCAACTGTGAAGTCACACCCCAAATCCTCTCCCACGGCAGTGAGTCCATTCACACTGCAGAACGCTCCTGAAATTACACCAGTGTATTTCTGAACACATGTATTGATACTCAAACTCTCTTAAATGATTAAAAAACTGCTGGTTTTAAATTGCCCGTGGGTCCAATGCCAGTCTAACAGCCTGCCATTCAAATGATTTTTACTTAAACCAAAAGCCCATAACAAGGCTATCCTTGTCTAAATACCCTTTCTCATTTCCAGAACTTCTCTCCCTCCATCACTCATGAGCCTAAATAACACACGACAGGTCACATTAAGCCCCTGTGTGACAGCCCTGAGACAATTTGTCACACAGCTGCAATTCCTCTGTTCAATGAGTTCTTAATGAGTATTAGGAAAGGCCTCTCGAAATCAATCTGAAGCCTTATAAACACTCCTCAGTAAACCGCTTTTCAAATAAATGCTTTTGCTTTCGTGGCCAGGGAGATACAGGGCTGTGTTGGTTATCTAAGCAGCTGTCACAAACAGCAAGGAGTAGATACAAACATCTCCAAAGACAGGTCCAGCACCTGTGCTGAATCACCAGCTAAACCTGCACGGTACAGCAGGCTATGCAGGATACAAAAACATGAACAAAAGCAGACCCAGTGCCTGAGCTCATGGAGGGATGTGATTCAGCCAAGATGCTGCTGTTGATATCTTCAGTTTGCAGGTTAAAAGTGCTGCATACTTATGCAAACTATCCTGAAGTTCTACAACATGTTATGAGGTGGACAGGCTGGTGCAAGAGCCTAAAGATGAGATACAGAACAATTTGTTCCAGAGTCCTGGTTTGTGTCCATCGCATCTCTTAGGGGCATTGGGTGAAATTACTGCTAGCTGACATCAACAGCACTCTCAAGATGTTTCTGATGTACAAAAGTGACTGGATAACCACACACATTGGTCTCAGTGCAGATTAGCAGCAAGCAGCTGAGAGAGGACTCCGTTGTACCTGGTGTGACATACTCCTTGTTAACCGCCCCATGCGTTGGAGGCTGAACTACATGATGAATGCATCAGAGGGGAGAAAACTCACACTCAAAAATTAAACTGTTTGTGCTGTTGTGGGGTAGCGTTCTCTAGAGACAGTTAGAGGAGAAATCTAAACAAAAGTACAGCCTGCTGAGAGAAAAAAGGGACCAAAGGCAGCTGGTTTGATGGGTGAAGATACTACCCTGGGAGTTTCTGTTCTGTGTGATGTAATACAGCATAGACATGCTCCTAATAAGACCAATAACTAAAATCTCTCAGTTCTGAAAATAGCTCTGTTGTGCCTCAGTTACAATAACATTACATTTGTCCACAGCTCCGATGTGTTTTGAAATTTAATGTGTAGATCAGAAAAGCAACATTAACTCAATTGTCCATTTGCAACACTTGTCAAGGCCTATAGTAACACTCACTGAAACAAAATAAATATAACTATAGCAATAGAAGACAGTGGTTGCAAATACTGCTGTACATTCATCACCTAAGCAGACAACAAAATATTGTTCGACATCTTCATCAATGACCTTGATGAGGGGATAATGGCCACCCTCAGCAAGCTTGCTGATGATACGAAGTTGGGAGGATTGGCTGAGAGCCTGAAGGCTGTGTTGCCATTCAGCAAGACCTGGACAGGCTGGAGAGCTGGGCAGAAAAAAACAGGATGAGGTTTAACAAAAGCAAGTGTAGAGTCTTGCAGCTGGGGAGGAATAATTCCATGCACCAGTACAGGTTGGGGGATGACCTGCTGGAGGGGAGCTCTGCAGAAAGGGACCTGGGTGTCCTGGTGGATGACAGGTTGGCCATGAGCCAGCAGTGTGCCCTTGTGGCCAAAAAGGCCAATGGCATCCTGGGGTGCATTAAAAAGAACGTGGCCAGCAGGTCGAGGGAGGTGATCCTCCCCCTCTACTCTGCCCTGGTAAGACCTCATCTGAAGTACTGCGTCCAGTTCTGGGCTCCCCAGTATAAAAAAGACAAGGATCTCTTGGAAAGAGTCCAGCGGAGGGCCACGAAGATGGTGAAGGGCCTGGAGCATCTCTCCTATGAGGAAAGGCTGAGTGAACTGGGTCTGTTCAGCCTTGAGAAAAGAAGACTGAGAGGGGACCTGATCCAGGTCTATAAATATCTAAGGTGTGGGGGGCAGAATGGTGAGGCCAGACTGTTTTCAGTGGTGAATGGAGACAGGACAAGGGGAAACGGCCAGAAACTGCAGCATAGGAAGTTCTGCACAAATGTGCACAAGAACTTCTTTACAGTGAGGTGATAGAGCACTGGAACAGGCTGCCCAGGGAGGTGGTGGAGTCTCCTTCTCTGGAGATGTTCAAGACCTGCCTGGATGCCTACCTGTGCGACCTGCTGTAGGGAACCTGCTTTGGCAGGGGGGTTGGACTCGATGATCTCTGGAGGTCCCTTCCAACCCCTACAATTCTGTGATTCTGTGGAAGTATCAGCACGCAGTTCCAGTGCTTCTACCCCTTCATTTAATAGAGCTGGAAGGAGGCAAAGTCTTAATCGCCCTGTTAGAAGGAGAAGGTCTGCAGGTGCCTAATTTAGCAAGAAAGGATTACATTCTGTGCTCATGACACTGATACAAGTAACACAGATTACAAGGGACTGCCACACAAAGAAAATGTCAAGTTGCTCACAGCTGCTACTACTATCGGAGTTCGGTGTAGGCTGTCTAGCAAGGAAGGGGGAAGACAAAGAGCAAGGCTGGATGTTTAACCAGTCCCCAGCTGAACGTATTCACAAAGCGAAATACCTGAAATGTTGTCTGCAGTGTTAAAGACAGCATCCTGACCTTGGCTGTAATGCTGACTACCTTACGACACAATGTATGCCCCTGACTCATGCAAGAGGGCTAACAACAATGAAGCTTGTTATACACAAAACAACAAACACCTATAATAAAGTCATTGGTTGAGTTTTATGCAGTATTTAACACTGTCTATGCATAAAGGCTGCATCTGAAATCAGTCCTCATATCTTACACAATTTAACCTACCCCTTCTCCTAGACTGCTCTCAGTGCAGAGCTGAGCAGTAAAAACAGCATAGGATTTTCTCTCTCCACCTCTTCCAGGCACATACACTCTTTGCCAGAGAAGTGTATAGCAATTTTCACCCCCTACATTTCTGCTTTCAGAGTTATAATCTGAGATTGCTTTAGAAAAACATACAGAGGAATTAAACCCTAGACTTAGTGGGCTGTTCCAGGAATATTTCGTTCCTGACAGCTTCCTGTGAAGTAATTGAAAACCCAGGATAGCTGTGTCTTGTATTGTCACGCTAGGATGTGCTGGATTTAAGTGTTACTGCACATGGTCCCATCAGCTGGGGGTGGGGAACTCTGGTGGCCATAGCGCTGCTCTGCCGCCAGGAGGCGCTATCGGGGCGCCCCGCCCGGACCCTCATGGACGCAGGGGAGACGGAGCGCGAGGCTGGGGGAGCGAAGGCAGCTGCTTTCTGCACTGCGGTCTAAGCTTCAGCTGGGGGACAAAACCTCCCTGCTGGCTCCACTTAGGCAGGAGACAGAACCTGAAGCGGGGTCAGCCCCGACGGCGGGATGGGGCTCGGGAGCTTGGCCAAGGGAACACAGTCCTACCTGCAAGCTGCTTTTTGCATAAAGGAACGGGCAGGATATGCACTGCTTTTTTATTTCTCACCAGGGCCTGTGATAGCTGGAAGGATGTGTGAGGAGGAAAAATAAAATGCTGGGAAGTGCAGACGGCTGCAGGTATGCTTTATCTGGGCGTCGCTGGGGGCTTATGCACAACAGATGAGAAGTGTAAGTAAAATGAGCATCACAAAGGAGGTGGAGCTGGGGGTGACCTCTCCTGTCTCTTAAACACGCTCCTGAACATCTCCTGTGGAAGAGGCAGACTACAAGGAGCTCTCCTGGAAAGCAGTCCCTCTGAAAGCTGCTGCATGCACCTTGGGGAGCAGGCTTAAATAAGACAGTGAGGGCAGGGCTGGAACAAAAGGAGGGAGAAACCAAAGAGCCTCATAAGAAGCAGGACCGTAAAAGAGGCTTCGGTAGAGGAGAGATGGCACTTTCTCTCGCCCCAAGGTTGAGCCAGTAGGTGCCCCCCCAGGAGAGAGGGAAGGACTGTTCACAGGGTGCTCCTTTTCCCTTGGCAAAACAGCAAGTGCATCTGCTAATGAATAGAACCCTTAGAAAAGGCAAGGAATTTTTTCCTTGCTGCAAATATTCAGAGAAGCAGAGACGTTTTTGTTGTTTTCTTTTTCTTCTCCCCCTATTTGGGATTCTTTCATTTGTGATTTCTAATCATCATTCCACTCCTCTTTCTCCGCTTTTCTTCAGCCCACATTTGTGAGCCGCCCCCTGGGCTTGGCACCCCTCCAGACCCAATGAACTCTAGGAAGGCTTTTTCTCTCCCTTCCCCACCACCACCACCTTCTCCTCTCTATTCAAACTGAACTTGTGGACAAAATAAACGCTGGCACTGGGTTATTGTCCTTCCCCTCCCCATCACAGGGTTCTGAGAGAGGATTAAACTAATCTCACACATTGACTTGCTCGCGGGTGCTGGCCTGGACTTCTGCCATGCAACAAGATGGCATAAAGTGTAATGTTCCAGCAGCAAGCTTCTGCAGTAACTTCCTATGCAAAGGCAGCAAAAGCACCCGATAGAGGAGTGGGTGGCTCTATACCGTGCAACGTCAACACATCCACCATATTTGAGACACTACCTTGATTTAAAAGAAAAAAAGCAAAAAAATACAAGAACTTAGAAGCCTCATGGAATGGACAGTCCACCCAAGCTAGTGCTTCTGTATTGGCTCATTTGCTAATTATTACAGAAGCAAAGAATACCAGAAGTTGTGTGCGATGGGAGGGAGGCTGCAGGAAGCAGGACAGCCTGGGATTTGTTTGGACTCTCTTTCCATCTCTTCTGTACACAGATGATCAGCATCCACAGCAACCTCCTGCAGACTAACAGCACCCACTTGCAAGGAGTCTAGCATCAGCTGGTTTCTGAGTGTTTCACAAAGGAATGTGTGAAACATATCCAATCATCACTGCTGCTGTTTGGCAGGAGAAACTGAGGTACCAACAAACACAGAGACTCCTGCAAGTTCACACTGGTAAACAAATGGGTTTGTTTTACTTCAGTGCTTTAGTTGCTTGAAAATGCCAATTCACTGCTAACACCTCAGAAAGGATACTGATAAGACTCATCTACTTGGATAGTTCTAATGAAATAAAGCTGTGAGCTGCATGTATAACTCCATCACACTTCTCTGACCTGCACAAAGCTACTCCTGTACAAGGTACCAAAACGTTCAACAGACATCAAGGCCCTAGCTCACCAATGTGTTGAAATATGCCTTTGAGACCTGTGACTTGAGAGCATGACTTGGTTTTTATGAAGGTTAAGCAGATTTTAAAGTGTTGGTGTTTTAAATTGGTAGAATTAACTCAACCTTGAGACTTTCCAGTGAGACAGGTAAGAATGAAAGACAGAAATGCAGAGAGAACTCCAGGCTGTGCTGTGTCTGTGCTGCTGCAAAGCTAGCTAGCCTAAAGCCCATCTGTGTGCTAAATCACCCTGGTGGCACTGAATCAGGAACTGTGTTTACTTCTCGTTCTGTCAAAGATTATCTCCATATCCTTCAACAGGACATTTAACCTCTCTCTGTGCTACAATTTCTCATTCCTATGTCAAGATAATACAGTTAATTACATCTTCATATCACGTTCTAACCACTAACCTCTGTGATCAAGCTGGCAGTAGGGGAAAGACTGCTGGGATGAAATAACAGTAGAAAAATGGAAGACGCAAGATGTAACCAAGGGGTGAAGTCCCTTCTGGCCCATCTCAATCAGCAAGTACTACAGGTACACAGTCACATTCCTGCTTCAGATTCTCAGTTGGTGACTGAACAGCTCTGCAAGAAAAAGGAGCAAGTGTACAGAAACAATGCACAGACAGCAAACAATTCCAGTCACAAACATGCTGGCACAAACGTCTAGGTGGTTTGTCAGCGAGCAATTAAATCCTGTGCTGAATGAAAACGTTCAAAATGCATCACATTGTGACTCTAAATAGCCTCTTGTTGGGAAGGTTGGTATCACTGCCAAATTGTGCTTGGGTAAACTCTGTCTTTACTACTGTTGGGATTTGCTGAATGTCCATCAGGCAGTTGCATCACACACTGAATTGTTTGGCATTACCTCATGCCTTAGGGGGAAGACAGAAGAAAATAAACTAGCAGCTTGTTTTCTCCAGTTACTTATTTATTTATTTTGGGTATGTTTTAATTGCTTTTGTTGAGTAAGGGCTATATATTTTTTTAATTTTTTTTTTTTTTTTTTTTTTTTTTTAATTTTTAATCCCAAGCAAAGATTAACTTGAGTATATGGGAATTAAAAAAATAAAAAAAAAAAATAGGAGGTAAGTAAAGCACTTTGGGAAGCATAAGTGGGTTTGTGGAAGGCAGAAGAGAAAAGGAAAAACGTGAGTCAAAGGATTAAACCCAAATTCCAGTCTGGGAGTTTTTAATGAAGATGGAATACTGACTAGTTGAGCAAATTAAGCTTTTTCAAGGGGGTCTGGGGAAGCGATTGGTTTCCATCCAAGCAGAAAATGTCATTCTTCCCCATCAGTACTAGTGAAAATAAGAAAAGAGAGACAAAAACACCCCCAGCTCTGCTCTGAGAAATGTGAAAAGATGGGAGAGCAGACAAGGACAAACAAGCAATTAAAAAGAAATTGCTTCTCCCTCCCTTCACAACTTCTTCTTTCTTCCCAAAAGAAAGTGGAAAAAATTGATTAGGGGGACAAAAAGAGGAAGGACCAAAGAACTGCATCACGTGCAATGCCATGTGAAACAGACACTACTGGGTGTATGCAGGGTGTGTGCAAAAGTGTGCAGGGGCAGCAGTGGGGCCATTCAGAGACCTTCAGAAATAGACCAAGCTCTACTTCTCTGCCAGTTTTGCTTGAACCTTCTTACTGCCTCTGAAGCTTACTTTGATGATTACAGTTTCTCTGCCTAAATCAACCCTGGGAATTCACTGACAACTTGATATATTTTCATGTTCTTACTGTCTAATCAAGCCACCAGGCCAGAATTTTTTTTTTTTCCTTCCTCTAACATCTTTCTCTCTGTGGTTTCTCAGGACAACTGTTCCAGCAAAGCAAGCACACACTGACCAGCAGATACTCAGATCCTCTGCTGAAAGTCACTGCCTGCATATTAGGTCAGAAAGGGAGAAATGCGTCTTCATCTCTGTCACTGTAATAGGTAGTCAGACAGTCTATCAAATTTAGATTAATCAGTGGATTAATTAATATTTTGCTGGTACACTGGCTAAAAAGTGCTTACATTTGTACACAATGTCCTATTAGTGTACAGAGTGCAGACTAGCTTTCTTAACTGTTGCTCTGGGATTCACATTGGAACTTCCCTTGGAGCCCAAAGCATAGCAGACACACAGAAAAGCACAGCGAGCACAAACACGATTTTTTTTGCACTGGTACAGCGTGGTTTTGGTCCAAATAAAGAAGTAAAAATTTTGCATCAAATCTAGACTCACTTATGTGCCCAACAGTCCGCAATTTGCAGGGATTCACTCAGCTCTGGATGCAAATATGTCAAGCCACACCCAATCATCTGATATTTCAGTATTTAATAAAACTAGAGTGTAATGTTATGAGAAAAATAGGTTAAGAGATTTTTTTTTTTAATATAGAAACCATAAGAACGCTCACTATATTGGATGAGATTGAATATTGACCTAACCAAGTAGACTGGCCTCAGCAGTGACCACAGCAGCTGCTAGACAGACCACACGACACATCTGATACTTCTAGACTCAACCCATCTCCAACTATTTTCAGCTCAGACGCTTCCTGAGCCAGAGTGGTGCTTTCTATGTTTAGTAACCCTGACGGGATTTCTCTTTCCTGAACTTCTCCAGTCTTTTCTTGAACACGTGTAAAAATTAGCTGCTACAGCATCTTTTGGCAAGGAGACCCTCAGTTTCCAGTATATGAGCTTTTCTCCATGCTATTCATAATACTGGGTGGTGTTATACATCCTTGTCTGGCAGTTTGTAGGGTCAGCAAAATGCACATCGCCTCTATTTCAAAAACCATCCTAACTCTTCACATGTGGGGAAATCAGGACCAGCTCTTCTCCATATCCATATGATAAATGCCAACAATATAAACAGAATACTGGAACTCACAGAACTCATTTTGCTGGAGGAGCTTGAAACTCTCTCCAGACACTCATTAATCCCATCGTACATTAAAATTACATACATACCTGTGCAGCATTTGGACAATACAACCCACAACCAATTTTCAGCAAAACACTATCAGAAACTGTATCAAAACCAACCAGGCTTTGTGAGAACCTTGAAAGTCATGTTTGTAAGCATTTGTTAGAGGTCGGCATGCTTCCAAGGAAACCTGAGAGAAAGTATTGCTGGTTTGAAGTACAGCCACTCAGAACTTTGATGAAAGTGAGAAATGTAAGACGTTTAGTCAAGCTCCACTTCAATATTTCAAACTCATGTGTGAATCCAAAAATGAAGTGACAGATTCTTTGCTAGAAACACATGGGCAATGTAAAAGAAAAAGCCAGATGAATTTCTACAAAGCATGACGGATGTTTCCAACATCACTCCTGTTTGACACATGCAACCAAGATACAAACCAGAAATAACTTTCTATAGTAATTTAACCAGAGCCAGAAGACTTCAGACAGCAACGGGGCTCCATCCTTCTCCCCCTCAGTCCTTTCATTTCACCACATTCTCTTTACACTGGGAGTTTTACGCTGGGAAATTCCTCAGACATAAGACATTACTGACACCAAATGTTTAGATGAGTCCTTGCACACAGCAATAAGAGAATATTGTGTGTGCAAAATGCACAACCAAAACCACGTTACAACCTATTTATCAGAGAACAGGCTGAACATTCATTACTACTAACTGAAACTTCCTGGATGATGTTTGAATCTGTATTATTTTTTCATGCATTCTTAACTGAAGCATTCGTTACTGATTTTTTGCTGGAGGAAATGCATATACCCACTTGAGATATTCACTTAATGTATTATTGATTTACATAATTAAGTGATGTCCTTTTGCATATGTGCCTTCAGAATCCACTTGCAACTGACAGGCAGGCATTCCTGGACAGGTTTAAGGAGAGGTAGGGCAGTCAGCCTGCACTTGTCTTTCATTTTGCCTTTGAGTCTTCCACTCAGAAGGGCCAGCTTCAGTAACCCAAAGGTCCTGGGTAACCCAGAACAACGATGCTTCACTCGCATGTCCCAGGCTTTGGCTGGTACTACGGCAACAGCTAAGCCTGGCTGGGACATTTTCATTATACTCTCAGTGCTTGAAAACAAACAAATTTGTACAACGCACACAAACAGCCTTTTCTAATCTCTTTTAATGGCACTCCAAAGACCAGACTATCAATTGTCCACTGTGTTTTCAACAATTTACTAATGATAATTAAGGATGTCCAAAGTTTGCCAACTGTTTCAGCGCTCTATTCAACCAAGGAAGATAAGGGTTCGAGAGAAAAGCAAAGAAATGAACTCGATCCAAAAGAAGGTGAGGAAACCACAAAGGCATAAAGATAGCAAAGGCAGAGTAAAATGTTTTCCTAACTGCACAGCGGATACACAGGGAGAGGTGATGCCAAAACCCTGGAAAGAGACTACAAAAGCAAGAAAGTGATTCTTTTTTCATTCTCTCTAAAGGATTCCATCCCAAAGAAGTTGCTTAGACAACAGCAATCCCCTACTATGCAATCTGTGCACGAGGAAAAACAAATTCATGCTGTAGTAAAACTGAGAGATCAAGAGCTGTTTTTCTCTAGAGAAATGAAATACTCCTTGAGTACCATTTCAGCAGGAAAGGACCATATTTCCTCTCCATATTGTAAGATACAAGGCATGCTGTTAGCACACGGGAAATGAAGAGTAATTGGAAGAACAGTTTCTGCTCAATTACAGTCCTGTGTAAAGCCCTGATTCACGGAATCACAGATTTGTTTGAGTCAGAAGGGACCTTTAAAGGTCATCTAGTCCAACTCCCCTGCAAAGAACAGGAACATCTACAGCTTCATCAGGTGCTCAGAGCCTGGTCCAACCGGAAAATGATTCCACGATTCTAGAGAATCATACAAGATAATTCAGTTTGACCACAAAAGCTATGATTTGCACAATTATTCTTAATGCATTCTACTGTGGCAACCTGAAAAAGCTGACAGACACCAATGTATGGTACTTTTTTCCATATGTCAACAAATTTAGCAGGTAACCAAGAACACATCCGCTCCACTGCAAGATCGAACTCACTGTCTTTAAAGAAACACATCTGTATTTTCTGAAGCTAACTAGCTCTTGCAGCAGTTCCTCAGCATGATTCATTTTGATCACTTGATTTTTTAATAAACATTAAGACCTTAGCTGTGACCTCTTGGTATCCTTCAGTACGAGGATCTTAATATTTCTATTATTTTGTTGCATTTCTTTCAAACTTATCATTTGAGTGTGTGAGTCAATTTAGAGCAGCATGCCAATTTCCCTTACAGAGTACGAATGAGGAAAACAAAGTATTTTGCACACAGAATCACATACAAAATACTTCAATTGTATTCCTTATTTCCTTAATCTTATTTTCCCCACAAAATGATTGAGATTTTAAAAAAATAAATCATCAGAGACCCTTTCAAAATGTTAATTTCAAACCTGACCATATTCACGCTCAGCTTGCTGCTAATGCTTGAACTACTTCAAAAAAAAAAA
Source organism: Centrocercus urophasianus (assembly GCF_019232065.1). Taxonomy (NCBI): domain Eukaryota; kingdom Metazoa; phylum Chordata; class Aves; order Galliformes; family Phasianidae; genus Centrocercus; species Centrocercus urophasianus. The sequence continues at coordinate 10,126,047 of NW_024884744.1, read as the reverse complement.
ACATATCCCTGTTTAATTTCAGATCACAACCATGTTTTCTAAAAAAATCGACATTTATGTGAAACACCAAACAAATAGCAGAAATACAGAAGTGTATGTAATGAAAACTTCTGTCCATAAATGCACATTTCCGATGCAACTCACTTTTACTGTCACTTATTTTACAGTACTTACGTTCATTTTGTAGATTTTATAATCAACACAACATAACCCAAAATTTATTTTGCATTTATAAAGTTTGCCTCGTTTACTAATAACCCAGGAAGAATTTCATGCAAGTATTCACTGGTTTGATGTTAGACTTCTGAGGCTAATCTGTACTTGGTTCTGCAGTTCAGGCAACGCAGAAGCCAAACCATTACCAACACACTAAGCATTCCACATCCACCTCATATCCATTCTGATCAAGTGGAAATAACTCCACAAACCAGGGGAAGCATAGTCCAAAACAGTCCTTGCTGAAAATACATCCGACTTGAAACATCAGGCTCGGCAGTGACAAATCAGGACATAAGGTGGCATTATTTCCCTTCCTTAACTATCTGCAGGGCCAGAGTCTAGATCTGCATGTCAACAGTGACACAGCCGTGCTATAAACAAGCTGTTTAGTATGCTAGAAACAAAACAACAGGAGAAAAAGAAAACAACTAGGAGAAAATTAAGTCTGTTCTGAGTTGCATCCAGAATACTACACAAAGCCAAATCCCGACTCCTCCCCAGCTTAAAATTTTCCCCAAATTCCATGTGTATGAAGTGTTCTGACCAAAAGCATTGTTGATGATGCATTAACTATAGATGACTTCTTAAGGAACACTTTGAAAAACTGGACTTCTCTAGCATCCTTGATTCAGCCAGCTGCGATTGCCTACACCATGAACTCATATCAGATTTGTATAGATATTTAGAAAAAGAAGTGAGAAAACATTTGTAAAGGATGCAGAAGCTTGGGCTGCCATGAACATTCAGTTCATGCTGTTCAGCCCACCAAATAAAGACAGCTAGGATGCAGACCAAAAGCAGCATGCGAGTACTCTTCCCATTCCAGGTATACACAGGGTCTTTCAACAGTTGGAAGCTGCTGCTCACAATGGAAAGAAAATGGAAACTATAAAACACACCACTGATTAAAAACTGGAATTGACTCTCAGACCTCCTCCCCCAGCAACTCAATCAAGGCAGATGCCTTTTGGGAAAGGATGCTTTATTCATATACAAAACCTCACCCAGTACAAAGAGAACTAAGAAGAAAACTGCCAGAGCTGCACTGTGAGAGGCAAGATGGTTCTTTTTGGATTTAAAGATCTCCAGATACATTACTTAAAAGAATAGAAAAGTTGCCTTTCTATCCCCAAAACAATATTTGTTGAAATATTGCTGAATATCAAGACACATTCATTCATTTATCCTGATACTCTAATGTTAATTATACTCTAATGTTAATTGTACTCTAATTATGCATTTCATGTTACATTCACAATTTAAGACCCAGGATTACATTCACTCAGGCCTAGAGAGGAAACACCCATCCCTTGTTAACACAAATAATTCAGTATTCTCTTCTGCAAATCTTGCATTACTTGAACACTGAGCCACTGGGTCCAGAAAAAGGCAAAAGTGGGAAGCACATCACTTAACTGAAACAAGGCACAGTCCAAGAGATGCCAAGTACAAACTCAAATAAACACCTATCGTCCGTTATTCATTCATTCTTGACAACTTTTGGATCTTCCTTTCCTCCTACCCCATGTTGCTGTAGCTCTGAAGGGTCTCTTTTATCAGGTTGGTTCCTGTCCTTCAGCAAGGGTATTATCTCCATGAAAATGCTTGGAGTGGGAATGGTTTGCTGTAAGACATGGCTTGATTTCATTTCATTCCATCACTAAGAGTCCCCTGACACAGTCATTAATCATGTCCTCTCAGTGCACTGAACTGTCTGCAGATGAAACTCCACATTCCCTACCAGGGTTCCCCAAGTACAACATGGAATTTGTTTCATCTTTGTGTAATGAAGAAATGGAACACATTAGGGGAATGAATTAACCCCAACTCCAGGTTTATAAAGGTGTCCCTGCTCTGTTTAATTAAATGTGTCTTAAAATCTCCTAATCCCAAACTAAAGACTTAATAATGTTCAGGAACCTCCTTTTCCTTACAGTATATTGCTTTAATCTGCTGACGGCTTAATATTGAAATAAACTTACTGCTCCTCTACCTGACCTGGCCAGTACAAAGACAAAAACCCACATGACTGAGACCAGCTTCTCTTAGGAAAGCAAGAGCACAGTACATAAAGGATGCTATGTGACACTACTCTAAAAACATCTTAATGTCACAAAGTAAGTGCCAAGGATTATTCATAACCTTTAAAAAAGCGAAAAGAAAAAAAAAAAATCAGGAGTAAAGGTAAAACCAGGGTGAACAGAGTATGAAGATTCATTTTCTTCTTCTGGAGATAAAGAGATCTGTCTTTTTAGTCTGAAGATGGCAAGTTCTGATTCATGGGTCTGTGGCATTACGCATTTCTTTCAGAGCACCCTGAGGCACCAGACTATCCCAGGTTTCTGTGTTTCGTAGCTCTGTTCAGGCTCTTTAAATTTAGTGGGAGATCTGATCTTGTGGCTCTTTAAAAACAACAAAAACAGACGCCCAAAAAACCAAAACAAAACAAAAAAACCCTGCAGATTTGTTTCAGATTATTATCAGCAATAATCAGATCTAGACCAGAGCTTCCTTCCCTTCATAAAACACAGGTGTTTCAATTCAGGACTTTGGTGCCAGAACAGAAGGGTCCTGGAAGATTGATCTCAGCATCTGTTTTGTCCCAAAGGTATCAAACCATCAGCAGAACTTCAGAAGAATGCTGATGGATCATGGAATGTCTCTATATAAGATCTTTAGGAGGCAATCATATCAAGAGAGCAGCAGTGTGATTCAGTGATGGAGAAGAAATGAGGAGGGTCCCTTCCAATCCAACCCATTCTATGATTCTGTGTATGAACAGGGGCAGAAAGTCAGGCTATAAAGGCTGCCAGCCCACATGCAAAGTCATTCATGGGAAACAGACCAACTTCTATTGCTTTCTTTTCCATATCCATGATTATATCCACGTTCAAACGGAAATCACAACTTCAAGTGTTTCTCCCTTCCTAGAAACTCCTGTCACACTTTAGAGTGGGAAGGCAGGGAGAAACGTACAAGAATCAGACACAGCAAATGCTGCAGCCAAAGAATACATGCAACAGATGGACATGCTTTCTACTCTTTCTTTCCTTAAGAGGATTATTTCAACAGTGCCTGGCTGGCGTCAGCACCAGAGCTAAGCACCAGCAACAACGCCAGCCAGCCTTACTCTCCTGTCAAGGCGTTTCATTAAGAGTTTGGTTCCCTGTTGCTCTCATGGCAGCTTGCACGTGCTCACTAAATATCCCATGTTCACTCCCAAGGTATTTGCTGATACGGAAAACTCTTCCAGCCTCCTCCCAAGGACCCAAGGCCACAGCACAAGTCATTGTCCTGCTGGGAAATATTCATTACACAAGGATCGGACAGAGGACTCAAGCTGAATGTGTATTATCTGAGAGGAAAAACCCTTACAAATGGACATCGTGCCCAGTTCTTGGACAATGCCATCAGTCAGCAGGGGGTCCATGTAGGCCAAGTAGGTGAAGAAAACAGCAGTGAGCCCCTTCTCCTCACACACAGCCTGGTCTAGCCACGGCTCCTGGCCAGCTCTGGGCACTACATAGGTTGGCAATTTGGGCCCACCATCTTCAATTCTCTCCTTGAGGAGGAGGGATTTCAAACCTTAGAACTAAACAAACATCCCCATGTTCCAAAGAGTAAAGAAAGACCATTGTTTTCCTTCCTTCTCAACTGTCCTGGTTTCAGCCAACCTGTGCTAATAGCACTGCTGCATCGCTGAGTGATGGGAGCACGATGGAGGCTGGGCTGTGTAGTACTGAGCTGCCTTCCAGGTTAAACCACAACACCAACATATCTAGCCCTCAGGCCTGCCTTTGCCCTGCTCTTTCAGAAGGTCACAACAGCCATGTAAACTTAAGGGGATGAAATACATTTGATTCAAAACAGAGAAGTTAAGGGACAGTCCCATCCATCTTAAATACAAACGTAAATGTTCAGTACGGTTTTGAGATGAAAACGAGGGCTTTTTTGTCATTAAGCTTAGGGGTAGAAAATTCAGTCACACAAATAAATCCATCTAACCATAGAGAATGACATAGAGGGTCACAGTCAGCAATTGTGAGGATGGATGTCCTCAGATGTTTAGTTCCCTAGGATCCCAAGAATGATGGATAGCTCTACATTTTTTCTATACAGGTGAGACTCAGCATCAAAATTTCTAGCAGAAACAAATCTACCTGAGAACCAGCTCTGTCCTTTAATCTCATTTTCCTATTGCCAGCTTTAGTAAAAACACAACATTTGTCTCTGACTGTGTGGACAACTTAAAAGCATTCGTATGACTAAATGTATTAAATAAGAACAGATACAACTATTTTCAGACATCACTTTCAAAAATCATTTACAGATCCCTTTCAGTTAAAACTGAAGTCAGAATCTGTGCTTTCATGTAACTAATTTGTTTAGTAATAGCTCTTCAGTTTTCTGAAGCATCAGACTCCAGTATCACCTAAGCTGAGCACACCAACTGATACGAAACTCAAACAGTTTTTCAGTATTTCCTACTATCAATGCCTGACTCTTCTATGGATATTCAGTAACTCAGCTGAAAAAGTAACAAGCAGTGATATTTCTGGATACACCAGAAATTGTTTGTTGAAAATCACTCATCATTTGGAAAGTAAAAACTGTCTATATAATTGCCTCTCCCTTTTCCTTCATCCTATACCAGGCTGCATTCTGTCACTGGTGAAGCTACAGAACATTGACTTTTATTTCTAAGATATTTTTTCTTTTTTCCTGAAGACTGAAAAAAAAAAATATCAGAAAACCCAAAAATGGCAGCCAAAATGCTAATTTTGCAGAAAAGTGAGGAAAAGGGGGAACCTGCAAAGGACTGGATGAGTTCCAGTAAGATAGCTTTGAATTTCTGTGGTGCAATATAAGAGAAAGCAGGAGGGATTTTGAAAATATAAATATTTCCCATTTAGAGATCTGAGAATATTGCACAGAATTATTTTAAACAGTTTAAATTATACTTTCATTTTTCACTTGATTCTTCCCAAAGCTTCTTATTCACCAAAACGTTCAAAGAATAAACCATTCCAGTAGAACTTCAGAAAATGTACACTCATTAACTCACTACTGCTTTGACTATCACAGTGGCTATTACAGAATCATAGAATCGACACAGTTGGACAGGACCCATAAGGACCATCTGGTCCAACTTCACTGTAATGAACAGAGACACCTACAGCTTGATCCTCCAGGCCCTTCATATTGTTGCACATCAGTTGCCTAACATCAGTTCTTCTCATTTTCATAACCATTTAGACTTTTTGAAAAGAAGCATAAAGAGTATATAGAGCAATGTTTTCAAGTCAGGATGCAACATATGAAGTCTGGAGTTAAGGACCCAACTTTTAGCAAAAAAAAAAAAAAGAAAAAAGTGTGTATATATACATAAATACGTATCAATATACATATCAATATGTATATAATTCTGTATCAGCTTGTGCAGGAATTCAGATGTTACAAACTGCAGAGCAAAACTGAGATTCACTTTCACAAATTACTGGAGGTGGCATGCTTGAAATCTAAGTCTTAAATACAAGAGTGCCTAAGTGACAGAAATATAAATGTTTTACGGCTAGTGATTACCTGAACTGGCTTAACACACATTTCACTTGGGTCTTAAAATGTGTCACGTTTTTGCAGGCACAGACTGAAAGCAACTGCTAATACTACCCATCTCCTTTGGACATCTCCATCTGCCCTAGACAACATGAAGAATTACAAGTAGAGTGCTCAGGATGTACTTGTACATGCAGAGAGCCCACGTGGTGCTCCCACACTTAATGCTGGGCATGTAAAGAGTTCAGTTTTCTGATAAAATCTTGAGATGCAACACTAGTAATATATCATAGACCTTCTTCTAGCCCTCTCCTGATTTATCTGATGTCACATCATCTTAACCTACTGAAAAATCTCTTTTTCAGGCATAACATCCACACTCCTGTATCTTGTATGCCTTCATAATTCTCTGTGAAAATCACCTTGAAATTTGATCTGCCAATCTAATAACACTTAAAGTGATGTAGGTTTCAAGGACCAGAGCTCAGGCCAGAAAACTTAGCAGAGAAAGCAACTAATGACAACACAAGTGTTAACACTGATTGAAGTCCAGCCTCTCAGTGGGGACTATTTTAGGAATAAAAAGTCATATATGTTTGTACATGTGCAATATATGCATATGCCTTTATCCAATTATGTTCCATTCTGAACGAGTACATATGCCATAAGGGAAAGCCACCACCATCAACCCACCACGCACACAGCACCATATTCTGCTTTACGTGCACAAATCCCAGTGTAAAAGCAGATGGAGGGGCCAGTTCTGTTAAGCCCAGGTGATTATGTCACAGGTTTGGGGTTTTGTTTTGTGTTTTCTTTACCAGCAAACTGTCCATTAACTTTTCAGAGAACTGAAAGCAAAAGGAGAGGAATTTGTGAAGTCGGTAGTCCATATGGCTGGCAGTGAGTTAATCTGCATCTAAGCAGCAGGTAGCATGAGCCAGGCTGTCTGTTGGGGTTGTTAGTAACCTAGGGGCAGATCATGGAACAGCAGGGAAGAGGATAAACTCAGCCTACAAATACAGTCAGGAATGCGGCAGGAAATTATTTTTGAAAACATATTCTGAAGCATAATAGCAACAATCAGACAGTCAGACTTTGTGTATGAAACCTATCTGGACTTGGGGCATACAACAGTGGGATAAAACAGATTAGGTATATGTATGTGTGTGTGTCCATATATATAAAAATAGAAATGTACATTACTCATATAAAAATGAGAAGTATGTGCACACCAACAGAGAATAACGAGGCAAACATAGCTTCATCTTACAATTTTATTTTATTACAGCAACACCAAAGAACAAAAGCTAGAATGGCAGAACCTGAAAGGTTCAGTTAATAAGGGGAATTTTAAAAAGGAAAAAACAGTGAAAAAACTTGCCACAAATTATAAGAAATGCAGAGGAGAAAGCCTTTGCAAGCCCACTACAGACTGGGTGGAAAGTAACACATCTCAGTTAGCCAAGAATCAGGGAGCACAGAAGGACACACGACCGAAGATAACCTACAGCACATTTATAGGACAGACTGAAACGAGAAGTAAATCTAATAACGTTTTCTAATTTAACATTATTTTCAAAATGTCACTCAATAATTTTGTTATTTGAAGTTTTGTCACCATTCGCGATGAAGGTGAGGCAGGAAATTATCATCCAGGTTGGAACATCCTATTTTATTCAGCTCTGTAACTCATCACAGGCAAAATCCCAGATAACAATAGCCCTCCAGCTATCAGCACCTTTTGGATGAGAAGTGGCAAACACTGATCAAATTAAGCAACGTGACACAGGAGAGCTTTACAACTATTCCTTATTTTGAAAAGAGGAGAAAGTTAGTCAGTTAGTCTTTATGAATAATGCATAAAGGTTCTAAGGGGCCATACAGCTTCATAATCTCTCCTCTTCCACAGCCAGAAGTGGATGCCCAGGTAAGAATGAAAGAGCAAGGCAATACTTCCCCACAACTCGCTAATTACAAGGCATCTGCAGCTCAGGAACTTGTAGAAGTGTTGCCTTTGTATTTAGTACTAGTGATTAGTGCATAGGTAGGGCTTCTATTTCAGCTTCAGCAAACAACAGCCCTCTTATCTGACCCTAACAAATTACGAGACAGTTTAACACACAGGGAGATACTCAAAACTTCCCATCACAAGCGAGATCTATTCCTCCCTGAACTTAAGCACCAGAACAAATCAAACATGACAGATGTCATTTGTATTACATATTAGTGCACTACAGGAAAGCCACAGCCGCTAGCAAAATGTGCTTTATAAAAATCTCCAGCACAGGCTGTGTAGTTAATAGAAAAAAAAGGAAGCAATAACAATTACTTTATCCAATAATTCTGACATCCTCTGCATCCACTCAAAAATGTACAAGGTTTTCCTCAAGTGGAAAATTTTTGAAACTCAGGAACAGAAAAAAAAAAAAAAAACCACAAACCAAATGCTCTTCCAAATAGTAAAGGTAATATCATAAAAGTTCTTACAAAACCTGAAAGCCATGCAGTAAGGATGTTTTGAAAGACACAATGTTCCTTGGGAATTAATATCTGTCCCCAAAATTGGAAGACGACAGCAGAAGAGAAGAGCTTCATGGAGATGATAAATGGGCTTTGAAGGGGCATAAGCCAGATCTTAAGAAAGAAAAGCATATCAACACAAGTGTGAAATCAGCTCAAAAGAGTGTATGACAAAGAGCCCCACAGCAGACCTACAATTAGGAACTGACTGTGTTTGTGGCTAACAGAAGGAAAAAAGGATTCAGTGGCTGGCCAGAAGAACTGCACGCTACTGCTCTCTGGATGATCTCTACCAAGTTTTAAGGGTGTTTGTCCTGGCATAGAAAGGCCCCATCAGAAATTCTACCATAACTCAGTCATCTCTCCTTTTTTCAGAAGTTCTGCTTAGTGAGAAAAAAAAACTTATTACACATATCCTCAAACGCAAGAAGAGACAGTCTGTAGTGGATGACAGCTGGAGCAAAGGGAATAGATTGATGTCTTTGTACTTTCAGTCCTACCAACTACAGGGCAGTGCCACATCCTTCACTGTCACAGGTCTGTACTTGCTGCCAGCCCTGCCACAGATATCAGTGGCCCAGTAGCTAATTGGCACAAGTGCACACTGTCTGGGCTGCAGGTGAACACAACCTCTTTTCTTTCACCTCCTCCTCCCTCCTCAGTCCCACAGATAACGAGTCCCCAGAAGACTACACGTAAGTACCATCTAAATTTTAAGCTGCATCTGGGATTCAGAGCAAATAAACTGCTGTCAAACACTTTGCCTCCAAAGGGTTTTCAGTCCTCCATTAGCTGTTTTTCTCCACCTCTTCAGGTTTAGAGGTTCTACACAAACCTGTTCCGTCACATAACCTTCACACCTTGCTACCTTTTATTTGTGCAATTTGTTCAATCCTCCTCCAATTTTGTCCCAGGTCTGAAAAGTGATCTCAATGATGCCAGCTCTCACAGATCACAAATACTGCCATGTTGGTGTTAAATTCAATGCAAGACTTCTTCTTAGGCTCATGTATGAGAAAATACCTTCCTCGCTCTCTGCATTCACTTCTTGCCTCTCAGGTCCTCCAACAGAGCAAAATACTTTTCTGCACTGAGATCTACTTGTCTCAGAAGGAAGAAGGAGAAAAAGGAGAAGAGGTTCCTTGGAGGGCTGGCAGTGACTCTTTGTGTGCCACTCCCGGTGTCACTCAGGCACACACAAGCAGCATGTGGGCAGAGTCTGACCTTGTAGCTAAGTGACTTTGTCAGGTATCTCTATTGACCAGCTGGCACTGCCCAAGTTGCCCAAACAGTGACAACACACTTCCACAACGAGAGCCCAGCTCCCATCTCTGATGGTCCAACAGTGCTTTTCATTGCTCAATTCTTTAAAGAACAAATGAAAAACTGTCAAGGTAATAGGAAGTTTTTGTGTGTGCTAATTATAGCACACAAAAACACATTGTTTGTGTCCAACCATGGGTCACACTGTTGCTACAAAGCTTTTGTAACTCTACTAATGCCTTTAATATAAGCTCCTATTAATTGTATACTCAATTCCTAAGCTCAGTGCTACTGAATTGCACTGCCCAGCAGCTAACTGTAATTGCAGCATGCTTATGGTGTGCTTAACCTGTATTTATAAAGAGCATTAATTCTCTGATTCTGTTTTAATTTGGTGTGGGACTGACAGACAGGCTTTTGACTCTTTTCCACAGAACTGAACTAGCACTAGCAACAGCCAGGTAAATACATCATGCTATCCAGCTAATATGACTCAATACTGCTCTGAAAGAAGGTGACACAGTACTTCACCCTCCTTAGGATAGCTGGAACTACACCATCCTTCCAGTGCCCTGCAAGCTGTATTTCTTGTTATAAATACCAGTTCATTATAAATCTTTATTTCCATAACAGCTACCTGTTAAAAGGCATGGCTAGAAGCCCAGGGAAGAAAGGAGCAGAAAGTAGCTCATATGATTACTACATCTGCCGAAGACTTCAAAATAGAGTGTTTCCCTAATCAAGAAGTCTCACAGTCTCAGGCCACTAATATTTCAGCAATTCTAGAAACTAGAGGGAGAAAAATATTTCCTTGACTGCTTCAGAACAGTTGTGGACATATTCAGCTGTATCAGACTGTAGATCAAATGAAAACATCACTTTGCATATTTGCTTTCCAAGCCTGTATTGAAAAAAAAAAAAAAACAAACTCATAGAAGCACTGATAAAATCCAGCATATTGCATAAATCTGGAGAGAAGCCAACATCACGCTTCTTCAGTTGGCTCTCAGCCCATACAAATTGCCATTTTTGACTGACTCAAAAGCACTGACACATACAGATCTTCCTGGTGCTATCGCTATGAATTATAACAGGATCAGAGCACGTATTACTTGTGTGTCATAAAGGACAAGATGAGGGTGGGCCACACAGGACCAAGAACTGTTGAAGCCTTAGATGCCATCTGTGGATTAGCTGCATCCACCACCATCTTCACAACCCCAGCACACTCCAAATAGCCGGTAGCTCCTGCCTACAAAGTTCTCCTAACTAACTAACAAGTTGTCTTCGCAGTATGTCTTCTTTTAGCTTTTTTTTTTTTTTTTTTATCTCCTCTTCTTTCTTCTCCCCTTCTGGTTGTTCAGGAAAGTGATAAATAATGACTATAGAAACTCCTTTGGAGACACCATTAAGATTAATGGACAGGATACCAGGAAAGAGGAAAAAGCAACATAATGTTTGCCAGGAAGAAGATAAGAAGATTTAAGGAAATAATTCAATATGGCAAAGGTTGCTGAAAGAGGATTGATTTTATTTCCAAGAAATACACAACATGAAGCAATGGACTTCAAATGCTACAAGGATGGTTTAAGTAAAGCATCTGGAAGAACTGCCACAGACGTATAGTGAGGTACTGAAACTGGTTAGCTAAGGAACTTCCATTCTCCTGCATTTTAGGAACTGGCTAGATGAATACCTGTCAGGCAGTGCTTAAGTAGAAATAGCCTATTTTAGGGCATCTACAGGGGTCTAATGACTTTCCAGGATCTCTTACAGATATCTTTTCTAAGACTCTTTTAAGCATTGTATTATCTTCTTTGTATGTCTGCCTATTTCTCTGTTATTAGCCCTTGCTTTGACAAAAAAATAAAATGGCAACATATGCCCTTATTATAAAACTTAAACCAAAATCCAGTGTTTCTCTCTTTCATCCTCTGAAAAGAATGCACAAAAAAAGACTTCCAATCTTTTTCATGTAACTACACTGATATATATTTATGCACAGAATGCTGAATTCTAAAAAAATAAAAAAAATAAATAAATTTTGCAAAATGTTAGGTTCTCAACAAAGACCTCATCCCTTTAGAACACATTTTTTTCAGCAGGCTTTTTTGACTGTTTGTTTGATTTCACTTTTCACAAGAAGAAAAAGTAACTTTCCAGCTTGATATAACGATTGCTGTTTTCCTTTCATGACTCCTTTTTGTTACTTCCTGCAGTAAACTCCCCATTAGAAAGCCATTTCCATTTCTGAACTTCACAAAGATGAAAGAAAACATAAAGGCAACAAAAATATGAGGTCTAAAAATGTTTATATTGCATACAGAGCAACTGCTCATGCATCCATGCTCACGCGTAATACACACCAGCAATATCTCACCTCTATACATTCATAACCTGCTTAATCTCTATTCAACTAAAACCAAACTGGGAAGCCCCCTGTCCCCAAATGCTGCCCTGCCTTTATCCCAACAAGCGAGCTGCAGGCTTCTCTGTGTATGTGATTATTGCTGTGCAATTCTTTGCCTTTCTCTCTGGGCCGTTTTCTTTATGCAGGATGACTCATTAGCCTTTATCCCCGGCAGGGAGCTGACATCCAATTAACTAGCTGACAGTCCTCTAGTGGCTCCCACTAGTCCTGTAAGACTCTGTTTACAAACACAGGCTGATGCCCCCATAAGGGAGGGGAAGCTGAAAGTCCCCCTGCCAGGCCAGTTTGTTCAAAATCTTTAGAGCCCTTTAAACAATACTTTTGTACGTTAAAGATTGGACATATTGCTTGCAGCAGGATGCAAGTCATCCTAATGACTACATCTGTGTTAAGTGGGAAAGGGAGCAGCAATCGGTGTCATAACAGGAGTGTTGTGACATGGCAGCCACTCAGATTAGGGGTTTCAGCTGGGAAGCCGAAGAAAGCTAGGAGATAGGGAAAACCAGTGAATTCTGTTAGAGAGTGTACCTAAGGATTCCTCCTGTAGTGATGTAAAGCTCTCTCAGAAAAAGAAATGGGTAAGAAGCTATAGCTGTAGCAACATTTGCTCAACATCTGGACAAGGAGAGAAGTCATTAACTCATGTAGTACAGAAGCTTTGAGTCTGACTTTTGAATAGGAACTCTTTACCACTTGCATCGAACACAGGCTTTCTCTTTGCAAGGACTGACAACATAGTTTTCCTACCTTTCATCTGTTGCTGGCACTAGTCCTGCTTACATTTTCCTTTTCAGCCAACTTCAGAGACTATAAGGTGCCTATAAAACTATGATAGCTGATTCCCAATTTCTGTCTGATGCCAGCTAAACTGTATAGAGTTCCTATTCAGATACAATTTGTCCGTCACAGTAACTTCAAAACAAAGTCAGAAAAGCTTCTCCTAAAACAGCAGATATTTCCCTGGCAGCAAGTTTGAAATTGGACTTTATAGTCAAACGTTTCTAAGTATCATACAGGATTTTTGGATCATTATTTAAATCCTAATCTTTATCCCCAGCTCCCTTTCTGAGTTAGGTACAAAATCTCTTACTGATCCAAACCGTTCCAAACCTGAGCTCAGTTCCTTTCAATATTCATGAACATTGCCTGATCTCTTGAAATAATCTGTACTTGTTACAAATCAAAGCAGTGGCTGTTTTTCTACAGTGAGCAATGCTAAAACCACCTTGAAAAGTTCTCTACTGTCCCCCCTCTGCTTCACTGGGTAAAGAATCAAAAGGAAATGGATTCTGAGAGAAACAGACAAGCATCAAGTCCCAGTTTCGATTTCCTCCAAAGCTGTTTTGCACCATGCATACACACTAATAAGGTGTTACACCAGGCTTAAGTGCTATTTCATGTGGATCTCTCCTGCACACTATTGGAACAATAATGAGAATTATTGAGAATACAAGGTTGAACATTTAGTCTCAGTTCTTTGTCTAACATACATCACAACAGACATGTTGATACAGCAATCTTCATAAGTAGTAACTGTTGCTGTTTGATTACAATTGAACGTAAAGCTTTCTGTCAGGGGAACTCCCTATAAGCAAAGAAAAAGCAAGGCTTCAGTCAGAAATCCACTGTAAGAACAGCTTTAATAGCTTGAGAATTTATTCCTCCACTTCCTCTAGACGACTTAAGAAGAGATTAACATCACAGCATCCTGAATCCATAGTGCAAACCACATTAGAGCTTCCAGCCTGCAGCAGTGCTGTCAGGCAGGTGAGCTCTAACTACCTTCAGAAGCCACACAAGTTTAGTCACGGGCTTCTCACATTCTGGTCCTCAACTTATTGGCAGCATCCTCTTGAAGTCAGTGATAAGAAATTGTTGAGGGACAGGGGCTTATTTAGCCCCATAACCGTTTCTGCCTTAACAACGCCATGTCACTGTCCCAGACCTCAGGCTGGGCTCCAGCTGCCATCTGTTCTGAACAAGAATCCTCTCTGGTCCTGTGAAGAACAGAACTAGATTCATTACTTCAGATGCAGCTTCACCAGTGTGTAGCAGAGGTGACTAGGCCACCTGACCTTGCTAATGTACTCCAGTCTACAGATAGCCTCCACTGCCTGCCTGCTTTTGTTCTGTCTAGTCACATACAACCTGTTTGTTGGCTGTGTGAAATCATTCGTCCTGGGAGTTCTTTCTGCTGCCAAACAGCAAAACTGCTATCTTCCTACCCTCAGCATTTCCAATCAGGAAAACTACATCAATCCTTTAACTGTTTTAACCTCAGTATGATCCAGTCAGCAACAAGCCTGCATTTTCTGGAAATGGAAATGGAAATCCATGGAAAAAAAAAAAAAAGAAAAGAAAAAGATTCTAACTACATTGATCTGAATCCTGTGGCACAGCCCAATTCACTTGTAAAAGACCAACAGATGGACAGGAAAAAACACCCTCTTCCCTTCTTTGCTGATAATGTTCCCACTAAATACTGTCCTGTGTCCAAGTTACGCATGCTGATCACTCAATGAAGACACTGGAATTCACCTTGATAAACTTCCTAAGTTCTGTGCATCTCCCTCCTTCTTCCTCTACCAGTCACCCTCTCTAAATTTCCCTCTAGTCAGTTTCATACTGAGCACTGAAAATCTGCAAGATTCTCTCAGACATCCCTTGTCACTTTTTGTAGGAACGCTCTGATTTCCCAGTGGTAAGTCCATGAGTAAAAAGCTGACATCTGTGCAGCAGCTCACAGGCTGCAATTTCAGGTATAGCATGTGTTGCACCTTGAACTACCGTCTCATTTCAGCCCCCACCATTGAGACCAATTAAGCACAGAGCATGCAAGGAGCCGACCGAGTGTCGCGTGCTGACTATAACCACAAGGACTTAGAGGCCAGAAATCTGTTATTACCAAGCTGTTCCTGAGAGCAGCATGCTGCCTCCTAACAAAAAAGCCAGATTAGGATCAATCAAGTCTCCCTCTGGCTTGCCAGTGGGACTTTGGACCACAACTTCCACCCAAAACTTTCCTCTTCTGCTTCCGAGCACCTAGCTAGCCGCAGGCTAACAAGGTGTCTGCTGAGTCAAGCATGAGCTGAACCATATGCTCATAATTAGTTAACTTCTTGCTTTGTTGCTTAGAGGCGCTACCAATAAATCAGCGACAGCCCGTAGTGGCCTTAGGAGATCCAATGAGCTACCCCCAGCCAGCAGGCACTCCTCCCTGCCACATGGGTGACCAGCCATATTTCAATCCAGCTGTGGCATTGTGCAGTGAATTAACTTTACCCTCAATTTAAAAAGCCAGCATGAAATCAAGAGACAAAAGAGAGAGAGAGA
>NW_024884744.1:10015897-10110622 GCF_019232065.1 Centrocercus urophasianus | reverse complement strand
GCTGGAAGGCTGCCTGTTAGTAGCACCCTGACTTTCAAAGCCATTCTGTCTTACTGCCCAGTGCTGCAATTGAAGGTTTATTGTTCAACACTGAGGGGGGGCACTCTGTGATATCATTGTCTCTAAACCAGTTAAACACATTGTTAAGCAGCAGCTCAGACAGTAGGTAAAGTGGAACAAGAGCCAACAGCACCAGGGTGAGACAGACTGGATGGAAACATTACCAGGAGGTGAGTGTGCTGTGCATAACACTGCGTTCAACTTGGTTCTTGAGTACACAGTCACACGATTAGGGTATATCTTACAAACAACTGAATTTCCAGCAGCCTAGACAGCAGCTCAATGCTCCAGTCTGAACCTCAGGAGATCATTAGTGCAATCATCTTCCTGTACTGAACGTGTAACTGAAAGTAAGTTCCTGTTTGCATTGCTTCCATTAGCAACTTGTACTTGGTAAGAGATGCACTTGATGCTGACAGACAGAGGAAGTGCTATCATCCTCAAAACCATCCTTTCTTTTTTGCCCATTTCAGAAAGTCTTTGAGAGACAGTACTCCTCAGCTGCCTGTGCACATCTAGAAACACTCTCCACAGCACAGAACTTCTGTCCTATTCAAATTCACTCTCTCAGCCAGGCTCAGAACCTGACACATCCAAGCCAGAGTGGCTTCTTATTGACATATAATTCTGCTGTTTTCTGCCTTTTGAATATCAGAGGGGAGCATCAATTTAAACCCTAGCTTCACGACCCTGCTACTAAAACCTCACTTTCAAAGACTGCAAC
Organism: Centrocercus urophasianus; assembly: GCF_019232065.1. Classification (NCBI taxonomy): domain Eukaryota; kingdom Metazoa; phylum Chordata; class Aves; order Galliformes; family Phasianidae; genus Centrocercus; species Centrocercus urophasianus. Next base: position 10,109,838 of record NW_024884744.1, on the reverse strand, counting down.
AGGACCGACTGATCTTCTGAAATGCACTTACCAGGTGAGAAGTGGTTGTGGTCTTGTTACCTCCTGATCTTCCTCCAATTTATCATCTCAAGAAGCCACATGGCTGGTTACCTGGGTTCATCTCTTCTATGCTGATAACTCCAGGAGTGCTTCTGGCCACAAAGCCAGAGGCATGCATCAAATCTCCTCCTGAATTAAAGTCAACCAGAACTATGTTGTTCCAAAAAAGGTTGTATTTTAAAAATTTGCAATAGTTAAAAGTCAAAAAGATCCCATAAAAGTTACAAAGATCCCATAAAACACAAGCGGATAAAGAGGTCTCCTGGTCTTTTTGTTCCACTTTAAGTACCTGCATGAAATACACACTTCAGAACATAACCTTAGAAATCAAGTCTGCAGAATCTGAATACATATCCCCATGCTACACCCAAGCTTTCTTGTTTTCCACACTAGGGATGTTTCATTATATGAAATAATTGTATTTACACAATCACCTAAGAATGCCTGCTTTAAAGGTCTTACAGTTGCAAAAACAAAGAAGTAAATAAACAAAACCACCACACTTTTAATATTTGAACCTGCGAAAATCCAATAATAATAGATAAAACCAAACCAAACCAAAAAACCCCAAAGCTTTGTGGTTTGCCTCAAGACTCAGGCATTGTGACTTATGCTATTTCACTCTTTACACAGACAACAGTCATTTAGTATCAAAAAAACAGCTTTTTTTCCTTTTGTTTAAAAAATGGGCTGACAGCTCCATCGCTCCATTAATGTCATTAGACAAAATTAACCAATTCTTTTGAATTTGGAAAATGCTGTTAAACAACGTGACTGTTTGAGACATATATGCACACATATCCAGAGTCAGACTTATTAATGGATATACTCTGTTGGAAAATTGTGTTCAGTGAATAAATGAAAGATAACTGCACAGTGCTCCAAGCCTGTCCCAAGAATAAAGTCACTTTTCTCCTTGCTTTAGTATTTGGGACTATCAGAACTCCCTTACACAGCCACATCTGAGGCACTGGGTGAGCAGAACCTTAAGTTTTTGTTGTCCTCAATTTCCCTCTCAAGACTTAAATTCACTTGCAAGAACCTGAGCAAAGATTCCCTCATGGACCCCACTGAACGAGCTCCACCTGCACATACAGGACCAGAGAAGGGATTCTAGCAAGCCCTCTAGTGTCCACATACTGCACAGTTCTTCTAAACATCACCATGCAGAGGTGCATGATGATCAAAACATTTCCAGCATTACTCTCCTCATTCACAGTGTATATTCAATATGACTCTTGAAAATTAAAAAACCTGCACTTGCAGAGGGCTATTCATCAGTAGAATATCTAAAATAGCATCTTCTTCATCACATATTTTGTTCTAAATTGGTATACAAAAAAATACAGTGGCTATCAAAAAGTCCCCAGAACCAAAAGTGATGAGGCTCCACAGAAACAAGGACTCACTTTCTGAAAGCTGTGCCTCAGAGAAACGACTGTGTTTTCTACACAAGCCCAACATTTGCAGTTCTTACTACAAGCCACAGCCTCTTCAGACACTACACCCCTCTGCAGAGAGAAGCAGCAATAGACTTGGAGGGTGACATGCTGACACTGAAAAGTACCACATCTGACAAACTCGCTGTTTTTCAAATAACAATACTCCTTTCCAACCAAAAGAGGGAAAGTTAGCTAAAGCTGATCTGACAAACAAGGATCTTAGTGTGCACATCTGGAAACTGCTGAGCTTCGGTGTTACCTGTGAATGGCAGACCAGTCACCAGTGTTGTGTGGCTGGCAAGGGGTCTCATTTCTGACTGACCGGAAGAAATAGAAAAGCAAGATGAAAAAGAGCCCACTAGAGCCTCCAGGTAACTCTAATAGCTGCCATTTAAGCTTCCTTCCCTTCTAGTCCTATCAAGAGACTGTGGCATAAGAACTTAGAGCCAGATGTCCCTACTCCAAAACCTACTCTGTAGCACCTTACTAACCTTGTTTCTTTCTCTTCTGTACTATTACAGTTTGCAATAGAATTGTGCAAGTGTAAAATTACAGTAAGGCATCGATCAATCCTGCTCACTCATCCAGGGGCAGTTAAAACCAAAGATTTCTCTTGTTTCTTATGCACTCTGAGGCCTTTTTACATTGCTTTGGCACTGTAAAAGGCTGCCAAGTGGACGCAAGCCTCCCCCCTGCCCCTTTCAACTCCGGGACAGCATAAAGTATAACTGTATGAAAAATCCTGTTAGCAGAAATTCTGCTGCACATCATTGCTGCAAGGGAGCTCACACTGCCACCGAAGTGTGTAAACTTTTCCTTAAAATGAAATTTCAGCAAAAATTCAGAGGAGAAAACAGCTCTGATGTGTTTGGAATGGAATTCTTCTTTTAAAAAGCTTTGGTATTTGGAAGACATTTACTCTTTTAATCCATTATATCAAAATCATTGACAAAATCACAATGAAACATTTTGTTCCTTCCTAAAAACAAAAACCAGTGAGGAAAAAAAAAAAATCTTTCACAGAGAATTAAAAAGCATTCAGGTTTCATTCCAACGAGCTGGGCGTCAGGACCTCAGCATTCTTTGAGAAAAGAGATTATTGTCTCCAGCCAGCTCTGGTGTAAGCCTATAAAATCCTCTGCCAATCTTTTAGATGAATTACCAGCCAGCTAATTCCTTTTCATCACCAGTTCATCGAACGCTACCTGCACGGACTGGGAGCTGGAGGGTTTATGTATACGGACAGAGCTGCTTTACTAGAACGTCTCCCTAGTGACTTACTGTTTTAACTCAGCCTTTGAATAGCATGCACAAAAACCCTGACATCTTTCTCAGCTTGTGACAACAACATCCTTCACCTTCTGACCCCCAACACATTTCCACACATCCTAAGACCTTTCATCCATTATTGATTAGGACAGGCAATGCTATACAGCTCGGCAGTGAAGAGATGCCCTCACATATATTTACTCAGATCAGAGACCTCTGCCAAACCTCCCAGTCGTCAGCCAAGAATGGAAAGTGCCCAGCACTGCACCCAAAGAGAGATGGAGGGGAGCCAGACTGCCAACTCCCGAGCACCAGCCGAGAGGAAAAGCAGTTCTAAATAGGTGAAGCCCAAGACATAGGTACTGGAAGCACAGTGCACACTAGATAGCTCACAGACCAGGTCATGAAGCAGGCAGATGCACGCACCCGCAGCTGATTACACACAACTCCATTCAACTCTGCATTTGGTCCCATGAAAATTCATTCCATTGCATGAAACCCATGAGCTAAGCTCTTCTGGCAGATCTCCCTGCAAAAATAGCTTGACTTCAATACAAAACACCATGGAGAAAAACACGGCTCTCAGCACACCGTTGTTTCACTCATAACACTCAGCAGTTTCACCAAAATGGTGATGGTCAACCCTCATAATGCAGTCATAGGAAACTGCCATTGTGATCTTCTTTTAACCATGGGTCTACCTCAGTGCACTTGTTTACACGGCACACTCACCACTCCGTGATGAAGACGTTACTTAGCTGCAGCATGGCAACTCTGTTCAGGGCAATCTCTGGCCAGAAAAATAAATATGGTAGTAGTATGCTGCTGATGCCGTGCCAGGAGGCTTCAGTTCAAAAACCACACCAAGGTTGATGCTAAAACTCCCATATAGTCCCAAAAATTCATGACAAAAGTTTGTTGTTTAAAATTAGCATTGATTTAGGGAGCCCTTGGTAATAGCCAAGAACAAAGGGATTCATTTGGCCAGGGGCTACACGAGCATATTTTTGATTACACTAATATAACATCTAAGCAGACGCTCTATTCCTGACTGACAGGCGAGGAACTGAAACACAAAGATGCAGAGAATGACCTGAGTTAACATGCCCACAGAAAACTACATCACTGCAGTGTCCTCCTGAGACAGAATATCCACAAGAAAATTACAGAATGAAAAGTGTTTCTTTTCATTATCATGATGCTCTGACATTCAACAACAATGTATAGCAGTGAATTACACAAATACATCTCACGCTGCCTAAAAACAGCACTTTTTTTCATTTCATCTTTCCATTTCAAGGGATAATTCTTCACTCCTGTATCTGGAGATAAGACGGACTGAAATCTAGAGGGCTGTGGAAAAATATGGTCACTCACACTGAGGAAAGATGAGATCTAACTGCAAGAAGTATGCTGCTTCTCAGATGATCAGGAAAGCAGAAAAATGATTACAGAGAATCAGACAAAATCAACATAGATTACTGTTTAGAAGCACATCAAGATGGCAAACACACAGGATGAGAAAGAACCACATAACACATAATCCAAAAATGGCAGAGGAGACATAAATCTCTTGAATAAATTTAGATGGGAAGTCAGAGTAGTATTTTGAACTGCCAAGGAGTAAGACGTAGTACCAGTGTTGTAAGAGAAAACTTGTGAGGGTTTTTTTATGAACTGACTGTGTAAGGAAAGCAGGAAAAGGGACAAAATGACTCATAAGTCCCTCCCAGTTCTGGATCACAATAGGTTGATACCCATGGTTTAAATAATTGAACTTCTATCTCTTTTAAAAACAACACTTACATCCATAGGAGAGAACCAAGATGAACAGAAGATGGTGGAACACTTGTGCACACAACACAGGGCACACAAATATCACTCAATTATTCAAACACACTGATTACGTACTTCATCTGCAAAGATATTGTTATGCCTAAGAAGCATGTTACCTTGCATAAAAGTTTCATGCTTTGGGGGTAAATCTGAAGTATGGCTACAAATTCATGGAAACCTATTTTTACAAGACAGCGTGACACAGTGGTAATGTGATTTTCCACTTCAAAATTAAGTGTGTTCTATAAAGAACATCCCTTCAAAATCCTAGTGTCTGCATCGGGTGATAATGAGTTCCTTGCATTGCTGCTGTTCAGAGAATAATGGGGAAGGTGACTGCAAATTTGGAGGCATATAAGCTCCTCAGCACCTTCAACACTCTAAGACACTTTCCAAAAGACCACAAATACCACAACAACCACTCAAGATGAAATGAAAGTGACAGATATGCATCTGTTTTTTCATTATTTAAATACAACCCATCAAATAATATCCATTCTTCAAATTAAGATTCCATATCATTATAATGTTACCCTTTTTCCATGCTGCTCCTAAAACAGATCTTACTTAATTAGAAGAGTTAAAAAAAAAAAAAGTCCTTTTCAGAACACAGCAAACTAAACACTGGTAATGCCAAATTCACTTCTGGAGATGTTTCAGGAATACATCTCACCCAGAATGCATCAGAAACCCAGTCATAAATACCTAAATATACTGTGTGCCTTCATTTCCAACAACGTTTCGTAGCCACCACAAGAATGACAACCAGATGGCACACATTTATCCATCAACTCATTACCCTCACTGTAAGAAAATCCAGGATTAACTACAGGTAAACTGTTATGGTTTTTAGAGCCCTGAAGTTACCTTTTGAATTTGATTGCTTCCAAGTACACGTGAAATGCCACAGTACTAGATAGTATCAAAGGAGAAGAACTGGGTCCAGTAGCACTGAGGGCTCAGTCTGACAAACTGCATTTGCAACAAATGAAGACCACAGGTAGATATGCTGCCAGTTGACAGTAATTTCCAACAGGTCACTCATGGGAGACAGTAATGGAAAACAAAGTTCAGCTTAAAATGTATCAGCAAAAAATAAAAGATTTCCCAATGCTTTTTTCTAAAATTAAACAGCAGACAGATTAATCGTGGTTACTCATCTGAAAAACAGGTTAACGTCAGCTGGAACACCCTTTGAGATGGTCCCTGTGGTGTATATACAATGAAAAAACTATAAAAGAACCTCCCTTATTTGACCTAAAAAACATAGGAAAAGACAGTATGGGTAGCACTTTGCAAAGACATCAAGGACAAACACTACGGAGGACTGCCTAAACTAAAGCAAGATGTTGGCACAAGGACAAAAGGGATTATATCTGCTATGAATACATTCAGATTGGAGACTAGAAAGCATCTAGCTGTCAGAGCTCAGAAAGTATGGTGTAGCCTCACAGTGGGAACAACATAAGGAAACAAACCTAATTAGTTTTAAGAGCAGGACTGGAAAGTTTACGAAAGTAAACAGTGGGGGACTGGACTTGGGAAGTGCCTTTCAGGCTTGTGCTCCTGGAGGAAGACTGAGCAGAAAATAATCAGGACCTTTATCTGAATAAAATTCCATTAAAAAGCATTCTCGCAAATTAGTCTCAACAGGCTTAATTAATCACACCTTTAGTTCAAAACAGGAAAGATTCCTGCAAACGCCAGATAACTCAAGTGCCTAATTATCTGATCAATACCTGGGCATATTATGTCAGTCCTTATTTTGCTGCTGATGGACCAATCATTCCTAAGAGTGATGAGAAGCATTGCAGCAGCAACTTGACAGAATAAATGAAGGCGATTTGGAGTGAGTCTGCACACCTGTGCAGGTGTTAGCATGAAAAGTAACACAGAGAGGTAAGTCTGGTATAAAAGCTGACTTCAACTACATGCAAATATACTGTTTCTTCTCTTTACCATCTTTTCACAAAGATCCAAATGGAATTTTGTAGCCATTTCTGCATAGAAACGAGTCACATAATAAAGATCCCAGGAGGATTACTTTCATCATTACAATAAGAAAAAATCATATTTAAAGAACATACTAGATATTAGAACACCAATAAGCATACCTCTACTGAATCCAACAGTAATACTAAAGTCTTCATAAACATTTCATCCTTGAATGTTATTTGCAACTGAAGTGCAAGATTAACTACAACAAGCAGTAAGAGCCCTGAAAGCAAGCAGCTGTCTCAAACAGTAGAATTAGCAAGTGATTGTTACTGGGTCTTGTTTTACACAATATATTTATGTGTAACTGCTGCCATGACTTGAAGCTTTTCTATCATCACTTGTGACATCCACACACCAGTTTGCAAAATTAGCTTTTTCCCTCTTAGACCAACTGCATTTACCTTTCCTGGACAGGAAGTCAGTCATCAAACCTATGGGAACCTAGGCTCTGTTTCGGTGTCTTTTACCCACATACCATCCTTAATTCTCACAGCGCAGGGACTCAAAAAGAATTATCTGAGCAGTGAAAGAAAAGCCAACAGTAAAAACCAATATGATGCCAGCTCCACAGATGCAACAATGGGGTGAACACAGGTTTACTTCATACCTCATTTTCAATCAAAGAGAGCGTCCATACTTGTCACTCCGCTTCTCAGAAGCAAACAGCATGCCTGAGCATAAAGTTCTGCTGAGAGGAAGCAGAGACACAGCCACCAGCACCGTGCCAGGAAAACGGCCATCTAGCAGCAGCTGTGGACCAGCAGCACCTGTCCCCACACCCGCAAAGCAGGAAGGAAACTCTGCGTCTCTTGGTCTGCTTTGGGGCAGTCTGTGACTAAAAGGATGACCGGGGAGCCTACAGGGGACAAGCCTTATGCAGGGACACCCCCTCCACCATATTCCCCACTGCAGACTCCTCTCCACCTGCCCCTCAGGGCCGGACATTGCCCCCAGGCCGCGTGCAGACGCCAAGAGAGGCCCACGTGGAGGCACGACGATCCGCGCCCAAGCAGGACGCTCAGAAACACCCCGCGCAGCCACCACTTCCTCCCCCCGCTGTGCTGGCGCGTAGTGATGACGTCACTAGGACCGATCGCCTCCCCCAATGGCCGGGGCCGGCGCTCGTGTGTCTCTAGAGCTGCCCCAAGATGGCCGCTCTCTCGGGCCGCCTGAGGCCAGGGCTGCGGCGTCCAAAGGGGCTGCTGGGGCCAAGGAGGCCCCATGGGGCCTTAGTGCCTCAAGAAGCACTTCTGAGGAGCTTGCTGTCTGCCCTCAAGACTGCCTGGATCAGGCCCGCTCCTGTTGGGTGCCCACAGCCTTGAGCTCTAGTCTCTCTTGGCTTTGCCTGCTGCCTACAGGCCGTTCCTGGCCTGGGGATCACCATCCTCGCCTGAGGTGGGGAAGCCTGCGCTTCCACAGTGCTCTAGGAGGCCTCCAAGTCATCCGACTAGGGGGAAAAGGGAGTAAAACACACTAAGAACAGTAGTGCAGAACTTTGATGCCCTTTGAAAGCATTTTATAGAGATTGTGTTCCTTGCTAGAGTCCTTCCAGCCAAGCAGAAGAGGCACTGGCACCCAAAGAGTGTGGGATATTGTAGTAGTTACTGAGTGTATTGAATGCAGAGCTGGAGTTTGGAAAGCTGCTGTAGCCAGGTGACCAGAGGCCGGGTGTGGTGTGGCTCTGGAGCATGAGCCCTTTATAAAATATCTGAGTTGGAAGAAAACATAATCAAGGGAGGTGATGGCAGTGATTTAATTTGGCATTGCTGCCAGTTTACCTTGGGCAGCAACCTAGGAAAGTATGCCAGTAAGAAAAGAATGGTTGACAAGCAGCCCTCTTGGTTTTTATTGTCCCTGAGCCTTGCTCATACGGTAACAGCACCAAGCATCCTCTGGGGGGGGGAATGAAAAGCCATCCCATACGCCAGCCTGGCCTGCTTTTGGCTCAGCCTCACCCTTGACTGGTTGCAGATTGTATCCTCAAGCAGGTTGGGTTACCTCCCTTCAACAGCTCTAGCCATGACAGGAGCAGGATTTCGACTGACCAACTGCTCTGCTGGTAGCTTTATTCACACCAACCCCTGTGCAGACTATCCTCAGATTTTGTTTTGTCTTTTTTGTTGCTGTTGTTTTCCCTGGGACAATTTCAAGCCTACTTATGGATTTTGATTGTCATGGAATTGATTTGAGTCAGTTCTAAACAGATTGTGTATGCAGACAATCTTTCATACACCCGCATGTGACTTTTGCTATATTACAGTTGTGATAGTAAATTTTACACCATTTATACTGCATTTTTATCCTCAGGTTTCCTCCAGGAAGCCTGAGGCTTAACAACAAACTGATTCTCTATAAAGTGAGACTGTTTCAGTGTCATTGCAGACTGTGTTGTTCTGAAATCTGCACCTTCTTCCTCATCAAAACTGCTCACAGAGCTGCTTGGATCACGTTTGCTTCTACACATCCCTGGGAAGCCATGGAAAACCCACTCCGTTAGCCAGACATGCTGGTCAAACTTGCTTCTTCCTGCTGGATTTTACAGCTGCAAGCAAAGCTTTAAAATCAAGCAAATAAATCAAAATTAAAAACAAACAAACAAAACAAAACAAACAGAAAATCTCAAACACAACAACAGCAAACGCCAGCAGCCTTGCTCTGAATATGTGGGATGCTTCCCAGGATCCCTCCTCATTTCCCAGAGTGAAAGTCAGACACACCAGCTCAGTGCTGTCCTGAAGTGTGTGGAGGCTTTTTTCCTTCTCTCCTTCTTTTCTTTTCCCTCCTTCCTTGTGTTGATTTGTGGGACCAGAATGACTTTGATTTCAGCAAGTTTGCTGTTTATTCACGTCACAAGTTTGACAGCTTTGCACCAAATCAGATTGCTGGGTTTCAGGAGAGCTCTGAGGCGTCACTGGGAGCTCCTTTAGATTAAACTCGCCTCCTCGGTCTCCCCCCTCTCCCCCTCCTTCAGAGCCATTTAAACCTCGCTGGGGCTTTAAACGTACTCCCAAGACCTGCACTTCATTCTACCACTAACATGGTAAGTGCTCTTTGCATTTCTCTCGACCTGGAGGCAGAAAAGGAGCAGCTGGTCTCTTTGCCTTGGGGGCTTGCAGGAGGTTTTGTGCCCTCTGAGATGGAGAAGGAAGACGGCTCTTCACCACCTGCAGGAGCAATCTCTGCTGCTGTGCCTCCCCTTGGCTGAGCAGTTTCCCCTCTCGAGGCTCCAGGCTCCGCCGTCGTGCTTATTTGGAGGAGGGAAGGGGGGTGACTCAAGAAACAACCCCAGGCTCTGCTACTGTGCAGTCTGGGACTCCTGTAGAACCGCGGGGGCAGAGTAGAGCAAGCAGCCTGGAGGTGACTGCTAACATTGTGCAGCTTTAGAGACGAATCGATCCCACGAGGTGGGAGGAAAGGACTGGCCAAGAACAGCCTAGCTCCCCTCCTCCTCTAAAACTCGCTCGGGACAGTAATATTTCCCAAGGGATCACAGGAAACTCAGCCCTCTTCTCGGCACACCTCTGCCTGGAGCCCCTCTGCCGCGGGGGCGGCACCGCACGGTGCCCAGCGGCGGTAGCGGGGGGCTGCGGGGCGCTGCCAGCCGGGAGGGGGGCGAGCAAGCGGCCGGCTCCCGGAGCGGCACAAGGGGCTCCCTGCGCCGAGCACCTGAGCGAACCACAGCTGGCCCGGGGGGGAGCGCCGGGGCAGGGCTGACACCGCCTCCCGCCCCCCCGGTACGCGCAGAGGATGGGGTCTCAGCCGCCGGCCGCCCCTTCGCTACGACCCTTTGCTTCCGCAGAGCAGCAGCCGGCCGTGCCCGGAGCCGGGCTTCCTCGGGGGCCAGGGCTGCGCTCGCCCCTGGCCCGTCCCCGCCGGGGTTTCCAAGGAGACGTGGGCCGCCGTCTGCGCCGCGGAGCCGCCCGAGCACGACCAGGGCCGGCGGGAAGCGCGGCCGCCGGGTAAGTGAGCGCTGGCGGGGGGCGAGGGGTCCAGACCCGGCCGGCCGGAGCGGTCTGACCCCGCTGTGCTGTCGCACAGGCCGGCTCTTCGCCCCCGAGCTCGTTGGCCAGGAGGAGGCGTGGCGGGGAGACCAGCTGTCCTCCCAGCTCTACAGGAACAAGCAGGTAACGGCCCCGCTCCCCGAAGGGCAGTGGCAGACTCGCCTTTCTCTGCTTTCGGGCGTTTTTTGGTCTTTTCTTGACGTGAGCGTCCCCCCCCCCCCCCCCCGTGTCGTTTCACGAAGCTAGAATGGGGTTCCCTGTACGTCTTTCCCTTCATACCGCTGCAGAAGCCCAGGAACACGGCTGGGGAATCCCTTAGGCTCTGATGTTGCAGAACCTCATGCTGTTAATTAGAAATATATTATCTATGTCTTCCTGAACCCACGACGATTACTGTCATGGGACTTTGTTCCCCAGAATCACCTACTCACGTGAAGGATCAATCATTTTAACCAACAGGCATTTCCTTGTTATTTTCCCTCTTTTCTTTGCAAATCACATCAAGCAGCAGAATGATACTGACCAGTTCCAGATGAAGAATCCCAGAAAGATCATTCTGATGAGATACTTGGGATGGTATTTTGATCTAATGAAGATGATAGAAACTTTTATACTATCTTTAAGATCCCTGTAATCGAACCCTTGTTAGGGTGCTTTCTTTGATTCTACCTCAATCTACCTCTGATTCTACCTCAATCATTTAAATTATCATCCTGTGGTCAGCAGGTCTCTGGGATCCATCACTGGAGCTCCTTAGTCCTCTTAACAGAGTCTCCAGAGCAGAGGTCAGGAAGCAGAAGTCTCTGCAAAGACCCATTCTCTGTTAGGGCTCTGCAAATAAAACATACTTGTTCAGTTGCTGGGACCAGGTCTTAGGTACATGAACTTCACTTGGCAGGGTGGTGTCCAGGGTTGAAGGAGTACCTGAGTAGCACTTTACTGTAAAGAATGGCAGTTGCATCTTCTTTCTGCATACAAGCACCATCAATTGTTTGCCTGCAGCTCCATCTCCTTTCCCCCAACAACCAACTACAGAGTGGAATGAAAGGGATGTAAAGGGATGCTTGCTGCATCTCAGGAGGAGATCTGGTAACTGCTGTTTTGACCGTGACGGTTTCTGGCTGTTCACCCTTAATTCTTTTCTGCTGTTATTCTGCACTTAGTCTTTTTTTTTTTTAAATAAATTCCTGCCCCAGAGTAATCTTTTCAAACACTTGACAAAGAATAAAAGAAGTCAAAAGTGAAAACTGAACAGTCATGCCACTTAGATTAACAGAGGCAAGAAGCTTAAGGGGGTGGGTTGAGTTCACAAAGCAAACACCCTGTTCATCAAATCCAAGCAGCCTGTACCGTAGGGCAATTGCTATTAGGTTACAGAGTCAACACCTATTCATCAGTATCTCTGTTCCACAGCTTCAAGACACTTTGCTTCAGAAGGAAGAGGAACTTGCTAGGTTACATGAAGAAAATAATAACCTCCGACAGTACCTGAATTCTGCCCTGGTTAAATGTTTAGAAGAAAAAGCCAAGGTATTTTGTTCAGACCTGTTGTAAAGTCGTGTGCAAGAGAAACAAATTGAATAGATATATGCCATTCAAATACATGGAAGGTTTAGGAGTGCAGACAACCTGCCTGGTGAGATCCTATTAGGTTCAAACTGTGCAGACAATATAGCCCATAGCATGGTTAAGTTTAGGTTCTAAGTAGAGGAAAGTAATAGTGTTATGTCCCAAATCTGTTTCTTCGGTGAAAAGTTCAAATTGGAATGTATCAAAATATTCCTTGAATTTGCCTGCTTTGTCATTTACCCCTTCTGAAAAGCTTTTTCTTTTTTTTTTTTTTAACATTTTAGATGATTTATGTTCTATGATTCATTTCTGTCACCTTCCAGTGGTACATTTTATTTGAGTGAGAACACCGATCTTCTTAAAAAACAAAGAACACCTATTCCAGAGTTTCCTGTGAAAAGAAACTCTTAAAGTCATGGCAGCTGCAGCTCCACGAGCTCCCTGGCCAAGATCACACCTGCCCCAGCATGACTTACCTCAGCATCCTCCCTCTTTGTCATGCTGCCATGTTCCCCCCCAGCACTCACCTGCCAAATGCAGCACACAGAAGCACAGCCAGGCAGGAGCTCTCATTTCACGCCTTACTGAGTGAGAATGCAATCAAAGTACAGGCCTTATTGACATTGTCAAATTCTTCTCTTATAGAGACTATGTTGTTGCAGAGGCTGTAGGGTCAAAATAATTAGTCGTATCCATGCGTCTAAGGAGGAAGGGTGGAAGAAAGTATCTTTTACAGAGACAGTGGTAACTGTCTTATTTATCTAACATTAAAGGTCAGAAATATGTTGTTTACTGCTAATTAGAAAAATCAGCTTTTAACCTCTCTCCGTCTTTCAATTTATTTTTAATAGAAAGTGCTATCCTGCCACAGCCAAAAGACCTCTACTATTCTCAAAAACACCAAAAAGAGATTAAAAGAGGACTACTGCTTTGCTCTTCAAGAAACTCCTCATGCTTCTAAAGCTAGAAGGAACCTCTTTAATGAATTCTCTGCCTGTGAAGAGCAAGCCAGCCCTGCTGTGGACAGCTGGGTCTTGGAGACTTTAGGATTAAAAGACGTCAACACCATTGATGAATCTTCAGCTAACTACAGTGCCTTGACTTCGGACCTTGGAAAAGACACATACTGCCTTAGCCCTGGTGAAGCCATCGACTATGACCACAGTGAAGCAGTGGCAGCAGCATACAGCTGCAGCCACATGCCTCCAGCTGACAGTACGCATCCATACAGTGAGGACTCTTCCTTCCTTTCTCAGTTTCCTTCAGCACCACACACCTCACCGGAGCCAAGCATTTCCTCCCTTCCAGCCTATGAGTTGCCATATTTGACTAACAATTTGTCACCTAACAAAACAGAAGTGGCCTTCACAACATTTCTAAGTCCTCACCGCAATGTGAGAACACACACCTTCCAACAAGGACAAGCTTTTGTGCGCAGAGAAGATGATGGAGGATGGAGATTCACCTGGGTGCCTAAACAGGCTGAATAAGGCACCTGTGTCAAGGGTCAGCCATGAGGGATGTAGGAAACAGACACTTCATCTTGTGATCAAGACAAGTTCAACCTTGTCTCTCAGAAAGAAGTCCTTCTGGGCTCTGTTAAATGCTGCTTTTACACACATGCTCATGATTCCCTCCCAGATTTTCACAGATGTGGCTCCAGATCACAGTGGGACATACATCTGCCCTAGGCCCAATGTACAGACAGGACATACTTCTCTTGTGCCTGTGTTGAGAAGCATGCTTTTTTCTTGCATCGTGTTTTTTCTATCATCAGTTATTCCTTGTTAACTGATGACTGTCAGCCTCGACTACTTTCAGCACTGATGATTGCTCCCACATTCATCAAGGCGGAAGGGATTGGAGAATACACTTTGGAAACAGCATCTCTCTGACATTCACAAATGACAAAAATGACATCAATCTCTGGCTGAGGATCAGCAGTGTCTGAGTGATTTGGGTCTCTCTTAGCTACATAGATTGCCTTGGATTAAGGCAACCCATGCATTTTTGTTTGTATGTTACATTAGCTTGACCTACTCACAGTCACATGGTGCTGTCGTTTTCTGAGGGCTCTTCAAAAAAAGATAAGACTTGCTTCTATTGCCTGGAGGCTACATAACTGCAAGTGATTCATCAAATTTAGGAGATTTTCCTCTGCTATGATTGAAAGTGTTCTCTCTGTTACGTTTTGTATGTAAAAGACCTATGTAAAGGTCTTTTACCTACCAGATAAAAGGAGTTTAAGAAGTTAGAGCCCTGTTTCTCACCAACTTAAGCTACGGAACAAGAACTAGATTTGGAGATGCAGTTGGAATAGTGACATTGCCACCACCAGCCAATGCCCTGGCCTATTGTGTTTGTGGCATACATTTTCTCATCTGTGGTTAATGCACACTCAGAGCACTTTTTCTGCAAAGGATGCATTCCCCTGAGCTGCACCATCCCACTAGTCTTTTCACTGATTTTCTTCCCCCTTCACCAGCTGAAGACTGGATGCTTTCATAGAAGGAAGCCACTCCTGGCTTCAAAAGTGCTTTGTACAGCTTCATTTCGTCTATTTTGCACTTGTGAAACCAGAGGTTTTGTTTCTAGGGAACAACTTGTTTACTTTTTTGTCCTGATTTATGAGATCGTACAGAGATTTACCTGAAGTCAACCTCAGCCCAGAGTAAGGTCTGCTTCCTCTTTCCATTGTATCTTTCATGCTTCCTGTGGGAAATGTTTACATTTCTCCTAGCTTGGGGAGGCAGTATCACATAGTGGTTAGTGTTTGGAAACTATAACCTTCAGCACCATCTCTTACCTCTCCGTGTCTTTATCAGGCAGCAGTGACAGGCAGCCATAGCTAAGACTATGACTGCCTTAAGGATGCTTTAAAAACCTCTGACAAGAAGGTGCTCCAGCACTGTGCAGGACTTTTTTTTTCTAAATACTACTAATTATATGAAGTCAACTGACATGAAGTAAGTTCACTGGTAATGCTTCATATTACCTTTGTTTTCTGCTATATAGTATTTTGATACTTAAGTTCTGGAAATGAAGGGAGCAGTTTGATTATTCTGGCTTTCAGAATGGCCCCAGTAAGATAAGGAAGCACTTAGATAATTTAAAAATAACCACATATGGGCATTTCCTTCCAGTGGGCATATTTTTTTTTTTCTATAGACAACTAGGTATTTTATTTTTGAAGGATAAAACTATCTCTCGTGCCTTAGAATTGCAGTATTTGGGATTCTCCATGTAGTGGTTTCCCAAAAGACTTAAATAACTGTATTTCTCTGTAGTTACTTTGAAGTCGTAGGGCAGACTCCCACAATAGCTAATTTGAAAACATTGATTGTAGGCAGTATTGCACTGAAATAAAAATACCACCACCACACAGGGAATAAATACAGTAATTTGTTCTGGGCTTTTGTTGTAGTCAGTAAAAATGTGGCCAGCTGATAAATCTGGTCAGACAAGACCACTGTTTCTATAGCACTTTTCTGTATTCAAATGGAAGCAGAAAAAAAAACAAAAAGCTGTCCTACAAACAGCTAATTTCTTTCTCAAGGCAGTTCTTTTCTGCTGATCTCCTCTTGCCTTACTTTAAAAGGTAGCACTGAAGAAAACGCTTGTCACCAGAGCTTTTATTGGTGTGTGTGACTGTCTAGAAAATGCCTGACCTTGACTTGAATAAGTGATGAGAAACCCTGTTTTGTGTGGTGATGTGGAATGAACAGCATATAGCTAATAGAAGTGTGACCAGAGGATTACACTCAACATAGCTGTACGTACCATGTCTTCCAAGCAGCTGTAAAAGTTACATGAGAAAGTTCTATATATTTTAATGCTACTGGATACTGCTGCCGTCGTGTTCAAATGCTATCAGTGAACAGCAGTAGCAAATACATTATTTGTTTTGTCAGCAAACATTTAATCAGGTTTTGTTTTCTCTAAAGAGAGAAAATACTTCTCCACTTGACATTTCCTTTCCACATCTTTCAGATCACTTCATGTGAAAACTTCTGCGAAGAACCAGCACAAAGCTGTCACATCTTTGATACAATCCCAAGTAGGGTTTCAGTGGAACCAAACAATTCTTGTACCTCTAGAGCATTTTGTACAAAGATGGCCGGCCCTCTTGTCATAGCAAATAATTTGTAGATGTAGGAACATAATTCAGTGAATTATGCACCTGAGTGTATCCTCTTTGTTTGCTGTGAGCTCCTGAGTTTTGCTCAGCGTGAAGGTATAGATCTTGTGGTAGGGATTTCTGTCTGAGCTTGGTTTACTGGAGCTCATCTGGGCAGAGAGTCCCATGGTGCTGCTCCTTGTTTGCACATACAAACTCAAAGTTCTGGTTTGGACACCTGGTTGAGAAAAGGTGTCTGTCATCTGCTCCATGGGAACAGTACTGCTGATTGCTATGGAAGGAGCACACTGGAAAGGAAACAAAAGACATACAAGCAAATAAAGGGTTATTTTTTCTTTTCCCATAACAGCATCATTTTTTGAGCAGTGCAGACAAGCTGTTCTAGCACCAATGCACAATAAGCAAGTCGGCCTCCAAATGAGTACTGAAATTCTTTTGCTTTTTTTATTACTCTATAAGCAGAATAGGTTCTAGGTTCTGATATCAGCTCTGGTATACCTGTTTGTTTTTGTGCTTTGATTTCTACACCATGAACCAGTTCATAACAGTTTTAACAAGAAAACATTATTCTTGCTGCTGCAAATGTGAGAAGTTCCTTCTTGCCTAGGAGCAGCCTCAGGCATGTAAGTGTCTAGCATGGGGAAGCCTGACTGGGAGGTTCTTTGGACAGTGGTGAACTTCGTTATCTGTAAATATCCATTTTGTATTAACATATTTGTTTTATTTTTTTATTTGAGGTTCATTTATTTTCTGAATGTAACGTGCAGCTGCACCATTTAAAACAACCCACGTTTTTAAGAATGTATGCTAACAGTAACAATTTAATTTAACACTCCATGTTTTGATTTTTGTGATTGAAAAGCACTGTGATTATCCGTAAACATCAATTTTACCTGCGTCGTTAAGTTATGCCTAATAAAACTCCAAATAACATCTAATTGGTGCATATCTGCCCACACCTTCACACTTAAGCATCTATTAAACAGAAGACCTGTTGCTCACATTGCGCAAGGTAACACCTACAGCTTACGTGGCTCTGTAGAGGACTGAGAGGAACCTTTACTTCCTGGTAACAAGTGCCCACAAAAAAAGGATCACAATGCAGTAGAGGTCAACATACAACAGCCATGCACATGCCAGGTTCAGTCTAGGCTTGCACAGTGCATTTTGGTGATCCATCACTGTTTAGACTCAAATGGATTCCATGCTACAAAGCAACTAAGGCAGAGGGAAGTGCTGTGCTTTTCTTCTGTTGCTTTTGCAGCATCAGACTATCACTTAATAGACCTGTACCTTCTTTCCTAGTCAGTTGAGCACTGTGATCAAGGGTGACCTGACTCATCACAGTACTCAGCGTACTCTTGATTTTGATTCTGTAGTGATGAATTATAAAGTAGTACTGAGGTGTGATGTAAAGAGACTGAAGATGAAAGAAAAGCACGAGTAAAGAACATAAATCTCCATTTAGTCAGCTGTAGTCGACACCAAAAGTAAAACTACATTACTTATTAACTTTCTTCTCTGATTGTGGGAAGGTTTATTAGTAACCACACGCCAGTTGGGACCAGAGAGATCTACTTTTCATTGAAACGTGAGATTTTTTTTATTGCTAATGAAGAGACACAAAGTGAACCCTAATCTTTAAACTCATTTGTCCTGTAGAAAAGACAGTAAGTCTAGCAGTTGATACATAAACATCTTGACTTATTGCCAGGTAGATAACATCCCGTAAGAGAGGGCAGTCTATAAACAATTTTTGGATGAGCCATGATTCACCTAAAATACAATCTCTCCTATCATTCCTCTGGTCCATTATTTGTGCATCATTGAGTTATTTCGAGGCCAAATATTTACGTGCACTGCAGCCCAGGGAAATCAACACAAGAGTGGAGTGCAAGCAATAAAAAATCAAAAAATAAAAAAATAAAAAAAATATAAAAATCACCAGGGGCACGAGTACCTGGGCTGAGCCTTAACTTTTCCTCGATTCATTCAAAATTCCCACTCACAGATTGCACCGGTGATACCGGCACGGTTAGTTGAAACTCCCAATACCCTCCTCAGAAACTTATCAGTGAGAGAACACGCTCTAATAAACGAACATCTAAAAGTCCTACTTACACATCCAACATCTTCCACCACTATCACCACATTATTCCCCGGTTTCTGTCGTTCTTAACGGAAGCGTGAGCACTACACAACGTTTTCAAAGGCATGCAGTGTGCCATCGGATGGGTCGGAGCACAGAGCAGAAGCTGCGCCTCCCAGCAGCGCCGCATCCCGCCGTGCCCTCGGCGCACCTGGAGCGCAGCCGCCGCCCGTGGTGGGTGGCGCCGCTGTCCATGGTGCTGAAACGGGCCGCCCAGCGGCTCGGCGCTCCGAGCGCCTCCTGGGACAGATCCCGCAGCTGCACTCCCAACGTGCGCAACCCACATGTGGCAAGGCAGGAGGAGCAGCACAGCTGCCGTTGCTCAAAAGACCCCGCGAGGTGAAATGCCTGGGGTTAAGGATCCAGAGAGAGATGCTGTGTGCATGGAGCTGCATCTCGGTAAAGCTGTCATGATTTACCGGTACAAACAGTATTGCATTCCACTGCCCGGGTTGCAAGCAAGCTGCCTAACAGCCACGCTCAGCTTAAAGGCTGCAACCCAAAGTATCCTACTACAAATCACTGCAGGCGGTTAAAATGCCGTTTAGAAAACTTCCCTTACATAAGGGAGATTCTACTGCTCCCAGCTAGCATGATAACACCAAGAAACCCCTGTAATCTCTAAGCAGCAGCATCCCCTTTAATCTTAAGCATTGTACGTTTCACTTACATACAAGTTAAACGTCTGGACCTTAGAGAAACTTGTTCTGAAAGTCAAAATCAGCATTACTTTTTTTTTTTTTTTTTTTTTTTTTTTTTTTTTTTAATTGAGTGTTTGGTTGACAACCTGGGTATCAATAACATTTATTATATTGGAAATTATACTTAGTCTTAATTAGTCTGAACTGAATTCTGTTTCTACTTATTAGAACCCCAAATAGCCTTCCCTCTTCTATTATCTGAAGTCATACTATCACAAGTAGGACCTGAAATGTTTAGCATCTCTTCACTTCACAACATTCACTCTAGAATTACATTATAGATACATTATAGATAAAACACATTATATTATTATAGACACCTGCTGTGAAGATTTTTGTAATCAAAAGACAAAATAAGAACTCACTTGCCAATCAATCTCTTTTTCTTTACCTTTCTAGTCCAATTTGAATCCCATCAGTTCAAAAATCTGACAATTCCAAGCAGTGATTAAAAGGAGAAGCCAATGTAAGTAGAAAGGTTCCATGCAGTTTTGTTTTTAAAAGTGTTGATATCTTTCATTATAAAACTACACAGTTTGAAGTTACAAGCAACTCCTTTCTCTGTGAAATAGACACCACTGGCCAGCCCCAGACTAACAATGCATAACCCAGAGCAGCTCTACTTAGAAGCTCAGAATATTGCTGTAAAAGGTTAGAATTTAGTTTGGCAGTATTTGCAGTCATTTACAATTGTTGTACCTGCTTTCAATTCCAGTTTCCTCACCTGGATGTAGAATTAAACAGAACAAGTAGGAATTAAATGATCCCTTCTTGCTTCAGGAAACAGGGCTAATTTTCATTACCTATGGGTCATGAAATATGTAATGATACCTTTCTGCAAGTGAATGGAAAAAGGTCCTGATTTAATACTGGTAGGTATTGTTTAAATCTGCTAGCTTCAGTTTCCCTCAAAGGCTGATACCAATCTGATGTTTATTCTTGCCTTCTTCGCTGAAGCATTCAACAATACTGTTGTGTGAAAACTGCTGTGTTCCTCCATAATTGTCTCATTTCAGTACAAGTGTTTTTTCTGAAATAAGTGGGGCTTTTTTTTTTTTTTTTCAGTCTGAAAATTGCAGCACCCACTGAAATCTGCATGAGTCAGTGCAATCCCTGAGAACAAAACGGAGCTGAAACAGCTTTAAGTTTCTTCTTACTAAAAGACCTTTTATCAGTATGAAATATCATTGCCTCAATGGCCCTGTGGCTATTTCAGAGGTGTATAAACACTTGCTGCCTATCAGTTAGCCATTCAATTACTAAGATCTTGATACTGTGTAAATATTTAACTACAGTAGAGGATATAAATCAGAGAAAGTGATTTTGTTTCATTCCACTGGTGGCAGTAAATCATGGGCTATTGAGACTACTGGGCTACACCCAAAGAGCTGAGCTGTGACACAGGTAGACATTATCTAAGATTTCCTGTAAAACAAGTCCTAATCTAATTCAGACTTCACAGGGGGAATACACACTATACACACTATACCACAACTTCAGAAGCCAAGACCACTTCCAGAATATTTTTTTTAGGTCAACCCAAAAAGGAAAGGCTGTCAATACCCAACTGTTTTTATTTTTTTTCTTTAAATCAGGTTTTTGAAGGATTTGCCCAGAGTACACAGGCTGTGAAAGCAGATGCAATAGAGTTTAGGCTGCTGGATGTCAATATCAAAAGGGCAGCAGAGGGGAAAAAATAAAAAATAAAAGCAGCCAGTGAGTTCTGGTCTTTGTTTTCTACCATAGAGGTCAAAGGATTCAAGCACAGCCAGAGACCGTAGCACGATAGAGGACAAGACTGGACAGCCTCCCAGCTGAGGTTTCTCTGCCATTACATATCCAGGAGCTGTTCTAGAAATCATTCTGCTGCTGCTCCAGATATGCAACACTGTGCTCCCTATCGCAGTGGGGATATGAGTTTAGTTACATCTCTGTCCCTAAATGCACAGCCGGTAAGGCCCTGCCTTTTTCTAGCCGTTCTTTTGACGGGCATTTCGTCTCACCAGTGCCACCTGGTGGGTCCGGCTCCACCGACCCAACCATGGGGAGCAAGAGGAGGATGCAGTCAGAAGAGCTGCAACCAAAAATCCCCAGCAAAGGGTCACGATTGCCAAGAGGACATATGAACACGCAGGCATAAGCACATCCAACACACTTTGCTCAAAAACATTTCCAGGCTGCGTGGCATCACCCACAGCTGCTGACGGTAGAAGTCATTCTGCTGCTGCAAGAGCAGCTTTCTTTTAGCTGTCCTCCTTTCCCACTTGGCCCACATGTGGGTACAAGCTCAGAAAGTGTCTGCAAGCCCCAGTGCATACAAACAAGCCTTGTGTTGCATTCTGTTTTGATTTTCTCTACCCCCTTTGCGGCCTCCCCTGGCTAAAATCAAAGAAATACTGAACCATCCAAGTAAATCAGTCCATTACATTTTCTCATTGGTTTTAAAACGCTCTCCTTGCTGCCAAAAAAATGACAATTCTCTGCAGAACCAGGCTTACAGGATGGCTGTATTGAAGCTATTTCTTGTCGCTTTGCCTTCTTGAAAAGTGTGTTGGCAGAGGAACATGTCTCCAGACATGTCCAGTGCCCCATACTGAGCACACAAACAGCTCTGACAGAGTGCAGAGGGTGTCCCGGCATGACTCTGCTCTGTGGGCACTTGCATCCTACCATGGTCATCCTAAGACAGACCAACTTAATTTCATCATAACTGAGAGATGCTAAGTAGAACTCCATGGGAAGATATGAGCCCAAATGTTCTGGTGTATTAGTCTGAGGGATGGAGCTGAACCATTCTTGAACAGAGGCACAGTAGGATGGAGTTAGCATGGTAAGGAGTTTCTGGGATGGCACAGGTGCTTGCTCCCACAAGTTGCGGGGGGATTATAAATGAGAAACAAACCCAGCATCCCTACAGAAGTGCCCTGCAACACCACATAGTCCTGTCCTACATTTGATCTACTAAAGCCTTTACAACTACTTCTGCCACTAACTGTACCACTCCCTCTTGCTCCCCTCTTCAACAGCAGCAAGTGCACAGAAAAAGAGAGAAGAAACTATACCTCAGTGTGAGAGGAGCAGGTTATACAGTGATAAAAACACTGTGATTTGACCTTGTCAAACCTTTCTGCAGAAGGCAAAAAGCAGGATCAATATCAGCTTATTGGAAGGAACTAATTGGTAAATTGATAGGTAAGCCTATTGAGCTTTGAAACATCAATAAACAATTGCATTCTCACAGGATAGAAATGAATACAATCTACTCCTGTTGTTTCAGGAGTTCAGTTCAAGGGAGACAGCACATGCAAAGGGCAGCAAAGCTGGGTAAGGAAGCAATATTAGTACTCAGTCCTTATGCTGATTTTATTTTCTGCCCACTTTGGGGTTGGCTGTTCATTTCAGCATGGATGCACTCAGCAGTTTCTGACACACTGTGCTGTTTTGCTCTGCTGGCTGTGTTGTGCCTGCCAACATTTGTTGAGGAATAACAGGAGGTCACACATGGTGTCAAAAAAATACCTCTGGCACAGCACATAGAAAAAGGCATTGTATTAGTGGCAATGAATTCAGACCTACTGATGGTGAAATTAATGAAATCCGTGACTGGCACTCTTCGCATCCCACTAGAGGCTACAATGAACAAAGCAAACATACTGGCCAGTAGCCCATAGGATCAGCAAACCACACTCTTCCAAGGCAGCTGAATGCCCATTTCCTTGCCTGGCAAGTCTTTAGTGGAAAGCAAATCGCATGACTTACCCAAGATCTCTCCTCTCTGACTCTAAGGCAACAGGATATCAAGAGACATGAAAGCAAAGTAATGCTTAGTGACATGGAGAAAATTACATTTGCTGATCATTTTGACTGTCATGGTTTCCTGGGCTCTTTTCCATCCAGCTACAGATGAGGAACATCCTTTCCTTCTGCTTTTATTTGCCATGAAACTGAAGCCTATTACCTGAGCAACAGGATTCAGTCGTCTTTCCTCTCTTTAGTATAATGGTTGGCCTTCATGTATCATCTCTGTCAAGCATAAACCAGTAAGGATGTCTGTACTTTCACATAAAATTCATGATGTTAAAAGCAGAAAACACTTCTGCAAGGCCACAGGGTGTTGGTGTACCACCTCCGGCTTGTAGACCAGAAGTTGTCTGGACAAGACCCTTAGTAACTTGATTCAACTGTGAAACTACTTCTGCTTGAGCTAGAAATTAAAGAAGAAATTCTATGTGAGTTCCTAACTCAAATTTATAACATTCCAGTGATTTTTTTTCCGCACTTACACAATCAGCCACATCTCCACATGCCACATACATGCATATAGAGTCACTTAGCACTTAGTCATCTTAGACTAGCCATCTCTATACCCAGAGTGCAATCCATCAGTACTCCCTGTAATATAGGGTTACATATTTTCATTGTAACCCCATCCTCTTCCTTCTGTTCAAATGCCAGAAATCCCACCCAGCCACTCTCTTTCTCCAGGAATTTCAAAGGATGGTCATTTCAGGTGGTTTCTGTATTAACCCTGGCTAGATAGTAACGTGATTTCAAAAGAATAATTTATCCTTGTTGTTTAAAATATAACTGAGTGCATCAAGTCAGACACATGTCAGGGTCAAATCTTCTAAGAGAAGATTAAAAGATCAAAAAGACTCAATTCCTTTCTCCTATGGCATTTTAATGTGATTCTTTCATGTTTAATGTTTAATGTGAGCAGAGTAATTGTTTGCCTCTCAGATACAAGCCACCAACTGCTCAGAATCCACTTAATACTTCCCAGCTGGTCCACACAATTCATAGCCCAAACTGGAAAAAGACTTTCCTCTTTCAGTTCCTAACATGCCAGTAGGTAAGCATGGGTGAACCCCCCCAGGACTCCATCATAGCTCTGAGTCCCAGAGCAGGATTTCACTCTGTTCTGGACAATACCCATCTCTGCAGAAAGTTGATATAAAGGCTATTTCAATTTTACAGCAGAGTGGGATTCTATTTGTGCTAGACCAAATTACTGGGGCTTTACTCTGAGGTAGAAGCTCCCTAAGATGCAATGTTCTTTCTTGTCTTCCACGAATTTGGCTAAGTTTGTCATGAACTTCTACTTTTGCATTTCAGAGGAAAGAACTTCCTTATCAAGGGATGAAGGACAGGATACAGATTCACAAATCATCTTTCATTACACTGATAGAATCAAGCTGTTGTTAACATTAACTGATAACTATTCAAGCATTATTCCCTTCATTCACTCCCACCTTCATACCCATTTAAATATTGGAGCAAGAGCTGGGTGTCCAAACACAGCTCTCTAACACAGAAGTGGAGAGCTGTGGCCAGGCTGACTAAAAGCAGTTTTACATCTTAACACAAAGTCTGATTAAAAATCCAATGTAAGACTGCTGTGCAGTTCCACCGTAATTCATCCCTTACATCAACCTGAGAAGTCTGGTAATCTTTCCACTTCCAATCAGGTTGACTGATTTCTCCTAAAGCTATGATGAAAGTTGTTGACTGATTCTATTTTATGGAGGGCTTGACACAGCCTCTGCTTCATTTTGAAAAAATACCTAAAAAACCTGAACTTAAAATGCTACAATATGTTCAGGATGATTTTCTACCTGAAGTGGGAATCTCAAAATCGATAGCATTTCTTGAAGTATTTTGATTTTCATAGAAACCGCATTTTTCCAGTGCAAAAGAGTTCTGCTGAAATTGTTTCAGGAAAGCTATTCTCAGCTTTGAAGCAAAAAACAGGGCAGGGACACAGAGCAATCAAGTGCAAGTGCTCACACATGGGCAATCCAGCTGCGTGGAATCAGCTGCCTGGTGGAATCTTTTTTGCACCAAAGCTACACTTAAGCTGCACAAGTAGGTAGACAGATTGAAAATGACTTGTGATCGATTGATGCTCAGCTGATTGTCTCTACTTAAAACCAGGGTGAAGCATAGAAATATTACTGATCAACTCCAAGCCAGCTGTGTATCTGGTAAATTAAGAGGGGTTTACCAGATAATGCTGTAGTAGATCTGGTGCTGGAGTTGCAATGTCTTTTTAAAGATGAAGTTGGCAACCATAACGTGAATTGATGAAACCAACAGACTTGAGACCAAGGCCTTTTGTTTTCTTGCCTCTGATGTCAGAGAGGAGCATGCCTGGGTCTGCACAGTGTGTTCCCACCGAACAATGTCAGACACACGGCAATTTGGAGGCCTGCCAGTCCAGAGCCACCTTGGTGAACTTGTACTATGAAGCAGAAGGAGCACACAAAGACCAGGCCTAGGTTATCACAGTCTTCTCAGAGAAGGCCAAAGCAGCCATTTGTCATCATTATGTTCATTCCCTATTCTTATTTCTGTACTCCCTAGAAAATAAAGTAATGCTTGCTGAGAAATAAAAGGACAGAAAGAACAACTTGAATACTTGAGACTGGCTAAACTGATGGAAATGATGAATAACCAGCGTGCTGGCATAACTCCTATTCTTCCTTTATGACTGTTGCACAACCTACTGCTTAAAATATCAGAGCCTTTATTTACTGCTTGCCATGGCGTAAAAGGTTTCGATTGCTTGGCACTTCCCTTCTGCTGAAAAAAATGGGAGAGCATCCACCTGTTCTGCTTCTGTGTACATCTTGCAGGGCTGAATCCTCAGACACTCACTTTCGCAGACTCAGGCTTTTAAAGCCCAGCACATGCCCTGCTGTACTAACACTAATGTCAGACTGGAGATCCCACATCTGTTGCCAGAACATATTTTATATATGAAAGAATGTAATACATTATAAGTTTCCTGTAATAAGCGGAAAACTAGAAAGTAGAGATGGGAAAACAGAACTTTTTTTTTCCCCCATGTTTTTCTATGGTGTTTTCCTGTCAAAGAACATTAGAAGTGAAGACTGAAGAACCCAGTCTCTGATTTTTCTCTTCAGCAGAGAAATTTCCCAATTAGATTTGTCTCCATTGTAGGCCCCTCACTTAAGCTTGGAAAGCTCAAATTGTAATAGGAAGTCAAAGATCAGGGACAACCCCTGTCTAAGCACAAGAATACAAGAACTCAAATGCACACATTAACAGACAAGCCCCCACTTTCACATTTTTATCCAACAATTACCCCTTTTCTGCTGCAGAGCTCCATGCTGCCAGAGCACAGGCAGGGATGGTCTCAGAAAATCAGAGCTGTGACTGCCATCCACAGAGGTGAATGACCACTGACAATTTAGTGTAAAACCAAGGAAAAACAAAGAGTGAACTGAGGGCACTTGTGGAGATATGTTAGTGATGTTGTCTTGGATCTGATTATTTATGCAACAGCCTTTGGTTAGCTGCTTCTTTGTTGAGCTGAATGGCAGAGGACACTGGAGTTTCTTCATTGTAACAGCTGAAATGAGTATGAACAAGGAAGTCAGAGTTAACCAGTGGCAAATAGCATCATTGAGGTTGAAAAAGAACTTTAAGTTCATCTAATCCAACTACCACCAATATTGCCCTCTAAGCAGTATCCCTTAGTACTACATCTGCCCTGTCCTTAAACACCTCCAGGAATGGTGACTCCACCACCACCTGAGCAGACTTGCCAATGCCTCACTGCTGTTTCTGAGACAAAAAAAATCTTCCTAATATCCAACCTGATACATTATACTATCACTATGCTCAGCACTTGCCATAGACTTGCCTCAACAGAGAGAGCCCCACAAATTATTCTCCCCCAAAATGCAGTTGCAGAGTAACAGGTTCACAAGCTAGCTAGTGCCGGCAGGACCTGAGCTCCAGATATGCTGGAAAAAGCATGAGTTACATGATAAGGCAAGCTCTCAGCCTGGCTCTAACTTCTTACTCCCTCCCCTTGGTGGCACTGCTCCTGTGCCACTGCCTGTCCTCCCCAGCATTCATATTGTCTCCTGCTCTTTTCCTACTGGAAACAGATCTCACTTCCTAGGGATCAAAGGTCATCTTGTGAAGACTGCACAAAGTGTATCTCCTGTTTGACAGTAAAAGTTTGAAGGAACTGGTAATTCATGCAGGTCAGAGGGAGCACTCAGTTTTACACTACTCCACTTTAGGAACTAGCCATGAAAAGTCACTTAAATGAAAAGTGGTCTTAAACCACCTCAGACATTACCCTAATAGTTCATCAGTATAGAATTGAAGCTGTTATCTTGTAATTATTAAAAAAAAATCTGTTTGGAAGTCTTTGATTCAAGCTGTGGTAAGCTTTATGTATCACTACACGATGCTTGATAAAGAAATAGTTAAGAGTAAACTTTAATTTCTCATTGCCATCTTCTGGTCAGAGTGGTGTAGTGTATGTTCTTGCTCAAGCAAGATGCAAAATAGGACAGAAATGCAAGATAGGTCACAAGCACAGCCCTGGTTTGTAGTGATGTGCTGTGCAGGTAAGGAAGCAGCTCTTGGCTTCACTGCCCATCTGTAACTACTCTGCAGGAAAGAGATTCTATGAAAAATGATGCTTGTAACTTGAAGTTGGTCAAAACCAAAGTTCAGTGTAACCTTTTTCTTAAATGATTTATCTTCCATTCTTTACCATACTTTAAGTTATATTGAAATAATTATCGACCAGTTCTCTCGGTCTTAATTATGCTTAGTGAAGGAAAACCCACTTTTAAAAAAGTACCTCCAGTTACAGTCTGATCTTCTCTAGGTCAGTATCTTCAAGAGAACTTGAATCCTTGTGGAAATATGAAAACACAAGTTACATTCAAAAATATTTGTGCTATGACCAGTAGTTCTGGTATAGATGCAAATTCTCCTTGCGTACACACACCACAGCTGCAGTGATCTGATTGCATACCTATGGATGTCCTGCAGATGCCAAAACACAGCCTGACACCAAACACTAGGAAGAAAATCACCTCTGTCCCAGCTGAAATCAGAGCAACTTGCTATAATTCCAGAGAGCGTGTGTTTTTTGGCCATGAGTCACACAACAGGGAAGCAGTTAGATGTTTACACATGTCACACCTCAACTAGAAAATAATTAGGAAAATTTTTGGCTAATCCCCAAGCTCTGCTCCCTTTAGCCTTTAGTTAAACAAGCTGGAGAACTTAACTCTTCTGTGAATTTGAAGCAGAACAAGCAAGGAGCGATGAACATAAGTTTAAGCCAAGAGAGAGTAAAAATATAAGGAAGAACAAATATAGCGTGAGCTGTTTGCAATAGCAAAGTCCCCTGCACACTCCCGATTGAGACAAGGAGTGGGACAGCTACTGAGGGCTGCTCCTGGCGCACTGGAATGGTGTCCATGTCCTTCCTAGAGCAGCACCATGTGGCATTTTGCTCACGTTCTCTGACACTCTTTATACCACTCCACAGATTTCTCCTCACATCTCTTGTGTAATAGTTTCAGCACATAACTTGGTTCAAATCATGTTTACAAGGTCTTTTATCTTTACATTACTGTTTTCAAAGACACATTTATCTTCTGAGCCCTGGAGGTAACATCCAACTGTATATTCCTGCTTCAAAAGCAATCTCTATGCACTTTGGTTCCCTTTAATCATTTGAATAGTTCAGTAGACAAATAAGAAGATGGTTTATTCAAACATCTAGTTATTGTATTTGTTTATAGATTTCATTTTCTCCACTCATCAGCTGTTTTAAATACTGTTAGGGTGCTGAAGCCAGCCTGCATTCACACTCAGATTATCTCTGTATTTGTTTATATAGAGATCAGCATTCAATATGCTATTTCTAAAGCCACTAGCAGCTTTGCTTTTATGGGCCAACATTGGCATCCACATCCCAGGAATCAAACACTTCTAAAGAGATCCAAGCAGTGAGACCAGCCCAGGAGTTAGTCTGCTTTGGTATACTTATTCCTTGAGTAATATACATGTTTTCTTGCTTAAATCTGCTTTAGTAAGCTAGTTCTAGGATCATTCACACTGAAAGCAATTACCAACAACTAAGGGGAAATGGCTTGCATAACAGCATACCCAGGAGAACATCTTACCAGGAGAGCGTTTATGAAACACCACTTATTGGCACTCATTACAACTATCTGCTGCTTCTGTTGTATTTACAAGTTCAAGCTTCACAAATCCCATGCAAAGCTGCTGTAATTCCAAGGGGGTAGCATGAATGAGACTAAAAATGTTTGGATCTGCCCTATTAATAGCATTTTACACCATTAGGTACTACTGGATGTGCTAGGTCAAGAGCAGCCTATATACCCCAAGAGCTGTGCCTTACCAACAGCCCTGGAAGCCAGCAGAATTGCAGCACAAAGCAGAACAAATTGAGGTGGCTAAGGTTAATCCAGAAGAACAACTGAAACCTTGAGGAAGTCCAAGAGGATCCTCGACTCATGCAAATGAACGGAATTTACAGGAAGGGCCCACATGTGAGCAATTTTAGCTTTTCACTGCATCTCTGCAGCAGCGTATCCCTCTCACATCTGCAACTTGTGTTTGCAGTGCAGGCTGCCAGGCATAAGATCCATGGACTGCATAGAGGATATCCAGTGCGTGCAGGTGGCTTGCATTAAGTACCCATATTCCATGCACTTCAGCTTTCGTGTCATTAAAAAATGTCTAGGAAAGGGTTAGGTGTGCAGTATAGAGGAAAAGGGAAAAAAAGAGGAAACAGGAAGAAATCAAGAAAGGAAGAGATGCAAGATATGTCAAAAGAGAGCTGCTTCCCTTACAAAGCAGCTTGTTCAGACACTACTGATTACTCTCAAGCTGTCTGATTACAAACAGAGGACTGGGATACCCTAGGACACCTGCAGAAGTACCATCTGAAAAACTGCACTGAGCAGTGCTGTTATCCCCAAGTGGCAAAGGGTACTGAAAACCAACTGGCCACAGCAAACCCCAGGGCCCGTCCCTCTACCTTAGTACTACAATCCTCAGCCTGGGTTCCAATTCCAGCCCAGCAGTGTAAGGAACACATGTATTGCTGCAGCTGAACAAGAAAGATGCTAGCATTGCAGTCTTCATTTGCACAGCAAAGGCAAACAATAGAGGAATTTTGAGGAATTTTCCTTTGAAACAGCTGAGGCATATGACAAAAAATTTGAAACAAAAACTAGTTTTTCATACACCACAGCTCTTCCAAGATGACTGAGAATTTTTGGCTAGCACATTCTGTAATCAATAGGTTCTGCTTCTACCTCACCACTGTACTCTCCCACTGTATCTAATGCAAGTGCTAATAGCATCCTCAAACAAGACATGAAGCCCATTTGTGATGGCTTTTCTGGAAGGATGCTTGGCAGGCATGGTTTCTTAGTGTCCCAAAGTAGTTTCTGGAGTCAGAAATACTTTTAACATGCATTAATCTAGCACGTGTCCTAATTCTGATAAGCTGCAATTAAAGCCATGAATTTCATTTTTCTTATACCGTATGAATTGCTCTTATCAAAGGAGGTTCTTAATTGCTATATTTTTGATGGAAGTTTGTAGCAGAATTTTGTACATGTGTACTTTCACATATATCTGTATGTGTCACTCCAAAAGTAATTCCTCCTATTTTTTATAGGATTTCTTTCAGAGCTGCCCTTGTGCAGACACATAGAATTTGAACTGCAAGCACTGATTTGAGCAGTGCTATTTATATTACTAGGAGAACATTTAATCCAAATTTAATAGAAATGTGCAGGGATAGAACTACGCATGTATTATGGTGATGTAGATGACTTATTAGGAAATCAAAAAGGTATTTGACAGCAGGTATGTAAATAGAGCTGAAGTCCCTTCTGCATCGTAACACCTAACAAAACTGAAACAATACAGGTATTTGTACTGCTACAAAAGAAAAAAAATCTGCTTTCAAATCAAGCAGATTTGAGCAAAACCTCAGCAGGAGGAAAAGCAGACAAAGAACAGATTTCTGCTTCAAAACACAAATAGCAGAGCTGCCCATTTCCAGCTGCACCACCAACTCATTACTAACACTGAACAGCCACAAGAGACTGTCTGCCACATTGATGGGCTGGAAAGAAATTGTACTAGGAAGAGGTAAGAAGCAAGACAACTTTCTTTAACACCATTTAAGTTTCTAGGCCTGAGGTGAGAAATGCAAGTTGCAAAGAAACTCATCTGGAGACTTCACTGCTTGTCTTAGATCTGCTGACAGAGAAGTGCCAGTTTGAAACAAATGCTGGCTACAGGCAGCTCCTGAATGGCTGTGCTAACATTGTCTATGATCAGGCATGGCGCTACAGTCCTAAGTTCTCTGAAAGCCCTTCATCAGTGATGGTGTCCCAGTGACTCCAATCTTCTGTACCCAGCACATAAAACAGAGGGGCTGGAACCTGAGACTGGTCTGCAGGAACCACGATAGAATGGTAAGCTTCCCTACACAAAGGAGATCACTGGAGTCCACTTGCTGTTCCTTGAGAGCCTTATGAACATAAAATCCCCACTGACTGCCTTGTCCACTATTACTTTTCTGCCTTTCACAGTCCTATAATGATTTTTTGGGCTGTGATTTGCTTCAGATTCACCAGTTCCCTTCATCCCTCTAGTACCACCCCTGAAAACAGACTTTCAAAAACCACTAAGCAGATTAATCTGTCACCAGCATGAGTTAGCTTAACCTAGTCAAATAAGATGTAGGCTTAAAAGGTATTAGCAGTGGTGAAGAGAGCAAATTCCTATGGTGAATAAGCCCAGTATTTTAAACAAGCAGAACAAGCCATCCTAATTATTTTACTCCAAGAGCAACCATTTCTACTACCTGTTAACTTAACTATCTTTACACATTGCTACTCTGTGCTAGAAACAGCATCACCTTCAGGACTGAATCTCTTCCTGGTAACTCCAAAATTCCAACTCTCTCTGGTATGTGAGCTTATGAAAAGCATAACAAAGTCATCCATAGCTGGGAAATTACTTTAATACGTATTTACATTACAACAGTGTCAT
This sequence comes from Centrocercus urophasianus, assembly GCF_019232065.1. Classification (NCBI taxonomy): domain Eukaryota; kingdom Metazoa; phylum Chordata; class Aves; order Galliformes; family Phasianidae; genus Centrocercus; species Centrocercus urophasianus. Next base: position 10,077,790 of record NW_024884744.1, on the reverse strand, counting down.
GAAGCATGACCAAGACTACACAACAGTGGGTGCTCCATATACACTAAAAAGATAGTCCTTGCCAAAACAAGCTTACAAGCTTAGCATGCTGTGGGATCTTGGTTAAGCCTATTATTATGCTACTGACATCTCCAGAGGTCACAGACCCAATCCACACTTTGCCAAGATTAGCTTCAGTGAATGTAGAGTTCTGGCAATGGCCAGAACACCTGCACTATGCTCAGCTGAAGAGAATATGAAGGAGAGAGAAGTGGAAAACAAACTGCTGTAGCTGTCCCTCCTCAAATGTAAGTCTGCAGGAGTGGTGGGCAATAGATTAAAGATCCCCTTCTTCTGTCAAAACAGGAAGGAACCATTGAAATTAAACACATACCTTCAATGCAGTTTCCTACTCTGAAAATTGCACAGTTCCATGGTTAAAAGGTAAGATCTTCAACTAACATGCAAAGACAGTCTCCATTCAAGGTACTGAAAACACCATCAAGAGCTCACAGCAAAGAAACTTACCAGGAGGGATTCCATTCCACAGCATCCAAATAAAGCTGTCCAGCTACAGCAACCACATTGAGCCAAGAAACCAGGCAAACAAACGTGTTAATGGTGATGAAGTGGGTTCAAAGCCAAATAAGGAAGACAAGCAGCAGGTCAGATCTAACGATGGCCAGGCATACACATAGCAGCAAAGAGCATCTAGAGTTAAGCCAGAATCAGTGGTGCTCACTACTGAAAAAGAGAACAGCCCAGTAGAGTAGGATATGGCTCAAAAAAGTACAAAGGCCGCCAGCCTAAGCTTAAATCAGATTGCTGAGCCAATGGGCAGGGGTTGTTGATAGAAGACTCAGGTGAGGCTGATCAGAGCCATTAAGGCCTATTAATGCCATCAGGGTCCTAAACCCTATTTAGAATTCTACCTTAAGGGCTATGATTGGGTGTTTGCTGTTCCACTGGCTATTAGAAGAGAAAGTAGAAGTACCAAGGAATCCTAAGAGTTCTCGTAACCCTTGGCTATTGCCTATCCCTTAACATATTAATTTATTTTATAGAGAAGCCTATGCAGCTGTTTGAACAAGTAAGCCTCAGTATGACACATAAACATCTTAAAGAAATTAATAGAAAGCTTCTTTCCTGTTATTTGAATCATCAAATAATAATATATAAGCTTCTCCTGTGCTGGAAACCAGAAACATTCAGCTGAAGAAATCATTCCCCTGGCTCATCTGTGTGCTGGGGTGAAGGTTTATTTTGTCACTACTTTCTTCTCCACAGTCCCTGCTTCAGAAGTTATACATGCACTACCCCTTAGCCCAATAATTAGCACTGTTTCAACTATCTCAGTTGGTGACATACAGAAAACAGCTCTGATTAGCTTTGTTTCCAAATCATTTATCTAAAGTGGTATATTGGGAGTTCATATTTTTCAACTCAAAGTGAGATTGGAGGTAAATATTCTGATTTATTGATGAAAAGCTGTGTGGGGATGCACACAGGATGGGTACAAAAATCACTCTAGGCTTCAGTCAGATATTGGCTGAGCAGTGAAAATTGTGTTTGGGTAAAAACAAGACAAGCCTGGTCTGAAACAAAATCTGGCTTACGGAAGGTGGTTTTGTAGAATCATGGAATCATAAAAATTGGAAAAACCATGGAGATCATTCAATCCAGCCATCAACTCATCCCCTCCATGCCCATTAACCCATGTCCCTCAGTGCCACATCTCCATGGTTCTCAAAAACCTCCAGAGATGGTGACTCCCCCACCTTCCAGGTCAGCCTGTGCCAGTGCTCAGCCACGCTTTCTGAGAAGAAATTTTTCCAGATATCCAACCTGAACCTCCCCAGCACAAGTTAAGGCTATTACCTCTTGTCCTATTGCTGTTATCTGGGAAAAGATGTTGACCTCTGCCTCATGATTTCCATTGTTTCATTTTCATGTTATGATAAAAAGATCACTGAGAATGTTTGATCAGGTGTTTCTGGTTTCCCCTTGGTAAAAGAGTTTCTCTGCTCCTCAAGTATATTTATGTCTCTGAATTTTTTGTGCCATAAAGCCCAGGATGACAAATTTCACTTGACCTCCCATTTCACCAGTCAAAAAGCCAAGCCAGAGCTCTGTTGTATTTGATGCAGCATAAACAGCTAACGGACTCTAAAAATCTGCAAAGGCCAAAAGGCAAGACAACAGAAGTAACTACACAAATAAATTATAGGAGAGACTGGAAAGCACTGTAAATTTCCTATTGGTAAATTTGAGTTCACTGTCCAGCAGCCTGAGGGCTGACAGTGGAGATGCTGGGACCACTGACTGACAGAGTGACCGACTGACCCTATTTTATTATATTATGTACTTACTGATTTGTCTGTTTCCATCTATCCAAGGCTTTTCCAGTGTTTGTCTTTGTTATGCATATGGAGAGCTCTTAACAGAGTGAAACTGCATTTCTCAGAGAGGCTTCAGTAACCACACCATGTTCATACCCATGGTCTCCATTCTTCACCTACAACAAGAGAAAAGGCGGAGGAGAAAAGCTATGATCAGCCTAGGTCAGAAATGGAAAACAATACCAGAAGCAGTTGGAGAATAAGGACCTGGAAAATAACCCTGAACAATTTCCAGAAATGTCCCAGGAGATTCTTGCTTTATTCAATGCCATTCATTTCTGCCAGCCTATTTTTATCTCAGACTTGAATGTATCCATCTCAATACATACAGCTAGCTTGGTAATTTTTAACTCATGACTGATTTAATTGTTACTGAATTTGATTAATTAGGACTAGAACAAGTCTTTGACAAAGAATTTATTGGATCCCTGTCTGCTCCCTCTGCTGACTCACTGGTTTCGGATGGACATGCTTACATGACCTTTGGCAGGTCCCAGTTACCTAACTCCACAGGAACCTGTTGCTTTATAAATGGGATGCCAGCATGTCCAAACCATAGCTTTCCACCCAAATATGAACCACGAGGTTGGCCAGGTTTTTGCTTGCTCATCTGCATCTCCAAGAGCACTGGCTCATTTGGAGCTGTGGTACTCAGTTTATGTTAATTGAGCTGGACTAACGCACACACCACAGGTGGACAACAGAAGTTGGAAGCCAGCTCCTGGTTTCAATGTGAGCTTAGATCCTACCTACAGATCAGGAACTAAACACTTCCGTGGCACAAACACTGTGGCAGAAGACTGAATATTGCATGCAATTATGGTAGAATGTGTAATGATATCTCTGGTAATATGTGTGTGTGTGTGTATACACAGAAATACATACGCTTGTTCATCTCAAATCCATAACATTTTATCCATCTTGTGGTACTCATAGCTACAATTAATTCAAATAATGCTGAGTTCTCAGCCAAACTATACCTGGAATATAAGAAATAATAATAATAAGTAACTTTAAATTAGTTTTGAACAGAGCCATCTCTTCCTCTTTCTGTTTCTCAGGGATACAAGTAAGGTGCACATTCCTTAGGCAGGAAACCTGCTATGCTGTGAACAAAGCTGGGAGAGAGACTTTAGCGTCACAAAATGACTTAGACTGGAATGGACCTAGAAGAATAGCCCAAAACAAGCTTCTCTATCACAACAAAATTCTTTTTGAGCGCTTTTATTTTTTATTTCAAATTAGTCTTTCAGAACGAAATTATGTAATTGCTTTTAACATTTGTTTCAAGCAGAATCAGATTTGTTTTCATTCTGGAATTCAAAATCCACTATAATTATGACTACTCCAAGAATGTTCAGTTTTGCTTTGGAACAGCTTCAGGCCATGACAGTCAAAAACTGGAGAACTTTCAGACTTTTCTGGCTTAAAAGTCAGACAGGTCACAAGAAATTAGCATTGCCATTGCACCAAATTAGCATTTTTTTAGATTTCAAGCACTAACGGAGGTACTTTTTATGCATGTATGAAGTTGAGTTTCTTTAAGGTGTTCATAAAAGTGAGGCTTCAAATAAACTTACTTAGTTCTGGCTTAAGCAAAACCGCATGTAATAAGCTAACTCCGAAACATGCCTAGGTAGTTTCTAACTCACAGAGAACTATGACAGTAGGAAAGAAATACATCAAAGCTTAGGACAACACAAGAACTAAGAGCCCAAGTTTTTCTCCTTAGTGGGGTATGTGCTGCTAAGGTATCTTGAGATGCAGCCTGGCATCACCTCAGCTCGAAGTATTGTTTTAAAACATGAGGAATAGCACATGTAGACAATTGGACTGAAACACAAACAGAAGTAGGTTGATAGCTATTTACACTAGATTTAGAGTTCCTTTTTATATGATGTCTCAACTTACTAAAAATACACGTATTTAATTCTAATTTTCCAGGGCCTCAGTATAATCATCATTATGGTAACGTGTTTGGCAGGCTTTGGCACCTGAGACCAAATGAAAAGAAATGAGGACAGAACAAATACATATTAAGAAAGTTCAGTCCTACCCACTTATTTGAGCTAATAGGTCTTATCTGCACAGTGCTCAGCAAACAAAAGGTGATCCAGATCAGCAGTCCTGCATGATTTGCTTGGGGAGTGTAGAGCAGGTAGATTGTGTCACCTGGGGGTGAGTTCAGCATTGGTTCCCCTGACAACTCACCAGAAGTCCTACTTGGGAAGTACTGAGCTGGAGAACCAAGAGAAAATAACAATATCAATTTGCTAATTTTGGAATAATAACAAAAATATCCTTCTCCTTCTTCACTGCTAACGGTTTGATTATTCAGTGCTCTGTCAAGAGTGCCACTCTTTTGTAAGGTTACAAGATGCAACTCCTGTCCAGCATGGTCAAGGCCTGTCCTTACTTTCCATGCATTTTAATTGGGCAGTGGTAGAACGTTTGATTACTACCAGCTACTTAAATTCCTTTCTTCTTTCCACTCAACAAACATTTCTCCAAGCCAAACACAAAGAGTTGTATTGTACACAGTCTTTGAAATGTACACTTAATTTTCAAGGAGGCCGTTTCAAGGAGGGCAGCATACTTGTAGTTATTTTGAGCTAGCAAATGAAAAAGATAATGCAATGGTAGGGAATTGAAGCATGACTTCTCTGATGTTTGTCTTTTTTCTCTGCTAGAAAAGATTCAATAGTGCAGAGGATTTATCTGCACAGTCACTCTCTGCCCGCCCCCCCCCCCCCCCCATTCTATTCCACCCTCCCCTGCCTGTAGAAGTTCTTTATCTTCATCGCAGTTTATGAAATGCCTCATTTGCAAAACATAGTATCACCAGCACCTGTTAAGTAAAGGAAATCATAGCCAGCATGGTGCTGTAACCTCTCCACAGCTGAAAAAATGGACAAATGAGGTGCTCAGGTTGGAAAACACCAAGGCTGCAGAAACTGGTGGACTTTTTGCAAGAGGTATGCCTGTTTTCAATCGTCATAAACCAGGTTGTCTGTAAAAGCAATACGTCACATGTAAGCGGCAAAGGATGAGCAAGAAGAGGGCAAGGCTGAGCATGTCTGGGAAGAAATAGAACTCCAAAGTTCTTTGCATGTGTTCACAGAAAGGAGAGAAGGCAGTCTTCAGTGAGAAGGTAGACTGTGGTTTCCATGGTGCTGATGGTAAAGGTATCAGTGCATCAGTCCTCATAGATTTAAAAGCAAAACAAAACAGAGGAGCCCTGGTAGGATATTCTTTTTTCAGAGTTCTTAAAAATCCTTTACATTTTAACTGCCTGTAATTTCCTTAAATGTCTGAAAGAAAGAATACTTAAAACTTTTTATTATTGAAGTTATTGAAGAAGCAATATATCTTAATCGAAAGCAAATTTTCAGCCAAAGCACTTTTTGGCAAACAATCAGAATTGTTAAACTTTTCCAGAACATACTTAATATTTTTAGTGCTTTTAATTAAAAAATATTTTAACAAAAAATTGTATAGCAGAGCCAGATATCACAGTTCTGATTTGCAGCACCACTGCGAACTTCCTTTTAACCATCGATGGTGACTGGATCTGGGTAAAAAACTGAGGGTAAAGCAATTCTCTTATTATTGAGATGGTGGTTGACATAAGGTGGGGTGTTAGCACCTGCATGTGTCTCAGAGAGAAGGAGAGAAAGACGCTTGCATTCAGTTGTTTTACGGAAAGCCCCGAGCAATAAACTGAGAAACCTTTCACAATCTGCCACTAGAAACTCAGAGACGTTGCCAACACTTGAACAAAATGACCCCCAGCTCACTTCTGGAGGATCTCTGGCTGCAGGGCCCCAAGGCTGCAGGACAAGACCACTCTTATTTTAAACAACTCCAATCTGTCACAACAGAAAATGGTTAGTTGTTCTTCACATGTCTCGTGGGCAGATTGATGACACACAAGATGAAGGGCCGCACGTCACCTTGCCTCTGGCACATTTAATTTCCTATTGTTATTTTGCGGTTTATTGGAATTGCTCAGCCATGAAGCCTTCAAATTAACTGAGGATCATCTATGCATTCTCTAAGACTGTATTCTGCGTTAGCAAGTAGTGTGGATTAACAGGAGCCATGGACCAGGACATTTTTTGTTGAGGACCTGACATTCACAGTAAATGTATTTCGTAGTCAGGTTCCATTAGTAGTAGTAGTATTTTTGGTTCATGCTATCCACAGTCTGGCCCCAGGAACTGATTGCCAAATAGTGACTAGAAGAGCACATCACGTCTGCCAGGTAAGCTTCCTGCAAAAGAACACTAATTCAAGCACTTGTAAGATGGCACCACAATGCAAAACAATCTACCTCTAAAATGAGCTCCTGATCTGAGCACAAACACTAGTGTGGATCCACACTCAGGCCTTCACAGTGTTTTTAATTAATGGACCTATAATCTCAGCCTGTGTTTTGAAGAAAATCACAATCAGCAGACTAAAGACTCTTTTTCCTGAGTATTTGTATTCTCTAGGATCATGTCTGGTGAGGCATTGTAGTTACTAAGGAGATTACTCTGTCTTGAACTTCAAGGTTACTGATTTATGAGCTTTATCAATCCTCCAGCCAAATATAAAACTAATGCAAGAACCTTCCCATCTTGTTCCATAAGAGATGGGCCTATTTCTCTTTCTGTAAGTCTCACCTGACCTTGAGGGAATAGGTGGCAGGGGGGTTGGAGAGCAGAGCAAAGGAAAACGAACAAGAAATTAAGCAGAGGATAAGATCAACACTGCCATTTATTTGTCCTAAGTGTATGAGATAAATTAAAGAATAGAGATCTCTATCTCAGTAAAATGTGCATCCAGAACCCTTCTTCTCCTCCACTGAAGTAGGAAATATGTAGTTTATGACCAGCTGGGACAATTTCTAGTGAATGGCTTTGAGGCAATAAATCACAGAAGCTGGTTTGTCCACATTTCTTTCTTTTCTTCGAACTGTTTGGCTAAATCTCCCACAGAGAGTTACGCCATGCAGGGGATTCAGCAAAATGCATGAAAAATGTACTCAGGTCACCTACAAATTCCTCAATTCTGGCCAAGCTCCAGTTGTGGCTTTAATACAAGACAATGCCTTACTGCTCTCCTTCCCCGAATCCTGTGAGGGCAGCTGTTTAAACATTTATCATTTAATGTTTCAAAAAAAGAGAGCTCACTGTAGTACAATGATGCTATTTGAGACCTCAGTTTTGTTTCCGGGACCTATAGAACACATGTGGGTTTGGGTGGGGTCATCCCATCGTCCCACAGTTGGTTTGTTTGCTCACATTTGTGCTAAATACCTACTACTTTGTGCGTTTGTGTATTTTCCTAATTCTTCACAAATTATTTCAACACATCCAAAGATCCAGAATGTTGGGAAAAGGCCTCTTTGTAATTGCATAAAGGAGAAATAGAGCCAGTAGAGAATCTTGCTTTCTCATGCTGCTTCCCACTGTTTCTTGTATCCATTATCTTCTATTCTCTCCTCAACTTCATTTAACCTGTCCGCATGTATGCATGCAGGGGATGCTACAAGCCTAAGTAAGATTGAGGAAAGCAGAGTAACTTACAGAAAGAGGAAAACATTGAGAATTACTAATGACATAGAACCTCCTTTCAGATCTGGGATTTTCTGAGCATCAAATAGTTTAGAGTTGGGAGACTCTTGTTTCCCTGTCTAGTCCTTACCTATTTTCCTATGTGCTGCTTTTGTCACTGCTGGAAACAGCATATCAGGATAAACAGACCTCTGGAGCCACTGTTTGAATGGCTTTCCATCCTGAACCAGGCTTGGGCTGATGACCTAAAAACATAAAACTGATTGCCATTTTCAGAGGTCTGCCCATGGCATGAATCTCCTCTGTGTCCTGGAAACATGGTTTCAGAAAAGGTGTGATCCCCTAGAAGAGGCAGATTATTAAACACACACAAGTGCATGAAGGCTCCCGGGTTGCCTGCACTGTTGCAGTGCCATGTATGTTGTAGGAATGGTCAGCCTATCTGCACCCAGTGCAAATGCAAGCCTCTGCCTTTCAACAAAGTTCTTCAGCTTTGGCCAAAATGAGACTGCTGATGCTACATGTAATGACCTATTTAATGTCCCATTTTCCAGAAGCAATGAGAACTTGCAATTATCCCTATGCTCAGTGTGAGCTGGGGCTTCTTAGTCCAACTAGGCATTCGGATGTCTTATTTTAACTGGGCTAAAAAAAAATAAATAAAAAAAAATAAAAGCAAAAAAAGCAGCTTTAGATCTTTCCTTCCTACAGTAAGTTCACATGCAGACGCATCAGAGAGAAATACGTCCTCCTACTGGCTGTCATGGGAATCTGTCTTGCTCATGAAATCCGTTCAGAAAATAAAGGTCAGTCCCCCACATACCATTGTTTTTGATGACTTCCTGCACTTGATGGTAACTACTTTGCCAATTCGCAACCTCTAGCCCTCTAAAAGATCCTACACTACATTAAAGGTTAATGTAAGCCCTTCCCTCACCTCCTCACACTGTCACAAGGCCGTATAGCGCTGATCTTTCCAAAGTTAGGGACAACCAGCCAGAATCAGTTCAGTGCGAGATGGGAAGAGTTCTTCTTTTCCAAAATCACCCACTGGAGAGTGCCAACCCATGATCCATTCACTGGAAGCCTTGGCTTTTCCAGGCTCCTTTGTGCTGCCATAGACTTTGCTGACCATTGCATGCACCCTGTTCATTTCAGGCATTTCAACTGAATGGCTCTACGTGGGGCATTTGCACAACTCCAAAAGTAATTATTTCACCGGAGCAAGGCCCACGCACAGGCTTTGTTGGTTTTGGCTCATGGTCAGGTGTACCAACTCACATGAGGTGCAATTTACAATCTGACTCCTATTTGGAGCAAAGCCCTGTGGACTGAAAAACCCTTCCTGTGGAAGAGAAAAAAAAAAGCTCCAAGTTGCCTAGAGAGGTGGTGTATGCCCCGTCCTTGGAGAAATTCAAGGTGAGGCTGGACAGGGCTCTGAGCATCTAATAGAGCTGTAGATGTCCCTGTTCACTGCATGGAGCTGGACCAGATGAGCTTTAAAGGTCCCTTCCTACTGAAGCAAGGTTTCTTTGACACTGTTCATTATCCTGGCTTAGATAAATTTTCTTCATAAACTGAAGACATAGCCATGCTGAGAAAATATCCTGTTGTTCTGGAGTTACAATATCCAGGTTTCACTCTCCCATTGTCCTCCTCTGCTTTCCTGGTTAGCTTCACATTGACTTAAGGGAGTGATTCCAGATCTGCCCTTTGGTCTCATAGAGCATAAAAGCAAAACAAGATCAATGCTGTGCCCCAAACCCAGAAACACATGAGAATCGCTGTCTCTGGGCAAACTTGACCATGTCTGAGTTAAACCTGGGTAACCCCAGTAACTTCCTGGCTACTGATGGTCTGCCAAAACTGCAGATGCTGAACCAGGCATCTCCTTTTGGGCTGCCGGGTTACCTTGCAGAGACCTGCTTTGCCCTCTAGCGACTATAAAGCAGAAAACAGGGTTTCTGCACCATCTATTCTGATTTATTAAATCAGGTCCCTGCTATGTCTGCAGGGCAGTGGACAAGTGAAGGAGTTGTTCTGACTTTGTTTGGCTTCATTGAGAATATCACTCTTCCAGAGCAGTCTGGGCACTGCATGAAGCGTGGAGCAAGAGAAGCGATTCTGAAAAGTTGAGAACAGACACCCTAAATTGGGGAATGAATGTCTCAGTGAGTGTTAAAGGAAAATCCTCCAGGGCTGATGTTATTTCTAGTCTGCACATGCACTGGAACTGAAAAGAGGCTATTTGCTGGGAAAAAGGAATGGATGAATAATGGAAGAAAAAATAGTGGCTCTACATTCCTTTCCAGAACTGTGTTGCTTACAAACCCCTTGGAAACAATTGACAATTCATCAGCACATGAGCTCATAATTTGTGATCTATGGGGCCATAGACTTTATGATCTATGCTCTGTGTAAGTGAATGTTAAAAGAGCTTTTAGTTGGGAAAGTAATAACTGATCTTTGTTCAAGCAGTAGCAGGGAAGATAGGGATTATAGACCATATCTAGATAGCTGGCATAGCTGAGCTATATGGAAAGCAAGTTGTCTGAAAATACTGTACAGAGACAGTATTTATTCCTATAAAGGGAAATACTAAATATTTTAATTTTTTTAAATGTTAGTCCATCTTTGCTAAATTAGAAAAGCTTTTACTACAGATAATCCAAGAAAGCAAATGGAACTGTATTTCTTAGCACCACAGAAATTGGGAAAAAATAAAATAAAATTTCTCTTTGGCAATTCTCATACAGTCAATTCTTATAATCAGAATGCAAAGCAATCATGTGATGGAAAACATCCATTTTCATGTTTTTGTATATAAATAAAGAATTCTACAGAAGCTCAAACTGTATCTGCTTAGACCAATTGTAAATATTAGTATTTTCTCAAATACTCAAGCAAGAACATTAAAAATAAACGACACTGTATTCTAGTGTCACTAAGCCAAAAACCAACCAACCAACATCTGAGACTATAAATGAGTTTTGATGGAAAATCTGAGCCCAGAAAAAGTCCTGAGTATTTATGCAAATATCTATCAAAAAGAGCATTTCAGGCAAGCCGGAAGACATTGTCTCAAACCACTCATTGGACTCAGTAGAAATCAAAGTCTGCCTGGACTAACCAGTGAATAAGAGAGGAAAGGCTTTATGAGGTGAAATGCCCAGTTGTAAATTTCAGCTGCATAAACAAAAAAAGTATGCTTTATCTTGTTATTACCTACAATTGCACCCGGTCTTAATTGGGATTTGCTGCAAATCACCACTGACAGCTGCGATACTGTTGGTAGGAGAGAAAAATTTTGGCTCCTGTTGTTAAAGCATTTAGGCCTGCTGTAGGAGGATTTGAAAGAAACTGCAGTATACTTGCATGATGACTGTGGCAAAATACCTTTGGCACTGGCTCCATGTCCGTGCTGGAGACCCAGAGGTACACATTTGATTTTTTTGTTTTGTTTTGGTTTTTTTTTTAAGAAGTTGTTCTTTTTTGTTTGTTTTGAAGGTGTTTTTTGTTTGTTTGTTTTTTCTTCTTGTTAATTTTAGTTCTCTCCTACTAAATAATTCACATTTACTCGTTGTTTCTTACTGGGGCTTTTCTAGATGACAGCCATGCCAGTCCTGACATCTGTGTTGGGCTCTGCTATGGATCTGGTGGTATATTCATGCCAGAATACTATTGAGAGCAACTTCATCTGATTTTATCTTTGCAGCACTGAGAACAACTGTTGGTTGCTTTGCCACTTTCCCAAAAGATGAGATGTTCTCCAAAAGTTGTGCTCTTCTGAGAGCTCCCATCTCCCAGCTGCCACTAGATGGCATTAAGCAAGGTGAGTTCGGTGATGGCTCAGCTTTGGTGATGGCCCAGCTTTGGTAATGGCCCTTCTCTTCCTAAAGTTAATTTTAAAAATGGGTAGATACAACCGAAAGGATATGCCTATATGGGCTGCTTTTATATCTGCTTTTTTTTTTTTTGCCTGCATTCACTGTTGGTTACGGTGCATGCGGGTGCCAATCCATGCTTAGCTTTACCACCCTGGGGACTGTACCAACAGTCCTTCCAAAAGCAGATCAGCCTGAAAATAATTAAGACAGCTTTTACAACTTTCTTCCTGTTTGTTTTTTTGTTTGTTTGTTTTTTAACTCTTCAGAATTACAGGACTGACTGTTCTATAACCCAACTCAAGACCGGGTAATAACCAAGTGCATCACAGGAAGGAAAACAAAAGCAGCAGATCTACAATAATCACACACATGTTAGTTTACTACTCACCTTAGCAGTCAGCAACTTACTTAAACTTGGAAAACAAGAAATTAGTCAGTTGACTTTCATAGTTGGTGTTCCTTTGCTCTTCTTGACACTTACGAGAGGTAGAAAAGCATCAGGAATGTAAACCTGGTGCTCTTTTCCAAATGCATGCTGAAGAAGCTGAGAATCATCCAATAAGAGAGCAACTCAGGAATGCTAGCAAGCAATAGGAAGGGTTAACCAGAAGCAGTTCTCCTCCTTGTTCCCAGATGCATCCTGACATAGGATGGCTTTACATCTGTGTTGCGTAGAGATGCATTTCCAATGGCAAAGCTCTGATTATTGCTGGGCAGCTCTGAGGGGGGAGCACTGTGACCTGGCATCTTCAATAAGGGAGGCACAGGCGCAAGCAGGAGAGGAATGGGCTGTGATAAAAGGACCTTACACTTCTCAGAGAGGAAAAGGAGCCAGTGGAGGAAAGCACATCAAAGATGAAATACTCAGAATTACTTTGTCCTATTTTTAATAAACAAGTCAATTATAACCAGGCAATTAGCATGGCTAATTATTGCAAGGGAACAGATTTCTCTGAAGCAGCTTGGTGGAAGAACGAGTTAAAGAAATATTCAGGCTTAAAGAAAAGCCATGTGTTCAAGCTGGTAAAGGCTGTTGAAATTCTCCCTAGAGTGCATAAAGAATTAGCTGAACTAAATCTCTGAATCATTAGTGATTGCATTTGAGAAGGCAAGGATTACAGTATAGGTCCCAAAAGAGAAAAGAAGGACAAGTGCAATGATCCTCAGAAGAGAAGGAAAAAGGGGCTCTGGGGATCAGTCTTTCCAGGAGCCAGGACATGCAAGTGATTACTGAGCATCCCATCATTAGTACCGAAAGAATAACATGATGAGGATCTCTGCCAGGGATTTGATGAGAACGAATGTTTTCCTTGAGGTGATAAGTGATCTAGTGGGGAAGGGAAGACTGTGTGGAGTCCCAGATTGGCTGTGGTGAGGCTTCCACTGCTCTTTCCTCTGCCATCCCATAAGCAGACTAAGAAGCTATGCTCCAACCACCTCTGATTCATGGGCACTGCGTTACTGAGTGAGCAGGCAAGGAAGTGCTACTATTCCTGTAACTTCTATGTGCATCCCATCTGTGCCACTATACATAGAATGGCTCCAATTGAAATGGACCCCTAAAGATCATTGAGCTCCAACCCCCTGCTGTGGACAGGGCTGCCACTCACCACATCACCTGCTATATCAAAAGAATCTTCTACTTTCTTACCTTCACAAGCTTGTTTCTCACATCCTCATGGTAACAAGAAAAAGCGGAAATTTTAGTACAGACCTTTGCAGATCAGCAACCATAAGGCTAGTGAAGAAATGAGCGTAACCAAAAGCTATCTGACATTGGAGAAAGTTCAGAAGAAAAGGCTGGGTATTTCTTGCACAGTGTTTTGAGTCATTTCAATTCCTCAGACCTAGTTATAGATAAAAACAAAGGTTTTCTGAATTTCCTCTGGCTTCACCAGGATTTGAAAAAGCTACCCAGAGCAAATATGCATTTGTGAACTAAATCCAATTCTTATGCCCGAAACTCAACATCAGCCAAGGTTTAAGTCTCCCTTCCCTTCCGTGGGTTTCTGCAAACCCTGGAAGAAAGGAGAGAAAAAAAATAATTATCTTGAACTAAATTCTAGCTTGAAAGACCTGCTTTGGCTGCCCTCAGTTTTTTGGAAGAGAGGGACCACACTGCTGAGTAGTGCAGCTCCTTCTGATGGCTTCTACCAGAGCTTCATCCAAATTAGAAGGTGTAAGAAAGCAGCTTGGCAGATCCTGCTTCAACAAGATTTGGCATCTAAGTGGGATGTCCAGGCCTCACATTCCTAAGAATTGATTGAAAAGCCAGGGTTGCCCCTTGGTAACTTGTGGGCTGTATGACAGGCTGTACTCCTCCAGATAAGGGCTTCTTTGTACCTCATTGTGTAATGGCTGCCGCAGGGTCGATGCGGGCCAGGCCATAAATAACTTCTACATCATTATTTTTAGCAACCACTTTCCTCTCTCTTGAGATACACTGGGCAGCTTGAAAAGTGTGTGAAGTAAGTGGGGGAGGCTGGAAGAGCTCCCATCCTGAGCACAGAGTAAATACTGCAGTGCTCCTGCTATGCACATTAGCGCAATAAGAGATGACGCCTCTATGCAGAAGTGTCCCAAGCAAGCAAGGCATTTCAAAAGAACTGCCTGATCAGAGTGCCAAGGTCTTGGGGTAGGCATCTCTCAAAAAGCAGAACAGGACAAAATAATCCTCTCACATCTCCCACCTTCCAGGCACTTCAGAAGGGTGTGATACTCCCAGTGTGTTAATGAGCCTGTACTAGCTACACCTGATGGCACAGTGGGGAAAAGTGCAAAGTGCTTATGGATTTCACATGTGTTTATCATTGCTGATTATCCAGTTTCTGTGCAGTGAAGGACTTGAATGCAATTTTGCAAGACCCTGTGTGCATCCCTGACCAAAATCCAGATAAGGAGTTGTAGACAGATAGTTGAAGAAAAAAAAATTCAACAAACAATTATGGAAAAAATAAAACAAAGTCCCACAATGGAAAATGCGTTTTGTTTTTTTCATGACTAAGATTGTCCAGATTAGGCTGCATATTCCAATAGCTACTGTAGGGCAGATATTGATAAGAAGGGTTAACCGTCTCCTGGAGTGGGAGATGAACACGGAGCAGCATTGAGCTCATCAATTAAAGAATCCATTTGGTGCTAAGAGTGTGTGAAGATACAGAGAAGAGAGTAGTCTTGTCTAGTCACCTGTGCAAGCACTAGGAACCTCAAAAATCAAAGGAGGCCATTTTGAAAACAGTAGGGAAAAGCACCAGCAAAATTGTCTTCTATTTTTGTAAAGAAGATACAGAAGCTGTACTGCACCTGAAAAACCTTAGCCTAAAAGATTCAAAATTTGTCTCTGCTCTGCAACGATGTCTCTGTCTAACCAAGAGCAATTACCTATAATACATTTTCTGAAAAACACTCATATATCTAGACTGCCGTGTTATTTTCTTAAGGGGAGTAGTAATCAGTACTGTACCATACAATCCATAGGACAAGTTATCCCCAGTGACCATCACATCCACCTCTGCTTTCAAAGCAAATACACAGCAACTCCAATCCAACCCTGCTTCTCAGGTGTGGCATGAAGGTTGTTTACTTTACCATATTCCTCAGGCACAGATGACATAACCAGCAGCACTGACTAATTTGTTAATGGGAGAATGCTTAAATGAGTTGCTTGAAGCAATGAAAGTGGAGCTTGTAAGGATATTCCCCATCATCAGTGTTATTTGATGATAGAAAACAGCTGGTTCTAAGTATCTCAGAACAGAGCTTTGTAGTCTTTCCTTTCTTTTTTTCTTTTTTTTCTTTTTTTTTTTTTCCTTTATTTTAGGAGAAAAAAATAAAAGGATAATACTGATGTAGCTGCTGTCCATTATTAGTCCTACCTGCTCTGCTCTTACAGCTGGGCAAGAGGCAGCAAGAGCTTCTAACTGTCCCTGGTTGCAAGGGGAGGGAGGTTACAGCACATGGTATTTAAAAAGAAAGACCAAATGCCAGCCTGAGAGGGAATGAAAATCAAACAATGTAGTAGGTATTCCAGTTGAGTTATAAAGGTGACTGCAGCTAATGCGGAATGCTGTTAAGGTTCAAGCCAGGCAGCTGTGAATTCTCAACAATAGTCCTAGAGAGTGCTTTTGGGCAAGTTACTCTTATTTTAGTGTTTCAATAAAAGCACTGGCGAAACCGGGGATAATAAGACTTAGCTTTGGTCTGTGAAATGAGTGGCCAGCATTTCACTTTGTAGTACTGTAATGGAGAGATGCTATTTGCCTGCCAAGTGCTGTTTCTGGGGGGAAAAAAATGAAAAAGGAATGAAAGTCACTAAAGTCACTCTGCCGTAAATAAGAGTACAGCTGAAAATGCCAAGATGAATATTTATTTTAATGGAACAATATGATCTATTTTCTCTGTCACATCTTTACTTCTTCCATCTTCTCTGATAACATCACCTACTAAATACAAGCTGTCCACCAAGCTGAAACAACCGGTGACAGGAGGTGACACCGCAGGCTGTTCAGATCTGGATGCTCCAGCATGGTGCTGGTAACTGGCAAACAGGTGTCTGCATGCAGACTGCTGGTGAAGGTACCGTTCAAAAACATCTGCTGTGCTGAGCTCTTTGTTGTTGTTGTGTGCTGGGCCGGTCTGGGGAGGCTTGGTGTACCTCCAGCAGCCTGGGCTGTCAGGCTCTGTACAGCTGGAATTGCTCAAAATTAGAGCAGAGAATCTTTATGGTAGAAAGTGTCTCCTGTTATCTGTGCAGCACATATATTCTTACCTGTGGAGGAGGACGGAAAGGAGGAATACGATAGAGACTGTGAATTGCCCAGACACTTCTACAAGAAAGAGGTGTAAAGGCAGGGTACAAGCTGCTGTATTTGAGAGAAGAGGGAGAAAAGGGAAAAAAGGAAGAAGACGGGCTGGAACACGTCCAGGCAATGAACCCCAGCCACCTGCTGAGTCTGCCTCCCTCTAACATCCAGCCTGCTCTGCTCTGCAGAGCAACCGACAGGATTTGAATGCTGGTTATATGCATTACAATGGCTAACGGGAAGCCTGAGATGCAAACAAGCAAGAAAGAGGGGCAGGTAATTTAGCAGCAAGCATGGGGAGATAAATAGTTTTCATAGAATCACAAAATGTTTTGAGTTGGAAGGGACCCTTAAGGGCCATCTGGTCCTACTGCCTGCAATGAACAGGGACACCTACAGCTCCATCACATGCTCAGAGTCCCATTCCCCTGTCTCCAGGGACAGGAAGGATTTTGATCTACTTAAAAAAGTGGTGCTTGTGGGTTCCTCTGAGGCTAAAATTCTTGTAAGAATTGCAAGAAACCGAGCTGCACTGAAGTATGGAGTGAGCTCTGGGCATCTTCCCAAGGATGTCTGTGCGTGGGAGCCTGGCAAGGGTAAGAGGAGGAGTGTGGAAGAGGTCTGGCTCAATTCTAGGAACAAAACAAAACAAAGATGCAAGGTGTGGGTGTTTGTGGCTTAGCCCAGATGCCCTCTATTTTCTTCATTCAGGCCCATCTTTGTGTCAAATATTGGGCAAGAGTAGACCAACTGAACATTTACTATTCAGATGAGCTAGAATTCTGACTTGCACTTTTGGAGCAGATGAAACTAGCCAGTGTTCCTGTTTTTTCAATGCATGCAAATCTGAATGGTGTAGTGAGTGAGTTTGGAATGCTGTTCATCTCTATAAGGATGTTAAATGCAGGTAAATGAGCATGTGTCAGCGAGCCTGATGCTGGATGGGAGCAAACAGCTGTTCTGTAGTGCATCACCACCAGTGGTGCAGATGCCTTTGAGACAGAGATGTGAAACAAAACGATAGATTTGACTTTCGTCTGCCTACAGAAAGGAGCATGCAATTAAAATTTAAGCATGAAAGGAGCAGGATTTTCTTTCATTGGCAACTGTGCACTGAAAGAGTGTGAGCAAAGCAGAAGGCACGGATTACAGTCTTCCGAGACAACTCCATTTGTGTTGGCAATACATGAGAGGAAAGAGGTAGTAAGACATTACCCACAGCCAAGTTCTTGGACCTGACACACAAACACAGTGAGATTTGAGGAGCTGATATGATCTGATATGCAAACATGTTGATTTATTCCAACTAGCTGTAAGAATACAGTCAGAGCCTTTTCAGTTGCTGGAGTGTTGGTTGACGAGCTTATGGCATCATTGATTTAATTCTTTAATAAATCTTAAAATACTGGGAAACCTCAAACACTGGAAACTGAGAATGCTAGGCCAGTAGAAAAAGGCTGGTGTGATGACAAAAGCAGACTGATGGCATATTTATACTGGGAGAAATTTTTCAGAGGAAAATGCTGTTTTCACTGAAGTTGAAGCGTTTGCAAATGGACTGGTTTCAACAAAGTGTGCTTAACAAAACACAAAATAAAATCCAGAGATGTAATACTGACATATTTTTCACACTCTTGGCATAGCACGTTTCATCTGTTTATGTTAAAGAAAATAGAAGTTAAATTGGGAATTAGATATTTTGCTTTTGCTATGCATGTAGATGGTTAAGAAAACATTTTAGTCATGGATAATTTTGATGTCATCTTGTGCTATTTCTGCTCTGTTTTGATAACAGAAGAGGAAAAATAACCAAAACAGCAAAAATTCCTATGAATAGGAAACTGATTTTTTGTGAATCTCTATGGACAACTGCAGGATCATTGCTAGAATGGATCAAAGTATTGGAAAGATAAGAATGGAATTGCCCACATATTGAATTTCATGGTGTCAGCATAACTGATTAGTAGCCAACAAACATGGTTTTATGGGAATACAGCCTCTCAAATGGCCTTTTCACATCAATGGTATTTCCAGCGTGGCTGCTAACTGTAGGTGCATAGACACGGGAGTCTTCTGTTAAGCATAACTCTGTGTGCCTTAATGGTGGATTTTGGTTCTTCATCCATTAACCTGTAGATCTCAAAAGATGAGAACCTGTCATTGAACATGTTTCCAATGGGAGTCAGTGTCTTCATGGCTCATCTGCAGATAAATAAAACATCGTTTGCTAATAACTGTGGCAGATGGCACAGAGATTGCCTGTCATCACTATTTCCCGCTTCACCAAGCATGCAACGTGATCCGGATTGCCTGATGCACTGGCCCCAAGCAAACACAGAGCAGCATAACAAAAAATTCATCTAAGATCATGCCGGCAGAGCGAGGGGGGACATCTCAGCCATAACACCTCCTTGGAAAAGGTGTTGGAGTGGATGAGCAATGAAGTCTGGTTTCCTACTGAGCTGTGGTGGCACAAAGGAAGGAGCAGCAGAAGGCAGTGAATAACTGTGGATCAGGGACTTCATCTCCTTGCAAAGGAAAAGAAAGAGGAGCCCTGCATTCTGAAAATGGCGCTGAAAAATTAAATAGCAAAGAAAAGGAAGCAAACGTGTTGTAAAACTTGAGAAGAAACCTCTCATGAGCAATAGGTTGCCAGATGATTTGTCAACAGTGTGCAAATACCTTCAAAAGATAGAAAAATCCCTGAGAAGTCTCTTTGCCGCAGCAAAGGAAAGTGCAACAAGAACCTTGTCTGGAAGCAAAAGCAAGCAACACAAAGATCAAGCATCATTTTAAGGATAAGGTAGATTATTCACTTGAACAAACTGCTGATGAGTTGGAAAACTCTTTGATGGCAATCAAATGACCTTGTGGCAAATATATTTTAGCAAGGTACAAATCATCACAGTGATTACAGGCATGCTGGTGTAAATGTTGCATCCTGCATGTCTGACAGTTGCTGTGTCCAACGTTATGAGGAATTAAAGTCATATTCTTCTAAAAACCATTCTGCAACATTTATGTGTCTTTACAGAGGGACCTGGGTGGTGTTTTTATTGTCTTTTTAGAGCTGCAGCCTCTCTGCAGCATGATCAGTAGCAGTAGGAATCACCAACACCCATGTGCTCAAGAGTCAAACCTTGCCTCCTATATATTTTTTCCTTATTTCTGGCTTGTGTGAGTTCCTTCACAGTCTTGTCATCATTTGGGAAAACTTCTGCTATAAATACTCTTAGATCAGATGCTTCAAGATCAGCATTTGGTCTAACAGTCAGGAACAGAATTGTTGTTGATGTTGGGACTGAAGAAGTGAGGGGCAGCCTATTATAAACACAGAATTTACTAAGAGGAGACCTCCTGGGTACTCAGCCTTGCAGTTACTAAAATGGAGATTGATGATCAGGGAGATCATGCTCCTGAGCTTCCTAGCCAGCTCTGTTCAGTGTCTTCATCACCAGCCTTCCACAGATTAAAAACATCTCAGTAGCAGCTGAAATACTGCACAAAAGGCTCTGCACATTATGACCTAGTATCCGTGTACCACTGCACACTACAGGTAGGATATACCAGGTTATATGAGTATTAACTGAATGTATTAGAGATAATGGAAATTATGATACAAATCTAGTTATCTCTTGAGATAACTGTGTAGGAGGGCAGGGATAATAGTACTGTGGGGACAGGTAACTGCAGAAGTAATTGCATTTTTGTATACAATTAACTAATGCACGTGTATCAAAGAGGATAGCAGCGGCTACAGTCCATCTGCACCAGTCACTGTCAGATGAGATATGAACAGAGGTATCTGATTTTCACGGAGCAGAAGTCAAACCATGAGAAAAGAAGTCTATTCTGGTCTTAAACACGACTTTGTTCAGGTGCCTGGGGGCATTTCTAAGCAATATGCTTAGGAAGAGAGACAAACACAACTGAAGTGTGTTCCAGTGTTTCATGCCTTTGTTCCTGCAGAAACAAACCAGCCAGCACAGCTTCAGGCTCTGTGAGCTTGGTCTCAGAGGCAAAGGCTTACAGTTCTGCACTGCAATCCAGTGTTCTCTCAATATTTGTTTCTGAGCAACCAATACCTTGGGACAGTTGATGGGTAGTAGAAAGAGCAGTAAATTTGCACTAGCCCTGTTGAAGCAACAAGAGCAGCAGTGTCCTTACCTGTTGCCTCACTGTGCCAACATCCACCATTCAGCAATTGTCAATGAATGTCAGTAAGTGCAATTTTTTCTGCATGGAGGAATTCAGTAACACACCTTTGCTTCATACACACTTCCATGTCAGATTCCACTTTTTCAGACTGTTCCTCTGTTGTCATCTGTCACATTGCAACAAAATGTAATAGAGTATTGGTGGGAAGGATCAATCTCCACTTCCATACCATCAATATCTACTTCTGACATCATCCAACAATATCATAAAGTAGGTGGCATTACTTTTGGAGCAGCCATGGTACATAAATGCTGTTTATATGTCAACAAATAGCAAAGATTGGCTCTGGAGGTTGACTGATTGCAAGCTATTTGAATTCTGTCACTCCTGTTTTCAGCTCCGCCAGACTCACTGACAGACTATTTCAGGGCAACTGGAACCATTTAACCAATTAACATTATTTTGATAACTTCTCACAAAGCATTTTGCAGTTTATCAACTCACTTTCCAAATATCTCATTCATTCCCATCCTATTTCATCATTCAGAATGGCTACATATGGACAAAACATCTGAGCCATTTAAAATGCATCAGCCTGAGATTACCAAGGAACCTGTGCCTGGACAGTTCTTTAGAGTCTAATATTCTATCTCTCATGAGCTGGTTGGGTATTTTTGCCTTTATTTTACTTAGTCTACTCAGCACCTATGCTTTGGTTTCCATTTTCTTGGTCTGCTGCAGCAGGGCTGGTAAGATTACAGTGCCTTGTAACGGGAAAGCTATCAGCTTTGCTTGATATCCAAAATAAAGGGTTAAAAAAAGATGGGGCACTGCTGGGAAAGAGGTGCTGGTGAGAGAAGGAAAATGGTGTATGAATCATAATGATTTCAGCAGTATCAACATGGGTGAAATGTGGCTCCTCAATTGCTCAAGCAATTTTATCAGTGTTGCATCTGAGGACATCAAATTGGGGTCTGTTCTGGCAGCCACACACTCTGTGTACCCTGGGGGTTCTGGTCACATTTCCAAGGCAGGAAAAATATAGGAACATCCTTGGAAACCCAAGAGAGAAAAGTCAGACTGACCAGAACCAACCATACAGCTGCAGAACAAATTCATCACTGGAGAAGCCAGGAAGGGACCAAGTCCAGCAAGAGACTTGGTGTGCTGGGACCAGGGTGTCCTCCGTCAGAGTGGGCAAATCACCTCACAGGTGCTGCCTGGTGAGCAAGGCTCCAGCACTTACCATTTCCTGAGACCACAGGTAACAACAGCAGGTTAAAGAACTCACTTTTATTCAGAGAGAAGGGATTTAAAACGTTTGACCAAGTTATTTTAAACCACAGTGGATAAAGCACCGTGCTACACAGTGCACTCCTGCATGGCTGGGCTCCCATTGAGCTCATTAGCAAAGTGTTGTTTGCCAAACCCTTCTCCTTCTCCTTCCCTGGGTGTTCCCCCCATATGCACCAGCTTCTGCCTCCCTTCCTGCATCCCTGCATCCATCCCACCATGCCAGCAGGACCTGCCCTTCCACAAGAAATGCTGAGGAGATGCTCAGGCATGCTCAGCTCCACTTGGCGATGTAATTAAGGAGAAGGGCTCGCCAGCATAGGCAGCCCTGACTGCTGCTCTGCATGCCATTGCAGGTCCCTGGCTCAGACCAGCAGCAGCAAGACAGCTGGGATGTTGCTGCAGTCCTTTGTGCCTGACAGCAAGTGAGGCAGTGTAGAAAGACACCGGGTCTGCCTCTGATACTGCATAAATGTCACATCAGAGGCTCCAGTGAATGTCTTCCATGGGCCCAGCACCTGTAGTGCCACCAAGCTCCGTCTCTCAGCTAGAGGACGTAGAAGTCATTGTTGTTTGATAGATCGCTGTAATGGCAGAGGGCGAGAGCTGGGCCCTGTGCAGGCGGGGGCTCGGGGCGGCTCCTGCCTGGCCCCCCTCGCCCTTCAGCCTTGCAGAGGTGGGTCTCCCACCTGGGCTCAGCCACTGCCCGCCGCTTGCGCTTCAGTCTGCTGCCGCCATGGCAGTAGGTCCCACAGCACTGGCAGATCAAGAAGCGTGAGGCCCGGTGCTTGGCCTTCGGTGTGGAGGCTGGGGGCGTGAGGGCTCCCTGTGTCTCAGGCCGACCTTTCAACCGGCTCTTTCTCCTCTGGACAGGATCGGGGCTGATGTCAGACTGGGAGGAGCAGCTCTCGTTCCAGCCAGAGCCAGCACTCAGGCTGCGCAGTGGCAGCGCAAGACGCAAGGCCTTCCAGAAGTGCGAGCCCGAGCGCTTGGACTTCTCTCCCTTCCAGGTGACGAAGGAGACGGACTCCTTCAGCTGGAGGATGCTGGGGTGGGTGCATTGCAGCGGCCTGTACTCCACCACGATGAGCTTGGTGGCGATGGTGTTCTGGCACATGATGCCCAGCTTGAACTCCAGCAGGCTGATGCTCTTCTCCGTCAGGTAATCAGGGCTCAGCACCACGATCATCCTGCGGCTCCTCTGGATGAAGTCAAACACCGCTTCGGTGGTATCTAAGAGCGTAAGGGAGAGGAGTTGGGGTGCACAAGGGTCGGGGTGCAGGGAGAGAAAAGCCAGAACACCATCTGCTGTTTGATGGCAAACCTGCACAAATTTCCCCCTCCCCACCGAAGGCCTGGCACAAGCCCAGTGAATTTCTACTTGGTGACCTACGCTCCTGCCAGCTGGCCCTGCAGGAGCAACATCAGCATTTTTGCTTTGCATTTGGCTTTTGAGAAAGCTGAAGTGGTAAATGAGTGACCAGAACAACAGGACAAGCTGGGACCATACTCTGATTCAGCACTGCATGGCATCGCTGCTGCCACGGCAGTTTTGTAAAACAAAGGTCTTGACTGGGGTCACCTGCCTGCAGCTCGGGCAGCCCCTTGCACCAAGAGGAACCAATTGCCCCACCATGCCACCAAGGCTAAGGCCCTCTTCCCTCCCTCTCATGCTGCTCATCCCAAAATGGAAGCCTCCAAACTTAGAAAGTGGAAAATGTCAGCCTTAAACGTCCCCGTCAAATCCCTTCTCTGCAATGTGGGGGGATGAAAATACTGTCCTTTAAAGCTTTTCTTGGGGTTGATTGGAGCTTGTACAGCTCAGCAAGATGCTCGGTTGGAACGGCGCCAGACAAGGGCAGCATCTCTTTCATCACGAGCACTGAAAAACAGCAAACCTAAAGGATGTCCTTGAAGTTCTATCTATGGTTTGGGATGCGGTAAGCATATTGAAGGTGTCGTGGCTAACGGGTGAGCAGCAGAAAGGATAGGAATTAATAGGGCTGTGGCACTTAGCAATTAATTCCAGCTGACTAACAGAACCATGAAACTTAAAAAAAAAAAAAAAAAAAAAAAAGTATAAGGCCACTAACTTCCTGCATGCTGGTGCTGACAGTGGGGGGTACCTGAGGACATAGAGTGTTTGAGCAGGACAGGAGCACTGGTAAGCAGCAAGAAAAGCCTCCTGGTATGTGAAGGGTTGTGGCAGTGAGGAGAGCTCAGCTTCAAGCCTGCAGAGGGGCCAGGTCTTTGCCCCGCAGAGGAATGGCAGCAGTGTCAAGCTCCCTTCTGTCAGCTGAGGTTCATATAAATAACAATACCACTCCTTCCACATGATGGTCATGCTGTTATTCTTGCAATCCTTGGCTTTCTCGAACATTTCCTTATCTCACAGCAGTAGGTGCACTGTGTTGCACCTGAATGCATCTTATTTTAAGACCATAAAAATAAATGCTTCTTCAAAGACATGACTAGCTGTAAACCACATTGTCCCTAGATTATTTAGGGACTGGGGACTCAGGATAGGAAAAATGATTGAACAATTAAGCCTTAATATCCTATTGGAGGAAGTAGGGCACTTTGTTTTGTTCTTTAACAATGGAATTTGAATTGAACTTGTACAAAAGTCTTATGGGGATCCCCCCCCATATACAGGAAAACACTTTCATTGAAACCAGATTCATTGAAACCAGAAGTAGATGATAAAGCTAGCTCTGTCAGAATTGTCACTTTAAGCTGCAGAGTGCTCTAACCACTCTATTTCAAAGGCATAAAAAATCTGCACCAATCTCCTAATTGACTGAGTCCAGGCCTCATTCAAACCTTTCTATAACTAACTGAGATCTATTTTGAAATCAGCCAAGCTTCAACATCTTCTGAAAGAAAAAGCTCCTTTGCTGGCTTGAAAGGTCTTTCTTTTTGAAAGTGGAATCACAGAATCACAGAGAAACGTAGGCAGAAGCAGCCCCTGGGAGGTCACCTGTTCCACCCGCCTGCACACAAAGAACAGGTTCAACTAATGTGAATGATTCCAAAACTGCTGAAATAAAGTGTTTTCACTGAGCTGACAGTGATGGTTTTCTTTTATCCATTTTAAATATGCAACATTTTGAGACTCTTTTTTTTCTCACAGGCAAGATGTTCAAATTCCTGAAGATGTGTTTTATTCCTGAGAATGGGATGCCTTTGGACTTGGCTGACAAAGACATGTGAGATCATCACAAGTGTTTCCTTGTTCATTTCAGGGGAGTTGGACTAGATGATCTTTAAGGGTCCCTTCCAACTCAAAAGATTCTATGGTTCCATTTGTTTCACTAGTGGTCTTGAAGTCTTGGGCTCTCTCTGAACTTACCTGCTACCATACAAAGGAAAAAGTTAAGAAAGTAGCTCAGATGAGAAAAAGAAGGAAAAAAAAAAAACACTGACAAACTTTTTTAGTCCAGCTAACTGAAGGTGATGGGCAAAGCAGCCTAAGTCTGATTTCTCTGCATAAGGCAGACACATTTCCAGAACTCCAGCTCATTGCTCAGCCTCTCAACCTAAAGGATGGTGTTTCCTCCACATTTTTCTGTCCTGTGATTGCTCTATGGGTTAGAGGCTTTCTGTGTGTGCATATTCATTTCTGGGTGACATGTGATCTGCGCAGGCACATCATGAAACAGCCACCCCCCCCCTCTAAAACAGCATCCCCAAACAATCCTGATATTTAGACAGACACCTTTCTTTAACACCCTTTTGTAGATGTAATGGGGAGGAAAATGATACTCATGACAAATGCACAAGGACTGAAATGCAAAGGTGAAAATGTTTTATTGAAAAGCAAAATAAAATAATACTGATGCTTCACAGGTCAAATAACACGAAGGCAAAAATGTACAGAAAAGAGAAGGGGAAACTCTGTAACGGCTACGTGACATCAAACAGTATAAGGAAAGAAATATTATCTCCAATTCGTGCAAGGCTGTTTCTCTAGGAAATAACAACGAGGAACTCTGTATGAGCTGCATGTTGATAAATGTTAGGTTAAGGCACGGAGACATAAAAGAATCAAGGGAACTGGACAGACGTTGTGACAGAAGCCATCACGGAAACCAAGCACCGGATGAAATGGTAGGTGTACCAGAGCAGTTCTCAGGTTGACAATGCAGCAGGGACTGGGGACCACCCCTGGCCTGGAAGATCCCCATAAGGCCCATGGTGATGTATATTTTTAAGTCAAATTTTTAACAATCACATTAGACTCTAACACAGTCTTGCTTTGGCCTCGTGGCCTTCCCTTTGCCTGCATATCTTGCAGCTGATCACACTGATGCCGAAATCTCTAACAAAAATGGAAAGCTGGGCAAAATGATGCAGTCACAATGGGTTCAAGAAGCTTAGCATGGCCTTGGTTGCTACCTCCTGCCAATGAAGCTTGCTGGAGTGTGGGAAGCAGCTTTGCCTCTACACCAACCGCCATGGAAACAAGGTTCAGCAACAGCAAAGCTTTTACATATCCTGAGCAGACGAGGAGCTCCATGACCTTCAGTGAAGCTGACTGCAATTTTTCACGTGCTTAAAGTAAAATTTACTTGCTTTGTGAGTGAGGGGGAGAGTGGGTAAGGGATGGAAAAGGAGGTGGGAAAAAAGGAATTGCTATATGTTCCACGTTGGTACAGTACTTGCCTCAACGATGCAGGTGGCTGGGTCTGCCTGCTGCCCTGCCACAACACTATTAAGCACAAAAGGCTACAAGCAAGGCCTTTGCTGACTCTAGGATTCAGTTTCAAGGCTGGAATGGGCTGGTCCCCAGAATACCCTCAAACCTCACTGCCAGCTGAGTGAATAGTGCGTAGACACCATCTCATAATGCTTTTTTAATGCCATTATCAATAGCTATGCTTCACCCATTGAACACCAATGGAGAGAAACCATGAGTCAGAAGTGACTCAGGAGCACCCATTATCTACAAAAAAAATAAGCATGCACTTAGTATGTGTAGTACTGAATACCACAATTAAGTTAGAAGGCCCTTGTAAGGGGAGCTGCAGGAGAACAGACACCCCTGGAGCTTATAGCATTATGTAGAAACGTTATGAATTACAGCACCAATTAATGCCAGGGTCCTGCTGTGCTTTGGTCTGTCCTACAGCCCCCATTACTGTGCTGAAAGTCTCGTGTGCTGGGGGTTAATCCACAAGGTATTTTCCTACGCCTCTTGCCTTCTATTGAAGCAAGGGCTTGTACTCAGTGGGTTTCATACTTCCATTTTGTGCAAAAATTGCAGAACCTGAAATACACTCCCAGTTCAGCAATTAGAAACAAGAGGGGTGAAAGTTTGCTGTGTAAAACCAAGGCCAGTTTAAACCTCAGCCCCAAATGACAAACAGCTATGTTATTCAGACCCAGGCAGAGCACACCAAGTCTTACCCAGTTGGATGGAGCTTTCAATGAGCTCAAGTACTTTTGCTGGATTCCCTGGAGAGTTGGGCATATAACCACTGTTCTCTCAAAGCCTCCAGCAGCACCATGCACAATGCTTTCCCCAGACAGCAGCACAGAGACAGCAGGTGGGATCAGTAGTATACTAGGGTTCTTTGCAGTGCTTGTGAAATCCCTGAGCTTACTCTTCAAAGAAGAACCTCTCAGAGATGACCTGTGCTAGTGAGAGCTATTCCCTAGATTATAAACATTATAGTCCTGAAGGATTTAAGATGCTCAGAAGATTGGAGAGTCCTAGAGACAGACCTCTTATTAGTAGAAATGCTACAATACAAATAGCACCTAGAAGAGCATGTTTAAAAAAACATATATGTACACTGCTTCTGTAACAGCAATTCCACATTGCTAAATTATCTGCAACTGCTTCTATGGAAATGTACACAGAGAAGATGAGGAGCTTCAAGAGTTTATGCTGCCCCCATCAATGCAGAAATGTGCAGTCCCATAGCAATCAGGATTACAGGGCTGGGACACTGATCACAGCATTGCAGGGGTTGGAAGGGATCTCCAGAGATCATCGAGTCCAACCCCCCTGCAAAGCAGGCCCCCTACAGCACACTACACAGGTAGGCATTCAGGTAGGTCTTGAATACCTCCAGAAAAGAAGAATCCACAACCTCCTTGGCAGCCTGGTACAGTGCTCCATCACCCTCACTGTGAAGAAGTTCCCTTGCATACTGGTGCAAAATTTCCTGTACTCAAGTTTATGGCTGTTTCCCTTTGTCCTATCCTTATAGACTGCTGAAAAGAGGTTGGCCATGTCTCTTCGACTCCCACACTTAAGATACTTATAAACCTTAATAAGATCACTTCTGAGTCTTCTTTTGTCAGGGCTGAACAGACCCACTTCGCTCAGCCTTTCCTCATAGGAGAGATGCTCCAGGCACTTTATCATCCCTGTGGCCTTCTGCTGGCCCCTCTTGAGGAGATCCCCATCTTTTTTGTACCCAGAACTAGATACAGTACTCCAGGTGAGGCCTGTCAAGGACAGAGTAGAAGGGGAGGATCAACCTCCCTTGACCTGCTGGCCATGCTCCTTTTAATGCACCCCAGGATCCCAGGACACACTGCTGGATCATCTCCAACCTGTCGTCCACCAGGACCCCCAGGTCCTTCTCCCCAAAGCTCCTCTCCAGCAGGTTATCCTCCAATCTGTATTGATACTCACAGTTATTCCTTCCCAGGTGCAAAATTCTACACTTTCTTTTTTTAAACCTCATCAGGTTTATTGCTGCCCAGGTCAAAATGAAAGGCTCTATGTTCCATTCAAATTGAATCCCAGCCTGTGTTACAGGGACCAACAATCAGGAGGGAGTGAATGGAGAAGAGGAAAGAAGCCCTGTCTTGGAATCTAAGAAACTCTAAGAACTGGATCAAGAAGAACTGGCATGTACAAAGGCCACATTATGACAAGGTGCTGGCTGCACCCCATCTGAAGACCCCAGACATAGACCCTGAGATCAGGACTTCTGTGGTTCATTACAAGGGCATGCAATCACAGAGAAAAGCATATGTATCTTTGGTCTTTCTAGTGCCAGGACAGTAGAAAAGCTGTAGGGAGGCACGACTGTCCTCTGAAACACATGGGACATAGACCCAGCCTGAGCTCCTCCCCAGTCCCTGGCCTAACTTCTATATTTTTTGTGGGTTTTTCCGTTCTGTGGGTGGGCTCTGGATTGTGATTTTTTTGTTTGTTTGTTTTGGTAATGGCATCAAACATTTCTTAGGGAGACATACGATGGCTCTTGCCGATCAAGGCTCGAACTCCTGATAATTTTTTTTACTGGCAGTTCCAGCTGTAGCTCTTTCCAGAACCTGCCTTTTGGGAACTTCGATTTCTCTCCTTTCCACTTAATGATAGTCAAGGCCGCCTTGGCCTGCTTCAGCTCCTTCACTTTGCTCTTCTTGATGACTTTGTACTGCACTAGAATAACTTTGATGTTGCCCTTGGAGGCCATATTCTCTAGACCAGCCTTGAGCTCCAGCAGGGCCTGTGTCCCCTGCATGACGTAGTTGGGGCTCAGGACAACAAGCAGACGTTGGCTTTTCTGGATGAAGCTCAGGGTTTCGTCTGTGACAACTGGGAGAAAGAAACATCAGGGTGGTTAGTGATGGCTGAGAACAGGCTGCTGAACTGCTCATGTGATTCCACATAGCTTTTAGAAGGGGATGATGAAATACTTCAGATGCCCTTTCCATAGACCATGCTGGTGATTCTCAAGTTCTGCAAGAACTCCTAGCACATGGTCCAATAGAGGAACCTCTATGTTTCTTGTGGGTTCATGTACTTTGGAAATACTGTTATATCAACAGACTTTACACTAGTTGTTCCTGTTGCTACCATTGATGAAAGTAGATCTCAGTGTTGCTAAAAGTGACATGTAAACTATTCAGAGGACTTTTAGTGATGCGTCCAAAAATGACAAATACCATGGTAACTGTGGATCATCTTTGATTTTCTAAACCTGCATGTAGATGGTCCTTAGCCACCTTTCTGTAATTAATGTGAAAATCCCCTGTAAGCACAAATCCCAGTGCTTGCTCTCTCTGCTACGGGGTGTCCCACACTGCACTGTCAACAGAATGTTCTTGAGTGGTCAGAAAACACAATGGAGAATAAAATAACACTGACAGGCAACTTCATTTAGCTGTCAAGCACATTTGATTAGTTCCTGTCAGCAAAGTCATAGGATAATCAATCTCCTACTGTTCCTTCACCAAGGACAACATAAGTCTCCCAGCAACACAGATGTACACTCCAGAGGCATGGCACCAGCTGCCACAAGCTATTTCCTGGTCTGCTGTGCTTCCTCAAGAAGATAAGTCAAATCCTAGCTCAGAAGCAGTGGGGAGGATCCAGCAGCATTGCTAATTGCAGCCATGAGCCAGCAAGATAGACCTCAGCTGGGCTGGTCCTCAGAGCTCGCTGGATTGAGGCTGGTAGTGGCAGTGAGCTGGGATAGGAGCACTTTTAGTGATGGTGAAGGGCAAGGGAGCTCAGGACTGCTCTGCTGGAAAGAAAATGAAACTCTCCAGAGGAAAGAGTGACATAAAGTTGGTGAGTATGCTTCTGGCCCACAGCAATCTTAGGCAGCTGAGAGGTGGAAGATGCTCTGTCAGTGCCAGTTTCACAAACTTCCATTCTGGGTGACTTTCTGCATCCTACATGCAACAAGAAATTCTTAACCATAACAACTAATTTTTATGCTATGTTAGACACAGATTTTCTAATTCATGAAGGTGGGTAGCAGGCCTCCTGGGAGGGCATGTTTTCATCTCAGAGATGCTGGCAGGGCACACTCCACATCTCCCTGAAGCAGGCTCTGCAGGTTCTTCCAGGCATTCACTAATGCCCTATGTGAGCTAGCAGCCCCAGTCCAGCATCACACTTCTCTATTTACTTATTTTTTAAAGCCTTGACTTTATCCCCCTTTCCTAAAGCAGCTCAGAGGTTGTGTGAATGTCAGTGGATGTTTCCTCTGCTGATAAATCAACTACTCCCACATATCACTCTTGGAGAAAGCAAGTGAAATGACCACAGCCACCGCTTGTTCCAGGCCATCAGAAAATCTTTTGTGGACATCTGTGACATTGTCACATGCAGCAAAAACATTAGAAGATACCAACAAAAGATTGTTCTTGGAGAGGGGGAGGATAATAGCTAGTCTGGAATGACCAGCTCTTATCAGTTACCCCTGCAGGGGGACTGGAACTTGATCTTTAAGGTCCCCTCCAACCCAAGCCACTCATTCTATGAGTTTATGATCAGTACCTCAAAGAACCAAGAAAGAAGAGGAGCTTCACAGGCCCCTGTGAAGTACTCACTTCCCCCAGGGAGGCTGTCTCTGTCGAAGATACACAGCTTGTACCCAAACTCATTTTCCAGGACTCCTCGCAGTGTCAGCAGCACAAATTCTTCCTCCTCCGCGTTGCGTGCATAGGAGACATACACATCGTACTCCTTCCCATCTGAGCATTGAGAGAGTGCAGAGAAACACAAACAGCAGAAGAAACACTTGTGATACTGCGCATGCTGAGTCTTTGATTTTCTTAAGGGGAAAGTAAATATAAATTATATAATTGATATATATAATCGATTTGAGCCCAGGTCAAGACATCAATTTCCGTAACTCTAAGGCAGCAATGCTGCCTCTGATTGCCCAGGCTGAATGTGAAGGTACCCAGACACCATTGGGCTGCTGAAGACAAAAGACTGCAGCAACATCACCACAAAGAGAAATTCCCAGTAACACAGGGAAGATGTGGTCATACTAAGGAAGAAGGATGCTTAATCATCTCATCCTTTTGGATGCCTTCCCACATTTTAAAGCAAATAGCTCCTGATTTGAGAATCCCTGCATAGAATCAGCGAAGCCAGGCATTTACTTATAAAACAAGCCTTTTAACTCTTTACCTAGAATGGTTTCATCTGTTCCAAAATGAGCTCGATAGAAGAGGACCATTTCAAGCCAATAAACATGATAGATGACGATCAGCACCACGACGAGCAGGATGGTTGCTCCCAGTCCACAGGCCAGCTCCACAGTGTACTTCGGTGCTGCAACTGGATGCAAAAAAGAACAAGAGGCCAGGTTTACCAAATGGGCTGCACCTTCAGCTAAGCAGGATCAAGCATGTGCTATATGTAGTCAAATGATGCAGAGGAACACTGGGAAATAAAAGCCAAGAGCCAAGCTGGCCCTTCAGACAAAAGTGGCCAAACCAAAGCTTGTCTGGCGGGACACGTGACAGCAGACCCATAGATGGAAATCACTTGCATAGCCCAAAGCCAGGATATGCAACCTCTTTGGGCAACACATACTTCTAGAAGAGTCAGCCAAAGCTCACCTGCAACAACATAAAGGCCACTACTTTCCCTCCCCATCACACACCCACAGTTCTCATATCGCAGCCCAGAATGACAAAAAGGATATAACTAGCCTTGACCTGACCGTTTCCTATCACAAAGGAAGAATCAGTTCATATCAGAAAAGCTGAAGCGTTTGCAAACAAAGACAACCCTGTGAGCAACAAAAAAAGAACACAGCCTCCCTTCCAATTCATATGGTATCTGTCAGGATGCTGCTGCTTCTTTGTGTTATGGGCAGAAAAAGCTGCAATCCTGGACAACTTTTTTTTTTTTTTTAAATAGTGACTCATGTGGCAGCTCATATGCATGCTGGCAAACTGCATGATATGAGCAGTGAATGGAAGCATCACCAAATTTCAAGATCTATTAAATTTTATTGGAAACTTAATTACCAAAGAGAAAACGCAAGGAATTTAACAAGTTTCATTAGGTGATGAGCAGCAGAAGTACAAGGAAAAGAAGGGAAAGCATCCAGGAAAAAAAAAAAAAAAAAAAATCAGGAAATTTATATAACCTAACGTAATGAAATAGCTGCAGCCAACATATACAACTACTTGCTAAAAACTGGAAGGTAAGTGGAAAGGGGTTAGGTTCTAGGATGCCTGGTATTCCTATGCCCAGTAGAATGGTCTGCAGTGAGCTTAGTTCAAGGTTGTTCTGCCAGCAGTGCTTGAGGCCGAATCTTGCAAGTTTCTGTGGAACAGAGCAGAAAGGAGGGGTTGTGAGTAACCAAATCTGCTCAGAGCAAACCCACTCAACTGCTGCAGGAGCAAACGTGGGAGGAAGAGGATAGAGCAGACCAGTTCACTAGATACAGCACTTAGGCACTGCTGTCTAGGGAAAGAATTTGAAGGCTGCTACATATACAATCATTATCATCACAGAAGAATTATTCAGGGTAAATGCACTAGCAGATGGCCTCAGTCTTTCAGTTCTGTTTGGTCTATTGTTCCTTCCTAGTGATCCAGAAAAGGTTCATTTCAAATGAATGGGACTAAAAATGAAAGAGGACAGAGACTAAGAAAGAAGAGAAAGAACTGTTCTAGAATAGATCTCTGTGAGCTTTCTCATCCTAACAGGGAAAAGTGGGAGGAAGAATGTGTCTAGCATAATCTCCACAAGGCAGACCAGAATCTCATACGAGAGAAGGGAGGTGAGGGTCTGTTCTACAGCAAGCTGTACTGAAGCTCTAGATGAGGTTGATAAAGCAGCAGAATATCCACTTACTCATGAAAACTTATATACCTATACTAAAGGCGCAGTACTTATTACTGAAAGGTGGGTCTGTGAAATAGGAAGAAATACCTTTGAAGAAAAAAGATGTAGGAAAAAAATGCGCTCTGAATAAAGCTTGAACAGTCCATACCTACCACACTGAGGTGGTTGTATCTAGATTGGAGCATTATCACAACAAAGAGTAAAATCACAGAGCACCGTGGTCAGATCACCTCACTTCTCATGTAATGTCAGAGTGCAGTGCCCCTTCTGCAGGATGCCAGCAGGCAGCAAGTCTCACACAAACAACTAATCTGAAAACATTTCAAACCACCCAGTTTGCATCAACTTGAGTATACATCAGCTGTAGTACACGGATGGTGTGAGAAAGGTTCTACCCCTCTCTTTCTCACCAGCCAGTAGACCATGGCACAGGCATATGAGACATGCATATTTTGATCTCCACCACCAAATGTAATATCAGCAGCTATAATACATCTATGCATAAAGAGTAGTGTGTGTTGGAAAAAAAAGCCTGAATGAAATAATCGTTCCCCTACTGTTTTGCAGGGCAAGGCTTAAGGCAGGATGGACAGCCCAGTGTGAATGTACCTCAATTCATCACCATGCTCTGCAAGTACTTTACCTTTCATGCGCACTATGGCCTGGCTATGGCCTTCCCCTCTGGCATTTCTGGCATAGCAAGTGTAATTGCGTTTCAAGTCCTCTGGTGTGGCTTTTGCAACTGTTAGAGTCCTTATGATAGTTTTGTCTTCAAAACTTCTAGGAATTTCGCTGCAAGAGGAAAACTAGAGCATTACATACTTGAACACTTAGACCTTCATCCAGGTCACTGATGAGTAAATTGCAGAAGACTGAACCCAGTACTGATCCCTGGGGGACACTGCTTTCTGCCTGCCATCTAGACCACCAGCTGATCACTGCCCTCTGAGTTCTGCCATTCAGTCACTCACTCATTTTTCCCCACTGCAGATGTGTTGATTTATGTTAGAAAGAAAAAAAAAGTTATTGTCTACAAAGCAATAGATCCCATGAACTCAGGATTCCAACTCCACTCCACTTTCCCTGTGCAACCCTGGATAAGTCACTTTGAAGTCTCTCTCTGCCTGAACTTACTGTTATTCTCATTTTGCAGCTATTTCCTTTTGCCTTTCTATCTTCTACAATGGTTTGCAAACCAATCAGGTAGCCTTCTATATCTAATTCAACACCCAGTAAACAAGTCTCTGAGCCTCATTTGGATTCTTCACATAATTGAATCTCTCTGCATTCCTCCTAATCAATACTATGCATAACACTATCATTTGTTTTCAGCCTCTATCGCTTGAAAAATTTTGTCATTTAAGCTATTTCACAGCATTCCTCTAAACAAATCTGTGTCTGCCTGTTTCTGAAATCTCACAGTACCATCAGCTGTTTATACTGGTAGTAGAATCTGAACAGGTGATGATGAGAAATGGGAGACAAAGCTCCCACAATCCTTTCTATAAAGCAAGGTACATGTTTAAATGACGTCTCCCTGGAGCTCACTGCAGCACAGAGCAGACACACTGCTTCCTGACCGAGGGGGAAGGTGGAGATCCACACTCCTTTCCTTGCAAGAGAAAAATTAGACTAGTATTTGGCCCCAGTATCTGCAGTAGAAATGTAAGAGCAATGGGATCTTAGGAGATCTGACACTTCTTACCTTGAACCATCTGCCTACAGACTTCCCTCGTGATTGAAAAAGCCACATATATGCTACAGACATTTCTAGCAGGGCTATGGTACTGCCACCTGCACCCGTACCCCTTTGCAGGACCCAGGTCAGAGTTAGACAAACCAAGTGTTACCTTTGTGTGACTTTGGCATCCATGATGTCATCTGTGTTCTTCCCATCTACAGTCCACCACACCTCAGTCCGAGAGTCCTTCAGAAAGGTGAAAAAGACCTCACAGGGCAAAACAAGATCATCTCCTGGGAAGAAATGGCCACAGTGAAGTATTACAAAGCACAGGTAGCACCACACTGAGCTTTCCAGTGGCCCTATCAGACTAAACTCTGCCTCCCTTTAGGAAGCAAAAAGATAAACACACACTTTCAGACATTTGATGTCTGTTTAATACCCTGGACATGTTGACTTGTGACATGAATAAACAGGAAAAAAAAATCCTGCTTTCCTAAATACTCCAGAAATTCCCTGACTGCACCAAGTGACTCAAATAGAGCTGCTCCACGCCAACCACTTCTTGGAAACCTTGGCAGTGTTAAGCATTCCAACTGCACAGGGGACAGTGACCTTAAAGAGAAGAATTTTGGTGCGGAAACAATCCTTCAGGCACTCCACTTCCCTTCCAGATCAGACTTGGAAGCCTGAATATTGTTATGGTCTGCCCACAAGTCTCACAGAGTGTGGCAGAAGCCTGATCTTCTGAGCTCAGTAGTGCTTTAGAGTGAAGACTGCTGGTAATCATCACCATTGGCATGACATTTATTACAGCAGTGTAATGGGACACAATCCATTCAGCATAGGGAACTGCTCCAAAGAGCTATCAGTCTAAACAGATGGAGTAGAGGAAGTGGTGTAATATCCCACTACACAATACTGTAAGGCCAGCAAATGGAGAGCTGTCATTAATTAGGAAGTAACCAGAGGGAGAGGAGATGAGCAAAGAAGTGGCCAGAAGGCAGAAGCCACAAAGGCACTGAATGAGGGAGGGTTGGAACAAACCACAGCCAGGGTCAGGACTGACACAAAGTCCTACAGGAATTGCTCTAAGTAACTAAGAGCTCTCATTTCATCTGTTTCTGCAGCTGCTCCAGTTCGCTGGAGTCCTCTATCTCCATGCCTGAATATTAAAAAATGAAGTAAAATCTGTGTGCACAAATTAACTTTAAAGCTATGCCCTCCTATTCTGCCATGGAGAACTAGCACCCCTAACCATCTGCCAGACAGCTTGTGGCAGCTGCTCTGCTCAGTGAAGGGAAGCACTGGGAAAGCAGAGGGAGAGGAGAGTCTGGCTGGCCGTGCATCCCTGTCCCCTAGGGATGGTAGGTATTGCCATTTACCTGCTTCCAGTTCGTAGACAACTTTTTCATTTGGGGAGGTGAACTGCGGTGGCAAGGCCTTGTTTGGAGATCCTGTGGGAGAGAACAGAGAAGCCCCTGCAGCTTTACTCACAATGCCCCCCTGCCCTGGTACATATGGTGCTATCTAATTTGTGATGCGATCCTAATGCAGAATTTCAAGCAAAGGGAAATCTAGTCCTAGTCCCCAGACAGTGCCAGATGCAGATTTTGAGGCTCCTTCGAAGTTTAGATATGTCTAGATTCAAGGTTCAGGGCCCCCCACATCTGAAGAGCTCCATGTCCCCTGAGACTCAGCATCTTCCATGAAGTACAACCTATACCAGAAATTCTTTTTATTTCTGTTCCTAAAAAAAAAAATAAGATGTCAACATCAACTCTCATCATAGGCATTTAATCATGCACTTAAAGCTGTCATTGTCTTTGCACTCAGAATTTGCTCTATGCTCACTTGGTTTTTCAGCTCCATCTACAACTCACTGGCAGGTAGGCCAAACACTTGCCTATAAGTGCAGACTTGCCCATGCACTGGCACGGACAGCTGAAATCCCATCCATGAAAAATCATTCTAGCTCAGCACAAAGGCTTTGAGATTGCAGGGGGATTGGAACAAGCAGGCTATGATTGGACAATCCCATAAATAATGATGAGCAGAGGGCACTGGAGACAAAAATGAGCGTCAGGGTTATGCACTCATGTGCCAGCAGAGGGTACCCCTGACCACCTCATGGGCTGTATCTCATCAGCCAAAGCCTGGTTACCCTTGGTGTTCCTTTGGGGGTATTTGACATGGTAGTGAGTGGCGCTTCCAACACAGCATGCCCTGGACAGTCAGGGAAGGCTGACCCCAGCAAGCCAAAATACAGCAGTAACAAGTCAGCTGGGTAACACAGACTGAACACAACCACAAACAGATCCCGTGACAGACTTGAGCGGTTTTCACCACTTCTGCTGTTATCCACCTGCAGCTTATACTTTTTGAAGTCATTCTTACCTACCACCTTCATCTTTACGGTTCTGGTGAGATTATATGTTCTTCCATGGTCCTTGAATGTCACAATGCAGGTGTAATTCCCTTCATATGCGCTGCGGACAACGCCAATGACAAGCTTGGACCCTTGAGGATGTCGTTCATTGAAGCCATCCACTAACCTGCAAGACTAGAGTCAGGCAGAAAAAGCACTTGTGTTTTGGGACCCAGAAAGTTCTTGGTTTAAATCCCACTACAAATATTTTTTTTGAAACTATAAACATGATGCGAGACTTGGGTATCTGATGCAGCTCAGGCCTAAACGCCACGAACCCTGAGAATACTGGAATGCAAACTGGTTTATTAACCTCGAAAAAGAGGTGATGAAGCAGATGATCCTAATAGCTTTATCCCACCTCAAACACAAACAATTTCAAAGACATATATAGCTCTGATCTAGAAGTGCATTTGCAATCAAGGTGAACACCTCTGCAAAGTGAAGTAAAAACATACAAGGAGAAAAACGATGATGTATTCACAAACGGATACCAAGAGTAAAGGACATGTCCCCCAGTTGATGTCAGCATCTCTAACGCTTTCAGGACTAATCATGCTGCCCTGACTGACATCAATTGTCGATGAGGCCCCAGAATTGGCAAATGGCAAACGAGAATCTATAATACAAAAAGTTTAGTAACTCTTCTCTCTCTGCCAGGTGAGGCAGGAAACCTCAGCCAAGTACCAACCTAGAGAGCCCTTTTCAGGAAGCAGTTAAGCAGATGATATCTTCATTATCATAAAACCCAAAGATATGCACATTTTTAAAGAGATTATTTCTGAATGGTGCATTTCCCAATGAGATAGATCCTAATGGGGCAATTTAAGACAGGGGTCATATACCATTTTTAGTGTTTTTTATTAGGCATGGGATGACTTGCTGCCTGAAAAATGATTTCCATGGGGCTTTGTGTTTCATCCTCCTAATTGATTGTTGAAATGTGAATTTCAATGAGCAGTACAAGTAAGACATTTCAACTATCAGAATGAAACTGTTCCTCTTGGCCACAAAAGCAAGCTTTTCCTGAAGGATTTCAGAGCTGGATATTCTTTAAATTTTTAATTTTTTCTTTTAAACAGCAGATACCCACTGCCAACTTTCTTTACTATTAAATTCACTCATGTAGTGCCTTCTACCTTGAAATTTGGAAGTGCTTTACAAGCTGTTAAAGAATTCAGTAGCACAGCCCCCTAGCTAAGCATCCCCTGAGAATTCCTTACTCTCTCTTGACGAAAGACATCCATCTAAGGAAAAATACTGAAGTAAAAATTTAATACGATTTAGCAGTAGTTATGTAGGCATGAGCCTGAGGATGGCTGGAAACAGCCTGACTATCAGAGTGGAATGGAATAGGGATGTCTCCATCTTTAGAAAAGAGGTTTGCCAATTTGTGGCAAATAGCATCTGTGGTCCTTGAAGAGTCCCACTCCACAACTTCATTCCCTGACCTCATGAGATTTTGGAGGAGAGGTTTTTCTCCTTAGCTTACAAAATGTTTTTTATCCTTATTTTAGTAAAAAGGGAACAAAGTCATGATTTTGTTTACAGGAATAGTAATTTGCCTGCCATGTAGGTCAGGCATAGTACCAGCTGAAGTTCCCAAATCCCTTACTTTAGTCTTCTCCACTTATACACACAAATCAAAATAGACATATATATACACACACATATACATATATAATATCAGTGTTTGTTCTCGTATCCAAAGACAGTTTTATCCTTGAACTCAATGCAAACAAAGCTCTAACTATAGCTTTAGTAACATTAACAGTTCAATCACTGGACAGACTGAAATACAGCTCCGTGGTTCTCACCTCACACACTGCTTTTTCAGATACAACACCAAGTCCCCCCTCTGCCCAAATAATGACAAAAGTGCTTCTCACCTGGTACCACTTGATAGTTGGTGTTACACTAGCAGGGTAAAACCCATCAATGTCTGGACATACGATCTTTTCATTAGCATACTCCAGGTAGAACATCTGCTCAACAGGTTTTATTGAATGGCTCACACAAGAGCCTTGGTCTTTTGGAACAACCTCCAAAGGAAAGGCAACTTTGCTGCAGTAAGTTGTGTTTCTAAGGACAGAGGAGGAGAGGGCTGATTAGACAAGACTAGCTTCCTCCTATAGCAGGGTAATGAAATAAAGATCACATCTGCAATCATTGTTGGCTGCACCATTTTGATGAAGCATATACAGCCTTAGCTGACTCATGTACATATGTGAATGGAAGCTCCAGAGATGGACACACCACCTCAGAAAAGCCCATAAACATGACTAATAAGCAACATACACTCTCCTGCTGGTAGAGCAGATAACAGCATCAAAGACAGAATGAACATGAGATAACACAAGGAAGATCAGAAAGAGCCCCTGAGCTCAGTGCAAAGCAGCTGCTGTGTTCATTTTGTACCACACTTAGAGACACTTCTAATTTCCTAGAAGTCTGGATCTCATGAATCTTTGCCAAATTATCATGCAGTCAAAACATCACCCTTGCATCTGAAGCTATTTTTACTCTAGACATACAGATCACTTCTTAATGGTGAGTGCCTATGGATTTTGCCACGGGCTCAGCAATAATACTTTCAGGGACACTTGTAGTTAGTAAGAAGAGGCATGTTCATTAATGCTTGCAAGGCTCCAGGCATTATTACAATGTAAATTGGCTCAGTGCTGAGTGGCCTTATAATCCTAACATTCTTTTCCCATTAATGCTTATATAAACACTCTTCTCTCTACAGAAAGATCCACCACTAACAGCACGGCCCTCGTGCTTCCACAAAAGTCCTGCGATTACAGAGGCTGTGCCACACAACCTACCTGAGCATGCACGTGTAATTCCCAGTGTCATTGAGGAGAGCGGGCCAGAACCAAAGGGTGTCTTTCTCCTTACTGATGCGGTTATCCGGGAGACGAAAGTTAATAGGCTCCTCCAGATCTCGGTCCTGCCCAATCCTGTACCAGATCAGGGTTAGGCCAGCAGAATGAGCTGTGCTGTAGTTGTACTTCAAGAAGGTCTCAAAAAGTGGGCATTTGATCTTGGCGGGTTCCCCATCGTAAATCTGGATCTGTTTCATGGTATCCACACCCCAGTCATCACAACGTTCTACAACCACAAAGAACAAAGTGCCTCAGCTTGCAAAGCTACAGAAGAAAAACAGTTCTGCACCCACTCCCTACATCCTTGGTCCTCCACCAAAATGAGAGGCAGAAAAATCCATTTTTTTCAGGTGAAAGCAAACTTGGCTTTCACAAAGCACATCAAGAATATAGTGTTCAGCTCTTGAGAAGCTGTAAACATCTACCTTCCTTCATACATTTCCTATACTTTCCTGATTCTCACGATGTATTGTCCTGATGGCAGATAGATATGGCAGGATACTGTTGTTACCAGGCTTCCCGGAGAGCTCCAGGAAAGCTCAACCTTAAACATTACTGCAATGGGAAGATAAGCTGTGGGTGAAAACAATCCCAGAGGTGTCTGTTTGAACAGAGGTGCCTGAACTAGAGAAAACTGAACACTGCAGATGTTAATCCTGTCCGTAGAGATAGGGACCATTGCCCTGCAAGAGAAACCTGGACTAAGGCAGCTAGGAATGAGGACTATCTTTTCTGCTGTGGATTTGTGTGACCTCTTCGCATGTTATGCTGAGTACAAACACTACCAAGTGACACATAGTGACTCTTTATTGCAAAGTCTAGGAAGGGAGCGTGAGGGAGCTGGGGAGCCAGCGATGAGGAGACAGCAGGAAGTTCACTTGGGGATCACAAAACAGCTCCCGGTGCATCCCCCAAGTACCATCCACAAGGATCAGCACAGCTCCAGGCAGACTCAGACTGACAGAAATTAAGCAGCAATAAAAAGCAGCTCTAAGGTGATTTTTTTCTTAGGGTTTTTTTTTTTTTTATTTATTGCTTCCAGTGAACAGGATCAGGACAAACAGCACACTCGCCATCCGTTTATCCTCCATAAGCTCCTTTTCACCATATTCCTCCCACCTAGAAGGATGCCCTGTCACAAAGAGACACAGAGCAAGCAAAACAAGGCGCCAGCTAACCTGAGAGCAGCCTTCACTGTCCATGCTGCCAGGGCAGAGAATGCACAGCGTGCTGCCCTCGCACTCCCTGCAGCAGCCAGGAAGCATTAGATGTCAGGGCAGCCTGACATCTCAAGAGTCCTAAATGAGTCCAACAGATAGGGGTGCTGCCTGCAGCTGCCCCAGGACAGGCATTGCAGCACACAGCATCCACCTCAGAGTCAGCACTGCAAAGCTTCTCTAGTTCACAGATATTAGAGGAACTTGGACAGAGAGGAAAAAACAGAATACAATATGCTCTTTGAGCCCAATTCTTCTGAACTGACTTCACAGGCCCAAAGCAGGATTTCTGGCATTTTATCTTCCTTAAATAGACAGTGGGATGTAGCTTGGCCCCAAATTCATAGTTAATTAAAAAAAAAAAAAAAAGCAAAGAGAGGAACCTTTGAGAAGACAGCCCCACAGCGCTTTAAGGCAGCTCCACTAACTCGTGGCTCAGTGATGGTTAGTCATGGGGAGGCAAAATCTGGGCCAATAAGAATAGAAATGTTTTCTGGCTGTTTCATACATCATGTAAATGCAAACTGCACTGCTCCTCCTGGGGTGTTTGGACAAAGAGCAAAACGGGCTGGCAGGAGGTGGTGAGACTAACGAGAGCCCAGGTATTAGGAAACCCAAACCCCAAGCACTGGAGAGTGCCATAACCCATCACCTCTAACACACAGGTACTTCTTTCAAAACTAAACACCAGGCAGGATCGCAGCTATTGCAGCCAGAGACAAGAATCATTTTGAGAGACCAAAATGAGCATTGGAAGCCTTAGACCATGCATGGTCACCCATCTCCACCACAGTAGAAAACAACCTGGAAACCAACTGGAACCAGTATGCTGGATCTCGCTGGTTAAGCTGCTGTTTTAGGTCAAGCTTCCACGGAGCAGTAAACAAGACAAATGAGCCTGCCACTGACTGTCTGCCAAT
This sequence comes from Centrocercus urophasianus, assembly GCF_019232065.1. Lineage (NCBI taxonomy): Eukaryota > Metazoa > Chordata > Aves > Galliformes > Phasianidae > Centrocercus > Centrocercus urophasianus. Next base: position 10,035,008 of record NW_024884744.1, on the reverse strand, counting down.
TGCAGGACAAAGCTTTCATTACCATTCACATTTGTTTTCATACAAAAAGCCTCTCCCTTCAAAAGGAACGAGGTCTCCCTGCAGACCTGGGACTGTACATCAGGTCACGGGGTTCTCTTTCCTGCACCTGACTTTGCAGTGTCCTCATGGGCTGCAAAATGGAAAATTGTCCTCATTACTTCAAAAGGCAAGGCTGGAGAGGAAGGAAACTATATAAAAAAATTACAGTACTGAAATTCGTGGAGTAAAGATCAATGAATTTTGCAATCGTGACCAGCTCTTATGTTTTGCAAGAGTTCATAAATCAGCATTGTAAAGCTACTTACCCGTTCTAACTGAATGAGTAAACGAAAATAAAATACATTGCTTTTGAGTAATGCAGGGGAAGGAAAAAATACATCATCGTATGGGCCTTGTTTTTTTCAGTTGAGAGAGGAAAAAATCTGTTGTCCTTTACTGTAAGAGTGGCACAAAGGGATTTTTGGCCGATTCAAATGACCTCAGGGATTCCATCACACCACGCAGGTCATGTTTAGGTGTGCCCTGCAGCACTGCCCTCACAGAGCAGTGCCATCACGCATTGCTCACAGCAGCAATATCAAACAGCACAGGCTGAGTGAGACCTCCTTCACATGCAGACCAAGGCTACAAGTTGTGGTGCTCCACACAACTTCCCTCCTCCCTGTGCCATGCTGTCAGTAGTACTGGCATTTCCATTTTGGGGCACCCTAATGTTTCACACCCTATCCACTGTTTAACCCACAATGGAGATTCAGAACCTGTTTGCTGCTTATACAGTATGCAGATGCTTGGAGGTCAGTCAACACTGGAGGCAGCTCAAAATGTCAGGACATCACACTGTACCTCAGCTCTTACTGATAAACATACATTCATACGCTGATACATACACATACATATACTGATAGATCCTGACTCTAGTAATGGTATTCAAGAGGGCATCATGAAAAGAACATGCAGGAAATATAAAAGAACTCAGCTCTAGTTATTGGAAGCAGCCTGAACTCGAACACTGCTGTGTCAGTTTGCACCCATTCACACTTATCCTTACTAGCTAGATCTAGGAAGCGAGTTTCTTCTCTCTTAAAACATTTCCTACACTATACTAAACTGCTGGGGTTAAGAGCAGCTCCTGATAAAATCAAGTGGGAGCAGCACTCACGCTGACTTCAGAGCTTCACTTGACAAATGGAAACCCAGCAAAGTGATGGGTGCACTTGCAGGTGAATGAGAAGTTAGCTCCAAATATCTTCCTTGCTTGGGCTGTGTTTCAGCTCATGCTCATGGGATGTATCTACTGCTGTACAGCAGCTTCTCCTGTTAGAGAAACTGAGCTGTCCCACTTCTGAATCTGCTGCTTAAACATCAGGCATCCCAAAACAGACTCCTCTCCAGAAGCCAAAGAAAGCAGCTTCTCCAGATGCAAAGCAGAAAATGAAAGGAGAGAAAACTAATGATGTTGCTTGGCTGCATAGAAGTGAGCACACTTTTGGAAACCTTTCCAACCCTTAATTTACTGCAGCCATTCACTCCTTGGGAACGGAACTGAAAGCACCCATCTGAAATGCTGCCTTCTGAGATGCATCTGCAGCACCTATTAGAACACAAAATCAGTGCAATTATTTGGATTTTCAAGGTGACACAGACTACTGAACATGCGAATAAAAACAAAAAATAACAAAAGGAGAGTAAAACCACACCAAGAAGTGCTATTCCTTTTCCCTGTTCAGCAGTTCTACGCAGTCATTTCAAGTATACTCACAGCACCTCCATTTAAAGGAAAATTCTCCAGCAATGAACTTTACCAGCTTCACACCACCTCCACCCCATCTCTCCCTTCCCCTTCCCTGGGGCTATGAACAAAAGGCTTCCACTAGTTATTTCTTCACAGAAGTTGTAAAGAACCACTCTGATGACAGGGCATCCATCATGCCCACACTAATTACTCTGCCACTTGCCAAATCAGTCTCTAATCTGCAGGAGGGGGCCAGCCCAACGTGCAGAGCAGGGCTGCCACTTGGGAGATGCTCTTCCCCTCACAGGAATAAAGGATGGGGCTGCAGCACCCTACAGCTTTCTGCCTTCTTCTGCAGTACTATCTTTAGGCAAAGCTGATCCATTCTCACCTCCGCGCGTGGAGGGCAGCCAAACCAGCAGTTAGCTTGACACAAGCGTCAGCATCAATGAGGCAGAAAGCTGGCCCAGGAAAGCAATTAACTGAGAATTAATCATTGCCACCTTAAAAAAAAAAAAAAAAAAAAAGCCTCCCCCACCCTCTTTCAGGCGCACAGCAGTTTGCAGTGAGTGGGAAGCAGAGGAAGTCAGGCTGAATGGAGGAGCTACTCTGAGAGCACTGGCGGTGCCAGCTGTGGCCAGCTGCCACGCGTGGGAGCTCTTTCTATGCACACCAGTGCCAGGAGCACCCACATCTCCACTGGGTCTGCAGTTCTGCTTTCACACACGCATCCTGCACAAGAGCATCGCACAGCGGCACTCTCTGCTATAGAGGGGGGTTCCGCAGCTGAGAAACACAGTGGCATAGCAGGAAAGTGACTCCCACTTGGCTCGTACCCCACCTGATGGTGCAACGTAGCGGAGGGAGGGTGGCGCAGAGCACAGCAAATGACTGATCTCCCCAAGCAGATCCAAACGCACTGAAATCAGTGGGAATTGGAAGGGCTCACGTTAACCACATCTCCCAGTGCTCATCTGGCACTGCTGTGGTGCCCTCATGGAAGCATCTCCAGAGGGTGCTGAGGATGGAGCAGCATCTTTCTCCGAATGGTTATCATTTCAATAGGCAGAACAGACAAGAAAGGAAAAAGGAAATAAAATAAATTTAAAAAAAAAAAACTCCTTGGAATATACTATTCAAGTTGTCCAAAAGCACTTACACAGCATGTTTCACTTTAGATTCTGAAAGCCTAGCTCAAAGAGAAGTGATCAACCCATAATGGAGCCCACTGCTCCTGAATTGGAGCATCCTGACCCAGCCATGCACAGTCTGTAACACAGAGGAGTAGCTGTTGTTTGTTTTAAATCTCCTGCACAGCAGCTCTATGCCTGCCCTACCTGTGATTAAAGCTGTGCTTACTGAATGTGGCAGAGTATTTTGGTTACCTCCAGCAACTGAATACAAAAAAAAAAACAAAGCATTTGGCTTTCTCTAGCAAGCTTGACATGTTTTCCTGGAGGAAACCCACGAGATCAAAACAATGAAGGTAGGGTATGAACTGCTTCAAAGCCTGAAGGAGAGGCAAATAGCTACTTTCCATCTCACTTCATTCAGGGAATTGCTGCGTAAAGCAGAGGAAGAGAGAGAGGAAACAGGACAGCCTGTTGCAAAGGTATCCATAGGAAAAGCAGCACAAAGAGGTGTCTGCATGTTTATTAGTGCCATGACAAAGCTGGATCTGAGCTGGTAGGGGGTCTTCCACACGCCTGGGACTTCAGGTCCAGGCCCAGCTCCTAGCTCTGCCATGGACTCATGGAATTAAAGCTGTGCAGCCTCATTATAGCATTGAGCCAGGGTAAAAGATACCACACCATCAGTGCAAAAGTGACTATTGAACACCATCCTAGTGACACTCCCCAAATGAGTCCCCTCTTTTCTTCCACAGATTTTGCACATTGTGCAGAATGTAAAGTGAGCCACTTGCACAAGATTTGCCCCTCACCACCCCCCTGCAGCCAAGCAGAAGCAAGCTTTTCTCCACTCTCCTGACATGGCTCAGGCTGTGCAGGGGGAGGATGAAGGCTGATGCTATGCGCCCTTACCCTGCACACCTCTGTTTCACAGCATTTGCCTCCACTTCAGGGCCATGCAACCTCAGCATCACACCACTTCATGCACACAGGTACCATAAAAATCCATAACTGCAGTAACTCAAACTGGTATGCATGGTTATAAAATCACCTCCTGAATTAGGACAGCTAGAAGCTGAGATGGAAGAGTAGGAGGAAGTCAGGAAATCCCAGGAGAAGATGGTGGGAGAGGGATTTAGTCTCTTTAGAAGACAATAATGCAGTTTAATCTATTTTTCTTTTGACTCTACACACTAAAATAAGCTCCTCAGCTTCTGGGGCTGTCACAAATCATAAGGAAAATAAGGCCACTGGAACCTCATCAGTAGAATAAGAGCGATATAGTAATAATCCTGAGGAGCTGCACAGCGCTTTCCATCTTCAAAGTGTTTTACAGACAGTAATTTATTAATCTGCAAATTTCCCCTGGCCACTAGTAACTGCTCAGTGCAGAAATGGGAGCTCAAGAGCTGGTGCAGGAGGCAGCATCGACCTCCCAAGCCAGAACAAGGATGCTGGCTGCACAAAGCCATGGCTGCAGGCATCACAGCCTATGCAGGATTTGACCCCATGCTGGGCTCACCCTGCCATGCAGCCTGCCTGACAACCCTAGAGCAGCTTTTGAGGAATTTCCTATGCAAGGGGTTGCTTCCTGGCACTGAAGGATTAAATATGCACGCCAGTTATCTGTTAAGTCAGTATCTAACATGGGCCAGCTGTGTAAGAGAACAAAGGGGTAACATTATTTTATATTCATGCTGGCTGTTTTGCTTTTCAACTGGCTTAAAGAGAGATGTAAAACCAATGTGTATCTGCATCACAATGATGATGTCAAAGAAGTCATTACAAAACCGAAATTTGGTTTACTGGGTTTTCCCACCCTTTCTTCGGCTATCAAAACACCTGGGTCATTAAGCGTACTGCAACACAAGCACAGAGATCTACTACAAGAAAAGCAGAAGACCCTGAATAACATTGCAAAGCATCCCAAAGATCACATTTAAGGAACTCAAACCCAGGCATTGCAGACCATACATACTTTAAAGACCAGAAGAGATGCGCCCATCATGAGCAAGCAGCAGGCTTGGGCATCCAGCTGAAGCAATAAAACCTTTCCTTCTCTTCTCAGGATGTTTCTAGCCCAGACTGTGTCATTACCTTCCCTACCTTCCATTTTTCCCAAGCAGATCATGCCCTGGAACAAACCTAATACACATCATTAGCTGGGGCTCAGCTCCATGCTAATTGAGCCTGCAGAGGTGCCAAGGCATGGTTCATACCCATACACACACAGACAGCTCCTATTCACTACAGCATCCTGAAGATGGGCACCGCAGTACCTGAAAAGCTTCATCAGAATGTACCTTAAATATTCCAGGAAGGCAGTGCCATGGTATGAGTGCCCCACCTGCAGCTATGCAGTGCTTGGATACCAGCTCATGTTCCCTCTTGAAATTCTACTACTCTGGCCCCAAGAATAAAACAGCTCAAATGCTGTACTGTTATCAGAGTACATCCAGCCTCCCACAGACTATTTGTGGCTTTGCAAGGGTGAAATGGGCTTCAGCTTCAAGCCACATAGCATAACAGAGGGCTGCCCTCCATCCAAACAGTGAGTCCTGCAAGCCCAATAGCAGAAGCAGTGCACATTTTGACAGCCCAAAGTGGTTTAAGACACATGCAAAGAAGAAGGGGACTCTGCACCATTCACAGACCTCCAGAAAATTAAACATGAACACTATGGTGGATTTGCTGAAGGAATGTGCTTTAACTGGACATGTCCCATGCATCACCCTTTGATGCTTACGTCCTTGTAACACTCTACAAGGGCTCTAACCCTACTGACGACTGCAGCTGACCCAGGCCTGTAGTCCTAAGGTAAGCCAGAGAGAAAAGCCTTCAGCCTCTGCACAGCAGTACCTACTATGAAATCATCCCTAATCATTCAGGAATGTACAAGATTATAATCATCCAATAACTGTTTATCAGCACAGGGTGTTTTATCTGCTCCTTTGCCAGTGCTGCAGTGGGGCCCGTTAAAACCCCAGGGTTCTTTCTGAACCTTGTTCCCTCAAAGCCACGGCTTGTTCCTTCTCCCCTCCCTCCCCCTTGCCTTCTGCAGATCGTGCTGTCTCCTTCCTCCCCCGAGGAGGAAGCCCAGAGCTGAGGCACACACAATCTGCCTCTTCACCAGCGCCCGGCTGACTGCGTGCCAGGGGAGCCGCGAGCATGACAGCATATTTCCTGTCAGGAAAGTGACTCAGTGAGACGGCTGCAAGAGCTCCTCTTACCCAAGAAGTTCCCCTTTCCCCTCACGTTGCTGAGGCATGAGTCAGAAGCTGAGAGCCAGAACTTCAGCCCCCTCCAGAGCCACGCAGGAACAGCGAATTTTAGGTTCGAACCCAGGTCCTGCCTGTATCTCGGTGACAAGGTGCTGTCACATGCCTGGTTTTGTCCCTTCCAGACTGGGAATGACAATGCTGACCAAGCAGAGGGCTCAGATTTGCAAAGCACCGTTACTCGGAGGCTGGGCTGGCTGCTGTTTGCTTACGTACCCATTTACGCTGTGCTCACAGCCACTGCGTGTGAGCCTTACACAACCCCTGCAGCCAACCCATGTGTATGTGCATTTTGCCAAAGCACTCTACACACAGCCATTTCACCTAGGAACCACACAAACACTCCAAAGGGCTGCAGCCAGTTTTCCTACACCACCCTCAGCCCTGCAAACAAGCCATGCGAGCACTCACCAGAGCCGCTGCCCAGGGGCACCACACACAGCAGCGTCACCAGCAGCACAGCACCGATCATCTTCATCCTGCAAAGCACACCAAGGGCTCTGGTTATTTCACAACATTTCAACTCTGCAGGCATTTAAAAAAAAAAAAAAAAATCTGAGCATGTGTGTTTATTCTTCCACCCACTCATAGATCTTTTAGTTCTTGTACTTTTTGTTGTTCATGTTTGTTTTTCTATATTTCGTTAAGAAATTCATAGCAGTGTTGTCCTGCCTCCGGCAGCCCAGGAGGTCACAGTTCAGAAGAGAACTCCAAGCTCACTAATTCAAGTCACTGGAACAGAGCACGAGCCGTAAGTTTGCTGTTGCCTGATACACACAGCAGGGTATAAATCTTAAGCTTTGACTCCAAAAAGAGAGGTCCTATGCTGAGACCTCATTCTGCCAGTGCACATGCTCACTGTTCAGAGAAAGCACAGGAAGTGCTGAAGTACATTTGCACCAAACACAGCTCTATGTAACCAACGCCTACACCATACCAGCTGCATGGCCCCAGCCCTGCAGGGAGCCCCCAGGATGAGACTGCACATCATTCCCCATCCAATGCTTCCTGGGTACGAGCAATGAGTCCCAGACTCAACATGCGCTTCGGCAGTGACCTGAACCAACATTTGTGCTTGTAGTGCAGCACCCAAAGGCAAGCAGAAAATCCCCAGCTTTCCAGCTCCTGCTGCAGAGTACAGTTCCCTGTAATTTGAGATAAACGTACGCTGCCAATTCCACTTGCCACGTGCTCTGGAATTTGGCATTCAGCTCTCGGAGCTGCTCACTCATTAGAATTAAAGCTTCCCTGCGTTTCTAGAGATGCAACTTAAGCTGCTACTCATGAAAGTTGACGTACTAGATGCTCTCATTAGTGGAGCAAAGTACCATTGGATTACAAAGGGACCGTACATGGTTAAAAGGATGAACCTGAAACAGCTAAGCTCAGTCAGGCAGTGCAGTAATGAGCACAGTGCCACTGACAGAATCATGCTCCTGACAGGGAACCAGCTGCAAGGTGTGAAGCTACCCTTAAACATGTTCCTCACAAGCCTTTGTATACCACACACATTATGGAGAAGGACCTCAAGCAGAGGCAGAGAGCAGCTAAGATCGCACAGATTGCTCGTACTAACAAGAATGGAGTGTGTAGACCACTCAAAGCTCAGCAGCAGTTATTTCATCCTTCCTTTCCAACGAATTAAAAAATCATTTGTACAATTTTCCCCTGGGTTGGGCTCATCTCTAAGAGACAAAGGGAATCTGAAGCAAGCCTACTTTTCCCCACTCAGCAGGCTGCACTTGAACTCTATAGGTAGCAGGGATGGAAGCAGCTGGGAGCTGGTCATCCTCTTCTTTCTTCATCCAAACTCAAGTGGCCTTCACTGCTGCCACCTATAACCACCAACACATAGGAAGCATCCATAGGGAGGAATGAAGATGAAGGGCATCCATCCTTTGGAAGACTCTAGGAAAGATAAAACATCTTTCTGTCGTCAGACTGGGGAGAAAGAACCAGTGTGCTGCACCTTTAATGGTATTTCAGTAACTTTTGGGAATTGAGATGCTGAAACAGAGGCAGTAAAGACCGGGAGGGGAGGGGAAATCATTTCCTTAACAGATATCTCATGGTTCATTCTCCATTTGCCATTAGATTAATGAACAGTGTGTCCTAACTTAACCTTCTTTTCCACTTTTTCCGTCCTTCTTTTTGTACAAATGTGTCTGAACTCAGCCCTGACTTTGGAGTTCCTCTCATTTACATCAAGGCCATTCACGTGGCCTGAGGCCAAAATAAACTCCATTTCACTCAGTGATACCCAAGCTCTGTGGTGAGCTAATATTTACCTCCATTAACTGCTCCAAAGAGTACACTCCTTTCAGCAGTCTCAGAACCAGTGGGGCTTCAGTCCCCCAGGCAAGATACCTAAAATCCCCATGTTGTGGGGGCAGTTCTTGGTTCTTGCTCTATCCAGATATAAACATCAGGATTTACTTCTGGTTCAGTCCAGCCTCTCCAGAGCAGATCGTCTCAGTGAGGAGAAATATAGAGCTTGTCAGATCACAGTGGTTCCCCTATTAGTGATTCCCCTATTAGTGGAAGGAGCTCCTTGGCTTCTCTGACAGCTCTCAAGGGTGGGAAGGGCAGCAGAAGGGGCTGAGATCCCTCAATGCCACCAGCACTGTGATGATGAAATACAAATAGGAAAAAATCTGTGATTTGCCCCAAAAACGTGTTCCCAGGACAGTCCTGTGGTCACATTTCCCCAGAAGGATGCGACTCCGTCAGCATCACCAGGAAGAAGAACATTGCAGCCATTCCGTTGCAGATGGAGGTGGATTTTGCAACACTGGAAGAACATGATGCCACAGCACAATAACTCACCCGCTCTTACCAGGAACAGAAGAGAGTTTTCTCTGCCTTTTCCAGCAACCTGCTTTTTTGTTTCATGACACCAGAGAACATGTTGTAGTTCTGCCAGTACATGACACAATCGCTGCCCAGTTAACTGGCTGCAACATCGTCATCTCTGGCTGCAATCGGAGGAGTCAGAGGCTGGAGAGCCCCCAACCTGCATAGGAAGGGCTCCCCCAGCCACATCTACCTATCAAGGCCACAGACCCTCCCCTAGTCAGCAGAGAAACCACACACAAAGCAAACGCCAAACACAGCCAGGAAAAATTCAGTGAGCAGAGGAGCACATGGCTCAGAGATCACACACAAGCAGGCAGCAGGTAATCAGAGCTGCCAGGAGAAGGCTGGAGAGCTCAGATACATCGCCAGCGATCCAGGAGCTTCTCAGGAGACCAATACACTCTGAAGTGTTCTTAATGCCTCCATAAATTAACATTTTAATAATAATTCATAGAGCAATTGGGGAAAACAAGTCATCACTGCCATTAATAGAGCTCTTGAGGAACTTACTTGATGTTTTCATTTTGTTTTGGATTTGTTTTCTTTTTGTCTCTGATCACTTTCTTCATCCAACTTTCACCTCGCATTTACCAGAGAGCAAAGAAAGGAGTGAGGGGAATGCAGACATGGCAAGGTCTCCTGTTCCCAATGGTTGAGGTGGTGGAAAGATTTAGGTTGCATTTGATACTGGCTAAGAACAGGCCTGATGACACAGAAAACATGGCTATTTCCACACAAGGAATCTTTGGTTCAAATAACCTTCCTATTACCCTTAGCAGCATGGACTCGGTAAAACCTCAGTGCTTTCCAAGAAATAACAAAAGAAACAAGATCGGTATCAAACAATTAATTAAGAGAGCTGCTCTCAAAGCAGCCACTGTACACCCATTCTCAAAGACAACCGTACTAATCCTACAGAACAATGTCACGATTCACAAGAAACTGCCTTTGTCCCTTCAAACCACGGGCACCTGGAGAGCTCTGACAGGTTTTCCGCTGCTCACCAGAGTCACATTTCTGCATGCAGAACAAAGGCGCCCTTCAAAACATCGTCACTAAGTGCTCTGGCTGAAAGGGCATTTAAAATAAAGCAGTCGCAGGAAGAGGAAAGCATAAAGCCTGCTCTGGCTATTTGAATGGGGTTATATATTATTTTCTGCAGGAAATTTTTTGTTAAGCCCCTCTAAGTCAAGAGGGATTCAAGAGCACAGGGCTGGCTCTAAGAAAACGGATGCTGACACAGGAAGACATTGGCTGACACTGACTTTGGAGACGCTTTGCTTCTGAACTACATACGCATGGGACAGAAAAGATTCTGGTCAGATGCTACCAGGGCTTCAAAGCATGCACAGCAAGAGCTCTGCTTACTCTGCTAGCAGGCAAGTTGAGTGTGCAGTGATTTGCTGCAAAACCAGGCAGTACACAGGAGAGAGGCACAGCTCCTCTGTTCCTTGGTACCATGTGCTCTCGGTTGCTGCATCCCCACACTGTGCTGGAAAAGGCAGCTTGACACACTTGCTGAGGAAGATAATGCATTGCCAAAGCATATTTAAAGAATCCCAAAGGCAGACAAAGGGCAGTCAGAGAAAAGCAATGAGGAAAAAAAAAAAAAAAACCAACCACTAAGTGGGAAAAGGCCCTTCAGCCTTCCAGGAAACACTCTTGCTTTTCAGACCATGCAGGACCAAGTCAAATAATAAGAGGAATTACTGTAGCATAAATCTTGGTGCCACTTAGCTGAGACTCACACAGCTCCCGCTGCCCCCAGCACTCCTCCTCAGGCTACTGGGGCACTGAGCATCACTTTTGCTGCACCCCTGTCCCTGCCCAGAGCAAAGCTTCCCCTGCTGTGGATCTGCCAATCCTTGTGGAAATTCCTCCCAAGAATGCAACATGGCACTGAACTTCAGCCAGCTTCCAGCCCCAGCTGGGGACACTACATCAAGGTGATGACCAGCAGGTCTGTCAGACACCTGCTGCTCATATCCCACCTGGGATTCCAGATAGCCACATCCTCATAAGTCATGCTGTGCTGTTACTCACAGGAGCCTCATGTGACTTCTTCCAGTGACGTCATGGGGCTGCAATGCAGGGCAGCCAGCACAATGGTGAATTATTAGAGATACTAGGAAAAATTTCTTCCCAGAAAGAAAGGTCAGGCACAGGCTGCCCAGGGAGGTGGTGGAGTCACCGTGCCTGGAGGTGTTCAAGAAGTGTGGAGATGTGGCACTGAGGGATGTGGTCAGTGGGTACGGTGGGCATGGGTTGGCAATTGGACTAGATGGTCTTACAGATCTTAGAGTCTTAGAGAGTCTTAGGATTCTGCAGTTCTAAGCTGGAGCTTCCTGCCAAAAGCCAAGTGGGAGGCATCCAAGGGGAAGGTCAGGTTTTGTTTTCTCCTGCACATCATCCTCATGCCCTTCTGTTTGAGGAGACACAGACCTTTCAGAGTTTCAGCTTGCTTTTAAGTATAACCCTTGAAGAAAGATGTAGCCTCAGGAAACGTCTAAAGAGAAGAAAGCTTCTGCTTTTACTGACGATAAACATACTTGCCTAGGGATTAAATGGAAAACGGGTGCATGACTCTAAGGGTCACAGAGGGATGGAGAATGACCAGAGAACCTGTGAACTTTTATTGACATATAGCTACCTGGTGTCCTTTTGGCTCAAGAGAGTTAAAGTCAACAGGCACAATTCTGAGGAAGTGGCTGTTTTTCCTCCCTTAAGAGAAAAAAGGGAAAAGAAAGCGACCTACAGAAGTGGAGTGGAAGGGGCTTGAAGGTCCATCTGAGGAAAGGCAGTGAGCCCTCTTTTCAGTCCTCACAGAGTCCTCTCAGGGCTCAATAAAGCAGAAATGTTGCAGATTCTGCACGCTGCTCTGCTGGAGCTCAGGCTGCTACCAATCAGACTCTGGCAGCTGCTTAGCAGGCAGAGCACACCATACCTCATACATTTAAAATAAACCAGCTCAACAACCCGTCACCTCTCTGAAATACATGCACACCTGGACAAGGCAAACAGCTGTGACTGTCACCCAGAGATACGTGCAGGAAGCTGAAGATGGACAAGCAGAACCATGGCTATGAAATCAAACAGCACACATTACTAATGCACGCATGCAGGCCATGGAACAGTTCAAACACCAACATACAAGAGCACTTCTGTGCTCGAGCAAGAGGTATCCAGCCAAGATATTCTATTTTTTAAAGTCTAAAAAGCCAGGGATTGAAAAAGCTTCCAACAGAGCTTCAAAGAGAGCTGAGACCTTCCGTGAAGCCAGACACAATGCTTCTATTTTGGATGGCAGTATTACTGTGAAAGAAGAGTGCTGAGAAATACCCTTGGACTGCCCCAGCAGAAAATAAACCAGCAAAAAAAGTCCTCGTACAGAATAAAAACAGAAAACTTCAACCAACATGGCTTACAGACCTGAAGGAGCTTAAGGAATCCAGAGTGAATTTCATCCCTCGCTGGAAAGGCCCTCACAGGCTCTCAAGTAGGATCTGGAGAAATCTGAGAATTAACATTAAGTTTACACATTCTTCCCTTTCACTTTTTTAATGGCTTTTAGATGTAGGCAGCTCCACTGCCTTTCCTAAGAGGATATCCCTCTCTCCACATAGATACAGCAGCACAACCACATCACCTAACAGAGTGCACTATAAGAATCCTAAGCTCATCCAATCCAAAACCCAGAGCACAGCCCAGACTTGGGCAAGGTCAGCATCTGGACTGACTGCCTCCCACAGGAACAGGTTAGGTCTCCTGGACTCGAAGCAGCTTTCCCAGGCAGACCATGTCCTAAGCACAGTAAGTGCTTCCACACAGCCCCTCCACAACAGGCACTGCACAGACTCTGCTGAGCACTTGCTGCATCAAACTCTCAATATAAAAAAAAAAAAAAAAATGCTCTCTCCCTAAGTTCAAGCACTTACTGCTAAACACATATTGGCTTTCACTTTGTCTTATTCTCCTATATCGCTCATTAATGTGGGATGGCTGTTCTGCTCCAGCCTCCTTTGCATCTCATTGCCACACACAGCAAACAAAGGCCCCAGCACCTTACAGCACAGCATCACACTGCCTCACTTCCCTTCCCAAGTGCCCTTTTATTGGGCAATCACTGCATAACTCCCTTGCAGTTTGCAATGCCTCAACGCTGCAGACAGGCTTACCCATGCTGCTGCCAGAAAAAAGATTTGATCTCTACCTACAGCACCAGGAAAGGCTTTCCTCAGGTGACCCCAGTTATCTAGGGATGAGCAAGATGTTCAAGGGTAAAAGCAAGCCAGCTGAGCTTTTCTTTTACAAATTGAGGCCACACATTATTTCCACACCTGGCATTTCTATTAATCAGGTTAATTTAATCACATTTAGCCTTATAAGGGGAAAAAAAAACAAAACAAAACAAAACAAAGCCACAAACAAGAAGAAGAATGAAGATCCTTAATTCCCTCCCCAGCTCATACAGGCTGGTCAGGAGTGTGCTTGATACATCAGTCTGCAGCAGACCTTAAAGCAACAGAAAAATGAACAGCAAAGGAACTGAATACTTGGTAGCACCCCACTTACAGCCCTTACAGCCCCCCCCAGGCCTCCGCCTTCCCACCACCCACTTGTCCTCCTGGCAATGAGCAGAGCAGCTTGCTTCTCCATTCCCGCATTGCTGCGTTCTGCAAAGCAATGAAACAAACCTCATACAGGCAGAAACAAAGGAGCAGAAGAGAAACAGAATGGGACAACCCTCCTCATTTCCCATGTACCACGTTTGCAGCTTAGGCCTCTAACTGCAGTTTCTACAAACAAGAACATGCTCCTCTGCAGGGGTCTTGCTTGGGTTCTGCCTGCACAGATTCCCTTGGACACAGTTCTCTGTTCAACCTTCAAACAACAGCATGGTGCATTTCCACATCCAGAAGCCTCCTCCAAGGTGTGCTCTGTGACCCACAGCGCCCACACAGCAGGAAGGCTGCAAGGGATCTAAAGGCAGCAGGAAGCTGGAGGTGTCATCAGTATTAATTATTTGTGGAGAGTGTGATGGATCTCATGAGGGGATCCAGCTGTGTGACAAACAAAAGGCAATATATGCACTGCTGACATTTCTAAAGGCTACAAACGAGCAGCAACAAGAGGAAATACCTCTATATGTTAGAACTCTGCTGCAAAGGGACAAGAATCTGAGAAGTTTCCAACATATTTTTGGTGCCCTGGAAGTCTCAGAGCTGTACTGACCCCAGTCCTGGTTCATCTCTGCAAGGAAGTGATTGCTGAGTGCCCTTGGAAAGCTGGGTTGGGTTTTCCTCTCACTCTTTGACACTTGTTGACATTACAGTCATAAAATCATTAGAGTCACTGAGGTTGGAAAAGACCACTAAGATCATGTAGCCCAACCATCACACCATGCCCACTAACCGTGTCCCTCAGTGCCATACCTCCACATTTCTTGAATGCCTCCAGAGATGGTGACTCCACCACCTCCCTGGGTGCACCTGGTAGGTAAGGAAAAAAAGGCTTACAAAGGGGAAAACAACCCCAAAAGTATCCGCAACCTGGTCCACTCAATGGAACCAACTTGCCAGGGAGGCTCTTCCTCCCATTATCTGGATCCTCCTGGTTAATAAGGGCTGGGAGGTGGCTGTGCTCAGAGAAGGGGGAGGAAAAGTTATTTCTCAACGCAACCAATACATCTACTTGTATTAGTGCATTTGTACAGCTCTCTCTTTCAGAGTAAATATTTTGTACAGATTACCAGAGTTTGAATCAACAAGTTTGTGCAGTGGGGCCCTGGATGTTACTGTGCTGGGATGGAGGTGAGGTTATTTTCCTTCTGTTTTTTGGTTAGGTTTGCTTTTTGTAACAGCTTGCTGCGGAGAAAAAATATAACCAGAATTTGGGATTCCTGCCCCCGGAACTGTGCTCCTCTTTGTCCCCATGGCTGAAGTGTTTTAAGCAGTCTATTAGTGCACCAATATGAGCCTCTGGTTAATCTACACGGAACCTACAGAGGCATCCATCACCAGCTGAAGTATGTGAAAAACTGCAGAGCCTCCCTGATAACCAGGCACAGACAGCATACAAATGGCTGTCTCCTGAACCAAACACATTAGCAGAGGCTCCCGAAATCCGTGCCTCCGTTTCCCCAGCCACATTTATAACAGCCTCTCCCCTGCCTGCGCCACAGTTGTGCATCTTAATGTCCCTAAAAAGCTTAGAGATGCTGAGATGAAAGATGACTTGAGTGCAAAGTAATGATTAACTCCCCAAGCTCAGAAGCCACCGGAGCTGATAGGGATAAATGTACCAAGTACCCACCACAGAAATCTTGAGTTTGAGTCTGTCTTAAATAATAAGTAGTTAAGCAGCAGTTCCCTTCGAAGAACTCATCTTTGGCTGGGAGCCCCACGGGCAGAATATACAGAAACACAATATACCACCATGGAAAATAGATCCCTTTACAGAATAAAGCCCCACCTGTTTCTATAGAATTTGGTAGTGAGATTTCAACTCATTTCGTAGGAATACAACAGAGCTGTTCAGGTTTATCAAACGCTGTGATAAGAACAGGGCAAAGCGGCATTTGAAAAGCCATTTCCATTTCTGTTTGTTTTTAAATGATTAAAAAATCCAGTTTAAATATTGCAAGGGAAAGATGAAATTGAGCGAGATAAGTTCTGGCTTCTCTCCGAGTGGAAGGCAAACCCCAAAATGCTACTGCAGATCAAACAGATGGGAGCTTCTTCACCCTCCAGAAGTCTCATCCCCCTGCGCTCAGATTAACTGTAAATAGCTCATTATTTACACATAGGACAAAAGGTAAAATGAGAAAGAAAGGCAATTGCAACCACAAACAATAGGCAGAAAAAGTAAAAAAGTGAAAACTCCTTCCAAGAAGAAAACATCATGTCTTTCTCAGCAAGCGACATAATTGTTATCAATATATAGCTAAATGGCTCTGCAGCATCCTGTCAGCTCTAAGGATAAACATTTGGGTCACAGCTTTGCAAGCTCTTACACAAACGTTAGCTGAGCAGATGAGAATCATTCTCTGAACAGCTGAAAATATCACAGGAGGAGGCAGGATCAGGCCTAAGAGAGGTGATGTATTCCATTACACTTGTATGCCAGTAATGCAAGGGATTAAGCAAAACCGGGAGGAAGGAAAAACAAAGAGAAGCAAGCAACCCACACAGCAGCTTTCCTGGTTAGAGATGAGTATTAAAACTTCCTAAGTCCTCTTCTAATTCTTCTAACACCTCTGCTTACTCAAGCTGAAGAGACTTCTGGAGTGCTGGTGCAAGTGTATGGCTGTGCTGTTTTTCATATAAATGAGGAGCCTGAAAAGCACAAATTTTGCCCCGAAAGTAATGCCTCCCACTTATTTCAGTGGAAACTTCAACAGCTACAAAGAAGCCTGTTAGATAGAGCACATGCTCAGCTACAAAACTGTTTTGCAACACAGTTACCACCGAGAGCTGGGCATTTTTGCCAGCCCTGAACAAGAGCCTGCATGTGCACTAGTGAAAATCTGCTTCAGTGGAGGTGACCCACTGTGCCCCGGCTGCTATGTCAGCATAGTTGCTAGGAAAATGTTGCCCACTGGGTCAAACTTTCACTGGTTGGTCTCCATACACGTTGAGCAAGTGCTGACGAATGTCAATGAGTGCCATTTTTTCCACATGGGGGAATTCAATTGCACACCTTACCTTCATACATATTTCCACATCAGACGTTAAGGACAGATATAATTTTTCCCACTTCAGTGGTATGAGAAGAAAGTGAAGCTCAGGCTCTCTCACACATCCCTTCTCTTTCTCTCACTCTCTCTCAGACTTCTATCTTTAGCCAGCTATCCATGCTGCAATTTTCTTAAAACTGTAATTGGATAATCTTGCAGGCTCCAGGGAAACCCTTTGTCAAGAGGAATTCCTGGGGAGATAGCCCCTATTTGATGAAGTTGAGAGCTGCTGAATTAACAAGGGGCTGACTACAGATGTGATTCTTTGCTCATAGTAGAAATCTTATTTTACCAGCAACTATTTTTAAGGAACCCTACAATGAGTTGGACCCCTCAGTGATCTTTACGGGCCCTTTCCAACTTGGGATATTCTGTTTCTATGATTCTATAAAATGCTTGTACGTTTCACATCCCAAAACGATGGCTGAGAAACGTGAGATGAGCCTTCTGCTTTGTAAATGCATCAGAGAGGGAGGGAGGAGAAATCCTGAAATACCTCCCAAACAAGAAGTAGTTCTGTTCAAGCTTTGCAGTGACCCAATCTCAGTCTTGCAGTGACCCAATCTCAGCCATCCGTTCTACTGACAGCAGAGCAGAACACAGCATCACAAACTGCAGAAAAAAGGAAACCCCCCACCCACAAGTGTAGAAAACAGCTCTAAGCTCTGCTTCCCTCCTGCCCTGCAGCTGGAGGAGCACCAGACCTCACCCACTGGGTACAGAGTGCTGCTCCTGGGTATGCCAACCATCCAGGGTCTGTGGTGTGAGGAAGGAGAGCAATGTCTGAACTGTGAGCTCCACTGCAGAAAGTGTTTCAGTTCCAAGATAACGCAGTGCTGCTCACAGATTTCAGCTTATATCGGCTTTTCTGTACCTCTATTTTTATTCCCTGTTGCTGTATGATGAAAAGAAAGATGGGACACACAGCAAGGATGCTGTGAATGGTCTGAGTGCACTCACACGCTGGTTACAATCTTCTGCCTACCTTGCTGATGCAGGAGAGCCAAGCTGGGAACCCCTCAGCCACGCTGCCAGCTGCAGCAGCCATCTCTGTCTCAAGTTTTAGCAAGTCAGAGTCCTGCTGTACAGGGAGGACATTCAACAACAGTGGGGAACTCGAGACAGATGGGAGAAGACATATGAGACGAGTGCCTGCCAAAATAGCCAATATAAAATCCAAACAAAATAAGCGAGAGGAAGGCATAAAAGAACATGGTCTTGTCTCTTGTTCTGAAGGAGCAAAACGCTTCATCCCTGTTGCTGGCATCTGGCAGATGCTGGCTCTGAAGGTACAGGGCTGGGAAAAGCTCCCTTTGCCTCCTCCTTCCTACACAAAGATTTCAGAGCTCACTACTGCACCATGGAGGCATTCTCCATCCCTCCACATTTCTAGGCTCCATTCCACCTCCTAAGCCTCTCTTAACTACACATTCCTTCAGGCACTTCAGAGCAGGTTGACCTGACCCAAGGCACTGCTCCAACCCAGCCCTGCTTAGGGATCATCCCCACTGCACACTGGGCAGTGCTCACATGCAGGGCACCTGCACTGAGATCTGCAAGGAGAGAGCCCAGAGGTGTTCAGACACAAGCTTTCTTGCACAGGCTCTTGGAGGGATTAGGCATGACAGACCTGAGTAAGCACTGCTCTTCCCACTTGAGATGCAGACACTTGGATAACAAGCTACATCCAGTAACACTGACAGAAATTCACAGGGCTGCATGCATAGACACCTGCTCTCTGCTTGCACAGTGGCACTGGCACTGTGTCAGCAACATAATCTGCTCTACCTTCATGCAGCAGCTCCCACCTTCACACTTAATGCTTCCATCACCCCAAGTCCTCACAGCCCCATTCTCCAAACTCACCATTATCCTGCACCCTACCACCTTTCAGAAACAGAGTGAAGGCTCTTATGGAGAACGAGCTGCGAGCAACAGGAACAACTCCACATCTGTTTCCAGGTGAGCAGAACATCTGGGTCTCAATCTTACCCTCAGCTCCCCCTCCCTGCTCACCAGACAACGGGAGCAGAAATCAGGGCACATCCCAGCACCAAAGTCTTTGGGCTGCAGTGATGCTCTCCGCATGCAAGCAGGAGAAGCGTCTCCTGCACAGAACACAATTTAGCACGTAAATCTTCTGGAGCTGCCAAAAGCAACCTGTAATAAATGGCCTTCTACATTGTGAGATATGGACTCTCCACAGCACGGTTAATAAATAATACTCTGATCTCTGTGTATGGAACTGTAAGTTCAGTGACAGTTCTGCTTATCCAAAAGAGGGCACAGTCAAAAGATGGACTGCCAGGAAAAAAAAAAAAAAAAAAAAAAAAAAAAAAAAAAAAAAAAAAAAAAAAAA
>NW_024884744.1:9941148-10015887 GCF_019232065.1 Centrocercus urophasianus | reverse complement strand
AAAAAAAAAAAAAAAAAAAAAAAAAAAAAAAAAAAAAAAAAAAAAAAGAAGTACTTTTAAATGATATAGCAAATATTAAATATTAAATAATAATAATAGTAATAATAATAATAATAAAGATAAGGAGGTTGCTGCAATCTCCCAAATCGAGAAATAAAAAGCTTTTCCTATGACAACAAAACTAAATGCACTTAATAAGAAGATCCACAAAAGAAAGCAGAGCATTTTTTTTTATCTGTGCATTATAACCAGCTATTCACAAAGCAGAGGATGAGACAGAACGATGCGCGCATTTATTATCTGGTTTTCAGCACAAGGCCCTGTGCTCAGGATCCTGTGGTGCTGAGCACTGCACACAGCCCAAGCAATGAGCCCAGCAACGTACCGAGGGACGTGGCACCGACATAGCACACGCTGGAGCCCTCGTGGATCCTTTCTGAGCCGTTTCCACAGCCTCGCAGAACGCCTCGCTCAGGGCACAGCTGACCGCAAGCACGCCTGCTGCCGGCACTCTCACACCGCTCTCCTGGAAGCGTCTCTTGCACTTTATTTCCCCCGCTACGGCTTCAGTCCGTGCCCTTTCCTCTCCCTACTCGTATTCTTGCATCAGGTTCACGCATTTGAAATGCAGACGAAAATTAAAGTTGCACCCATCAGCGCGTGTAGCGGTCGGAATGCCCAAATCTCCCCGGTCCAAAGGCGGCCACTTCAGCACCGCTCCGGGCAGCGGCCGCAGCAGCAGCAGCCGCCGGGGCACCGCGGCGCTCCCGCAGCCTCAGCTCCGGCCGCACTTAGCCGGGGGCAGCGCGCACCGAGACCCCCTTCCCTACCCTCTCCTCTCCTCCCCTTCCGCAGCTCTCACCGAGCGGGGACGACTCTCAGCGAAGCAGCACCTCGGCTTCCCCACCGCAGCCGAATATTTCCGCTTTTTT
Organism: Centrocercus urophasianus; assembly: GCF_019232065.1. Lineage (NCBI taxonomy): Eukaryota > Metazoa > Chordata > Aves > Galliformes > Phasianidae > Centrocercus > Centrocercus urophasianus. Next base: position 10,014,955 of record NW_024884744.1, on the reverse strand, counting down.
TTTTTTTTTTTTTTTCTTATCCTTCCTTATTTTCATATTTTGTTATTACCCTGCTAAGCTGGCAGCGGATGGATAGCAACGACCGCGATCTCATGCCCAACGCCGTGCAGCGACAGCCGCCTCCTCAGCCCCAAAACTTTCCCTTCGAGTGGGGCAAGTTCACTGTTGGGTCGAGCCGGACCGGGCCACTCTTCCCCACCCGCTGTTCCCCCCCACGCGAGCACCGCGTCTCACCTGGGCACGCGGAGGGCTCGCACCGCCACGTTCCGCGCCTCGCGCTCTCTCCTTCGTCCTCCTTCGCGGCCCCCGGCCGCACGGCCCGGCTCCGCCCCGTCCCTCTCGCCGCTCGCGGGGTCCCGCTGCCGGGAGGAGGAGGCGGGGGACGCGGTCGCGCTTTGGGCATGGCTCCCTCTCCTGGCCCGAGCTGCTCGCAGTTCCGCGCAGCGGGAGGCAGAGCGGGGCGTGCGGGCCGGGCACGGTGAGGATAAGGGGCTGCCATGGGGTGATGTGCAGCCCCCCGCCGACACGCGGCGCGTTTTGCTGGACGGTGCGGTAATCGCAGAATGGCGGAACATCCCGAGCTGTAAGGGATTCACGCAGACCATCGAGTCCAACCGCAGTCTCCACGCAGCTCCATCCAAAATCCAAGCCATGGATCTGAGAGCATTATGCAAATGAACTCAGGCAGTTCGGGGCTGTGTCACTGTCCTGTGCTGCACGTTCCGTACCCACCGCCCTCTGGTACAGAACCTTTCCTTAACATTCCCCAACCTTCCCCTCACTCAGCTCCATGCCATTCCATCCAGCCCCGTTGTTGTCACCGTCACCAGACAGCAGGGCTCCCTGTGAGGAGCTGCAGGCTGCCATGATGTCACCCCTCGGTCTGCACTTCTCTGGGCTAGACAAACCAAGGGACCTCCACCACTCCTCTTCTACCTTTCCTTCCAGACCATTCCCCAGTGTCACAGCCTTCCTTTGGTGTTCTCTACTAGTTTTATGTCCTCCTTACACTGCAGTGCCCAACACTGCACCCGGTGCTTGAGGCAAGGCTGCATAACGCAGAGCAGAGCAGCTGGTGATGCTGGGCCAGGTGCTTGGCCTGGAAAATGTGGAACAAAGTATTTGTCACAAGGTGTCTTCAGGGTAGATAATTTTTATCATTAACCACTAAAGCAGCATCAGCCTTCTGTTCCAGAAGGTATTTGGGTGTGTGTTCATTGTCACATCTTTCAGTGGTAGTACAGGGAGGAGAGATCTCCTTCCTCTCTGGCTCGCCAGGACACTCTCCCATCCTGCCAGGGGGTGACCTGGCTGTGTTCATGCTTCTGTCACCTCTTGGCAGCCTGACAGTAGAGCAGTATGTCTGGACACGAAGCCTTTGGTGCTGGGGAAACTTCAATCCCTTCAAAAAGCTGCAGCACTTTTAGCACTCTTCACTGTAGCATTGCTTCCAGGTAAGACTGAATGCAGGACTTTGGTCATTATCCCCAGGACATGGCTCCAGAATATCCAGAAGACCACATTTCATTCTACCCGTAGAAGCTTCCCTGCAGAATCCTGTGCTGGGGAGCAGGGTTTGGCCACCTCTTGCAGCCTGGCATGGACATCCCTGTGTTCCCTGTGTTGAGGCCAAAGAGGGATCACTGCATGCACACTGCCTCTGTGAAAGAGGGGACTAATCCTCAGCCCACCCCACTTACCACCCTTATTTTCCACACCCTGAGGATCAGTGGCTGTGTGTGAAGGAGCGGTTCTTCCTCCTGCACCTTTCTACCCTTTGCTTTCCAGGCCTCTGGCACAGCAAGATTAGGCAGAATGTTTCTTGTCTCAGCAGCTTGCTTGTCCCAGTGGTGAACGCCCTTGAAAAACTGCCTACTTGGCTTTTGCTTAGAGTCAGCTCTACTCAAGCCATCTCTCACCCAAAGCCATCCCAAGATCACAAGGCAGAGCTCTGTGCAGACTGATGTACCCCACTTTCAGCAGATCAGCCCATGTTTTTCTCCATGCTACCTGCACAGCACCAGAATCCACACTATCCTCCCCACAGCTACTTTAAGTATCCATACACTCAGCTGCATTACTGAATTTAGACAAAACTGGAATAGCCAGGCACATTTTTTGAGCCGCATTTTCCAGCGTTCTTCCAGAGAAATACATGCCTAAAATCTTTTGTTGAAACAAGACAGTCCACTTTTCTCACAGAAGATGAAACAACAAAAGGATTGCATATTTTAGTCGTGATTTTTAATGCAGATGTGGGAGTAACTCAGCTGCTCTGGTGGTTTCTGGAAGAATTAAATAATAATAATAATAATAATAATAATGCTACCTTCTTCACTGCAATATATTCCATCCATAGATACAGATCTGGGATAGGACATGTTATTACTCTCATTTGGGAAGATCCAAGCACTGTTGCAATACTAGTAATGCAGGTTAGCAGCCACTTGCACATACACCCTAAGAAATTCACACCACTCCAAAATCCTAGCCTCACTCCATCAATGCAAATAGGGTTTTTACCTCAATGTCATCAATTTCCCTGGATGCTGATGGAAAGCTAGAATTCAACATTGGATACCCTTGAACAGATCATGAGTTCAAAGCCAAATTTCCAGATATTATTTTAAGGCTACATCTGATAGCAAAGCCCCAAATCACACCTGCTTATTGTGTTTTCATAAGAAATGGTTCAGACTCCTATTCCTTATAGATTTAAAACATATATATATATATATATAGCAATTCCCTACTGTAGAATGAGGGTAATATTGCTCACTTGGGCTCAGTGCTGTCATAAGGATTATTTTTGTATTGCTGTTTTTCTCCCAGCATTTCTCTATGTTTGTGCGTGCTATTTCTGTGCAGGTTAAAATGCAACACAGTTACACCCCAGAGTGAACTATACTACAGTCTGAAGAGCAATTCAGTAAATAGAAAACATTTTTGAGCACAAAAATAAAGCAGCATTGTGCTACAATTTTGGGGCAGGGAGCAAAGAGTAGCATTATTAGGTGAAACCACAGCAGGGGGCTTAAATAGCAGAGGATGTGCTGGATGTGTTGTGTTGAGCCAAGACATTGAAACTGCTGGTATTGCAACTGCAGGGAAAATATTCCACAGAACTTCAGTGGCAATTGGCCAAAATTGGCTATGGTTTGCTGCTGTTTTGTTTGCTGCTATTCCTGTTAGCCAATTTAGAGCTAGAAACACACAAGAAGCCTGGATCACGCAGCCTATTTCTCTGTCACATCAGGCACAGTGGCATGCAGTCCCTTTGAGGAAAGGACCATGCTCTAACTTAAAAACAGGTTGTGTTTTCTGCCTGTTGCTCGTCCTGCCCATGTCCCTGGTGGTCAGAAGCCTTCTCATCGTTTCCATCACTGGTTTGTTCCCTTGTGTTCTGGCACAAGCACTGGCTCCCATTTCAGAAGCTGTTCCGCTCACGGCTCCTCGCTCCAGGATTTTTATAGATACCATTCTTGGCTCCTTTTTCTCCGAGCTCCTCAGGACTGGTTTTTCAATCTTCTTTCCTAAATCACTCTCCATTCACCTTGGACCTCTTTTCTGAATCTGCTCTGGTTTAAATTAATCTTGAAGTGCATATGGATGACCTGAAGCAGTTACAGCATTAAGCAGGAGGAGGTCTCACTGATGCCTTTTTACAATGACATTGAATTCCCCATTTCTCACTGAAATTTCCCACCTGTTAATCCTAAGATTGCATTTATCTTTCCCTAACTAAACTGTGGAAGTGGCCTCTTATTTCTCCTCCATTCGTGCTTCCAGCAATAAGTTCCCCAGCTAGACCAGAAACTTGTTACTATTCTCCTGTCAGCTCCCAGTTCTCTCATGTTTGCCCCAACTCCCAGCCTGCATAAAGCTTTCTGATTCGTTTGTTCTTAGCCAGCATTTCTGATACTGGGAGACCAAGGCAGTTTCATAACCTCTAAAAGACGTGTTCGCGCTTGCTACTTTATTCACACCCACCTAACCCATTTTTCCTCCTTCCCAGTTCAGGAAACAAGCCCTAGACTACATATAATTATAGTCTGTGTAGTTATAAATGAACGTGCCTTCTGTGTTTTACACCTACATTTTAAATGGCGTTGAGAAGAGCACGCCTGATAACCTGAGATACAGGACAGAGAAGAACCAGAGAATGACAGACACTGCTAGCATAGCAGCACATGGGCTGCCCATCTGCTTCTGTCGAGGAAGCGGAGTTCACCAGCACACACGTGCAAGGGATGCATATATTCTGCTGGGAGCATTTTCCAATGAGGAGCCTGTGCTGGTCATGCAGGCACACGTGGCTTTCAGACAGGTGAGTGCTTCTCCTTTGCTGAAATGCACAACAAGCTGCAACTGTTTCAGAGTCAGATCGCCTTCACTAACACATCCCATGTGTTATTTGCCATGTTGGCCGTGTCCAAACCAGATCTCAAATTGCCTTGCTCCCCAGTGAAGCACATTGCATGAGCCTCTGCAACAGCCTTGAAGAGTGAGGAGGGGTTGGAAGCACGGCTTCGTTGTGAGTTCATCTCCATTTATTCCTGGGGATGTAGCAAATAGCTGTTGTCCATGCTCATGTGCTAAATGTCGTTAGCATCTCTTCCCCCGTGTTGCCACGGTGGGAGCACTGCTAACGCAAACAGTTCACAAAAGGAAACTTGACCTTACATGACTTGCACCTAAGTCCATTCAAATTTCTGTCACAAATGTTTTGATACTGCCTAAGGCCAGAGAGATTTTCCACTCCTGTGAGTCTGTGTTTCATACAAACTAAAGCACTTCAAATCAGCAATGGAGATTATCTCCTCATCCTGCCAAAGGTTTCAACGCGTTTGGCAGGTATCTGACCCACGCCTACACACCAGGACACAGTTTGGGTTTAGGATGCATGAACATCCATCCACGCAGCACATTCAAACACCCCCCATTGGCATCAATTGTCAGACCATGGCATTTGTAGGGACCCTTCAGCGGGGTTGGTGGGTGTTTCACAGAGCAGCATCTGTCTCAGTCAGCCTTTGAAAAGTCCCTAGCCCTGCCATTAATTAGCTGCAACTCACCTTGCTTGCTCACAGGTACCAGCAGGAAGCAGTGGGCTGTCAGCAGATTAATAAAGCCAGATAGTCTGAGTACAGCCTTGGCTGTCTGGCCAGTTTCCTATCACTAGATATTTCTACACAGAGTGGTCTCTGGAGTTGTTTCCAGACACCACGCTCCTCTGTCTGATGGCTCACTGACAGAGCTGCTCTTGACCAACACAAAGGGAAAAGACACTGAAGTAATGCAGTATATTCCCTGAGTCAATTTCGAAGAACATACGAAAGAAGGAAAAGCCTTCAGACATCACATTTAGTTGTGAAACCTCTTCCTGTTTTCACATATGCTTATATAGGTGTTTTGATGTTCTATTAGTTCTTTCAATAACCTTTTTTTTTCTCTCTGAACAAAACCCAGCTTTTCTGAGTAGCTTTCCCATAATGAACTGCAATGCTTATGGAAAAAAAAAAAGAGAACATCATATGGGGAATGAAAAAATCCATTAGCACATTCCAAAAGCATATTATTATAATCAATAACAGTTTATTTTTTTCCCCTAGAAACGCAACATCATTCTGCAGAATGGCCTTTTAAATCTTTGATTTCACTTTAACAGCGATGAAGCAACATTAACCTTTAGACTTTCAGTTTATCTGTGCATAAATAAAGGATTTCTTAAGGAAAACAACACTTGTGTGTAACACCAAGAAAGGTTACACAAGCAACAGCAAACTCAAAATCTGCAGAAAACCCTACGCTGTATATGGACGGGGTACCTGCAGGTTAGCAAGGCTATGGATGTACAGAGATGGCTCTGCTTCCCTAGACTGGGAATTCCTCCATAACAGGCTGGCATATTGTAACCAAGGGGCAGGACTCTGCTCCTGTACTAACGGAGTTGCAGCAGTTCGTACTGGTGGAAGTTCTGGCATTGTCCAGCTCTGTCGTCAGGTAGAACACCCATCTGCACAAAGAATGATTCCTGGCATCCTTGCAGTTCATTTCCCCCGTTAGTGTAATTCCAGGCATTGAAATTTCCTTTCTCTCAATAGCTACAATCCATCATTATAAAAATAAGCAGAACAGAAAAAGCAGAATGGCCAGTTTTGCTTTAACTCCATTGACCTCTCTGGATTTACATTAGAGAAGACTCTGGAGTAATAAATTTGCATTTGCACAATTACCAGGATCATGCTTTAATTCCTCCCACCCCAACTACTATTGATTTCCCATGTGTTAGAGCAGCTCAGTGCAGCTGCTCCAGGCCAACATCAGTGCAGGAGCACACAGGGAGATGTGCTGGTGCATCTCAGTAGAGGGTGGGGGCGGCTTCTGCTGAACCCACCCCATCATTCCTTCCCCCTGAAGCACCAGGGAGGAATGATTCCGGAGCAGAGCCCTGGTATCTGCCATAAAATAGCCTAAAAAAGCAATCAATTTTTAAATGGAAATCGGTGGGATTATAAATATCATCTTGAGCTCTGTGAAAGCAGAAGAGAAGACGTAGGGATACGCAGGGTAACTTCCAGTTCTGAGGTTCCACTTCTGTCTTCAAGGGAAAATCAACAGTGTTCAAGACTATTTTCTTTCCTGTAGCAGGAAGAAGAACTGAGCCAAAATTCATCAAGGTGCAATAAATATTATTAACCTCCTAGCATATAAAAAGGTTGGACAACGTTTTTTGTAGGATGGGGTGAAGCCACAGGAATATTTCATTAATTGTGGATGGCATTCAGAGAACAGCTGTAAAGATCAGCAGAGGAAGTACTCAGTTTGTGTGCAGAATGATGAAAGGATGCTGCCTGCGTGTGTGGGTACGGCAACCTACAGCTCTCACAGGAATGTGGGCACCTTTGAGGAAGCTGCTTTGGTTAGGGCAGTTAATTACCGCTGTGTAATTTGACAGAAAAAGACTGAATTAAGTCAAGGGAAATTGGATAGAAATATAGGCAGCCTGAAGACACAAGCCACGCTTATGGGAACTCTTCTTTTTTGGAAGCAGATCACCCACCTGCCTTTTCCGTATGAAATGAGAGATCTTAAAGATCACTGAAGAGGAGGGAATCAAGAGCAATGCATTTGTTAGCAAGTCATAAATTAGCAAGGAGGAAGCGAGGGGAGCAGAAAAAGAATGAACTTGAATTTCACAGGGGCACAAGGCATCCTGGAACCTCGAGATGCTTGCCTGGTGGCACAAAGCCATCAGCTGGGAGATGCAGAGTCACAAGGCAGCCTTGGCCCTGGAGCTCCCAAGTAATTAACTAGCAATGTGGAGACTTGCTTGGAAGGCTGAGAGTTAAACCATCTCGTGGGTATAATACTTTGTCCTCACAACATGACAGATAAACTTTGGAGGAGGGTAATTGGCTGAAATGGAGAGCAAATAAAGCCTGAGATCATACTCAGTGCTCTATTATTTTCTCATTTAAACTGCCCTGTGTTATTATTTCTTTGAGCAGGGCACGGATGACAGGTCCTGGGTGAGCTGAAGGCCTCTGCCCGTCACAGAATCACTGAACCACAGAAACATTAAGGTTGGAGTAGACCACTAAGCTCACCTAATCCAACCATCAACCTATCACACCATGTGCACTGACCACGTCCCTCAGTGCCGCATCTCCACGATTCCTGAACATCTCCATGGACAGTGACCCCACCGCCTCCCTAGGCAGCCAATGCACCACCATCCTTTCTGAGAAGAAATTTCCAACCTGAATCTCCCCTGGTGCAACTTGAGGCCATTCCCTCTCATCCTACCACTGTTACCCGGGAGAAGAGGCTGAGATCTTTCAGAGAGTTGTAAAAGAGCGATAACTGAGCCTCCCCTTCTCTGGACTGAACAATCACAATTCCCTCAGCTGCTCCCCATAAGACTTGTGCTCCAGACCCTTCACATCTCCTTTGCCCTCCTCTGGACACACTACAACCCATCAAAGTCTTTCTTGTATTGAGGAGCCCAAAACTGAACACGATATTTGAGGTGCAGCCTCACCAGCACTGAGTACAGAGGGAGCCATCCTCAGAAGGCTGAAGTTAGAGGACTTTTCAAAGCAACATTGTCCATCCCATCACACATGAAATCTTCATTCCATCTGCATCAAAGGTATTCTTTCATATGAGCTACTAAACTCTTAAAAACCATTAAAAATACTTTAAATTTCTGGGTTTTTTTTTTTTCTTTAAGATTTTTCTTCTATTTCCAGAACATTAAAATTCTCCCCTCCACTCCTTTTTAGTCAAAACTCTTCACTGAATTCTTCTTCAGTTTATAAATAGTTTTGGTCTCTCTAAACCATCTTTTTTTTTTTTTTTTTTTTTACTTTCATATTTCTAGGGGAAAAAAAAATAGCCTGCTATTATTAGTCACCTACAGCCTTCAATATATTAACTAAAGTATTGTCAAACAACTTCTGTTGCACTATTACTGGGTAGATACCCTATTAAAATGGATATTTTTGCTTTGACCAGTCCCCTGAGGTAAGTTTCTCAACCCCAAGGTTGTGCAATCAGTTAACAAATTATTTTAAGGTCAAAAATACACTTAGAAAAAAAACATTCAGTTTGTTCTCACACAGCTGTGTGCTCCTGGATCTCCTGGATGAGCACAAGCCACCACGTTTGGGTTCACCCAGCAAGACTCCTGGACATAGCACAGTGAAGATATGTGAGAATCTATCCTAATGAATGAGAGCGTGGGTCAGATTAAATTAGAAGAAATGCTACCTACCTGGTGCTACACTGTAACTCAGGGAATTCTGTGTATGGCTGTGTGAGGAGGGAGGTGTTTGGACAAGAGCTGTGACTCCATGTTCCTACCCAGATCTATCTGTACCTGTCTGCCTGGGCCTCCTTTGAGCTGGTTTCTTGGTCTTGCTTCATCTGAGTTATAATTGCAACATCTTTCCTCCGTACTTAATGTAACTTTAGAGTCTATTTAGCAAGTTCAAGCTCTAAATAAATTTTCTACCTTGCAGTACGTGGCAGTTTTCTATGGAGAAGTCTCCCAGCAAACCAATTTAACAAACTGTAATCTGCATTTCCTCATGAGGATGAATCTGGGGCTGCAACTTTTGCCTTCCCCTTGAGCACTCTTCTCTGCTGGTAAAAAGAAGAGACCTCCTTAAGTTTTTTATCCTGTGAAATCACATCACCTATCATTTGCAGGCATGGAGTTTTTCTGCTCGCACATGCTGTCAGTCGTTCTGTGGGGTTATATCTCATGCAAACCAAAATAGGTTCTGATTTGAAATGTTCTTCAACCTGACTGTTCGCATGATAAATGACATAATGGAGTCACATTCGTTAGCAGCAGAAGCAAATTCCAAAATAGAATCAGACAATTACAAAACAAACATTCTGTAATTATCTTTTCTTTCCTGACCGGCTGAACGATGGAGAGAGCAGCAATGTGTGGAGCTCATGATTAGGGCTGGTCATTTAGGCAAGAAAAAATATCGGAGCCAAGCATATTTCATCAATCAAAGAGTGGAAGGAGCAGGTTTCATCTGATGGGACCAATATTGTAGCAGATGTTGATCGTTTCTCCTGGTGTTGACTCCCACTGACTTCCCCTTTTATACACTTAATCTGTCTCCTACATCATTTCATGCAGCCTCCTCTGGCTTATTTTCTTCTGTCTTGTATTAATAATTGATTCCTGTGCTTTTTGGCAAGTGCTTTGGCTGCAGCCATTACCAACACCTAGATATAAATCTTTGGACATGTCATGCTATATATTATGTTACATGTCTGAATACTACAACGAGGTGTTTGCAAGCTGACACGTCCTCAAAAGAACTGCAAGTCTTTAACAGGGCTTCGTTAGTCCTCCTTTGGAGCTCATTAGTTCATTATCTGGCAGTGTAATAGTCTTGTTCTGAGGCACACCATTATTTCAATTACAGAATGACCATAATTAGGCTATCCATTCATTAGGACTTCATAGCTTAGACTACAGATGGGAGCCTGAATGAATCTTAATTAAAAGAAAAATGCTTGTTGTTTAAACATGATCTTAACCTTAAACATTATTTTTCAAGATAAGGGCAAGCACAAGTACCGTTTTTTATACAGCAAGAGTAACACATATTTAATTACACACCCAAGCAAAAGAAACATGCAGGGGAAGAGCATGCAGCGGGATGCTCTTGTGACAAAGCAGTGGTATGGCCCCTGCAGGCTGCTGAAATGGCTCCTGCCTGGTGGCAGATGGGGAGAGAGCTTGGTTTTATTAGGCCATTCTGGAAGGCATTTCATTTTTTGGATGAGGAAGCAGTTTCTTTCAATGTAAAGAACAAAATGTCACTAGGGAATGATCCGAAGGGAAGAATCTATAGTTTAAGGAAGATTGGTTCAAAATATTCAGCACGTATTTATGAGGAGGAAGACACCGCCAACAACTTGACCACAGCATCAAGTTCAGTCCCTCCTGAAAGCATTTACAACAAATGCTGTGGTTAACTGAGCTCCTGGTGAACCCCTGTTTGGCCCTGCAGAGCTCTGCAGATCACTGTCAAGGGGTCCACAGAACAAGCATTGCACCAAGCCATACGCATTGCTATGAGCCCAAAGCACCACTACATGCCCCCACTGTGACACAGCTGGGAAGTCCCACCAGGCTCCTCACCCACAGGGATCCCTAGGGAGCAGATCTGAATGATTCTCTCCCTGCAGCCAGGTGTGCTGGTACTTCTGGAAGCAGCTCATCAAGTTGTTTGCATCTCGGTTGTATTTCCAAAGGGCATGTGCTTTTGTTATTGCTAGCAGCATCTGTCATCTCTTCCTGAAACAACTCTCCAGACGTGAGGTAGATAAATTTTGGTGGCATTGTGGATAAAATCAGCTGCTGCGAGTTTCTGTAACCAAACAAGCAACACTCCAGCCCTGCATTCAACACGGAGTTTAATATGCAAGGCACTAACTTAAGAAATCCATTGTCCCCTTGCTATTAACCTGTAAGACTAGCCTAGAGAAATGTGGAAGCTCCGTGCTTTCCTCCTCCCATCGCTGTGCTGTGCTACAGTGTCCATGGCTGAACTTTGTGAAGTGCTATGAGGCAGAGACAGCTCTGTCTTGTGTTCCCTGCAAGAAGCTGGGGACTAAGGATACAAGCACTGATACTTCATCATCGTGACCTAATGTTATTTAGTAAATGCAAGTACTTAGAAGTGCTTTATTCCAAAAGCACCGGATGATTGATTAAATTTCCAAGAGCTTTTAATGATTGATTTCATCTTTATTGTTTAAGACCAGAAATGAAGTTGGGGGATGTTGCAAAAGGCCAGGAAAACTGCAGGAAACATGGACTTAAAGTCACTTAAAATGCTAAGGAGCATCTGATTTTCCCCTCCTAAGGAGAAACATCTGATTTTTTTAAGTTACATCTTTTATCAGGCAGTAACATTGAACTTGTTCTGCTGGTAGAAGGGAAAAATTAGCCTGGTCTTCCTGATTTCTATGTGCTTAACAGATTATGCGATATCAGACCAAAGCTTATTGCTTAAAGGATCGTGGGAAGTGGTCTGAGGATGCAATAGAGAAGTGGAAGTGCTGGGGCAGACGTGGGACTTCCTGTGATCATCATGGGGTGAGCAGAGTGATGGCTTGTGCCCACCTGCCCAGCTGGCAGACAGAGCTGTGCCTGGAAGAACTGGGAAATGTCTGGCTTTGGGCATGAATCAAACCAGTGAAGTATTGGTCTAAGCCCACTCCAAATCCAATTTGGGGCATTTTGCCTATTTTCTGACAAGCATCCTCTCCTGGTTTCATGCTGAAGCACTCCCAATGCAATGTTGATGGGTTTATTGGAAGATCTATGCAAGAGTTGAACTGAAAAACATAGTTAGGTTCTGAAAAATACTGTTACAAAATCAAAATTTATAAAAATAGGTTACAAATATAGAAATCAATCAGCTCTTTTCTTTCCTTCCTTTTTCAAAATGTCTTTTTCACTCTTTTGAAACAAAATGGCTATGGCCTTCATTTCTCCATTTTTTTTCCCCAAAAAGTGGAAAAATTAAAAAAAAAAAAAATCAGAAAACTCTTTATTTCCATAAAGAAGTGATTGTTTTCAGCTGTGATTTTCTAACTGAGAACAGAATTAATGAGTGAAAAAGAGCACTTCATAACGCGTGTGTGTATGTGTGCGTGTCTGTGTACAGATATCATATTGCTTATTTATTATCTATGTTGCAGAAGCTTATTAGAAACAGGTCTTTATCCTTTTCTTTGAAAAATACTCACCTGGAAAAACTACTGTCTCTCTGCTTTGCTCCATCCAGGGGCTTGAGTCTCTTCAGGTGACCCCACATGAAGCTTCAGCGCGGTGCCACAGCCTCCATTGTGCACCTTCTGGGAAAGATGATCAAAATTTCTCCATTTCTGGAGTTCACGATGACCCAGTAACCTAATAAAGATCTCCACTCAACGTCCCTTCCCAAAATACTCCCCGAAGTTTTAGTCATCATTTCACATAGCACCGAGTAAATGTTTCTCTTCCCATCAATGGCATGATGGAAATTTACTGCATTATGGTATGTAGCAGAAGCATCATGCTACAAAATGCAGTACAGAGACACAGGTAATTATGGTATCCTTGAGTTATCTCTGCCAGGAGAGAGGAAAGCAGTTCAATTTCAAGCCTAATGAGATTAATTTGCATGTCACTTTTATTGAACCTTTTGTGATTCTGCTATTCTCTCCAACCTTCCACTAATAAACAGTGTTATTATATATAACAGGGAGCATTTCCATGTCTCTGAGCACAATGTGGCTGGAGAAAATAGATTTCAGCTTGATTATTTGAATATTTTCCCATTTGCTGACCAGGCATTAGTGTTCAAACCTGTTTGGTTCAGGTTTCCAATCATGGCTCCTTAGCAACTGAAGTAATGTTAAATTAAATTGATAAATGATGATCTGGAAAAAAGAAAAAAAAAAAGAAAAGAAAAAAAAAAAAGAACTCCAGCAGAGAGATTAATCTGTGATGCCCTTTTAGGAAAGATTTACAGGATGTGATGTGCATTTGCTATCTGCCAAGAGCAATTCTTCAGTATCTGAATACACAAGCTTTGCAGAACTGCTTTCTGATGGAATTAGATCTGCTCTCCCTTCCCACACAATGCCTACCTTTCCTGGGAGCCTCCTCTCTCTGCACACTCAGAGCGAGGGATCAGTGCTGCAGCCAGAGCAGGACTGCAGATGCTTTCCCTGGGCTGAGCTTTCCAATCATTTATTTCCTTCAGACTATCCTGACATGTGCCACTGCCCTGCCATAACTCCCAGCTTCATCACCATGAAGTCGCTAGTAAAAAACTACTTGTTTTATACCCTCCAGTTGCCTTTTCCTTTTCACTGACTGCTTTACATCTCAGGCAGTCCTTCTGACATGTGTGCTTCATCAGTTTGTGACAGGAATATGGGTCAATGGACGAGCTCTGAATAAACAGCAGGAGCCTAACGTTGGAAATAGGGATTGCTCTGCTGAGCACAGTTCTGGCATCCCAGTTCTCACAATGACCAAAGGAAAGTGAAGGGAGAGAATTCAAGTTATGTTTCTTCTTCATCTCTGTTAATGTGAATCAAGTTTATGCATCAGCATAGAAAGGCTTTCCAAAAAACACACATTTGTTCTGTAAATCCTCCTTTTCCACAAACATGTCCAACTCCTTTCAGAATTGTGCTCTTGTCCTCAATAATATCCAGCAGCCTTGTATTTCACAGGGCATTTACACACTGGCTGTAAAATCTTTTGATGAGCTTTAGAAGGTTGGATTAAAGTATTTGACACCAGTGAACTACCTGCCAGTTGGCTGCCTCTGCCTTCTAGCTTCATTTCTTTCTGTTGTTTCTATCAAGCAAATTCTTGGCCACAAAATGTTTAACATTTTGCCTTGAGAATGGCAATGATTTTCAAAAGATTATCTTCAGAATGAAACAACAATCCCATCTGACATCCACCAAATCTGTTCCCATGGGACGGCAGAGTCTTGGGTTATGCCATAAGCCTTTCTCCTGGAGCCATAAAAATTGGCAATGGAAGCAGCCATGTCCAGTTTAGCCCATCTGTATCTGGTTGAATTTCTCCATCTCTATGCTAACTTTTCTATCTGCCTGCCCTGACAACACAGACATGAAAGTATTTTCCTCTCCCCTTCTTAACAGGTTTTGCAGCAGGACTTATTCCTTCTTATCCTGCAAGCAAAACTTGTAGGTTAATGAAAAGTTTATTTGCTCCTGAGAGTCACTCCTTGTCTTTCTCAACAAATCTTTGATCCTAGCTCTCCAGGGGCAGTGACTTATATTTTCCAACACCTCTGTGATGTGACAGATGTCCTTGGTCCATATGCAGCCAAAACCTCTCTTCTGGTTTGAAAGCATGGTCTTTCTAGCATTATTTGCCTGAGAGATTGCAAAAGGCATGGGGTGCCAAACAAGGATACGAAGCTCAGCTGACCCACTGATTTTAGTGGAGTGGAATTACTTCAGTGCAACACTTCCACTGTTGGCGTTTCTATTTACTTTTGGTAAATGACACAAAAATACTCCTAGACTTCCTATTATCCCCAAGAGAGCAGTTGTTATGCCACTGAGCAGAGGTTGTCACTCTGTCTCACTTTAATTTCACCACTAGCGAGCTCTGTATGTAGCGTTTTAAATGGAGCATCATGTTGCCCCTGCTCCATGCTGTCTTTAAGCTCTTCATGCAGACTGCTGCCCTATCACATGCTGACATGATGCTGGAACTTACTGTCCTTCAGGGAAGATGGTCTCCATGCAAAAAACACACCTGGGGCAATTCTAGGTTTATTGAATCGTCTTCAACCTCAAGAGATAACATGTGTTGTATTTTATGTAGAAAACAATTTTCCCTGTCAGATGAAGTCTTAGGGCAGAGTGTCCCTTATTTTATATAGCTGTTTGTGCATTACTCTATCTTGGGATTAATGGTGATGGTGTAATTTAGATTCTGTAAGAACTGGAGGCAGATGGATTTACAGAGTTATCAGTCTAGCCACATACAGGCAGCTTTGCTTTAATTGAATTTAGTGCTGGGGAAAGGAAGAACTTGATGAAAAGAAATCTTTCTCCAGCCTCAAGAAAGAAAAGGTCCAGCTAAGGCAGGAGCAGCACATTTTGCCTTATTACCAGTGCAGGATGGCAGAGGAGCAGTGCATGGACACACAGTGGGAGCAGGGGAGCACAGGCAGGAGTGGTTTGCTGCCTATGGTGCCCATTCACACTGCATCTCTATCCATCAGTCCCATTCTCATGGCTCCAAAAACAGGTGGATCTTTGTAGTGTGTTTTGAGCCTTCTCAAGCGCTCTGAAACATAACAGTGACTTTCTACAAGTTCAGGAAAAACAGCTGACCAAGCAGAGAAGACAGAATCCTTAATGCTTCCATGAGTTATGCAAGGTGAGCTTGGTCCTTCTTGGATGGGGAGGGAGAGAGAAAAAGAATTATGTGTGGCCCAACAGCAGGGAAATATCTGTCTTACCAGACACGATGGAGTTCAACCACAAAATAAACTCCGCTCTCCTATTAGTGGGTCTGTGTGCTTGACAGGTAACCACCCAGAAAGAATTAGCTTATGGCCATTCACCCACTCGTGTAGGCCGCCTAGGACATGTCACATACAGTGATGCTGAGACAAAATGAGCGCTCATGGAGCTGTTGGGTTCAAATCTCAAGTGGGAGAGGGCCATCACCCAGAGCAAGGCTGGCTCCTCAGCTGTACCTAGCCTGGCAGAAACACACATCTTGGGCTGCCTTGCTCCAAATCTGTTTTGGCAGGAGATTTGTGAATACATCGCCATGTGCCATTTCAAGCTTCATTTGAATAAGCATCCCATATAATAGACTTTTATAGCTCTCTTTCTGTGAATTCTAAATTAACGCAACTCATTAAAATGTTCCAAAGTTTTATGTAAATAACTAATTAGCATTTGAGAAGGAATAGTAAATTCACAGATGGTTGTGCTCCATTTGGGAACCACTTTTCTCTCCTTGGCTGTGGCCGGTGCAGAGGTGGGCCTTTGGTGCAGCATCCTCCATTGCAGGAGCTGACACTCAGATTTTTGCCAGGTGGTCCAAGAAGAAAATGTTCCCCTAGAAAGCCTTTTGGGTATGCAAGAGGTGATGATTCATGTGTGAAGCTGAGCCTCAAGACTCCTGCAGTCCAGGCCCAGCACTGCCACCAGATCCCTGGATGCTGTAACCAAGCATCCCAAAAGGCACATAAGCCTAAATATTTTCTTTGTCTCTTATAGGACTGGGTCCAACCAATATTTGTGAAGTGCTGGATGGACTGAGGGTGAGGTGGTGCAGCAGCAGTTCCACATTTGTCTTTCCTAGGCATTTCCCCCTTCTTGCTAGGAAGATGCTGCTTGGCCAGCGGGAAATTCAGAGAGCAGCTCCAAGAGTCAGTGAAGAAATCAAAGGGTGAGGTGCAAGGAACAGGTCATGAAGGAAGCATGCCCATGGCTGGACAGAAAATAAAGCGTCCCCACCCTAGTCCTGCCCATGCTGCTTAATTCTGCCTAGGGAGCATGAGGCAGGATGGTCCCAGCATCCCACCCCACGCATCAGCTCATCATGTTCCAAGCAGAACATCTGAATTTTTACCTGTAACAAGGGGAAAGTCAGAGAGCAGCTTGCTGTAGTTGCATTTCTTGAATCCATAAATACTGATAGAAATCCTCCCTGTTTCTGGGTTTGCAGCTATTTGGCTGCAGCTTGTCCTGAGCTGCTTTCTGCTTGCAAGAAAGGAGGATCTGAAAGCTCTGCTCAGGAGGATTGGGGACAGGCTAAGACCTCCCAGCAACTCTAAATAAGCCCATAAATGATACCTGGCAAAAACTGAAGATGGAGGACATGGCCACGGCCATGGCAATAACCAATAAGTATCTGGAAGAGCTGGGGAAGCATGAGGCTGAAAGGGCAGCAGTTATCCTCATTGGAGGGCACATACATAGCCCCTGCAACAGGGCAAAGCCCCACACAGAGGGCTTTCACAGTGACATAGAGCACATGCCAGCTGCTAATGACCTGCAGCCATAATGTATTTCAGCCTTCATTGCTAAGTGGTTCTGCCTGGAAAATTGACTCGAAAATGTGTTTCAGGATGTGCCAGATATTCTCATGCTAATTTCCCAGCCAAAACCTCCCATGTGGTGTCCAGTGTGATATCAGTAACTCAAAAGAAGGAAAAAATGAAGCCTCTATCTGCTTTCAAGCAATTTATTCTCCTTTTGTCTTTTTACTTCCTGCAGCTAAGTAAATTACACGGATTAAAATACAAAAGGCATTTAATTTTTTAACTGTAATTTCTTCTCTCCTGGCAGCAGAGTAACAAAAATAAAGAAAAAAAAAATGAGAGAGTGAGAAATTAAGAAAAAAAGAATTTAAGCGCAAATACCACTTCTAATGTTTAAAGTACAAATGCAGTTTCTACTGATTAAAAGTAAAAGGACCTGTTTGAGCACAAAGGCACAGCAGCAGACTTTGGAATTCAAGTAGCCTCAAGCAGCCCCAGTTTCATATCAGAAACCTTGAAGGGAAAATTTCTGCTGGTGATTACTGTGTTTTCATTTCTGGTATACTCAATTTTTCTCTTTATTCAAGCTCCTTTTGGTTTTATCAACTTTATGCCCACTTCTGCTTTTATATTACCAAGTCTCAA
This sequence comes from Centrocercus urophasianus, assembly GCF_019232065.1. Classification (NCBI taxonomy): domain Eukaryota; kingdom Metazoa; phylum Chordata; class Aves; order Galliformes; family Phasianidae; genus Centrocercus; species Centrocercus urophasianus. Next base: position 9,997,220 of record NW_024884744.1, on the reverse strand, counting down.
GTGTTATACAGTCTTTTGAACTGATCTCTGACGTACCCTGTGGAAGGAGAGCCATCAGGAGAACTTGTAGGATGGAAGAAGGGTCTCTCATGTTTTTCTGGTTGAGCTGTAATACACAGAAGTGGCTATGTGCAAAACTGGTGACAGAGTTGGGAGTTATCTCAAGTCCTAATGTCCAAGCTAGGAATAAGAGAAGCCAAACTGCCATTCATTCCTCAACTGCACTAAATCTTATAATGTAATTCTGAGTATTGAAGTCTCCCACTTTCTATGTAAAGGAGTTTCAGGTTGGATGTAAGGAAAAAATCATTCTCAAAAAGAACGGCAGCGCACTGGCACAGGCTGCCCAGGGAGGTGGGGGAGTCACTGTCCCTGGAGGTGTCCAAGAGCTGTGGAGATGGGGCACTGAGGGACGTGGTCAGTAGGGATGGTGGAATGGGTTGAGGTTGGACTGCATGATCTTAGTGTTCTTCTCTAACCTTAATGATTCTATGATTCTACATGAAATAAAACCAAACAACTTCCAGGCTGAGCCCAAGTCCTGTTATCTTGACAATTTTTTATTTCTCAGGGTGCAATTGAAGTTTTCAGAACAATTCTCACTGAAAGGGGAGAAAAAAACACTTTCCTCAATTCTTACCTTTCTTTTTTCACTGTGGGAGCAGAGTCAGTACCAGAGTTGTAGGCATACACAAGACACATGTTGCAAAGGTGCACTTATAAAAGCTGCTTGTCCTGGTAAATCAGAGCAAGACTTCCTGCCTAAACTCTTTTATATGTGCCCAATATTTCAGTTGTTGCAGTACCTATTTCTCAGGTGTTCATTACAGGGCTGGTACAGGAGTATCTGGAAAAATTTGCAGCTGTTTCTCACAACAGTTCAGTGAACTTTATACTTTGGGCAGTTTTCTAGTTTGAACTTCCATAAAAGTGCAAATTAAGGATCTGGGGACTCCATGGACACTTAAATGTTGAAGACAGCTTTCTGTTGTCTTCAAGGAGGTTCGCCCTTGTCTGCAACATGCACTCACCTGCAGGAGAAATCCCTTTTGTGAATAACGAACTTAAAAGCAAATTCCTTTTCCTTTAGCTTTCTGCCACGCAAAATCCTTCACCACTCCCCCTTCTCTGCTGGTGCACTCAGCCACACTGCCAGGCTGCTTTGGACTGCCAGGAACAGCAGCAAGCGACTCAGATGTGAGGGTGACCTGCAGAGCCTTGCTCCTGGGGAAGATGCGGCAGAACAACGTTGTCCTTGTTTGCACTCATTTAAATGAGTGCCCGAAGTTCTTCCTTCCCCCTGTGCAGCACATCCCCCGCACAGGCTCACAAAGGGCCACATTCATCAGTGAGCAGCAATGAGCTATAATCCTTCTGAAAGACATCAAGTTATGCCAGCTCTACCAGGGCTTGTGGTAAGGAGTTCATCCTGCTCAGCTCGCACAAGACTGGAGCAGTCTCTGCTGACTTCCGTACATGTTGGTCTGGGGTTCTAAGAACCAACTGGGGTAACTTCCATGGGATGGGAAAGGACTCCTCAGGTCAGTCCTGCTGAAATGGTTACATCTCAGTGACTTCCATCTCACGTTCCTCCCACAGACAAGATGCTGCACAACCCCACTGCTCTGCATGTTCCCTGCCCTTCCAGCCTCCATTCACCCATGGCTGGCTTGCTCCCCTTTGTCCCCATGCCAGTTCTCCCTAGTACTGGTTTATCCATCTCAGTGAGTTTGTAGGGAGCAAGCAGGTCTTCACAGCTTTCATTCTGTGAGAATCAGAACCAAGCTCCTTTAGTTCTCTTGTTAAATGGAGGCAATGTTCACCACCTGATCCTCCCTGTTACCCTTGCATTAATCTGAATTTAACAGCCCTGAATCTTCCAAGAACAGAATGGGAAGGATGATTGCAGCCTGGCTGAACCAGACACCAGGAACACAGCTGGAAAAGCAAAGATCAAGCCAAGCACAGCAGCAAAGCCTAGCAGGGAGGTGAAAGCTCCCAGGGGACTTGGGCTGCAGGAAAAACTGATTGTGGCAGTGATATGAAAACACTGAGACATAAAAAAAAGCCAACACATGCTTAATTAACTACTGTTGGTTGACTCCAGGCTGTCCTGCCTTTCCTCATCTTCCTTGCACATCATATTTCATTCCTGTTTTCTCCATCCTGGTCATCCTTCCTAAATTCTGTATTTATGTCAGATCCACTTCTCCCTTTTCTGCTTCTCTTTTCTTAATTTCCTTACTGGAAAAGTCATGACCCCATTCTGGACCCTTGTGGGAGGTCAGACTGCAGCAAGGTGCCTGCTTTCTTGGAAGGCATCACTAGCAAACACCAAATGCTCTGAAGGCTGATGAGGAGATTTAAATGGGCTTAAACTGCTAGCTGGGCTTATCAGGTCTTAAGGGTTCTGAGTGGACTCCTGTTCATTGATAAATCACCTCCACCTCTCACCAGAATCCAGAGGTCCCCAGTTTGTTTCTAGCAACTTTGTCTCAAAACAGAAGTATGAGTGAAAATAATCATGACGCTCAAGCAAATAAGGTAGGACCACTCTTACAGGGCACATACATGCAAGAGTGAGCTAAGTTCCTGACATTCAGTCTGCTAATCTGAGCTTGGCCCTGCCAGGTGTGATCCTCCCCAGATTCCTCCTGTCTTTCACTCTTGCATCCCCTCTCATGGAGCCCAGCAAGAGCCAACCAGTAGAGGCAGTTTCTGCAGAAACTCTAATCATCCTTTAGGTGATCCTGGAGTCGTACATCTTCTTCCATCAAAAGGCACAGGCACTTTAAGCAAAAGAGATAATGGACAGTCATAAATTGCCGTATGCTCCAATAGCCCCCGCTGCTGTCGGGGAGATGCATTTGTCACCTAGCAACCATGTAAGGTGATGAAGAAATAACAGATTTTTAAGCTAATGGCCACAAGTTAACACCTATCAGAGAGCAGCCTCCAAAGTCCATTGATGAGGTGAGGTAACTGGCTGGGGAGGAAGGAGATGCCCAACTTTTTGTCAGAAAGTGGCTGAGGAGAAATTTTTTCTACGTATCCACTCATATGTATGCATGGGTAGATAAATGCATATGTATATATATTCTTACAGAGGTAAATAATAAAAAGTCTGGATGAATCCCTCAGACTGGAAATAGCCCCGGACACAAGGCTACCCAGAAGAAGAGTCTCTTGGTACTGCAAAGCCCCAAAGGCAGCATCATGGCAGAAAGCAGAGGACAGGGAGTTGGTAGGAGGAATCATAGCTTCCCACAGGACTCAGTGCAGAGCTCCTCTCAGCATTGTGTCAGGTCCTAGCCTGCTCATTAGAAACCTCTGTATGGGACCAACAAATGCTTGCCTCTAAGCCAGGAACCTGGCGAAATTGGCGAAAGTGACGAAATTCAATTTTTTCCCTTTTCTTCTAGAAACCAAGACCAAGAACGGAAGCTATGCATTATTTTTCAGTACTGAGAGCTAATCGTAGTACCTGCCCCTCTAAGTACTGTGGATGATGCATTGGGTAGCTGTAAATTGGAAGCACTCTGGGCTCTGGCATTGGCACGCAGACAGAGGCATCTCACTGGAGCACAGGAGGGAGCTTTGAGGGAAGTAATTGCGAGAGGAAGAAATCTGAAATTAGTGCGCTGATGGATGATCTCTTTGAAGCCTGAAATTGTAAGAGTCACAAGGTTCCCAGCACGGCTTTGCACATTTTTATACTGCGGGGTCTTTTTCTTTTTAGAAAACAGATAAGAAATTGGTTTGGCATTTCACTGTTGAACAAAATCAAAAAGGATTGGACTGAATGAAGGCAACAACACGCTCAGGCCATTTATATTGTGTAGTGCATCTACTTAGCAGCATTAAGAGAGGTGCTTTCTCAGAAGGCATCATTTCAGCAGCTTGCCTTTAATTAGCAGTGAGCTGAAGTGCGTGTTTGAGAAGACCAGGCTTTATGCAAAGCACTAAAAATAAATATCAAACCTGGCTTGAGCACATGTATCAGAGTCGGTTAGAAATCTTGACCTCTTCGCTGAGGAAAAACCATGGAGACATACCTCAAGATCAGCTTAGCTCTGTCAATCATTACTGAAGTAATGGCACCACAACATAATGCTTAACTTCAGGAGCGACTGGTAAACATATTCACAGCAACACTCTTTGTGTTAAACCTGGAAGAGCCGTAGCTAATGGTGCGTCTCGGCCACGGGCTGTAAGCTTCCGTGACAACCTATTATTGGCTACCAAACAACCTAGCATCATCCCCGCTTTGTGGTGATCAGAGATTCAATGCAAACTGTGTTCCATCCCAGTTTTAACGACATGATCCAGGTGTAGCTATCAGTCAGTGCGAAATCAGTGCTTGCAACAAAATTTGGTATTCATGAAAACCACTTCAGGTATGCCTTTTCCTGATGCATTGTCTTCTGCAACCAACCCCAGCAGCTGCATGCAGCAGTGGTGGTGCTGGTAGAGGTGGGTTGGATAGAGGCTGACTTCATGCTGAGATCAGAGGCGCAGTGCACAGAGGCTTGAAGGCAGCATTGCTCTTCCTGCAGTGACAGAATTGCAGCTAAAGGCACCATGTAATGAAAGCATATCCACAAAATCTGGTGCTTCTTTGTTTGTAGAAGGTTCCGCTAAAAACAGCCGCAGGTTAATATGGAACTAAGATTCAGCAACAGGAATTTGTAAACACCTATGAAAATGCCAAAACACCTGCAAGGTGTTGACCTCAAACTAGTGTTCATTTAACTTGTAGCAGCAATTAAAGTGTGTCCATGCAAACCCTAAGTTTGTTTCCTGGCTAGCAGTAATTTCCAAAGGGTGTGAAGCCTTTGGGCAGCGTGCTCTGTGGTCAAAGGCACAATGTGCAGAGAAGTTTTAAAAGCTCCAAACCGCTGCCACAAACAAAGCTCTTCCTGCATCTCTTCAGTTAGTGATGCAGAGACCCAGAGTTTTGTGTTTCACTTCATGGATCATGGAAGCTGGAGTTCCGTATTTTATCTTCTTCCAGGTAACCAAACCCTTCAGTGCAACCAGCAAGATGTTAGGAGTTTTGCTGGGGGGAGGATTCAATTTTTATTGAGTTTAATCAGTATCCTTTCCTTTCAACTGACTTCTTTCTTGGTGGGGTGACCTGGTAAATTTGAGGTAGGTTTAATATTCACATCATTTCCAAGTAAAGAAGAGAAAGCTTTAATACCTTAATTTTTTATTCTCTCTATGGTTACTGAAATGGAAGAGCACAAGTCTTCAGCAGCAAGGGTGGGCGTTTGGCTGCATTGATGGATTACTGACCCAGAGAGATGCACTTTGCTGCAGCTCAACCATGCGATGGTAGTGGGGCTGAAGTAGTTTGGAGAATGATAAAGGAGAGCCCAAAGGTTGTCATTCAGCCATGAAGAATACTCAGGGCGCACGCAATTGCAGCAATCGGCTGTCTGGTTTTGACCTGTTATTCTAATAACCAGCTGAAGTGCAAAAAAATTAAAATATTCTGCACCAGGGTGCATGTGTGACACAGCAAATTAGCTCAATTTTCAAAGGACACGTCTGGAAGAGTTCATTTTGAAGCTTCTGTTTTTTTCCCTCTTCCTCATTCAGGTTTCAGCCGCTCGTGAAATTCCACAGATAATGAGAGACTCATTATACCTACAGAGCTCTGGCGAAACGAGGGGCTGATTGTGCCCCCATCACAGCAAAGACAGTGTGCACAGGATTAAATGGACTATAGAGATCTGTGATTTCTTGCTCTTTACAAGAAGTCCTGTTAATTAGAGACATAACATGAAACCTCTCAAATATACATATTTGGTACAAATTTCTAATCTTCAACAGAGCTTTCTAGCTTCACTCAAAGACAGAAATCTCTGCACCCTTCAGGCTTATAAAGATAGAAATCCAAGTAATACAATGGTTTATAAATTATGTTGATACATTTTTCCAAGAAATACATCTTAGCTCTTCCATCTTGTTTATTTTTTCTTGGTGTTCTTGCAATTCTATATCTGATCTGAAGGGTTTTTTTTTTCGTAGCAAAGCTTGAAATGTTGTAACACACCTAATGCAAATTGTCTAAAGATTGTCTGAAGATTGAATTGGGTTTAATCTTGCTGATGAACCAGTCCGGTTACTTTTTGCCTAGATAATCTGAAACTGAAGCTAAGGTCAACAAGGCTTACAAAAGTAAACTTGCTTGAGCAGAAAGTAGAAAACATACCTGAAGAACAAGTTTCGGGTACACATATTTGCAATTGTGAATACACATACCTGAAACGTGACTCTGGGAATGATGCACCACTACTATCCAGAAATAGAAAAATGCAAGGGAGAGCACATGTCCAGTCGCAACAGCCCCAATTTACAGCTACATTCACAATTACCTACTGGAAAATAGCTGCAAACCAGTAATTAGGCACAGGAAATTCTTCAGCTGACATTTCTGAAGAATGGAGCCCAGCTCTGTAAGCAGATCTCTGACACTGCTCCTCTCCCAGCTCTCAGCCTTCCCTTTGCACATAAAAGGAAGAGCGTTCCCCTTGCTCTAGCTTTCATCTTCAAACTATTGAATTTATCGAGCTGCTGGGGAGATTACCCCCTGATTTCAATAGTGGCTCAGAGCACGGACACACGGGGATGGGAGCAGGGAGAGGAGCAATTTCACCCATGCAGTTGCACTTCTATTGCTCTTCCCTCCAACTTCCCGCTCCAAGACAAAATTGGTCATTACAGTGATTTCAAACGGAACAACAACAAAAAGTATGATTTGCCCTCTCTGATTTCCATGTATGTTTTCAGCCAGCAGGCTCTGAGCCCGACTGTGAGCCTGGTGAGAGGTGAGTGTATGTATCTCTGTGCTTTGGGGGTTGGACTCGATGATCTCTGGAGGTCCCTTCCAACCCCTACAATTCTGTGATTCTGTGATTCCCACCCACTCCTACTGCAGGCTTCCAGCAATGGCTTTCCTTCCCAGAGTGAAAAGGGAAGCCAGCAGCTCTTTGTTCCCCTGCTTTTTCAGCAAAAAACACAGGTGGTGGGTGCTGCTGTTGAATGGCAAACCAGTCATATGCATATCATCAGCTTCTGCTCCCATCTAAACTTGTGATCCTGCTCCCTCGATGGAGGAAAAGTTCTCAGTCATGCGCTTACTGGTGATGCATTTCTTCATGCTGATGGAAAAGCATTGGAAACTATCTGGTTCATATACATTGGACTGAAGCTTCTTTTTATTTTCCCTTGTTAGGTGCATCAAGCAGAACGATGAAAACTTTAGCAGCTGGTATGTGTGGTAAGTTTCAGATCTGTTCCAGAGAGAAAGCTGGCAAATAATATTACGTGATGGATATATGAGAGAAAGGCATTAAGAGAGACAGAGAGCTGGAGAGCATTGCTCCTGGGTTGTCCCTGTATTCTGTCTTTACTGACTAATGGGAGTCATTAATCCATAGCTTCACTGTACACTGACAACAGAGACGGGCAAACCTGATGAATGATTTCTGGGAGAAACGCTTGAATTCCAGACAGCACTCATCACTGAGAGATGTTGGTTTCCCGGGACTTTGATCATGTCCAGCACACTGATGGAGAAAATGCAACATTTAACAGCTATTTGCAAAATACATTAATGAATATGTTAATTTGAAGACACGCAGCCATCTGTTGGTGCTGCCCGCAGATGGTGATGGAACTGTTCCTCTCCTGCTGCCTCTGCCTCAGGTTCCTGACACTGTTTCTTCTGGCCCTGCTCCTGTCCTGTGGGATCTGCTGCTGCCTGCAGTGCTGGCTGAAGTGGAAGAGCAGCCTCCAACCACGCACTCTGGCCGTCTTTGCACTCAGCAGCTCAGATGCTTTCTGTGGTTAGTCCTACTTCCTGCCTCCTGAAAGATCCCACTGGTCCCCTACCTGCTGGTTCCATCCAAAACCCAGCACGAGGTGGCCAGCTGTGAGTGGCAACCAGGCTGCATCTGGGTGAACAGTGCAGTGCCCAAGCTGGGCACCTTGGGTTGATGATTGCACCATAGATTGGAGGGCTTAAGCGAGTCACATCCACGTTTTTTTCCCCAGCCAAACCTTCAGCTGAACCCAGTGCTGTCCGTGTATGTCTATATGTCCCAAAGATGCCAAGTTGGGGCTTGGCCATTCTGACACTGGAGGGATGAGGGACCTTCTCCTTGGCACCTGGCGGCCCCTCCCATTATGCGAATTGAATTTCTCACCTCCCTGGTCAATATAAGCCATCCCAGCAGGTATCTCAATGGGCTGATATCTGTCAGGAAAGTTTCTTGGTAGATGCTGCTTATTGCAGTAACCACCCCCACATTCCCCTAGAAACATCCAGAATTTGGGGAAGGGGCTATAAGGACTGTGTGTAATGCCCAGAGCTGACCTGGAATACTGCCAGCAGGCTGGTCCAGGCACCAGCCTCTCCAAGAGGAATAAAGCTCATTCTATGATTAAGCTAAGCCCTTCCCAGAGGAAGAACTGCCTGCTTTCTGGGTGGTCATGAGCTACGTCTCCATGGGGAGGATCCACCCAAACCCACCCAGATTCCTCAGTTCTCACTTCTAACATCTGGAGTTTGAGAGGCTTTGGTGAGAGGCTTTGTGATTCACGAATCACACCCATGCCTTTCTTGTTTCCGAGTGGTTTGACAGCTCATCCCCAGCTCACCCCTCTTTCCCCAGAGCTTGTCCTTCTCTGCCTGCTCTACATTTACTGTTTTGCTTTCTCCCCAGCGAGTGAAGCCCCTCAGTGCCCATTTGCCAGATCTCCAAGCACCTGCGTGAACGTGGAGAGGTCCTCTCCTGCCCTGCAGCTCAGCCCTGGGGGAACTGAGTTGCCTCCATCTTATGAGGACATAATGAAGGAAAATAAACACTAGAAACCACTTGTTGTCTTTCTGCAGTTTGTAGAATCATGGAATCATAGAATATCCCAAGTAGGAAGGAACCCATGAGGATCATAGCGCCCAACTTCTTGTTCCACCTGGTTCATCAGAGAACTTCCATCGTGTTACAGTAGTGAGAGAAAATCAGCCAAGATCCTAAAAAGCAGCACATATTTCACATGAGCCTAAGAAAAGAGACCAAACGCAACACAATAGATGCCAGAAGCATGTGTTGAATCTGTCACAGGGGCTCGTGCTGACATTTTGATTGGGCTTTTGAATTTTGAGAAGCTCAAACTGAAAGATCTGTGCCCAGGGTTTTTGGCTCAGCCCACAGATTTCTTTCTCGAGCTGGTGCAGCCCCATGTGTGTTAGGAATGAATGTTGATAAATGATTCGATAGTTACTTCTCAAACTTGAGCTGCCTCCTTCATTCGGCGCGGTGCCAGCAAACACCCTCTGGCAAAGTCATGTTGTTCTAATACATTGTAATGCAATCATGCCACTCTGCGATGAAGAATCGTTTGCCACATTTAAAATATTTAGCACAGCATATCAGATTTATCTACTGCAGAAGGCAGCAAAATTTACAGCCAGGAGAAGGAAAGCAAAGGATGGGAGTTACAGGGGAAATCTTGGCAGCTGCAAAACAAACAAAAAAAAAGGGAGTTTGCTCACTTGAGCTGTTCTTAATTTAATGGTGACTGACCTGCATTCACAACTCTTACACTACTGTACCTAAAGGCCTTGTATGGCTCAGGACCCACACAGTACCCACACAGTCTCTCCCCATGGACAGAAATCATGGAGTCAGGGATTTGATGCTCTGTCACAGGAATTTATTAGGAAAAAAAAACTGTTATTATTTTCGCTGAGGTGACCACTGCAGACAATGGGGAGAGAACTCAAGAAGCTCTCCAGACTGGCTTGCTCCCAGGCAGAATCAGCTCTACCCAAGCCATTCCTAGGAGGCATAACCTGCCTAGTTCTCAAATTGCGGAGAAAAGATGCAGAATTTCCCCCTTACTAGGATTCCAGATGAAAGCGAAGATTTCCTTTATTTTCCATGAGCACTAAGACTGGGGTCAGTTTGACCTCTTTTCCTCTGCTCTCTCAGTGGTGGCTGCATTCAGAGCCCTGTGGTGCAGAAGCCAAAGGTAAATGCCATACTCAGCATGTGCCCAGGGAATTGCAAGCAGAGCACCTGGGTTCATTTTAGGTGGCACGAAAGACAAATACTACCCCCAAGAGCAGTTCCCCAGCCTTAGGGTAGGAGTAGTACCCATTACCCTGCTCAGGGAGGAAACTGGGAAGATAAATCCACCGAAGGTTATGAAGTGCTCGCATATCCTCTTAATGAGGCTATATGAGTACCTCAGGTAGATAAAGAATAATAGCATATTTTGAGAGACAAATTCTCCGCCAGCACCACTACAAATTATCTCCATAAAATCTTATTTTAGAAACAGCTTTAATGTTTGACTCTCGTATGAGAGGAAATAAATGTTACTGTAGCAAAATGAATGCTTGTGCCAGCGGGCTGAAATATTACGGGGTTTATTAATAAGGAAAATTAGCAAGTACGGAGTCAGCCAGCAGAGAAGTTGAGCAGTCCCTGAGTGTCCTTTCCCTTGCTGAACTGCAGGTGATTAGCATCTCTCAGGAACAGATCTTTTATACACATAACTGCTTCCACTACTCAGCCCCTTCAATTTATGCCCTGAAGCATGAGATTTGATTATGTTTGTCACTTCAGCTTGCACAGCCTGCTAGTGGGCATTAAATCAGCCGCCGCTTCCTTCCAACCTCTGCGCGGCATTTGCTGCGGTGACCCTTTGGTGGAAGTGCACTCCACAGGCTGTTTGCATTACGTGCTGCATAAAACACTGCCCTCCTCTGCTTGTTAACTGCTCACCCCTAAATACACAGCCATCCCCTAATTTCACTGAATGTCACCTTCTAATCAGATGACCAGAGAGGCTAACAAGAAAGGAGAGCTCTGTTCAGTGCCTTCATCACTCTGAATCCCTCTTTCACGAATTCTAGCAAGCAGCATTCATTTCCAAGGAGGTAAATCTTTCCCCAACCACCCAACAGAGGGCAAGCGAGACTTTCAGCAGTGCTGCGAGGCGGCTGCAGCTCTTGCAGGAGTTTTGCTGGCAGCAGGCTGTTGATCCTGCACTACTAGTGTGCATTCTGCTTTGTGTCTAGGGTGATTTCATCAGGCAAAAAGAAATGATTCAATCAAAACTGTGAAGAGTGGTTTCCAATAAAGCGAGATACTGGTTGTCACCAAGTCATTTCTGCAATGCAGTGGGAGCCTTGGGCAGCTATGTGCGAATGGGGGTGAGTTGGTGGTTTTTTTTAATAAACCAACCTTGCTGGCCTGGGGTGGGGAAGCGGAGCAGGCTGAGAAAGATCTGATAGCTCAGTGGGCAGGGCAGCCCAGCTCATGAGAAGAGCTGTCCTGCTCCTTGGCTTCCTGACTGTGAAAACAAAGAAAGGGATGAGCTCCTTCCTTCTGTAAGTATACTCAGGAAGCCCATCAGTCTAACGCTGCTCCAGGAAAGTTACCCCTCCTAGCCTGCATGCACCCTTACTCCCTGCTGTTCTGGCAGAATTATAAAATCACCGAGGTAGGAAAAGACCAAATCCAACCCAACCCCACCATGCCCATAACCATGTCCCTTGAACACCTCCAGGGACAGTGACTCCACCGCCTCCTGGGCAGCCTGTGCCAGTGCACCATTGCTCTTTCTAGGAAGAAACTTTTCCTAATATCCAACCTGAATATCCCCTGATGCAACTTAAGGCCATTACCTGTCAAGGTTTCTGTAGACCAGTGTTTTTACCTTTACAGAAGCAGAAACTTTACATGGAATCTTATGCTTTTGTGAGCACTCAGCCCTTAACAAGGTCAATTATTGCAGTTTGGCTGATGTTTCCTAAGCTATATGGAAAGATAAGCTATTTCTTTACAACTCATTGCCTTAGAAGTTGGGTCTACTTTGAAAATGTTCTGCTGTGACCTTCTGACTTCCTCTCATCTTGTAATACGTACTGCCCACTGACTTTGAGAAGAAATACCAAGCTGCTCTAGAAAAGTCCAGAAAATACTGAAAGGCAGGTTTATTTGTGAAGACACTCATCAAAAAACCTTGACAGGTGGAAATAGGTGCAGAAAAGAGTAGATAATTGCTTGGTGACAATCTGGAAGCAAAAGACAATGGGAACATGGGGAGGCACAGAGTTGGACTTTCACCTCCACATGTCAACAGCTGAATAATAAAGTCATTAACTGGCTCTTGAGCAAAATAGAGCAAAAAGGAAGGTGGCTGAATTATAGCAGGGAATCAGCCAGGGCTGCCAGGAGGGTTGCATATGAATATTGTGAAAAAACTAGAATTGTTAGTTAATCTCTTCTTTGATTGTCATCTGAAGACTCTGGGCTACAGGCTTTTGTATAGGGAGGAAGAGGATGAGGCTGGGGACTGATACTCTCTGGGTAACTCTATGGTTTAGGCTCTTTCCTTTCTTGCTCAAAAGCATCTTACAGCAGGAACTCAATAGCTACCCAAAGAAATTTGTCCTCTGCTCCCTGTGAAGTGCTTGGACAGAGTATTTTTGTTCACTGTATTTAAAAGTGGTAAAAGAGCAAACAGTGGGGTTCCTGCCCCATCTGAGAGAGAAAACCTAGTTTTCTTGGTGGAATTATACTTTTCTCTCTTCGCAAGTTTAAAAAATTGATGAGAAACAGATATGCCAAAACTAGGGATAGAGTTGGCCAGCTGTCAAAGCGCTGCTGCCACTACTGATGTGCACTGGGCTATGGCATCTGTCGGTATTAGCAAAGGTCTGAAATCCCACCCCACCTTCCTAAAACCTGCTTTCCTTCCAAGAAAGCAGTGATTTCCCTCCCAGGAACAAGGGCAGATCACCTACCCAAACGCCTCCTTGGGCAAACCTTGGAAGAGGCATTAGAGGAAGATGGCACTCAAAGGCAACTGTATTTATTGTATCTCAGAAATACGACAAAATGTAAGGGAAATAGAATTCTAAAGAAACAATCTTATCTAGTGAAAATAATAATTCAGATAGACTGAATTCACAGAAAAATCAATGTGTGCGAAAAGTAGCAAAATCCATGTTTTAGAAAATATCCATGCACCTGCATGAGGATATGTTAGTTGACAAGGACAGGATAAGAATTTCATGATCTGATCAGGGTCACTGAAGTTTCAAAATTCTCTCTGGCTAAATTCAGGTGAAATGACATCTAACAATCAGCAAATGTTTATTTGTATCCCACTGTGATAACATTTGCTTAAGGGTAATAAGGGGTGTGGAATACCCACTGAATGTCTTCATCTCAGGCCTGTCAGCAAGTTGACTCCCATTATTTGATTGTATTGTTTGGGGTTTGGGCAAACAGCTAAACTAGAGCTTCAAACCCCTCGCAGTGTTATCTCCTGAGACTGCTTGGCCTGGGTCAACTCTGACACAATCTCAACCCCTTCTAACACATATTGCTTCCCTTCAAGAAGTCAAAATAGATTAACAGAATCATAGAATCATAAAATTGTTTGGGTTGGAAGGGTCCTTTCAGATCATTCAGTTCCAACCCCAGGGACACCTTCCACTAGACCAGGTTGCTCAAAGCCTCATCCAGACTGGCCTTGAATGCTGTTTGTCAAGCATCCCACAGTGCTTTGTTATCTTTCAAATGCAGCTGTCAGTCTTTAAGAAGGTTATGTTCTCCCAGTCAGGTGAGACATAAGGCCCCCAAAGAACACATCAGCAATATACTGGTATACTCTGAGTCCCTTTCTAGGAGTGATGCATTCAAGTTCTTGCGCCAGTGCACAGTGGACAAAGACAGTGAACGAAGATACTCTTAGGGGAGGGGCATAAAAGTAAACTGCACACCTTCCCATGTAAAAGCAAACTATTCCCGTCTGTTTCTTACAAAGACCTTTACAAAGAGTGAGTTTGCATTAGAGCTGCAGTAAGAGCCCTTCTGGCCAAGGCTGACCAAGACAGTGAAAGGACAATATACTACAGGCAGGAAAGGACACCTACTGTAGATGTCATCATTTTATTATCTTTCTCTTGCTTGCATGCATCAAAATGGGTAATCAATATCTATTTGTAGAGCATGAAATCATCTTAGCAAAGATCTAAGGCATTGCTACCCTCTGTAACCTACAACCAGCCAGAGCCTCGATAGGCTGCCCCAATAGGAATTTGGAAGAACTAAAGAAAGCACCTTAATACATGAGCTCACCTGCAATGTCCTTAGGCTTGGGTCGTGATTTTGAAAGGGAAATGAAATCCTATGTTCTTCCTGGAGGATTTATTGCTAATGAGTAAAGGACCCAAACTAAAATAGATTGGCATCAAGGCACGACAATGAACTAATGAGGACTACACACTGCAGTCGTGAAATCAGATTCAGAGTTTGATCAATCAGTGCATGAACCATTACATATTAACAACTGATCAAAACAACACTTAGACTGTCAGCAGGATTTGAATGAAGCAACTCAGCGTTGGACTGGTTGTTACAAAACATCAACCCAGCAAACCTAAGTGCTGCCGTGACCTTTACTTAGTCCTCTAGTGCAGGAGATGGATCCTCCAAAGCTAACAGCATACAGAGAACAGAATTAACCCTTATACTGCATGCACACTGAAGGCAAAAATGTCTTGTGAATGTTTATGTAATAATTTCTGTATACATGTATATTTGAGGAATTTGCATCCTGAGTTAAGCCAGTGTTTGGGGTATGCATACGTTTTACTGGCACACCTGGAGGAGCACAAAGCTGGATGGTCAGCCCCAGAGTGTCCTCTGAGCCACTGCTTGGTTTGACCCATGTGTTGCAAGTCACAAAGCACCTCCCACCACCCTAAAAAAAGCTGAAGACCATTAGGACAAAGGCTGAGAAGTCTCCCCAGCTACAACATATTTCAGGAAGGGAGCAGGAGAAATCAATGGTTTAAGATCTGCAAGCAAATCCGCATTAGTAGGTGATTCTAGATTGCTCCTCCTCTACTACTCCAGGAAGCTGGAGTAACAGAAATGCCCATCATGTCCAGATCTCTCTGTGCCTTCTTGGTGTAATCCAAGAATTCATCACTTCACACCTAACTCATGCTTCCATCTATTAGGATCCAACTTCCAGTTTGAGGTTCTTTATGCTGAGAGCTGGTGGCTGACGTGGGAGCAGCTGATTTATTTCACTCACGCTGATAGTGATGAACCAAAGGCTGGAAGAGTCTGTGTTGGTGATTCCAGTCTGTGCTTATGCAAGCAGCCTCAGTACTGAAGACATCAGGAATCCCTAAAGCAAGATCTTCTTGGAGGTTTTTTTTTTGAAGGATTTTTTTTTTTTAAGCTGTCATAATGCAAACAGCACAGCATACAACACACCTCAAAATTCAGCTTTGCATCTATACCACAATTGCAGGAGCTCAAGTATCTGCACAGTCCACTGGAGTGGAGCTCCTTCTGATGTTTCTGCCTCCTTCTCACACTCTTGTGTCCATGGCATACATTTTGGCAGTTGCTGTTTGTGAGGACGGCAAGTGCACGTTAGTTACAATCGTCCCAGCAGAGGAATAGCCTTTCCTCAAGGAGTATGCAGAATGGAGCCTTCCAGAGGTGGTCTCTGTGAGGAGAGAAATGAGATCTACTCACAAGTGCGCAGAGGTTCTCAGACTGTAAACCCTCAAAATACAGAGAAAGAAGCACTCCAGTATATGAAATAATAACATTTTATGCCATATTTGCACCTCAGCTCCCACCCAAAACCCTTGATGTGCTATATAGTACTGCTGAAATAACACTATTCCCATTTTACAGCTGAAGATGTTGCAATGAAGGATGAGCAACTATCCTGAAGGATGTCCTTGAAGGACATTCCAGACTCTATGGGCCTGCAGCAGGCCCATAGAGCAATGTCTCTGCCCCTTCACTGTGTTTCAGACCTGCCCGTGCTCCTCACCTCTGAAGAGGTACATGCAGCAGGTGAGCAGAGACCCAGATAAGAAGCAGCCCAGTGATCCCGCCATGCCGAGCCAGCACGACCAGCCAAACTTGTACTGGATGCCCAGAAAGACGTTGTGGAAGACCAAAGAGGTGCGCTCCACGTAGACATCAATGGCATACCACATTGATCCCGTGATGCCTGGGAGACCTGCAGGACAGGAGGGAGGTGCCACACAGAGCTGCCAGTCAGACCACAGTAATCATGAGGAGACCACAAGTACAAAATCCTGAGCTGTAGCCTTCAGTCTCCTGGATCAGACCTCAGGATGGGAAGAACCTCCTTGGACATCAAGTTTTGGCCCCTGCTCTGTCCCAGCTCTATTTGGCTGTTCACCCTGGCCCCTGCTGATGTTGTCTTTAGCCCTTCCAGACAAGGGCTGTATCTCATACCCACAGTTCCAGTTTGTGGCATTTTTATAGGATATTAGTAAGATATTTGGAAAAATTTCTACTGAAAAAGAGTAGTGAAATGTTAGTACAGGCTGCCCAGGGAGGTGGTGGAGTCACCATCCCTGGAGGTGTTCAAGAACCATAGAGATGTGGCACTGAGGGATGTGGGTTAGTGGGCATGGTGTGATGGGTTGATGGTTAGCCTTGATGATCTTAATGGTCTTTCCCAACATCTATGATTCAATGGCTCACACAGATTTCTGCATTAGATGGCAAAAATTTCAGCTTCTTCTTGTTGTAAAGTTGCTTTGAGATATTAATTTTCAAATCTCTTTTGACTTTCTGAACTTTGACAACATTTTTCAGATTGATTTTGTGAGGCATGTTTAAACAAGGTGGGTGTTTAAAAGAACCTGTCTAAGTACTTCACATGTGCACCCAGTAGCTGCAGTGAGTTTCGTGTTACATCTACATACACTGAAGCGGAGGTAGATGCTCAATATTGTCATAAAGTCAAATGAAATGACTCAGAACCTGTTGGCAGTCTATTTTTGTATTTAAAACTCTTCCACTGGCTGTAATAGCAAAGTATCTCAGTCAGTAAAGTATTTATCACCTGAGAAGGAGAGCTGTGTTATTACCCTTTTGTTACAAATGAGCTGAAAAGATTTTGGGCTAAGTGACTTGCCCAAGGCCACACAGTCTGTGGCTGAGCCAGGAACTGAATCAGTGTGCCAGGGCATTTCTAGTCCTCTGGCAGTTCTGCCTCTTTGCCCTATTCAACAACGCTGACTTCCTCACAGTAAATCAACAGTAAGTGGAAGTCAGTCACCTCAGCAACCAAGGAATCTATCCAATAAGTGAAATAGAAAAAGATAGACTCAACTATTTGTTGCTAGGGGCAGGCAGAGAGTCCTAGAAGCTACACTGCACAAACACAGCAAATAAACATCCTTCCTTGGTGTTTGCCCTCTAGAAAATCACCAGCTTGTGTCTCCAAAATAAGGGAAGGTATTAAACCTCCTTTTTGCTGAAGGATGCCTGCAAAGTGGGGAATGGTCCAAGAATACCTGCAATGAGCAAGGTAACTCCAGACACCAGGCAGATGCGCAGCTTGATAAGTGGCTCATCTGGAAGGAATTTCACACAGTCCAGACCCAGGACAAGGAAGAGAAATCCAAATCCTGCCAGTATGTCTGCTGTGATCATCATGGCTCGGGTCAGCACCAGCTTCACTGCAGAACAGAAGCAGAACAAATGAGGAATGGACATGTGGGTGAGTAATTGGGTCAGGTCCTGTGGGAACACCTTTTCCTGGGGTGAAGCTTCCTCCAGCTTTCCCTGGGACTAATGCCTCACTGAGAGAAATACGGCCACAGTATATAAGTGCATCAAATTATCTGTGACTGAATAGAAGAAATGCCCTTTTTGATCCCTGTCCTATGCTCAGGTGTCCCCAGCTCTCATGGAAACATCTTTCCCTCTTACATACCAGGGTGCTCAGCGAAGATGGAGTCGTACTCATCACATGTTTGGATCCCATCAAAAACATTTGTGACACATTCCCACCACAGACCACGGCATTTTGTACTCACCTATGGGTCAAGGAGAGAGAAAAACGACCCTAAGTTAGTATATCCACCAATCTGGATTCAGTAAATGTCCTGGTTCATCTGTTTTGATGGCTAATTGGAGTTATTTGGTAGGAAGTACTAAGAAAAGGAGAAGGATGGAGAGAAAAGGCAGTGTTTTCTATTTCTGCTCTTGGTTTTATATTGGAATGAAAGAGATTCAGATGAGATTTAAAAAAAAAATCCTATTGGGGAGGATACAAATTCTGAGGAAAAATGCTGGGAAGATGTAGGGGTGGCTGGTTGGAGATACCTAAGAGGAGGTTTGCTCAGCCCTTGCCAGTTACTTGTCCAGGCTGAGCTGGGCAGGGCCGTGGACCGGACGACCCGTGAATCTGCCATTCCACTCCCTACCAACCACCTCCCTGCAGAGAAGGCTCTGAGGATGGAGCTGCCCATGACTCATAGGGACCAGCCTTGTACCAGGAGGAGGTGGCCCCATCAGGATAAGGGAGTGTTCTGTGCAGAGTGGAGGTGTGAGCCCTTTCCCAGATGCTTCTCAAGGGCTGCCCCAAATGACTCAGCCATAAACACCAGCTGGAAGAGCAAGGGCAGCCAGTGCTGGTCCTGGCCCCGGGGCTCCTGCTGCACACTGCCAGCTGTGGGACCAATCACACTCATCGTCGAGACATCCAGGCTTTGTACAGCTTGCAGTCGTATCAAGGCTCATCGTTCCATCCTTCTGAAGCCTTAGACAGTGTTCCTGGCCCAGCCTTCCATAAATCACTTTAACACGGGAGGTGTTTTCATTACCCATGCAAATATAGCAATCAGCACCTGTGAAACACTTCTAGGATTGCTCATAGGAGGAGTGAGGATAATGTGGGGGCAGCTTGGGGCTCCAGTCTGCCCTGCTTCTGCCAGGGGCACCCCACTGGAAACAGTACTTGGGGAATGGGTCTATACAGGGGATACAGCTGTACTGGTTTGGATGATGCAAGAAATTTCTTTTTCTTACGCTTCGTAAATCACAAAGCAGATAATAATGCACACCAGACACTTAATGAAGTTTAACTCGGGATGTACTGAAGCCTGAAGCCAATCACAGCATTGTCTCCATAACACAGTGCACAAGCCAAATTGTAACGCTCTCTGTGATACTGAATGGTGGATTACAGATGTCTAAAAATGACTCACTATTTCAGACAGGTAAAAAAAGTTATTGCCCAAGTTTCAGTGAAAACAATCCATTTATTTTGTTTTGTGAAGATGAAAACTACTTGCAAGTTCTGAGAATGCTGGGGGCAAGTCAAATGAAAAATATCACAAAAATGAGGAGTCATGCAGGAAAAAGATATGGTTTCATTGGCTGTTATTTTTCAAGGGAAGAGTTTCATGTAAAAAATTTGCATAGATGTTAGTTTTCACTTGAAATTAACATATTTTTATTAAATTGCATTTTGTTCCGCTTGTGTTTATTCCATTTCATATTCAACCTAAATCTCTGTGGGTTTATTCACACTATTCTGTATTCAGCTGCTACTCTCATGTACTTCCTTCACTTGCTCACATTAGTATTGTTTTTTAAGTCTTACAAGCAGCATCCTCATCAATATTATTTATAAAGAGACTAACAGCATTCCAGGCTTCGTTAGCTTTCACGTAAAACAGAAGGAGGTCTTTGAGATACAAAATCTATGTTCAGTGATCTGGCTTATGAATCAACCCCTTCTCCAGATTGGGAAAAACTTGATGAATGTTCTTTGTTTCTTGGGATGTTTCAGCTGTTATCTACTCTTGCTAGCACTGAACATGTGCAAACCCAAGCACTAATTTCTGATTTTTCCTTCCTCCCATAGCAAATCTGCCCAGCCAAGGGCTCCCCAAGGAGCTGCACATCTCATCCCAAACTCCCATCTCCAGCTCTGATTGTGAAACATATAGCCACGACCTGCTTTCCCTAGCACAAGTACGCATGTAAAACATCAACTGCGTAATGACTGCAATACATATAATCATATCCTATGCGTAATGTATAATTGCTACTAAAATAATTCTAATACAAAAATAAAAAATGAAAGAACAAGCACACGCTCACCAACCTGGGGAAAGCACGTGGTGTTTTACAGCACTGTAGAAGGTGCCAACACAGTGACTGCCGAGCACAGGAATGAACAAGGCAGTGCTTAACAGTGGTGGGGATTCTTTTAATCCAGCTACAACAGGGGGGGACTGAGTTGACACAACAGTGCTTGTTAGGAAGCAGTTTATGGCTTTTACCAGCAAAAACCACTGCAAATCCTGCCCCAGCCTTGCTCACAGTTGCATGAGCACAAGCCCTGCTCTGTGCTGCAGCATCTAGCTGGATCCTGAGTCCTGCAGCGGAGATGAGCTGCTGGAGGCCAAGGGATTTCCATAATGAAGAACAAAGGTCCTTTCTTAAGAAAAACTCCTTCTCAGAAAGAGCAGTGAGGCATTGGCACAGGCTACCCGAGGAGGTGGTGGAATCACCATCACTGGAGGTGTTCAAGAACCACAGATATGTGGCACTGAGGGCTGCAGGTCAGTGGGGATGGTGTGATGGGTTGACATCAGCAGGACCTGATGATCTTAGTGGTCTTTTCCAACCTCAGTGATTTCACAATTCTGTGATTTCTCCTGAAGTCAAAACTTGCCTAGCTGAAACCAGCAGTTTTATACTGCAGACCTTTCTGGCCATGAGTGGTTTCCCTGCATTCCCATATTCCTAGAAGCAGTGAGTCATTAGGGCCATTAGGGAGCTCATTCAGTCAGGTATTAAGGCTGGGGGCATTTTGCTCTATTATTTAGTATTCACACTCAGAGCAGGAATGTGAGAGTGGTGCCTGCTAATAACCACACAGGGTGTTAATGGGATGCTTAGGGACAGCCCAGCACAGGTGCCTCCTGACAAGAAGACAAGGTTACATGGCCTCAGGATACCGGGATCGATTCTTTTCTGGACTCACTTTACTTAGGAGTTGGGTTTTCCTCCTCCATTTTGCTTAGAAATTATGGATCAATGATGGGTTGATGGTTGGACTAGATGATCTCAAGTGGCCTTTTCCAACCTTACTGATCCTATGATTCTGTTACTCTAATTTGTGACCTATTTGGCTTTTCTGCTCATACCAGCATCCTCAGCTTAATCCAGGTGACTCACAGCTTCCTGAAATGAATCTAAAACATGTTCCAGATTAGGACGATAAGCAAAGAGTGATATCCCAGTCACACCAGTGGGATTATGCTGTTTTTCTTTACATGAAAGTGCTAATGTCTGCACAAGTTCAAGAAAATAGTTTTGGGAGCTGGATCTGACAGCAGTCCCTATGTACCCCATAGGCTTCTGCTAGCTCCATAGCTCAGTGGCTGTTAAGAAAAATGACTGTGCACATGTTGGACTTTATCACCAAGAAGTCTGGCCTACAAAATCAGAAACATCTCCAAAAAACCCATTGCAGGCTGGAGCTGCACGGTAACACGCTCTAGTTCATGCACACTTAAATCTGAAACTTCTAAACTTTTCCTGAGAGTGGAATCCAGCAGAGAGAATTACACAAAATACCCCTCTCCCGCAGCTCTTGCCAGAGCCATTCATCTCATTTTCATCCACTTTCATCCTGCATGACAGTGGAAATGTAGATGAAAGCAAAGCAATGATGCCAGAAACCAAACTCTCTCTAGGACACATCTGATTTGGAGATCAGGTTCTCCAAAAGATCTTACCTCCAGGGAATCGTCAGCGTTCACCATCCAGCAGTCTGTCCAGGTAGATGCTATCAAAAAGCCAGTAGAGAAAAAAGCAAAAAAACAGCCAGCATACTGGAGGAAAAACCTCATCCCAGCAGGTGTTGGTACATCCAGCGGCATGGCAAAAGCAGTGCCCAGGTCTTGTTCTTAAAGCTGGGCAAAAGGCAGACCCTCAGCATCCCAGATTGCCTCTATTTGTTCCAGTGGCCATGAGCAGAAGGAATTCCTGCCTTCTGTAGATGTCACATGCGGAGAATGGCTGCCAGAGCAATGCTGGACTACAGTAAGCATGGGAGGAGGGAGCTCAGAGCTGCTGCCACCAATCAGCCCCACATAGCTGGAGCTGGTCATGCCTGGCTGGAGAAAATAAGGCTGAGGCAGGAGTGGCACACAGGTAACTGGAGTCCTGGGTCTCTGAGAGGAAAAAATGAAAAGTATGATGGCAGGGACTGGGAAAGCAGGGATTTCTAAAAAGAATCAAAAGCTGTTACTCAGTGCAGAAGTGTTGAGCACTGCTACGGTCACACTCAAGAGCATCCACGGGTACATGCATGCAATATGTTAACATTTTTTCCTCCATACTTGTTCATGCCTGAGCTCTGAGAAACTATAATGTGTACAAGTGTAATTCCCAGGCCCTTCTGTTCCTCTATGGGGCTCCAGTGCCCCGATGATGATGCTTGATGCAGGAACGTCGCTAGGAAGGGAAGGGAACAGGCAGCAGCTGTGGATCCCCAGAGCCAACACCAACAGCTCCCAGCAACCATCCCAACTCAGGTGTGGAGACAAACCCAAAACTCCTCATGCCCTGCTCATCAGTTTGTTCACTTCAGATCACACATGGGAATCCTGAACTTTTCCATCCAAGCTCCAGGGAATCTTCCAGGAAAACCAAGGGGCAGCAGGACTATTCCAAAGGTCCAAATGCACAAAATCAGCACAGACTCAACAATCTTTACTTTTGGAAAGAGAAACCATAAAAGAGTGGAGATTCACTTTCAGTGGACAAGTCTTCTGCACAGGGCTGAGGAGCAACTTCCTGCTCTGCTTTCAGCTGCGCGCAGTCTGCAGCCAAACCGAGCGTGGCTGTCATCTCAGCTGCCACCTGCAGATGGAGCCAGGCGGTACTTTTACAAAGCTGCTCAGGGCTTGCTTTCCCTGCTCCAGGATCGCCTTCCAAATACAAGAGCAGTAACAAATGTATTATTGCAGTGATATATGTGGCCTATAGAATTCCTCTCGTAGCCTCATGGAGCAGTTTTACTCCCAGAGTGAGCTTTCTGCCCTAATCCCAGGATCACTCTGTTCTTCACAGGTCACAAAGTCCTCAGCATGTGCTTCTGGGAGACGCTGCACAAAGAACAAAATGCCCATGTCGAAAAGCCATGCTCTACAGGACTCTGTGCTGCTTTACCTCATCTCATCTGTGTTTATAATTCCATCCTTAGAAGGTAACCACTGCAAAACTTTTCAACTTTCTCTGCTGGATGCTGTAGTGAGCCTTCCCACAAACAGAACTGAATCCTTATAGAGGACAAGAGCAGAGCTTGCAAGCAGCAGAATCACAGAATCACAGAATGGCCAGGGTTGGAAGGGACCTCAAGGATCCTGAATTTCCAACCCCCCCTGCCACATGCAGGGCCACCAACCTCCTCATTTAATACTAGACCAGGTTGACTAGGGCCCCATCCAACCTAGCATTGAACACCTCTAGGGACAGGGCATCCACAACTTCTCTGGGCAGCCTGTTCCAGCACCTCACCACTCTCATAACAAAGAACTTCCCCCTCACATCCAACCTAAATCTTCCCTCCCTGAACTTAAAACCATTTCCCTTGTCCTGCTGTTAAGGACTGCTGTTAATCCAGCAGAGCCTGGATTGGACAAGAAACGTGCTACAGACATATCAAAGACTCAGAGAATCTTTAAGATTGGAAAAGATCACTAAGACCACCAAGGTCAACCCTACCCTGCCATGCCCACTGACCACGTCCTTGGGCAGCCTGTGCCAATGCATCTCCATATATCTCACTGTCTTGAACTCCCATACAAACTCTCTGACAGAAAAAATAAAACACAGTTTGGAGAGAACAGGCATTTTTCCCAACACAAACATGAGGCAGAAAGAAAAAGCTCTCAGAAGGATAGTAGGACCACACTAATAGCCAGAGTAGTGTTTCAAATCTTTTGCTCTAAGCTTAGCTCACTGGATGTCCAAGAAGCAATACCATTGAAAGGCTGAAGGCAGGTGTTCAGGTGCCCATGGCACCCATGATTTGCTACATCTCTCTACAGTCCTGGCAATATTATGTTTATTTTCCGCATGCCTAGAGATTCATGCTGCTGTCCCAACTCCATGTTCTCCCTGTGTGCACCCTTCCTGCAGGGCAAGGAAGTGAATGACCCTTCCTGGAGCAGGATGCCAGTGCTTCTTTGACTTTGAGTCACTGGGGATGGGAAGTGGCTTCACACTGGCCATTTGCATCTAGCTTGGGGCATAGGAGCATCCTGGTCTTGTTGGGGAGCAGGCCAGAATCCTCCAGCTTTCTTCGGTGTAAGACTGCTACAGAGCATGTGACATGACACAGTCATATAGTCCAACCATCCACCTACTACCAATATTGCCCACTAACCACATCCCTGAGTGCCACATCTCCACAATTCTTGAACATCTCCAGGGATGGTGACTCCACCACATCCCTGTGCCAGGTTCAAACACTCTTTCTGAGAAGTTATTTTTCCTAATATCCAGGCTGAATCTTCTTATACTCTGCCTTCCCAGCATAGCATGACAGATGACCTTCCCTCTGTACAACTACCCGAAGGAGGTTGGAGCAAGGTGGGAATCGACCGCTTCTCCCAGGCAACAGCTATGTAAAGACAGGCAATGGCCTTCAGTTGCACCAGGGGAGGTTCAGGTTGGATATTAGGAAAAATTCCTTCTCAGAAAGAGTGATGAGGCAGTAGCACAGGCTGCCCAGGGGGGTGGTGGAGTCACTGTCCCTGGAGGTGTTCAAGAACCACAGAGATGTGGCACTGAGGGATGTAGGTCAGTGGGGATGGTGTGTTGGGTTGACAGCCGGACCTGATGATCTTAGTGGTCTTTTCCAGCCTTAATGATTCTGTGATTCTAAAATTTACAGTACTTTGAGGTAAGTAAAAGTAAAAAAAGCACTAGGGTGTCCTAGTATTTAATTACCAGGGCTTGGCCTTGTAGAGCTCTTAAACTGCATGGGAACAATGCAGCAGCACAACCTGGCTAACACAGCAACCTTATCACCTGGTTCGCATGCTCCCAGTAATAAGATGAGCATGCTCCAGGTTGATTGCTTTTATTACTCCATTAGCACAAAGTGGACTGTGTTCCCTGTCAAAGACAAGCTATTACGTTCTCATTTCCATTACGGATGTACTTACAGAAAGTGACAGAGACTCTTGCTACTTGTGGGAGGATCATGGCTGATTTTCAGCCACACATCCACAAAACTGTTCTTAGAACAACACCCAGTGAGGGTGCAGTCCCATGAATGGAGCACA
Source organism: Centrocercus urophasianus (assembly GCF_019232065.1). Classification (NCBI taxonomy): domain Eukaryota; kingdom Metazoa; phylum Chordata; class Aves; order Galliformes; family Phasianidae; genus Centrocercus; species Centrocercus urophasianus. The sequence continues at coordinate 9,972,016 of NW_024884744.1, read as the reverse complement.
GTGGGTCCCACCTTTGCTGCCAACATATTCAAGAGCCATGGAGATGTGGCACTGAGGGTTAGTAGGCACGGTGGGAATGAGCTGACAATTGGACTACGTGGACCTTGTGGTCTTTTCCAACTTTAATGCTTCTATGATTCTATGATACATTTTATTTTATGGCTGTATAGTAAACCCCACGCCTGAGGAACATACGATCTCAGAGACGTATTACTAACCCCATTCTAGAGCTGGGGAAACTGAGGCAGTGACTAAGCAAGTGACTTAGAGGAGTCACAGCCCCGCTCCTCCTGCCACACAGTGGCTGCACTCTCCACGTGGGAGTGGTGAGATCTTTATCTGCTCAACATGTGTGACCGCTCAGGGTTCCTGAAAGCAGCCACCAAGAACACACAGTGCCGTCGCTACATACCAGGCTCACGCAGGCGTGTAGGGGCAGAGGAGTGGGGCAGCGGATCAGACACACCTTTTCTTGGCATGTCCTTAGTTCCGTGAATAGCCCTCGTCCCCAGGCACCCCGTGGGCTGTTGGTGCCCTGCCACTTCCCTGTGTCCTCATCCCCTTCTTAGCACGTGTCTCCCAGCATAAGCCTGAATTCTCCCCTGCCATGATACAAAGGTGACTGAAGCACAAGGTTTGTGCTTCCAATCTCAGTCATGCTGGAAGTACACGGGGAACAGAGTACACATCTGGCTCTTTCCACAGTTTCAGGGAAAAGCAAAGGAAGAGAAGTCACGTGGTGGAAACTGCTCATGCTTCCCAGGAAGCTGGCTCCCTTTGGGAGAGGATGTGTCCCAGTAAGCCAGGACGTGTCCCTGGACCTGCCACTGTCCCCTGCAGCCTAGTGAGTCACTGCACAAGAAGCATCCACTCTGGAACGCTGTGCCCCTCACTCCCATTCAGCCAGCTTTCTTATCAGAGAGTGACAAAAGACCCTCCGGGGACTCAGAGAGGGGGGATGAAAGGGGCTGCTGAGAAATGCTTAGCGTGGCAACGAGATGTTTGATCTGCTGTGGAAGGGAAAGAGTTGAAGTTCGGAGAAAGCAGAGGGCTGATTCACAGCTCACGAGCTTAGGGCAGCTTTTGGGGCTGGTTGGGGGATGTGGGTGCCTGCCCACCTGTCTGGGATCAGTTCTCACTTCTGTCCCCGTGCTGGACACACAGATCTGCCCAGAGCAGATGTGGGACTGACCCAGGTCTTCCACACTCCCTAACCCTAACCCTAGCCCTAACCCTGAATCCTAAATAAGTGAGGAGGGCTCTCACTTTTCTCTCCTAACAGAGGCTTGGGCCAAACTGCCCATTCACTGAGCATCACTCCCATCCTTACTCCTTCCTCCCAGTGTTGAAGTTCCTCTCACTTTCGCATCATCCCTGGCCCTCGCCTACACAGGTCCCACTGTGTCTCACACTGTTCTCACCTCATTTATCTCCCACATCCCTCACCTGGCCACACGGACAGTCAGTCCTGCAGCCCGGTGGGTCCCTGCTTTCACTGAGGAAGGACACCAGGCACAGGGAGTTTCTTCATCTGCTTCTTCTCATGCTTTGTAGGTGCTTTCATAGGGGCGTGGACCTGCCAGAGCACTCCGGAGTCACCAAACCTTTTGTGTGTACGGGCTCTGGGAAGGTTTTTCGTGACAGAGAGACAAAGCTGTGAGAAAAGCACGTAGAGCCCCTGGACTGTAGCCAGGTAACTGGGGCTTTCATCTCCCTGAGGCACTGAAATATGACCCTGTGTTGCCAGCGTGCTCTCCCAGCCCTAAAGACAACGAGACAACGAGAACCATGCGTCAGAAAGTAGTTCGGGGGGGGGGACGACGACGGGTGAAGCTCTGTCCCTCCTCTGCCTTGCACACCTGTGCACACACACACACACATACTGCTTCTCATGCAGGTGAGTCTTGCACTTAGCAAAGGATTTTCAAGAGTTTCAACTCCAGGTTGACACAATACAATACAATAACTGGCTGTATTTAAAGATTTCTGCAGGTTTGACCCTGCTCCCCACTGGAAAATCCAGCCATGTGTGCCTAAGGAGCAGCTACGGAAATACCTGACTCTGGTTTCAGTGTCTTAAAGGGGACAGAAGCATACCAGTTCCTACAATTCCCATCCTAACGTTCTGTTCAGTTATGCAGAAATTTATTTATTTATTGTAGGTTGTACGAGCTCAACATAACAATGAGAATGGTGAGCAATTTTTCACCATTTCCAGCCTCTCATAAGACTTTATGCAGCATAGTAATCTGTGTACTTTAAATAACTTCAATATTCAAGTACATCCCAAATAGAATCGCAGAGTCATTAAGGTTGGGAAAGACCTTTAAGGTCACCTAGTCCAACCCCAACCCGTCCCCACCACACCCACTGACTACGTCCCTCAGTGCCACATCTCCACGGTTCCTGAACACCTCCAGGGATGGTGACTCTCCCACCTCCCTGGGCAGCCTGTGACAATGCAACATCGCTCTTTCAGAGAAGGAATTTTTTTCTAAAATCCAACCTGAACCTCTCCTGGCACAACTCGAGGCCATTCCCTGTCAGCTCAGCACTGTCACCTAGGGGAAGGTTGCTAAGTTCTTTGGGCCCATCAGACCCACATTTCCTAACATTTTGTGCTAATAGCTGAGTTCAGAAACCCCAAATGACCTGAAAACTCATGTTCCAGCTTCTATACTGCATGTGAACAGCTAGAACAGCCTGATCTACAACTCCTGCAGCAGTTTATGGCACAGCCTTTCTAGGAAAGAAAGACCATGGATTGCTTTATCCTCCTGGCATCAGTTGTTTGGCTTATCACAAGGGCTGAGGAAATGGATAGATGTTGTGGTTTGGGAACAAAGTGATGAGACACAGACGTACATTGGGATGGGAATCTTTGATCAGTCTCTAAAAGGCTGACTACAGCATGGGCTTTTCCTTGACATGAAGGCTGCCCCAAAACCAGACTCACAGGTACTCTACTGGGTGAGCAACATGAATGGTGGTAATTCTGGCTTCATGGTGATGACTTTGTCTCCAGTCTCAGCTTAACAGCAGTTCCAGCAGAGGGATTCAGATCTAATCATTAGCTACCTCCTCTTCTTCCTCTTTCAGTCTCCTTATTGTATCTTCCTTCCATTACAGTTCCTCCTCGTTCTTTCTTCTGATTTCATGAAGAGTCACTTGAGGAACAGGAAAAAATTTTCAGAGGTGATCCTGAAGGTGATTGGATTCTTCACTTCTTCACTCATCTCAGGAAATTCATTCCATAGCCATCAAAGTCACACACGAACCCCCAGCAGAGAGCTGGAGAGGTATGGGCAGAAATGTGTTCCTTGCTACAACTCCATTCCTTGGAGGAGCTGAGAGATGTTTTTTGTAACTGCACTTAGAAGACTCTTCTATGAATATGCAGGTTCCAGGACTATGAATTTTACTATGTCGGGACCACGGTACATGTCTGGACCTTGACTCTCACACACGCAGATCTGTTTCCTCTCCCTCTTTGGGTCTCACCCACTCACACTGCTTTGCTCCCTGCTCCAGGATTCCAAGCTGGTTGGACTAGATGACCTTAATGGTCATTTTCAACCTTAATGATTCTATGATTCTACAAAAAGAAGCTCCAGTGCTGCATCTGCACCTTCTGGCACATGAGGCCCAGAGGAAGAAAATTTCTACACCTTTGTCTGTCACCTCTTCCAACAAGGCAAATTCTCCATCTGTCGCTTAGCTGTTGAGGCCCTAGATGATTCCACCATGCATGTCCTACCACCTAACACCAGGATTAGAGTTATACACATTTGTTTATTATATGACATAGAGCTACCTTCTACCAAGAGCCCACAGAAGCCAGTTTAATAACCCCCTGCTTTTCACTCCCTCACCTCTATAGTACTGCAAAGCTCATCACTTCCATAAATTCGACTGTTTGACTTTTGTTTTCTTTCTGACCTCTGGTACAGAATATCCAGCCAAAGAACAATCCTAAAACAGAAAAATCCAAAGCAAAACAAATCCTACTCTACAGGTCAAATCTCTTGGCCTCCATGGGATGGGTTTCTTGCCATAGAGTCTTCATCAGAGCTTCCAGGATTGCTTTGGGAATTAACTCATGAGTGCTGCTGCAGATAATGACAGATACGATGCAGCTTTATAAATACCAAAACCACCTTGTTTACAGATGAGAGTGATTTCAGTGTTTTGGGGCTTTCTGGGGAGCATTCTCAGGCACTGTGGTCATTTGTGGGTTGCTGATTCAAGGGAGAGGGAAAAACATGGCGACAGGTGAACACCAAAAAGCCAAGAAGGAGACAGGATCCCATCCGGAGCTCTCATTGGAGGTTGGTTTGGAGGAGAAGCCAGAACAACAGCCAGCCTCCAGCCCACGCAACCTCCATCCGTTGCATATGACTGCGTTTTAAATGGAGCCAGAAGAAATCAATAATGTGAAGAGCAGAGTGAAACTACTCCCAGAACTGCACCTTTGTTACAGCCAGTGAGGAAATGTCAATGTTTGAATGGCTGCAAGAAGAGGGTTGATTATTAGCTTGGTTTATCTCCAGCAGATTAGGAATTCCAGGTCATGTCTATTGACCAAACACTGACTGGCTTAAGGTGTTTCTGACTCAAAATTTGAGAAGGAACAATTCACACAGCCCATTTCAAATCCAGTTTTCACTGAGTATTCCTGGTGGGCAGTCAGTATAAAACAAATCCCTGGCGCTTCCTTCATGAACTGCAAAGTTTGGTTCCAATGAGGGAATCTGAACTTCCCTTCTGGCAATGGAAAATTCAATCTGGGCATGCAGGGAAAATCTCCAGTTGTAATGCTGTATTTCGGGTGGTCCAGTGTGGAGCCAGGAGCTGGACTCAATGATTCTTCTGAGTCCCATCTGGGGATACTCCAGTTAATATCTAGTCCAGTGCAGGATATTCTATCTTCTTGTTGACTTTTAGCCAATAAGCCACATTTGGAGCTGGTCTTCTCCATGAAAACTTGGTGCTGAATTCCTGCATGTAGTGAGCAGCTGATGCAGGGTTAAACTTTTGTGCTGTTGAGTTCTATAGCCCTGCAGGTTGTGATCTTTGGCTGCTTCAGCTGCTCCCATGGTCAAACACAGTGCAGATGGGGAGGATGCATTCCCACACAGTCCCCGACTAATCCCACAGAAGATATGCAGCAGCTTCTGACGTATGGACAAACAGGACCTGTACCAAGACACAGTCAGCCCATCAGGGTGGGCTGCAGCATGACTTGGAGATGGTTCACTACGTGTTTTGTATTAGCCCCACCACTGAGTGCCCAGAGATGGTGGGATGGGCAGACAGTGTCTGGTCAATCCCATTTTCTGATCCAGTGTGAAGCTTATATCTTTCTGCTGAAACCTGGTCCATGTGGCCGTGCCTGCTCTGCACACCTGTAAGACATTTGCCAATAAATGTCTTGAAGAAAAAGGAAACCAGGCTGCAAGTCCTGGCAAGTGTAAAAGCTTGTTTTTGCCAGAAAAGGAAACAGGTATCATTAACTACCCACAGATCACAAACTTCTGCTGAGTCCTCTGCCTGACACCGCCCAAGGGAGCAAAACAATCACAGTGTTAAGCATTTGCAAGGATACAACAGGAGGGAAATCTTGATGAAGAATTAGCATCATGTCTGCCTGCAGATTAAAACTTCACACTTTGTATGTATTTATATACATACGCTTTAGTATCTTCTCACTTGACCCTGCATTTGTAAAGGATGTAAAAGGAAGACTCACACATTTATCTAAGAACAGGCAATCATGAACACTGTCAGTGCAGGAATACCTCTACCCTAGAGAATACAGAGGAGATTGCAACATCTTGGACAAAACCAGGTCTTTCAGCTGAGATTAAGAATGCAAAGGAAAGGTATTTCCTCATAAGGCAGGTAGAAAAAGATTTGGTACTAGCATGTGAAAACTGTTAGGGACTTTCAGTGAAAAAAGAATCTTAGGCAGAGTAGGAAAGACAGTGACTACTGTGTAAGAGTGTTTATTTTGCCTGCTGAGCCAGCACAGAAAATGATCTGAAGAAGAGAGAATAAAGATATCTAATACACAAAGAAAGGAATAAGCCCAGAAGAGAAGACCTGATGATTTTAGCAATGTTGTAAAAAATCTCAGCAAATTCCAGAGCACTGAGAATGCTGATGAGCGATGAAGGGGAAATGCAGAGTTTCGGTGTTTTATCTTGATGTGTAAATTGATTGTGATGTCCACAGGAAGAGGTGCTGGGTTTTGAAATCATTCATGAAACATGACTAAGAAGTTACCAATTTCAAGTTGACCCTGGAAAGCAAAATATGAATTGGGGGTTTGTGAGGCTCTGGGTATGAGGTGTTTAACTGTCAGGGGTGTTCAATGGTCAAAGAGGCAAGAAGGATGAGGTAGGGAAGACATGGGCAAACTGAGACATGAGCACAGAGCTTTTGCCCAGAAAGTACAAAAGCACAGGGGATGAGCCTGTATTGCAGCCCAGTACATGGATATATCTCAGTATGGCCTTACATCAACTTTATTTGAACTACCTCTGCCATATATTCATGCAGTAATACTGCTCAATGCAGTACTCACTGGGAATAGGGGGCAATGGGACTGCTGCACAGCCCCACAGAAGCATAGCATCCATCTCCAGGCTCAAATCCCACAGTATCCCTCGCAGAATAAGGCTATCTTCAATCTAAGCTGTGAGGCTTTCTGGAAGAGGAAGAAACTGAGGATGCATGGTGTCCTACTATGTGTCCAAGCAGCCAGCCTCACACCTAGACAGCTTTAGCACAAACTGGCCCAAAGTTGCCACCAAGACATGCACTAAGCCCAGCTTTTCCCAAGTATGGGGTGAGTGTGGATTGCATCCACTCCCATCATTGACTCCCATCAAGGAGCCAGCAGCACGGTCAGCGCTCCATGACAGTTGGACTAAATGATCTTAGAGATCTTTTCCAACCTTAATGATTCTGTGATCCTATGATTCTATCACTGTGACAGACCATGTGCTTCACACACACTGCATGTCTCTCCTCAACCTCACTCCTACTGCATTCAGAAGGTTGCTACCTAGGAATTCTCCCGCTGTTCTCCTGCAAGCTCCAATGGAGGGTCTGAGACTTTCCCACACAGCACTGCTCTGTTGCCCTTCCTGGCCATTTGGAGCCTGTAGGCAAAGGCTCTAAGCCCTCTGAAAGCATTTCTGGAACTTGCACTCCTGCCCAGAGCTGACCATGTGCAGCAAGGAGCTGCCTGCTGTACCTGAGAGGTGTGGGATGGTCAGGAGAGGGTGAGTCGGTTCAGTGCTCTGAAGCACTCAGGAACTCTGCATTGCAGGTGGACATTATCAGACTGATAGCACTACCCAGACATCAATGTCTAGACACTCCTAGCCCTGCTCTCCCCGGTTGAGTGAGGGTTTCTGCTGTGTCTCTTCATCAGGGACTGCTTCTCCCAGGGATCAGATGAAGGCCAGCACCACCCTGTTCTCTCTGCTCCCTGTAAGAGAGCCTTTGCTGAAAGCGCAGTGTGATGCATCTACTTTATTATCTCTGCGTTGCCAAAGAAAACTTTGCTGTTTTCTTCTTCTTCCCTCCCAAACCTATAAAATCAGACTCCAAAGTCCCAGAAAAACACCATTCCTTCAGCTGCAGATTCACAGGTACCTAATTGCTTTCGAAGTGAAAAACGCCACGACTGGGTAGGTTTGCTACCGAGTGAGAAGGATGATTTCATCACACCGGTGAGCCGGGCAGCTGCCAGAGCTCGGAGCCAAGCAGCCCGGCTTTGTCCCTGTCGGCTGTGGTCGGGTTGCAGTTGCTTTTCTCCCCTTTGCCCCCCTCCCCCCCCCCCCCCGCGTTGCGCAGTACCGGTCAGGTAATCACGAGCTTGCTTGTTTGTGTGCAACCTCAGGAAGCAGCTCCAGCAAAATCCCCTCAGTCATCAGAACGCTCTAAAACCACGGTGTCAAAACAATGCAGCCCCATCCCCACCTCCAGCAGAGCCTTTATCGGTAGTTATCACCTATTTATCTCAGAACTGGAATTACGGCAGACCCATGCTGACCGTCGGGCAGCACCACCCAGTTCCACCATGCTTCCACCCCCCCCCCCCCCATTCCCGGCCCTGGGAGGGACACAGTGTTCCCTCATCGAATCCGGAACCGTCAATACTCAAACGTTCATGCAGGAGAAAGGGAAACTATTGTCAATAGACAAATATACGCTTGACAAAGAGGACAATTCTTCCTGGTCTGTAATCCCTTTGGCTCAATACACCTTTTAAAATCACTGCGCTAACTGAAGCGTTCGGAAAGGTACATTTCTCATCTAAGAGAGAATGGTCCTTATTGAAATGGTGGAATCAAAACTTTGGATCGTTTGTCCCGGCAGCATTTGAAAGCTCTTTAAAATCAGAAATAAAACGGTATTTTCCATTGCTTCTCTTGTTCTCTTGCTGCGTGCCCTGTGGGAGATGCCTTGTGCCCTCGCCCCGCAGCGCTGGTGCTGGGGGGGCTGCAGGGGAGGTGTTTTACATGGATCCGGGCAACGTGAACGGGACTGGCGCAGTGTCACCCCCACAGGTCCCGCCCGATGGCCGCAGGCGGAGCGCCCCAGAGATGCGAAGCATCACCCGCCGGGTGGGAGCAGCGCGGAAAGCCCCGCTGGGCGGGGCGGTTGGGGGCGACTGCCGCCAGGGGGCGCACTTTGCGCGGCTTTAAAAGTTGCGCGCAGCGCTGCGCGGGTGCCAGTGCGCTGTTGGTTGCGCTCCTGTGTTCTTCCATCGCAATCAACCTCCGCAGGTGCGGAGCAGCCCAGCGCAGCCATGGCCAGCGGGGGCTTGCAGCTCCTGGGCTTCGTGCTGGCCTTCCTCGGCTGGATGGGCATCATCATCAGCACCGCCATGCCCCAGTGGAAGATGGCATCGTACGCGGGGGACAACATCGTAACGGCCCAGGCTCTGTACGAGGGGCTGTGGATGTCGTGCGCCATGCAGAGCACGGGGCAGATCCAGTGCAAGGTGTACGACTCGCTGCTCAAGCTGGAGAGTAAGTCGGGGTCGTTCTGGGGGGCGGCGGCTGGGGCCTATGGAAGCAGGGGTGGCCGTCCCATCGGGTTTTTTCCATCGTACGCTGGTCGGTTTTGTCGGGGCTCGGGCTGAAGGGCTGGGAGCAGGTGTGCCGGTGCCGTCGGGCTCTCTCCGTATCGCTGACGGCGTGCCGACAGTGCTAGGTGTAAATAAGCTGAGGCTGCTGCCTTATGGAGTGTTAGGGCTCAATCTCACTGAAGCTGCTCGGCCTTACTACTACCTGTCCCGGTGGTGGGACAGGGTGTAGAGCGGGGTGATGGTGTAGGGCTCAGGGTGACCCTGTCCTGCTGAGTTTCCTTTGCCTCGTTGTTCGTCTCATCGGGGCTCAGGTGCGTGTCCTCAGTGTGGCAGGACCTGGCAGGGCTAGGGACCCGCTCTCTTGTCTGTCCCCAGAGCAGCACTGAGGGAGGGGATGTCGGGTCCCTCGCGTGTGCCGTGAGTGCGAGAGAGACTGAGGCGGTAGAAACGGGCAGGGACTGCTTTTGTTGGGCTATGGCTAAAGTTAGTTAAACAGCAAAGTTAATTAAGACACTACAGAAATCAGCTTTTCAAGCACTGATTATTCTGCGTTCTGTTCTTTTTGCTCTGTTTAGACGGGATCACTTTGTTTTCTGGGAAATGTTACTTGGGAAAATCACCGCTCCTGCTGCGGGGATTTTAGGCACAGGGCTGGCAGGTAAGCTGGCTCCTAGCCCAGGCAGCGCTCTTTGCGGCTTCTAGGCAAAGCAGTCCGCCCAGGTAATGCCAGGTCCTTTGTCCCGTCCAGAGGTGGCTGCGCAGGGACGCAGCCCACCCTGCTCGATAGTGGTTGTCACACTGAGCTGTTCCCATCTCGGCTGTTTCCGGAGGATTGAGTGCTGGGGCAGTTTCTTGAACTGTAGTTTATGCTAACATCCAGAGGAGCTTTAAAAAATAATCCTTCCTCGATAATTTCCTGACGCTCTCCCCCCCATAGCCCAATGGGATCAGTTTATCCTGGAACGTCTTCATCCTTCTCCCTCCCTAATTAATGTAACACTAACTACCACCTTGGTCGCTTTCTCTTTTCCAAAGAAAAGAACGTGTCGTTTCACATAATACCACAGAGAGCGCATTGGGAGTGCCCCCAAGTTCACATACTGCCAGCCCCGTCTTCCCCCCCGCCGTGTCACTCCGTGATGCTGCCCATCTTCACTGCTACCCAACACCAACAGCGTCTCCTGTTCCCTCAGCAATGTGGGCCCCACAGGTGCAAATTACGCCCTTGGGGAACGCGGTGCACCCATTCAGCCTCATCGAGGTGCAGGGCTGTGGGTAATCAGGGCTGGGCTAAGCACACGGTGCAGGCTGGGTGCAGTGATACTCAGATGTAAGTTCAGCTTTAAGCCTTTTATGTCGCTACTCGGGGCGGGGGGTGAAGATGCCGTTGGGGATGAGCAATCTCCGGCTGTCCCCTGAATCGGTTGCGAAAGGTAAAACTTGCCTGGGGGCTTTGGCTGCAGCCCTTTTTGCTGTAAATGAGACTGCCTGCAGAACCAAGTCCCGAGCCCTGTCTGCATACCTGCCCCGGGACCTCCCTACCTGCCCCATTCAATAGCGGCTGCTCCCTCCACCTTTGTTCTGCGGACAATGGAGGCTCTTCCGAGGCTTCGAGGGGGAGTGAGGTTCCAGAGGCTGAGCCTGAGTCGTTAACGCTGTCCTTTATCCCTTTACAGAGGCCCTGGCTCTACAGGGACCTGAAGATTTCCAGGCAGCATAAGAAATATGGGAACATGGGGGGGGATGCTTTCTTGTTTAGGAAGGTCAACAAAGGTTTTAAATGCTCTTTGTTTTTGACACCCCAGCTTTCTCAGGTGAACCTCTCATCTGAAAGGACACTGTGACTTCTGCTGTCTTCCTGTCTGTTCTCCCCTTGAGCTCTTTGAGCAGTGATTTGTTACGCTGTTTTGGCTGGAGATGTGACCAGCTCTTACCCGGTTTGGCAACCTCACCCTGGTACAGGTGCAGCTGTGCAGCAGAGCTCCCTTCCTGTATTCACTGATGTGGTGGAGATACAGCAGTGTGGGCTGCGGAACTTCTGGCTCTGCTTTCTTGCCAGGGCATCGTGCATGTGCTCAGAACCAGGTGTCTGAGCCTCGTGCAGCGATGGGAGAGGCTCTGATCCTGCAATTACTTTGCCCACATAGAAAGGATTGACTCTCATCACCTGCCGTAATTCATTCTTGTGGGAGTGGTGAGAAGTTTTGTCAGCAAGCTTGTGGCTATTTGGGAGCTCTTCCCATTTCTCTATGTACACCCGTGCTTGGTTTGGGTGTCAGATGGGGTTGGCACAAGCTTGCCATGTTTCATTAGCCAACTAAGGGGCCTTCAGCTTCCCATGTGGCTATGCTGCTGGAGTGCACCATGCTGGCACTCCTCCCGCACTGCATTCAGCTAGGGGCTTATGTCAGGCTGGGACATGCTCCCATTCAGGCAATAGAAAGGCTGTGTTTTGCTAACCGAGGTGAAAAGCGTGGCCACATGTAGATATAGAGGCAGAAAAAGCCACCCTTGCAAACAGGCTTTGTTGCACATTGTTCTTGTAGCCCTCCAGCATCGTCCATGGAGCTAGGTCAGCTTTGGGCTCCTCCAGGTCTCAGGAGAATGGAAGCAGGCAGGAGGCTGAGGAATGCCTAGGCTTTAGCTGTGGAACCTCTCAGACCTAACAAATTGATCTCTTGCTCAAAGCAGAGGTCGTTCTGGGTTGTGCTTAGGCTGTTCCAGCTGGAGATACACCATCAACCAAGTGATGAGTTGCGTGGAGATGTTCCATGCTTGAGACAAGCTGAGACTCATCTGCGACTTCATCACCAAACCTAGTAGATCTGCAATGAGCCTTTGTGCTGCAGCCCAGAAAATAAACAAGGGTTTGGATGCCCTCTGGGTCAAACAGCTCTATGGCAATGTGAAATCTTCCCTCCCACATTACCACTCTAGCTGAGCATGTTCCAGGAGCTGGGGAAGGGGGAAAATGATGATGGGGGGAGAAAAAAAGGTTAATCCCCAGCTTGCTGCTGCTCTGCTGGTGGTGGGAAGGGGGGGGCTGCCAGACTGGTCTTCCAGTTAGCAGGAGGGACAAGGATGTCCTAATCCTTTGTCACCTCTTTTCATCTGGAGTAAGCAAGTAGAGCCTACCAGTGTGTGCTTTCATGTGGGTTAAGGGTTAATTTGCTCCTGTGTTTCTCAATCCATGTTCCTGCCTCATGAAAAATCGTGATGGAGTGATAAAGCAGTCTCATTTGTGCTGTGCTTTGACAAGGTAGAAGGTTACTTGGAATGCCACCGAGGCTGTTCTTGTTCGGTGCTGTGTTGTGTCTGTAGAGGGGATGGGAGTCTGTTGCAACACAGTGGCTTTATTGCTCCACAAGCTGCTTCTGCTAAGCAGCTTTAGTAGTTAGAGTTAGTCTGCTACTAAATCTGTTGGTAAGAGAATTTCCAGGTTTATGGGAAAACAGGCTGCCTGGGTCTCCTGACCGAGGATCGGGAAATGGTGGGACTGGGTTGCTTTGAGTCAGCTTTCCCCTGCTGTTTGAGTGGCAGCAGAAGAACCTTGAACCTTATTTGCTTTGGAGTAGGCAGAGTACAAGGCCTCTGCTTGCTCTTTGTCAGCATTCCCATTCAACAGGGAAGCCTGGCTCTGAGTCTGCATTCTGCCCAGGTTCCTGTGTGGATTTGTGATTTGGAGGAGACCAGATGGGAACATCTCATGGTGATAATGAGCATGCTGGGTTTGCAATGGATTTGAAAGCCTTCAAGCCATCAGCAGGCATCTTGGGTCCACCACCAGCGTGGCTGTAGTGTAGCAGGTCTTGGGCTGCCTCTGAAGGTCTCACTACTTGCTCAGATCTTCACCTCACTGCCTGCATCCAGGGAGTGATGCTTCTGTGCTGGTGAGGCACAGCTGCAGGACTTCAAACCCAGCTCTTTCAGTGAAATGCATTCTGTTTCAATGGAATCCCAGTAGGAAGGCTCTGAATGCTGCTTGGCTTGCTTTTGAGGTGGATGGTGTAACATGCTGCTTGCAGTACAGGGCTGTATGTAAGTCTTCAGGAGCTTCTCTTGCAGAGATTAGAGGAGCTGCGCAGCATCTTGTCACCTGTTCTGCCATCACTTTGCATGGATGCCCTTGGGAAGGAAGAAGTCCATACAAAGTATGCAAACAAGGGCACTCAATGAGCATCCTGTCAGAAAGCTATCTGCACACAGAGCCATAACAGCAGTTTTGCATTACAAAAAAGTCTCCCAGTAGTTGTGTAGCATAGGTGATATAAACAGAATAAATAAGGAAGTGTGATGATTGGAAAATGACCCCAGTTCTGTCTTCTGTAACCAAGGAATTGGCAGCAATTATTTGTGTGATAGTAGTGAGAAGGGGAAAATGTGAGTTACGCATCAGATAAAACTGTATTGAGTAGTTTGCCCAAATGCCATTGTAAGTCCAAGCCGTTGGACAGCACGTAAATAATGTTGGTTTCAGTGTGTGGGTGGAACAGGTAGGAGCTGTATATCTTACTGTGGCGTGTAGGATTCATGTTTAACATTTCTCAGTAGTTTTAAGAATCTTGACAGTGCTTACTGCTTTCTTGCCATGGACGTTTTCAGAGCCAGGTCTCAGTTGCTAACTAGTAATAAAAAGGCTTGGCTTCTGAGTAAACAGTGGTTGATACTGACAAAACATGGCCATCTGACCTCTGCTGATAGTGTCTGGCCAGCCCGGAGTGGGGCTGCTCTGTCCTAAGGGCTTCTGGTCTGTGGAGTGGGAGTTCTGGGTGCCACACCACTCTGAGGGTCCTGGATCACAGGGGAAATCCTGCTTCTCTCCATTATAATGCAGCTAGAAAGTTGTAGAGTGCTGTTGCTAACCTGTCCTGTTTAGCAGCTTAAGATAATGCAGCTTAATGATATCACTTTTAAAGCACCTGGAAAGGCCCACGCGAACAGCAGAGCTAATACTAAACTAGTGCTCTCATCCTCAGGATGTGCAGCTTTCATTAACTTCGTTGCAAGCGAGTACATAATAACTAATTGCTTGCTTTATCATTAACCACAGTGATGTACTGCACACACTGCAGAAGTGGTGGGAAGGTAAAAAGTGCTGCAATATCACACTGCTTTGTTCTTTGGTTCTCCAAGTTTCCTAAATGACTTCTCTCCCTCAGTGGATAAAGCAGGGGGAGGAATGTGCTGAGGGTGAGGAGCATTCAGGCTGCTGCTGAAAGCAGGCAGTCCCCCCAGAAGAACTCTTGCAGTCTGTTTCCTTACCTTGAGGAACATGTGGATTTCTTTTCTTGTTCAGCTACTTTTGCAAAGCTGGCATGGCATGCACCCAGATAACATTCCATAGGGGTTTTTTTTAGCTTCACAAAAACTGTACAAGTTTGAAAGTTGGATTTGGTTGGTTTTTTTTTTTTTGCAGTAAGACTAAGTCCAGCTTACTGCAGACTTGCTGGAATGATTTGGTGCTGCTGCAGAAATGTCCTTTCCCATATCAAGTATGAGTGAATGGCTCCATCCAGCCTCTCCAGAGCTGCAGCTTTTGTGTAAGGCTTTGCCCTAAATGTATGGCAGCTGAATTAGTTTTCCAGGTGGCAACCCATAAGCAGAAGTCTTTATAATGGCATAATTATAAGCTAGGAGCTACTTTCTAATGTATATTCTCTGAGATTGGAGAGCAGTTTCTTCAAGAATGTCTTCAGATACGGTTGTGATTTTTATGCTGAAGTGATAAATAGTTTGCAATTGGGTTTCTGCAGTCAAAGCAGCAGATGGGTTTTGCCTCATGCCTGGGTGGTGCAGAGATGTATCACCTCCCCCTTTGGAGAAGGTGAGATGTCACTTTGCCAAGCTCATGGCGGGATGTTTCCTAAGAAAGCTGTTTCTTAGGAAAGTGTGTCACTTCCTATTGCTCTATGTATTACTGTACTGTATTGTTTCTAACAGGTTTTGTAAGCTACTCCCAGAACAGCAGGGTTGTACTGTGTGTGGAGACTGGTCCTTGTTTGTTTTAAAGTAGAACCAGAGGCCAGCAGCTTGTTGGCTTGGCTCAGAAGAATTTTCTTGCAAAGCACAGTAAATAAAGCCAGCATCAGGGGATAAGTGTGTGTTCCGCAACCCTCTAGGACTGCACTCCTGGCTGTGCAAACTACTTCAGGTTGAGCCCAGAGACTTTTTGTTGTGTACCAGCTCCGATGAATGCATGGTAACAGTGCTGTGGGGATGCGCTGTACTGACTGAAGGGTTTGCAGGTGCTCTGTGGTACCTCTTAGGCTTAAATCATGCCCTGCCAGTGATCACAGACCTATAGAATGCATTGGTGTGTGCTGCACACCTGGGAATGGATTATAGAGCTAAAATGTGTCACACATTGCTGCTAAGTAACTCATGTCAGGGACAGCTCTGCCTTAGTCACAGTCACGGTGCTCCTGGGAGCTTGCTCCTGTGATTATCCAGCCCTGTTTGCTTCCAGGACTGTATATGAAATGGTGTGCTGTTCAAACAAGCCCAGTTTGCCAGGCAGTAAAAGCTCAGGCTAATTCTACTGCTGCTTGCTCTTCGTTGTTCTGTCACCTGAAAGTTTTAATCAGTAATGACTTAATTTCTAAAATTGATTTTCTTTCATTATCCATAAAATCGGAGTTCTGTAGTAAATGTGTTATGGTTAGTGTGCCGTCAGGTGAGTTAACATAAAGGCAAATCCTGGGTAAGGAAATAAATCAAATCTGTCTGCTGAGAACCCAGTGATCTTTGCCAATGGGAGGCATCGTCCTCTGCTACAATTCCTCAAAACCAAAAGAGGTTCCTAAGACATTCTGTATTGAGTCTAAGTTAAATACTTAAGGGCAAAAAGTTGTTCACTTTTCCGGGGAAATTTCTCTTTCTGTGGCAATAGTGATTTTTATTTTAATCTTCTGGGACTTTTCCATTAGAGTCTAAATCAGCATGGAGGTATTTGTACAAAAGATGGGTCTTAGAGGTGTTGAGCAATAAAGGGCTCCTGCTGCCGGCTGTGGGACTATTCATATGTATGGTACTATTCGTATTAAAACACAGCTAAATGCTTTGTCAAGGTAGGGCCCAAATCTGAATACTTCTTTTGATAAACAGATATGTCCTCCCCATTGAGATTCAAATGATCCGGGAACAAAAGATGTTTGAGGGTAATTCCCAGGTCATTTCCTGCATACCGTGTTACCCCTGCATGTTAGAGGAGACTGAGAGTCGTCTTATCCTCATGCATAACAGTCCCGGAGCTTAAAGCAAGAATCTCTTGGCTGTGTCCGCTGTAACACCACGAAGTGAATCCTAGAATCGTTAGGATTGGAAAAGAACCTAAGACAATCAGTTCATCCCACCCCCCCATCATCAGCGTACCGCTAAATCATGGCACTCAGTGCAACCTCCACCCTTTTCTTGAAAATATCTAGGGATGGTGACTCTGCCAGCTCCATGACGATTACTGAACCCTGGGAATCTGAGTTCCTGTATTCTTGTTTTATATCTTGAGTTGTCTTTGTGGTAACACAAGCCCTGATGTCGTGCAGGCAGCCTGCAGGCTACACGAGCCTTGATGGTGGCCGCCATACTCCTGGGCCTGGTTGGTGTGTTTGTTGCTGTGACTGGCATGAAGTGCATGAAGTGCATGGAGGACGACCAGGTGAAGAAGATGAGGATGGCTGTCTTCGGTGGGGTGATCTTCATCATTGCAGGTCAGTAACATTACAGTTATTTAATAACAGATTGGTGTTGTTCCAAGTGCTGGTTCTGCTGCGTGCTTCTGTTGTGATTTCTTTCTTTTTTTTTTTTTTTTTTTTTTTATTGTTTGACTGTTTGTTACTTAACAGTAAACATGGCATTGTGTTCCCTCTATATGCAGGTCTGGCAGCACTGGTGGCCACATCATGGTACGGCAACAGAGTGGCTCGAGCCTTCTATGACCCTTTCACCCCCGTTAACACCAGGTACTGACCCATTTGATATAATGCTATAGTACAGCATGGCAGGTGTTTGGTTTAGTTTTGGGTGGTGGTGGCACAGAACACAGGAGGGAATTGCAATTCTTGGTCTTTTCTTTGTTTCTCCCCAGATTTGAATTTGGATCGGCCCTCTTCATTGGCTGGGCAGCTGCTTCTCTAGCCTTGCTGGGGGGAGCCTTCCTCTGCTGTTCCTGCCCTCGAAGTGAAACCTCCTACCCACCCAGTCGGGGCTACCCCAAAAATGCACCCTCCACAGGGAAGGATTACGTATAATGAAATGATGAAGAGGAGCCACCAGCACTGGTAGTAAAAGCATTTGGAGAGGACACTACAATGCCGCTGTCCTGAGCAGAGTTCAGACTCTAGGTTTTGCCTTCCTCTTCTCCCAGAAATGTGTATATTTTTATAATCCTCTTTGCTACTGGACATAACTTCTCCTTTCTCTCCCAGCCCGTGGAGGAAGGCTAGCCTAAGCTTGTAGGTATTGCCACTGGAAAGATTGAAGCCTCCAAGCTTGGGTTAAATTTAGTATTTGGGAGTAAAAGGGAAAATGATACTGTTTTTAGATGGATGTTGGTGCTTTTTTTTTTTTTTTTTTTAAGTTTTTTTTTAATTAAAAATAGATGGTAACAATTCAGTCCCCATATCCCATTAAGTTAGAGCCCAGCGTGGTGTGTGTAGAAATCAAAGAAACACTATATACAAAGAGAAGACCAATAGCTTAAGGGGAAACATAATTTTGGGGAAGTGACTTTACAGGTAGGAATGTTTGAAGAGATCTAAACTGTTTTTATACTGTTACTGGTGTCATCTTCAGCACCTTCCTTTCTGTGCAAAGGGTCTGATACAATTAAATTGCTGTGACTTAAACTGAAATCTGTAACTGTATGCATGTGTTGTTGGCCAACAGAAGATGTAGTGTAAGACAGCCTGGCTTAACTGTGTGTCATCTTTTGACAAGATCTGGTAAGATGATTGTGTATTGGCCAAGGACTGTAATACAGCTACAACAGCTAGCAAACTCCCAACCAGCTGCAGGTCTCCCTGGTGCCAGGGAAGAGGTAGACAGAAACAATCCCCTGTTCTCACTGTTGACTCTGGGGCTGTTGTGTTGTTCCTTAGACTCTGTTGTTGATGGTTATTTCTTGATGTTCTTAGCCTGGCTGAGCTCAAAGCTATATCCCCATGTCTGTTACAGGTCACCTTTTAACAAGTGTTGCCTTCTTTTCCTTGAGTCATTCCAGTTTGGGCTTAGTTATAAGTTACTGATCTGTTTGCCTTATGTGGCTAAAAAATGTTAAGCCAAACAATGCAGTGCCACTCCCTGATGTTTCCCCGTGGATACCTCTTGTACTGTCATTTGACCCTATCTTTACTCTTGCAAATACTTTCAGTCATGATATGAAGGCAAATTCCAAGGAAACTGACCTGAGGGTTATAGCATTTTCTTTCAATCCAAGCTTGCTGAAGAGGGAAGAAACCCAGCTTTGTAAAGATGAAGCCATCATTGCATATTAAGTCCTATATGAAAATGCAGCTCATGGGTTCCCACCCCTTACCCTAAAACCGGTCTGTCACCAGTGCCTGACCAACACTGGTAAGGCTGGCTGGATATTAGTCTGGTGTTCCTAAAAGGATGATATCAGCTTCCAAGGCTCAACTTTGATTTATGTAAGGATGGAAGCTGGTTGCTTCCAACCAGGCTTTATAATGGTGAATGTGTTCAGAGGCATCAGGTATCTGGGTTTCTTTTGTAGACAGGGAGATCTGTGTGCAACCTTGGCCTTAGTGCTTCATATAAGCCTTGTACCTCTGTTTGACCTGACTCTGCAACATAAATCAAAGCTACTAAAGAAACCAAAGCATTTGCTTCAGGCTTGATCTGATGTTGACCTGTACTTGAGCTGGGTCACGTGGCTCCTACTTCTCGATGGGGAATTGCCCTGTGCACAGTGGGACCTTGCGAGACCTTGTACCTTGTCTTAAGGGGTGGCAGCTCAGGTCATGCTAGAGCTGCTGAGGTCTGTGCTTTTGTATTTGCATTAACCCTGTGCCAGGGAGCAGATGCTTGTATTGGGAACTTGTATAAAGTGTTTAAACAATTTCAATAAATGGATTTTTGTAAGGAACGACGATCTGCATTGTTTCATTTTTCTTGCATTTTAAACAGTACTTGGACAGAGTGTATGGAAGACAGGAGTGGCACTTGTGTTTTTGGGAGCCTGCCTGCTGAGATGGAGCACATAGGTGGGGACAGATCTTCTGCAGTGAGTCAGGCAGTTGCGGCCTCTGGCACAAACTCACCCAATAATCTGCTACAATTGCAGCCTCGGAACCAGAAGGTCTGCTCCTCGGCAAGGCAGACTGCACCCTGGGTGGAGCAGGAAGGGGCAGGGAGAAGGCAGATAGCTCCCTGCAGGGGAGTGGGAGCTGCAGGAATGGGGAAGGGACAGGGTGTGGAGCAGTGGTGCTCCCAGGAGGGATGTTCAGTGTTTCAGCGATGCATTCTCTCTGTTTATCTGGGGAAGGAGATGTGCAGATGTGTCTTCTGTGCAAGATTTTCTTTTTCCCCCTTGTTTCTGCCTGTTTTGGAAACATTTCCATTTTTTGTTACTCTTGTGTTCATCCTTTCCATTATTTCGAGTGATGTGATGAGAAGCAAACTTCATTTAAAGCCTGTTTCTGCACTCAAGGAGCTGCCTACTGTGTTCCTTCTCTCTGCAAGGGCTGTTTGCTTTTGTGATACAAACAAAAGGAATAGAGCTAATTAGGCTTAAAGCTGGCAGAGCAAAACAGACAGGCATGTGGCTGAGTGAGCTTGCAGTGCCTGGAGCAGACTGGTTGCCTGGCATAGTTTGGGATCTATGGTCATTCTTATTCCAACCTGTCAATTAGTCAAGGATTTCCATTGAGATTATTTTTTTCCCATGTTTTTGTGCTCTCTAAGGACTTTGCAAGTTCTGCTCTGACATTTGCTGTGCAGGAGTAGGGGCCTGGGCATAAGAATGTGGAAAACAAATTATGTCACCTACAGATAGGCAGTGGGATGTCTCAGCTGTTGGCATAGATAGGGCACTGCAGGAGACTCGCACCTGTGGAAGACCAGCATAAGATGGTCAGAGGCCAGCTTGTTTGTTTGATATACTCTCAATTTCTCTTGGTTCATGGGCAAATTGTCATTGGGAGATAAGGTTTGTGGGGTGCTATCTAGCTGACTGGAAAGCCAAGGTGAAGTTTGAGGGGTACCATAACACCATATGGCTCACAATCCCAGGTGAGGGGTAGTGACAAGAGGCAGTATCTCTTAGCCAAGGATGGAGATGAGCTGAGGGCTGAAGTCCCACGAGGTCTGCTTAGTTGCCTTTTCAGAAGTCATTCAGACATCTATGCTGTATTCACAGAAAAGGAGTGATGTGTTGGGCGAATTTCCCATTGGGTCTCAGTCTTTACATGTGATTCTGACATCCTGCTGCTGTAGCCATCTTGTACTGAAATGATGGTGTTTGTAGAGACAATGGGAATTTTGCTGCTTGGCATCTTCCACTTTGTATTTATTACTCAGGTGGTGCTGTAGCTGTGAATACTGAATTCTGCTGTCAGTGGGGATTTCATGCTCGTTTACACTGGTTGAGTATTTCAAAGAATTGCTCGGGATGTTTTTGGAATAGCATCAGACTCTTGTTTTTTTTTGCTTCTGTAACTCATTTTAAGAAAACCATCTGTGCAAATGCCTTAATCAGATTCAGCTTCTGATTTACACAAACATTTCATGTTAAAAAAAAAATTGCTCTTGTTTTCTGTACTGCTCTGAGAATACATATAGTGCATTAAAGCATTCAAAACTCTGACAATGGAGAGCCCAGAAATAACCAGTGGAGCTGGTGATAGTTGATGATAAGAAATGTTTGCAAAATACTCATACAAACTCAGAAGTTTTTTTTAATGGGGTAAAAGTAGCTTTAAGCTTTCTGTAAGCCATACTACCACATTCAAGTAGACTTCCCTTTCTCAGCCACTCTGCTCAGGTGTGGATTGGAATACAGGGGGAATACAGCTGCCCTTTACAGAGCTGGGCCAGGGTTGCTCATTTTTCAGGGTGCTGCAGTTATGTGCTCACAACAGCCATTCACCCAATTGGGTGTCTGACCTGATATATTTTTTTTCAAACTCCCATTTGACTGCAGTACCAAAAGTTTTGCAAGGATTTCCTCATTCCTGCTACCCCACAGGCTGCTCAGTTTGCCTGATTGCTATTCCCCTGCTTACAGCAGCCCAGCCTGTGATTGAGAGCTTCTGCAGCCCATTGCTTTCCACCCTGCCTGCAGTCTCTGCAGAAGCCTTGCACACTATGGCATCAGCATCACTGAGCAGAAAGTGGAAAACACTCCTTTGTTAAGCCTCATGTGCTTGATTGGAATATATCCCAACTCCTACAGCTTTTCCAGAAAAGCCCTGCCTGGATTCCTAGCATGCTGCGTCAGGGACATGGTGCTTTTAGGGTCTGTGGTTCCTACAGTGACTTGCTGAAGACACCAGGAGCCCCTGACCATGAGAACCCGTGGGTGCTTCTGTGGGTCTGTGCACCAGGCAGCCCGTTGGCTTTGCCCTGGGCACAAGAACTGCCTTCTGTTCCTGCCTGATTCATCAGTCAGTTTTGTGTCAGGGACCTGAATTTTGATGTAAAGTTTCCCATATAAAGGTTTGTTGTTTTTATTTCAATTTTTGCCTTGCCCAGGGCTGCCAGACTGGGCTGTGGCAGTGTGTCACATTATGGGACATTGCACAAGTTCTTTCTTAACCTGATGTGCTTTCACCACAGCATCACAACTCTGGGAGGTGCATTGTGGGCTTTTGTCCAGGAGTCACAATCATTTTAGATGGAAAGGATTTAAAGGCCATCTGATTCAACTCTCTGCAATGAACAGGGACACCTGCAGCTCCCTCAGGTACTCAGAGCCCCATTCCCCTGATATTGGGTGTCTGCAGGGATGGGGCACCCACCACCTCTAGGCATCATGTTCTAGGAAGGTGGAGGATGTCTGCTCTGACAAAGGACTGTGCCTTCACATCAGGCTGAGAACAAACAATCTCATCACAGCTTACAACATGCTCTAGCAATCCCAGTAAGGACTCCCAGAACTGAGAGCTACAAAACCAGCCTTTCTCTGTGCCCTAGAGTTTGCAGACAGCTTTTCATGGTGAAAAAGCTGAGATCACAGTACAGGAGGCAGGGAGGGGAATACAGCTGGTTCCAAGCTTTCTCACTTCCTTGCCTCCTAGGAGGCTCAGCTACCCAAAAGCTGCTGTTATTTTTAATGTTATTTTTAATTTGCGAGTGGCACAGAAGGTCCAGCAGGTGGGAGGGTGGGATGCTGCACTCCCAGCCCTGTGCTCCCGCCTGCCCCGTATCAGTTCCCCAGCAGCACAGCAGCAGGGGGGCTGTGAAAACAACTTCAGCCAAGAGGAAAAAAAGCAAGAAATAGCATTCTTATTACAAGGTAAACAGCTTTAAGTCAGTCTTAGGGGAGTAGAAACAGCACAGCCCTGATAGGTTTCTCTGCCCACAGCCCTGGACGGGTGCTGGAACATGCTCCACCCTCTGCTTGTGTAACACTTCCCGTGCCACAGCTGTAAATAATCATTTACCTGTGTGTGCTGTGTTCTGGGGCAGGCTTTTCTTGACTTTGGTTGCATAGAGATGTGTGTGCAGAGCGGTGCTGTGGGGCAGTGTGGGAGTCCATAGCTTCAGGTTGCTCCTGAGAGCTCACTGCCAGTGAGGGGGATGGGAGAGCGTGGGCTGCTTCGGTTGTTTTTTTCCCAGAGAAAAGAGCTTAACAGTTCATTTTAATTATTCTTTTGTTTTTGTTCTTATTTTTTCCTTTTTTTTTTTTCTTTTTTTTCCTCAGACCTGTGATTGCATTTCTCCACACTTCTCAGTTCTGTGGAAAAGGCCTGGTGAAATCACATCCACCATAACAAGTCTGCCAGGCAGCCTGCTTGCTTGTTTACCTGCTTAAGGACTTCCCAGAAGGTGCTCTGGGGAATTGTCTGAGCGGTTCCTCATTTCAGGTGCTCAGAAACTGGGGGACAGTGTGGAGATTCCCATACTTCCCTTCATGCATTTAGTTGTAGGCACAAGCTAACATGAAAAAAGGCAGCTTTCAGTGTATGCATGGGATGGAGAGGTTGTCCTCCCCCAAAGAAACACCTGTGCTCAAACATCTCCCTGCACAAATGCCTGGAGACACACATCCCATGCCCTGCAGAGCTCCCTGGATGCACTCAGCATGCTGTGATGGGACCAGGACTATACTATGCCTGAGCATGTGGCCCCATGCAAGGAGCAGAGGAGCTGACTTTCTTCAGGGAGGGATGTGCTCCTGGCCTGGCAAGAAGAGCCTGCACAAGAGGGAGTCTAATTTACAGTGCCCTGTAATTTGCTGATGCCATAATATGTTTAGCTTGGGGAAAAGGCTCTGTTGATACTAACGTGTTTGCTCACATCGGAGCTGCGGTATGTTCTATCAGCATGAAAAACAACAACAGGCTGGGCTGGGCTGGGTTAGCCTTGCAAAAATAACGGGGCAGGAGAGCAGGAGCTGGGCTGGGAGTGAGCCTACCAGGGCTGCCTTAAAGGGGAACAGCCTGCAAGCCCCCAAGCTGGGCACTGAGTGCCTCCCTAGCTTCTGCTGCAGGAACACTGGCTCTTGGGTGAGCTATTGCCCAGACAGACAGACAGCAAATAGTTACTGTGTTGCAAATCGGTCTTGTTCTGGGATACAGTATTGTCCTCTTCATTTGCCTACCAGGTTAATAAATCAGTTATTACACACACCTGTGCTGCGCTTGAGCTCACCGAGCTGCAGCTCTTGAGCCCCACAGACTGAGAAAATGCCAACTCTGGAGCAAGTTCACAGAATCATAGCATGGCTTGCACTGGAAGGGACTTTAAATCCCACCCTGCCCAACCTCCTGTCATGGGCTGGCTGCCCCCACCAGCTCAGGCTGCCCTGGGCCCAGCTAACCTGGCCTTGAGCACCTCCAGGGCTGGGGCACCCACAGCTCTCTGAACAACTGCACCAGGGCTTTACCGCCCTCTGAGCAAAGAATTTCTGCTTAAATGTCTAAGCTGAATTTCCCTTTTAGTTTAAGTGTCACCTGTGCTGGTGCTCTAACCTTCAGCTCAGGAGAAAGACAAGAGGACCATGCTTGTGGCACTGGTGAGAACTGCAGGTCAGTAAACCTTTCAGGTTTTCTGCTGAATTTCTCATAAACTGGAACAAAACAATAACACTGTCTGGTGTTTTAGGGGAGAGAAGGTCCAAGGCTGCAGAAAAATGACAAGCCTTTCCTTGTACACACCTAATTCTGCTAAAGGCATGAATTATTCCTGACACAGAGCAGCTCTTATCTCCACACCACCATGCTTTAATAGGAATTTCCTTACAATCTTTCCCCAGAACTAGTTCTGAAATGTGATGACATCATGACCCAAGTTGGGAGCAGACAAAAATTGCTGCGATAGAATCACATTTTGTGTGAACCCTTTCCCAAGGAAGACAAGCAAGGTGTATCAGATTGAGTTAAAAACGTTAATTACAGCAATAACAGCAGTTCAAAATGTGGCAGGCCTCTCAGGACTTGTTGGTTACCACAGATCACAATGTCAATATTGCAAAAGTGTCTTTTGTTTCCATCATAATCAAGCTGTCTAGCACTGAATAATGGACTGGTGGAGGCTGCCTCTTTTTATCTTGGCATGCACAAAGCTTAGCAGTGTGTGTCAACACAAAGAACACTTGAAAGATTGCATTGCTTTGTCTGCCTGGGCCCAAAAACACAGGGTTTGGAGGAGATTCAAGCTGATTCCTAAAGTACCTGGTCCAAGCCAGCTCACCCCCTTTTAACACGGGCGAGCTCGCTTATCTGTGTTCTGGCTTCCAGAGGTTAGCCCTCCCTTTCCTCCTATTATCCACCTGGATAATGAAATCTGTGCTGTGCTGAAGGGGGGCAGTGGCACATTGTATGTGAACTGGCAGCTATTCCCATCAGTGCCCTGCTAACCCTGATTCCTCCAGTACCATACGAATAGCAGCATTCCCCAGACCATCAATCTATTGCTTCAGTTTAGCTTTGTCAGGTGCTGTGTAAACAACTCAGAGCTGGAAAAATAAGTAATGTATCAAGGGTGGGACAGACCAAATGTCTGCACTTCAATTAGTTTTCTCATGCATGACTGGAGGCCAATAACAGCACTGGTGATGTTCAGTAACCCCGAGCACACACCATGAACCTGGACTCCCTTTCTGGAGGTAACTTGGCTGTTCCTACTGATGGTAAAGAAATGGTATCTATAGGGATATGAGAGCAAATAAAGTGTGGAGGGATAAATGGGGTGAGAAGGTGCCTCTGTGTGCCAGGTATTCAATAACATCTGAGCTACAACAAGTTTATTGGTGACAAGGTAAACGGGCAGAAGATCAGTCCTTTGAAGTTTACTGAAAACACAGCTCAGAGCAGGCTTGGGCAACTTGGAGGCTGGGGGCTCTCATTTCTCTGGCCATGGTGTGGTCACTCCTGGAGCCCAGCCAGGGGCTGTATGACCCGCGATCCCTATCAGCAAACCCTTTGTGGCTCCTAGGAATGTGTCCTGACCGCAGCCCATCCCCAGTTCAGTCGGTGCAGCATTCCTTACAGAATAGCTGCAGATCCCACACGAAGCACAGGGCAAGCACTGCTCCCTTCCTGCCAGAGGGGAGATTTACAAACGGAGCATTACAAGTGGTTCCATAAAGACATTTACAGAAAGGCCTCTGTGGTCCTTTTTCCACTTTGATGGGCAGTTTTGATTCAAATCTGGACAAATAGGAGCTGGAAGTGGTGATTACAGCATCGATGCCTTCCCATGGGAGATTATTCCAGAACTTCTCACTTTCCGCTCTTTTTCAGAAGAACAGAAAGAATTTCAGAAGAAATGCTGATGAAAGCAGAACAATCACTCTTCCTCTCCCCTTGGAATTCATCTGCAAAACAACTTACAGAGCAGCAAACCGAAACCAGAAAGGTTCCTCTCAGGGCAGCGCCTTTTCTACTCGAGAGCAGTTGAGGTGATTTCCTATGAAAGGCTGTTTTTTCTCTGCATCTCTGATGGTGATTTCCTTCTCAGAATGACTGACCACACCTGAATGATGACACCTGAAGATGCAGCTGCTGATGGATGTACCTAAGGTGCAGTGGGGAAACTGGGAACAGCACCCAGCAGAGCAAGGGAGCATCCCCCTGGGCTCTGATCCCAGTGCTCCCATCCTTCCCATATCCCTTGTTGCTATGGTCTCCTCAGTGTCAGACATTTATTTTTTCCAAGTAGATGCTTACATATGAATTTAGTTCTGGCCAAAAGTGGTAAGCTTGGTGCTGGGAGGCTGCTGCATGCACGCTGACCAGAAGAATGGGATGGGGGCAATGCCAGCTGCCCACACACTGGCTGACCCCGGCAGGTGGGAAGGGAGTCTCTAAGCTCCCAGCCACAAACCTGTGGGGTGGTGAAGGGTGGTTACTACGATGACGGTATCTCTTCCAAAGAAGACAGGAAGAATGTGGTAGGTGCAATCTGGGACATGTTCCCACACCCATCTGTGTATACTTACACTCATTCAGCTCGAAAGTACAACGAAGCTTGATGGTAGCAATTAAAAGGAGCACCAGTATCTGCTCTTACTCATCTGTGAAAACCAGTTATTCTGTTACAATCAGTAAAACTTTAAGCTAGACTTTCAGGACAACTCCATCTTTTGGAAGCACTGTGCCTGTGTGCGGGCAGCCTTCCAGCAGGGTGAGGTGGAACAATTTGCAGTGGGGAACAGGTTCCTGTTCCAAGCAGGACCTGCAGGGCTACAAGTGTGTTGGTGCCAGCGTGCACACGTGTGGGGACATATGCTGGGCTCACTCTGCAAGGGCAGATGCCAGAAGGTTGGAGAGAGTCACAGCATGTGCTCAAAAAGGGCTTCAAACAGCACTAACAGGGTATGGAAACTTGGGAGTGCTGCCATTTGTGGGGTGATTTCTGTTATTGTTATGTTGTGTTCCCACTGGGGAAAAGACTAAATCCACTTGTTTGTTGTAACAGCACAGGAAGGGAAGAGGCTTTCCTTTTATCCTGCTATTACAGCTACCTTTGTCATTGCATCCCTTTCCTCAGCTGCTTGAGGTTTGTATTCAGATGTGAAGTTCTTGTCCGTAGTTACCATCCGGTAAACAGTTACAGGCCACAGCTGCATTTATCTAGATGAAATTAAGCAAAACAGCAGATCAAAGACACAGCACATTTACCTTCCCCAAATCAGTACAGGAAGAGGTGCATTGGTCCCTCTCAGAAAAGGGTCCCTCTCTTGGTTCTGGCCATAGAACTGCCCCAACTGTGGCTGAGGAGCTTCTGACAGTACTCGTGGTGAGCCCATGCTCCATTTGGAGCTCTCATCAGTCCGCATCCAGAAAAGATCCCAATCTCTCCTAACTGTTACTGCTGGAAAATGCCATCACGTTTCCAGATCTGAAGGTGCCCCAGGGCAGCCCATGGCTATGGACTCTCACCATTCACCAAAACTTTTGACTGAGCCCTATCTCCATTGGATAACCAAGCCACCCGATCCCCATCTTGAATAGCAGTCACTCCCGAAAATGAAAGCAAGCTTATTTACTGATGTCAGCTGCCCATTTCTCAATGCACTCTTTGGAACTGTTGAATCATCCAGGAGGACGCTCCCCTTTTCTGTTAAGGTCAGGATCAGTTTCAGTGGGAGCAGGCAAGGTGCCCAGCAGAGCTGGCACAGTGCTGCAGGAAAGCTGCCCACATCTTTCTCTGCCATATCCCCTCTGCAATTCTCACACTGGTTGTGAGCTCAGTCACATGGCAGCAAGGCAGGGACAACTCCCCTGGACAGCTAAAGGAGCTCAGGTGTACCAGATGAGCAGCATCTGCCTGAGCTTTCTTTTTTAAACGATGCTTTTCTGATGCAAATAATTCATTTTGGTAAAGATAGGTGCTGCCCCAGGACTTGTTGTAATTTGGGTCACAAATAAGGGATGGCTGCGAGGCTCAGAGCTTCACCTAACTTTAGAAACAGTTTCATATCTCTCTTCCAGCTAAAACAATGAGGACTTTTCTTTGTGCTCCTGTTCTCAGACAAACTCCCTTTGTTCTGGTGCAGTTTCTCCTCCTCTGGAATTTGCTGTCCCAAGAGTCTCACTGGGTCATGCTTAGGCTTGCTGCAATGCCAGCATCTCAGAAATCTGATGAAACCTCCACGAGCCCCCACTCCCCTTGTGTGTTTGTACCTAAATAGAAAGTTAGGGAGCCAATTTTGTGCGGTAAAAGTATTGGTCCAGGAGCACAGGGCAAGGAGCTGGGAGTGGCGATGGAGAAATCCCACCTGCTGGAGCCAGCCAGGTAAAGCAGACTGGGGGTGACGTGGTCCATGCGATGATGGTGTTTTATACAAACAGGCACACCTGGAGCGGGGGACACAGAACTGCCACCAGCCCAAGGTGAGGGCACTCCCTCAGGAACCCATCTGCAGCTTCTGAGCCAGCCAGAGGAGGAAGGCAAATCTTCCACCTCTCACGTGGACACCAGCCCCTGCACGTGCTCCTCTTCAACTCGGCCCTATTTTTGGCTTCGGGCACACCTGTGGGAGAGGCTGAGATTGAGTTCCTGAGACCCTGTGCTGTGCCATAGCACAGTTTGGTGACAGCTCAGGCTGCTGCTGGCTGCAGGGACACCCATACCCACCCACTGCGACCAGTCCTGATGGCTGACTCAACTACACTCTGCTATTCACCTGCACTGAGAAGCTCCTTGTACATCACAGTGTTGCTTCCAACCCAGCTGAATCAGACAGTGGTTGGAGGCATCGCTCTGGGATTTATGGATTTGGGTGCAAACATCACGCTGCACTGTCTGGGGACACTGTCTGAATGGCAACACTCACTGCAATGTGTAGGGCCACAAAGCACTGCCCCAGGCTGCCCAGAGAGGTAGTGGGTGTCCTGTCCCTGGAGATACTCAGGGTCAAGGGGCTGGGCTCTGAGCACCTGGTGGAGATGTAGGCGTCGCTGTTCATTGCATGGGGTTGGACCAGATGGCCTTTAAAAGTCCCTTCCAACTCAAACAGTTCTATTATTGTCCGTCCTCTGTAAGAACCCTCTTCAGTGTCATTACCACGTATGGGGATACAGAATCAGGGCACCTGGAAGCCAGCATCATTGGACAGAACAAAGCTTCAACCAAAGAGGTTGCTTCTGTCTATACCTGGAGGCAGAAGGGGGTAGGTTCAGGGATCCTGCCTTGAACCCATTCTTTTGCTCTTGTCTGGTCTGCCCTCGCTCTCAGGCTTTGTGGGAGCAGAACTAAAGTTTCAGGAAGCATCTCATTAAATTTTCCGTGTTTTGTAACAGCGTGACTCACCCTCAAGGCCTCTGTTTGCCATCACTGTATGCCAAATGGAGCACACATCCTTGCTGGCCCCAGAGTCCAGAGCAGGGGGCAGCACCAAAACCTCATCAGCTTCCTCCCCGCCCCCACCCCAAAAATGTCCCTTTGCAGCTTTTAGGCACAAACATGAATGCACATGAAAGGGCAGTGGGTGGGTGTGCAGAATAATAAGCAGGTCTGGTAGCAGCAGCCGAACGAGTCTGGCAGGTCTGGGGAGGCAATAGGAGGCAAGCAAGCTGAAACACTCAGGAAGGTGAGATGTAATTACAATCCCTCTGCACTGGGACATTCAGCAGCACCGCAGCAGTGTCACACGATGGGGAATTAGGCCCCAAGAGTCAACATGTTTACAGCCCCATGTTTGTGCTAGATGAGCCAGGAGATGGGCGAGAAGGACGTAGGGGGGAGATGTTTGCTTTCTTTTGTCCAAACCTAAGTATATTTTGGATTTTCCCCATTTTCTATTGTGCATCAGGTGCATTTATGCTAAAGGGACTGCAAAGCAAAGATGAAATGAAGGTCCAGAGCCCAAGAAAGCCAATTCTGCCTAGCTGTTGGAGAGCGAAGATGCCAGAGCATCTCCATTGAATATCCTCTGGAAGCACACTGCTCACTGACACAACCCTTGCTCGTTTTCTTTCTTTAGCTCTGTGAGATTTGCAATCTCGGCTGCACAGCCACACAACAGCAAAAGAGATGGATGGAGGGATGGCCATCATCAGCTCAAGCAAAGTTAAAAGCAAATCAGAGATGTAGCTTAACCTAACAAGGCATCACCCTGGAGTCAAAGAGCAAAGCATTTTCACATTTCTCAGCCTCTGCAGGTGAAAAAGGAAATGAAATCAAAGGGAAAAAATAACAAGCAGGGAAATGCTTTCATGCTTTCATGCTTTCATGCTTTCATGCTTTCATTCATCACAAGCAGGCGAAGGAGGGGGTCATCTGCCCCTTTATACGTTCTGTTTAAGAGCTAGATCCTTCTTCATTCTGAACCAAGGGAAGTTTTCCTTTTGCATTAAAAAAAAAAGCAAACAAAACCCAAACATAATCAGGGCCATGATTTTTAAAAAGCTGAAATCCCAGGCTTGTTTTAGAAACAGATCCAAAAGCATGTGCTCACTGCGATTATCTACACCGGCAGTGTTTTCAGACATGTGGACTTCAGGAAAACAATAGCAAGCTCTGTTATCAGCACAAAGGAGGATCAGTTTGGAATTACCATACCTGTAACGTGGGCAGCTCAGAGGGCTCTCATTTGCTCTGCTATTCAGCCCTGAATTTACTTAAAACATTCCTGGA
>NW_024884744.1:9938800-9941048 GCF_019232065.1 Centrocercus urophasianus | reverse complement strand
CGCATTCCAAACTGAAGTGTGAGCAGCTACACACTGCTTTTGCATCAAACCCGGCGACTGTTCTGCCAGTGGAAATGGATGGCTTTAGAAGTAGGTAAAAACAACAGACGGGGGGGGGTTATATGAGCTCTGGGAACAGAAGAGGGAGCTGCAGCTTGAATGCAAAGACTACACAAGGTGAAGAGTTGTGGATGTGGCCCTGGTATGATGTTTCCCTGGGAAAGGTTGAGACCTCTTCAGAGAATCATAGGATGGTTTGAGTTGTAAGTGTCCCTAAAAGGCCATCTGTTCCACCTCCCTGCAACGAACAGGGAGGGACATCTACAGCTCCATCAGGTGCTCGCGCCATCCAGCCTGACCCTGGGTGTCTCCAGGGACGGGGCATCCGCCATCTCTCTGGGCAACCTGTGCCAGTGTTTCATTGTCCTTCCTGTAAAAAACTTATTCATATCCACATTTAAAACATAGGAACCCTGTATGACAAGCTATGCCAGGCACGTAGTGACATTGCTTAACCAAATTGCCAGGAGACTCTGAAAACCATCTCAGGGGCTCTTGGGTCCTTAAACCAAGGGCTGTGAACTCATGGTGGCCTGAGCCTGTGTGGCGTGTTACCACTAGTGACAGGCCAGCTGGTGATCCTGTGGCAGAGCAGAGCCCACCACAAATGGTTGAGAGTTCAGCCGCCAGCACAGGTACAGGTATCTGTAGCAGCCATCAAGGCTCCTGTGATTATCAAGGGGAAGAAACCAGCAGCAAGGTGCGATTCAGCCAACCCATCCGACACAGCA
Organism: Centrocercus urophasianus; assembly: GCF_019232065.1. Classification (NCBI taxonomy): domain Eukaryota; kingdom Metazoa; phylum Chordata; class Aves; order Galliformes; family Phasianidae; genus Centrocercus; species Centrocercus urophasianus. The sequence continues at coordinate 9,940,257 of NW_024884744.1, read as the reverse complement.
TCTCCTGTGCCATCCCTTCAACAAACCCTGTCACCTGTATGGGTGATCCGTTGGCATCATCTGGAAGCAGCAATGAGCTTGTGTCACCTTATCTGCACTATCTCAGCTGTGCCTTTCATTTCTCCATCTGGCAGAGGAGGAGCTGGGAGCTGCAGCAGGTGTGGTTCATGAGCTCTGCAGCCTGTTGTGCCATTACAGTGGGTAAGCCCCATGATGCCTATTAGCAATCACATATATAAAACACCAGGATGTTTAGCAGCTAAGGCAGTTTGTGAGTAGGGTGCTTGTGTGCTTCTAGTCCTTGGATCTTACTGGGGTCTCCCTATTCAGTGCTAACCCAAGATGGATGATAGCAAGCCAAGGTAATGTGCCTTGCTGCAGGGCTTTCCCCTGTATGGGGTGCAGGTTCCTGTGCCTCCTTGGCAGCCTTATCTTGAGAAATTACCAAGCCAGCAAGAAGGGACTTGTGATGGAGATAGGGCATGAAGAGGAGGGTGATCTTGGAAGGGAGGGAATGGGCTTTGCCTAAGGTTGAGGGGCAGAGTCTGGAGGTTTGGCTGCAGGGGATGATGCTCATGAAGGTGTAGGGTGAGAAGGTTAAATCAGAGTGTGGGGCTGCTGCAGGAACCACCTGTGATGTATGTCCTTTTGTGGCTGGTAGAAACAAGCTCTTGTGTGTGTAGAAGAAAGGGTGCATCCTAGTTAATAGCAGTTAATTAAGGAATGAGCTGGTAGGGTCCACACCAAATTTGGTGAGACTTGAGAGTGGGACAGGTGAGCTGCTCCTGTGGGGCTGGGCAAGCCAGGCAGCCAGTTTGTGCCCTGATCTGCTCTGGTTAAAGTTTGGCTGCATTTCCAGCCAAATGAACCCAACTGATAAATAAGACAGCCAGCTGTGTATTTACCTTCCAACCTTGGCCAGTGCAGACATGCTTTACAAGGCTAGGCCCAGCTCCAGAAGAGCGGGAGTGCCTGAGAATGCTGTGGTGAGGGTATGGGAGGATTTATAACTGTTGTGATAGCGGCCGCTTGGTCATCTGAGCTCAAGAGGCTTCCCAGATCCTTTTTCTCCCTTGTGTGGCCTCCCAAGGAGTGGGATGCTGCGGAGCAGCCGAGCCCGTGGAACTAACTGCTGGAGATGCGTGAGCCTGCTGCTCCCAGCTGCCGCCGGGATGCTGGGCTCCCGCTGCTCCCAAAGCAGAGCGGACACTGCAGCCACCCGGGCGGCCGCGGAACTGCGCCCGGCTGGAGCGGAGCGGTTGCTCCGTGCGGGGCCAGGCTGAGCGCTTCGTCTGGAGAGGGGTCTGGGAGTTGTAGGGTTTTTTCCTTTGTTTCTTCACAAAACGTGGTTGTTTGTGGTTTTTTTTTTTTTTTTTTTTTTTTTTTTTTTTTTTTCCTCCCTCTTCCTCAAAGATCACAGAGATTCGTGGCAACAGGTGGAGTTTTTTTTTTTTTTT